>NC_133706.1:0-600000 GCF_048934315.1 Petromyzon marinus
GCCCCCTGACATTGTGCAGCAATGTTCAGTACATGGTTGTAATGCACTTCTATAGTCCCCTGCCATCAGCAAATTCACACTGACCAGCGTGGTGAAGTATGGTAAATAACCCCTCCCCCTGGGAGCTGCATAGCATGGGACAGCTGTCAGCCAGCAATGGATTGAAAAAGGAGCTGTACTCCGCACACGTTGTTATTCAGGGTAGGGTAAGGAACTTGGAGGTTCGGTATGCATAATGTGCTCGGAAAGTATTGTATTCTGTATGTGTGTTGAACCTCTTTCGTACCGTACCAAGCCCACCGTGCTCTTCGGAGGTGCGATAATATATAAATATAAGTAGTCATACTACTGTAATACCACTATTAATATTTAGCATTCATTGTATTAGTAGTACAGTAATTTGTTGATATGCAGGTGTGCATGCCAAACGTTAACCAATGTTAAATGTTAAGCCTTCTCTTTTGAATAGTGTGTTTTAAATATGGAGTTGTCTCCAGCTAATTTCTTAAATGTATATCATTCATAATGTAGTAGTATGCAGGTAGTGCATTTGTGACATTTCAATTGTACATAGAGCTTGCTGGTGTGATGAAGGAAACCATAGGAAAGGCAGGGATTTTTGTTGAAAAAAGGACAACAGCCGCAGTAGCTTAAGAGACCTAACGCTGAAGCTGCTAACGCGAAGTGGTCGACACTGGCCCATGCGTTGTGACATCGGACCCACTTTCCGCACAAGGCAGCTCCTCATGGTGCCCCCCATACCAGGACCAGTGGTGACCTGGTAGCCACAGCCATTCCTCTCCCTGGCCCCATCCGGTCCGGGCATCCCAAATCGTACAAAATGTACAGCAACGGTGGTGAAACAAGAGCCCTTCGGGCGACAGCACAGTGACGGACCTCTTTACAAGCCCCCGCGGCAGCCAGGGCAGCTCTCTGCTCCGGACCGGAAGCGGGGGCTACCGCAGCCCTGTGGTGTATGGAGAGCGGTGCTACTCGTCGGCGAGCGATGCGCTGGACGCCTACATCGAGGACTTTGAGGAGAGCGGAATCTGTGCGTCACCGCCACCCAGGATACGTGCAGAGCACAGCGCCGCGCAGCATGGCGGAGCGGAAACACGTGGAGGAGAGGAGGACGCGCAGTGCTGATGAGAGTGGGTTGCGCCTCTCACCACGCGATGAATCGCTCCGTGGTGCTTGCGCTCGAGTGGCTATCGAGTGTGCAGGCGGTGCAATGGTATCGAAGCTAGTTACTTATACTGGGTGCTTGCCAAGTATGCTATGCTATCATGAATGTAATGTTATTCTCCGAGAAAAAAAACCCTTAATGAGGTCAAAAGAGACATTTTCGTGAGAGTCCTACACTGGGATGCTTGGCAAATTCCATTAATGAGTGCATTTTATGTCAGAGAAAACTATCCATAGTAAGCACACGCATATGAGAGGATAGCATAGGTCTGAACAGATAGGTCGGTGCATGCATTTCTTTCTCCTGTCATCTTCCAGTAACTTCACTGATTATCGAGTTTGTAAAGTTTGTGAAATCAAAGTGATCCTCCAACCTTTGTGTAAAAATTTGCAGATCCTAGACTGGACACATCTGAAGTTTAAACAGTAACAGCTCATGCACTGATTTATCCCATATTCTTGACTTTTTTCACAAACTCCACAAACGGATAGCATCATTAGTTACTGATGGCGCAAAGTAAGGCAACATTGCAGGATTGCCGTTCAGAGGTCAAGGAATCTAGGGGAGAGCAAATTCATTGTGTACCAGTAAAATATCTGTGGGTCTTACATAGCAGGTGGCATGCTGCTTGTGGAGGACCTCATCTCGGGCACGTGCAGCCTCACTGCTGCGCTGCAGCGGTCGTGGTTCAGAGCCCGATGGTCAGTCTAACCACGGACCAGCTCCTAGCGGCACCAGCTGACGGTTCCTCCATGTCCTTGCTCCGCTCGCCTGGCGCCCACCGAGGGCTCGCAGTGTCGCACAGAGGCAAGCGGTCATCTCTCGGGGTCACCGCGCATAGCCTCGGCGCATCACTGGTGAGGGGTAATAAGCCAACTGAACGGTTGAGCTAAATAGTGAGAAGCAGCAAGGCTCTGCCGTCGTTAAATTTGTCGGCGAAGCCCAAAAATTATTTCTTTTCTAACCAGAAGAACGTTTTGTCGTACTTACGGAGCAGTGAAGCAACTTGGCGTGAGTACTTGCCGAACGGCGGCGGCTGTGCGACAAGTACCTAATCCAGGTGGTTGACAAGCCAAAAGGATGAGCTGGATGTGTCAGGGATCACGAGCATTCCTGAGCTCAGGTAGCCGGCCTGGCTGCGTGACTGCGATGTGGAATCCCAGACCAGCAGCCACTAGACGGATACCAGCACGAAGAGAGCAGGTGCCGCTCAGAGCCCGCAAAGCAGACCAAAGTACCCAGAGTGGCTCAAAGATTTGGACATCTCCAGCCTTACGAATGTAGCCAACGAGGAGCCCATGTCAGAGGACCTTAGATCCCTAGGTGTGTGTATATATATAGATATAGTCTGTATATAGCAGATGACATTTCATATCTTTTCAGGTTCATATTCAGTCTTTTTTCACAGAGACGGCCGAGTGGCCACCCATGTGGTTGTGACGTGCGATGCGTGATTCTTGATGCACAGCCTCATTGGAGGAGCTGCTGAGCAGGGCGCGCTTGGCGTAGGACTCCCCCGGCTTGGAGGCCCCCTCCCCGGGCAGCTTCAACACAGACATCTTCCTAGGGGCTGATCGTCCCTGGGAAAACCCCTCCACGCCATTGTGAATTTATCTTTATATTCACACTCACGCACAGCATAGAGGCTGCACCGCCTCTAAGTATGATGTCAGATTATGAATGTTATAAGCTAAGCAGGTAAGCCTGGTTATTACTTGGATGGGAGACTATTTAGGAATAGCATATATTAGAGATTTTGGCTGCCAGGTAACCAGGAGTTAGTAATACAGCCATGGAATCTTGAATCTATTTGCGGAGTTTTGCATTTTACTCCCTCTGTTTTCACCGGGTTCTCCGGTTTCCTCTCACATACCACTCGCTGATGAAATTTGCAAAATATCACTACCAAACCCTCCTGAGACTTGGTGAGATTGTTCTGGCTTCCACCATGATAAGTCAACCAAGTAATTTTCTCTCAATCGTGTCTCTTCTCAGGGCCGTGTACCACCTGTCGTGTCTGATAGAGCTGGTTGACATCATCAAGAAGAACAAGGATGGCTGACTACCCGTGATGTAGAAAGCCCGAAAGCACTTTATGGCGGTGGTCGAGGTTTGTCCTCAGAAGGATACGTTCGCTTGGTCCTCCTGCTAATTCATGGTTGTTAAACATCAACGGTACTCCAGGTGCTGTGGTGTGAATCGCAATTACTTGTGAACTTGTGGGGCACAGTAATTGCCCTGTTAACGGAAGTGCCACAACAAAGTATTGGAACAATGTGATGAAATTCGTTCAGGGTTGGAGTTAGTGAATGGTTGCAGCAGTATTTTGCACAGCAACTCCATACAGACTCAAACGTCACTTGAAACAGAACGGATATGTGAACAATATTTTGAGCACAACTAAACCAATTTTGGTTTTAGCCATTTTGGAAGGAGCCTACTTTATTGAGAACATACATGCTAGTATTTGTGTAGTTATAAACATTTGGGAAATCACTGTAAAAGTACATTTGCTTATTTAGATTGCACTATACCTGTATTGTAAAATTTCAGAACCTTTTATGTAATTTGTAATCAATAAACCAAAGTTGTATATTTATGCAACCCATGACTTGGATTGTTTTATCATGTCTTGTTTAGCATGGTTGGCTATGTACAGTGTGAAAGAAATTCAACATACATTAAATATTTTCTGATATTGGAATGTTTTATATTGTACATGTCTCAGATTGATTGTAAAATAAATATACAAAGGCTTATACACATGGAATTGAAAATATTCAGCTATGATTTGTATTTCTCAAGTATTTTAAGAAAAGTCAGCGAGTCTCGTGACATGTCTTCACATTTGGGGGTGATGATTGTGATGGATATCCAAGCATTAACCTGCTTACATTCCTAGAGTATGTATAGTGAGTTTGGGCATTCTGGGTGATTGGGTTTTAGGCCAAACACAGGCAGATGGTGGGGGATAGATGTTTTCAAGCATCTATTAATTATTCATCAGCATGTACTATCTTACTATGATGTAAAGTTAAAAAACATGGTTCATGAAGGGAATGGATTAAAAACTCAACTGTGCACAAGTATGGAGGAATTAATACTTGGAATTCAATGCAAAGATCTAGCCATATGTCGTTTACTGGGCACCAGGGTTGCCAAACAACACATGAAAGATGTGTATCAGGCACAGCCTCTGCATTAGAAAAATATCACTTCCTGAAGTGCATTTTGCTTCTCCTGTCTTAGGTCACCATCAAAATAAATTAGAGCAAATGTGACTCGACTGACACAGGCAGCATTTATACTTGTGAAGTGTCCTCCTTCCGAAGTGTGGTGTGTGTCGCACACACTGTCGGAGACGAGGTAGTTGCGGTAGACATCGTCTCTTTATTATTTTGTTCACACCAACTCCGGCCTCACTCTCTCGACCACGTTGCCGTAGAGCCCGGCCTAGACACGACCCTGTCCGCGTTGCACCGACGGCGTCGACCGAGAAGGCCAACTACTGTCTGGCCACGCAATGATTGGGCGAATGCGGTGGCAACGACAGCGACGACGAGACGAGTCCACTCCCAGGACCGGCAGCCCAGAGCTCTCGCTCTCCGCTGCTTATATTCTACTCGGCGCGGCTTGGCTCTGCCCTAGCCACGCCTCCCTTCTCGAACCGACCAAAGGGTTCCAGAGGCTTCCCTATGAGGTCTCCATGACCCTTGCCCCAATTCCTCTGCCCGGCCGGCACACCCGTATATATGCTCAACGGCGTGTGCACAAACTTTCCACTGCAGTTGCCGCTTCTGGACAGCAGTCGGCGCTGTGTCACTACACTTGTATGAACACAAAAATTACATAATCACATCTACACTTATATGTAATGGGCTGATATAGGTGCACACAACCTCTTGGGAGGCAACATTTTATTAACACCAACACATTACACTTAACAGTGTGGTAACCACTGACCTGTTCTAACTAACACACACCATCACTAACACAGACTCTCGGATACACAAACGTGACCCAGCCAGGTGGGCTACTGGCTGGTCCGCTGACTGGAGGCTTGACTCTTCTTAGGAGGCGTCTTCACGATGCATCTTCATTCTTGACCCGGGCAGCCTCGAGCCCCGTGGGGAGGCTGCTTATATGGACCTCGACGTGTCCGGGCCCCACTCCTGTCATGCCTTCCTTCGAGAACCCTCTCGAAGCTGCTCGGCTGTCCACGTGGCCCCCCAAGCTGCCCCCGGCCCCCACCTTGATCCGGTCACGTGTCCAGCCGGGTTCACTCAGAGTGCCACAGCCTTACACAACCTCCGTGGTCTCACTCACGGCCTCCAGATTCCCGAACCGGCCCTGACGTCATTCCCGCCTCCAGACGGGATGACGTCATGTGTGTGTTTAGTGACGCTCCCCTGCATAGTGACGTCACACGTGTGCGTGTGTGTATCCAGTAGTGACACCGCAAGTCACTACATCACCCCCCCCCCCCCCCCCACGTAAAATTACAGCCGACCCGGCTGTGGCAATACCAAAACAAAACCATGTGCCCCCAACAATATCAATAAATAACCGTAAGTAATAAATAATGCGAGAACATATGTACAACACAACTGAACACACGATAACCTATGTACGCGGCGAGAGGGACAAAGCAATCCTCAACGCCAACCCTGTGGGGGAACAACAAGGATTACACATGCTCACAACAATAAAGAACCCAAAACGTGACACCCGCGTGGAAGTGTCATTTGAAGGGTGCGGTGCGGGAGCGAGTTCACATGGCCGGACTACCAGGCGAGGCCGGAGGGCGATGTGGCAACATCAACGCAGGTAGGTGGCCGCGGCCCCTCCGTCGGGGGCGGCGGGGCTGGCGGAGGTCCATGAGACGACCCCCGCACCACCTTGAGAGGGATGTCCGGACAAGCAGCTCCCGACGACGTAGAGGGGATCACGGGTTCTGCTCCTGCGGGCAGGACCACAGAGCCAACCTGAGGGAGCACCTCAACAGGCGCGTCCCCCAGCTCGTCCGGCGCACCAGACACGTGGCCCTCGGGGATTGGGGATGAATGAACGTGCCGGGGCGGAACGAACGGTTTAAGCCGCGACGGGTAAACAAACCGAGACCGACGACTGAACCGAATTTTTACACATTGAGGGCGGTCGGCCTCCACAACCTTAACCAGCCAACACCAACGTTTGTATGACTTCGGGGACGTCCTGACTGGCACCTTCGGGCAGTGCAGCCAGTCCCTGTCCCCAAGGACCCACTGTTTGCCCGACACCCGACGGCCCCGCAAGCGTTCGTTGGCCCCCTGCTTGGTGGTCGAATGAGCCCTGGAGGCGTTGCGCGCCTCCGAGACATGCTGAAGGATGATTCGCATCGGATCGGGAATGACCACCTTGCCCTTAGAAGTGCTCACCTTGAGCTTAATTTCAATGGGCGGGCTAGGTTCCCGGCCATACATTAGGAAGAATGGCGAGTAGCCCGTGGAAACATGGGAGGCCATTCTGAAACCAAGCTCCTGTTAAGCCTTTCCACCATCCCATCCGTTTGTGGGTGGTAGGGCGAGGTGCGAACCTTCTCGGTGCCCAGAAGGTTGCACACCTCCTTCAGCAGATGGGCCGAAAAATGTATCCCTTGGTCAGTAAGGAGGCGCTCCGGGGCCGCCTTGTCCTGCACGTATCATTGCAGGAACGCCTCAGCAATACTGACAGCCGTCTGATTGGGGAGCGGCCAAGCAACAGGTCACCGTGAGAAATATTAGACCCCCACACTGCACACAACCCTTGATAATATTTGCGACATCCGCTGCCATGCCGGACAAAAAATAATCCAATTTCAGGGCGGCAAGCGCCTTGTGCCATCCCAAATGTATCAGCCGTTCATGAATGGCGATGAGCAGCCTGTCCCTGAGGCATGTGGGCACCACAATGTTATACCGCTGCAGCCCGCCGTCCCAACACATTAGCAAGCCCCCTTTGAGGACGACAGGAGCAACCTCTCGAAGGCCTGCGGCATCATGCTGCAGATCGACTCGGTGGCGCAATTTCAAGAGGGAAGCGTCCTCACTCTGGGGTCTTGTGGGAGGATGTCGACGCTGCCGCAACAACGGGAGCAGGCGACTGAGCCTCCGGAGACCGACAGCGGAGTGAACCCAACAAGCAAGCACAATGGCCGCCAAAGGGAAGCCGCTACAACACATCGGCGTTAGTGTGCTGGGTCCCTTTACAATGCGACACCCAGAAGGAGTAGTCCTGGAGGATTTCCAACCAGCGCGACAACTGTCCCGAAGGCTGGTCAAAACGCAACATGTATTGTAGGGCGGCGTGATCGGAACGCACCTCGAAAGTCCGGCCATATAAATAGGGCCGGTACTGCTGCACAAAAAATACAATGGCGAGCAGCTCCCTCCGTCTTACACAATAACGCTGCTCGGCCAGCGAGAGCACCCTGCTCCCGTACACCACCACTCTCTCGACGCTGTCAATCACCTGCGACAAGACAGCCCCAATGCCCGTATTACTGGCTTGAAACCGGATTCCCACCACCATCCATCCCAGAAGAACTCACTCATCAAGACTCTATACCATAGAGGCCAATGCATTTCCGACCAGGAACACATTACCAGTGAACTCAAGCACATACACCAACCTCTCAGGGCTAATAGTTACTCCGAATACACAATCCGCAAAGCCATCACTCCAGTCATGAAGAAGGATCCTCTTGTGGAGCCTTCAGACCACAGCTCTTTCGCCAGCATTGACTCTTAATACCTCTCACACCACGGTTAATGGTATGGTTTACAACATGGAGTATAATAGCGCCTCGCAGCTGTCTCTCTCCCCCTCCTCTGTTCCGACCATGGATGAACTCGTCCGTCTGAACGGGGCCCGTAGCTATCCGTGGGCTAAAGTTGAGGGTAAGAATCCACCCATTTTTTCGCCATATAGCATTGTGATTTATAACGACTTATTGTTGGTAGCTTAGCTGATTGGAGAATATAGAGTTTATTGATAACATTAAGGTAATTTATATTTTAGTTTTTTATTGGTTCACTATATAGTACTGTGAATAGCTCAGATGTGTAGGCCTTGACTTCAACATAGTCATTTCTGTGACCAGTCACTAACTAATCACTCAGTTATTTCAATGCTAAATTCGCCTAGTTATTTCAATGCTAAATTCTCCTGTTTGATTTGTACTAAGTGCCTCGGTGAATGTGTATGCTCTGACTTTAACGTAGTTATTTCTGTGATCAGTTACAAGCTAATCACTCAGCTATTTCAATGCTAAATTCTATGCTAATTCTATTGTCAAGGGGTGCCTCTGCGGATGTGTATGCTTTAACTTAGCTATTTCAATGCTAAATTCTATGCTAATTCCTTTATCAAGGGGTGTCTCTGCGGATGTGTATGCTTTAACTTTTAACATAGCTATTTCTGTGACCAGTCACAAGCTAATCATTCAGCCATTTCAATGCTAAATTATATGCTAATTCGTCTTCTTTGGTTCTTTCGGTAAAGTCACGTAGAATGAGAATAAAATAATAAATTGATAAAATAAAATAACACAATAATATTCTCACGACGTTTCGGCCACAACACAAGCGGCCTTCATCAGGTGAAGGGACGAGACTGTCTGGTAGGACAGCGCTGGAGTGAAAGAGCCACGTTCAGATCACTGCCTTTAAGCTGTGTGAGAGGAACAAAGCGCCTTAGAGTCGCGGCATCTCTTCAGAAAGGTGAGAGACTCGATTAGTTGAGCCTTCTTATCCCGAAGTCTGTTGAATGATCTTAAGGATGTGTGGAATCCCTCCCCGTAGAGGCGGTTAAATTTCGATTTAAAGCTTTCGTGACTGCAATGATTCATCTTCTTTGGTTCTTTCGGTAAAGGCACGTAGAATGAGAATAAAATAATAAATTGATAAAATAAAATAACACAATAATATTCTCACGACGTTTCGGCCACAACACAAGCGGCCTTCATCAGGTGAAGGGACGAGACTGTCTGGTAGGACAGCGCTGGAGTGAAAGAGCCACGTTCAGATCACGGCCTTTAAGCTGTGTGAGAGGAACAAAGCGCCTTAGAGTCGCGGCATCTCTTCAGAAAGGTGAGAGACTCGATTAGTTGAGCCTTCTTATCCCGAAGTCTGTTGAATGATCTTAAGGATGTGTGGAATCCCTCCCCGTAGAGGCGGTTAAATTTCGATTTAAAGCTTTCGTGACTGCAATGATTCATCTTCTTTGGTTCTTTCGGTAAAGTCACGTAGAATGAGAATAAAATAATAAATTGATAAAATAAAATAACACAATAATATTCTCACGACGTTTCGGCCACAACACAAGCGGCCTTCATCAGGTGAAGGGACGAGACTGTCTGGTAGGACAGCGCTGGAGTGAAAGAGCCACGTTCAGATCACGGCCTTTAAGCTGTGTGAGAGGAACAAAGCGCCTTAGAGTCGCGGCATCTCTTCAGAAAGGTGAGAGACTCGATTAGTTGAGCCTTCTTATCCCGAAGTCTGTTGAATGATCTTAAGGATGTGTGGAATCCCTCCCCGTAGAGGCGGTTAAATTTCGATTTAACGCTTTCGTGACTGCAATGATTCATCTTCTTTGGTTCTTTCGGTAAAGGCACGTAGAATGAGAATAAAATAATAAATTGATAAAATAAAATAACACAATAATATTCTCACGACGTTTCGGCCACAACACAAGCGGCCTTCATCAGGTGAAGGGACGAGACTGTCTGGTAGGACAGCGCTGGAGTGAAAGAGCCACGTTCAGATCACGGCCTTTAAGCTGTGTGAGAGGAACAAAGCGCCTTAGAGTCGCGGCATCTCTTCAGAAAGGTGAGAGACTCGATTAGTTGAGCCTTCTTATCCCGAAGTCTGTTGAATGATCTTAAGGATGTGTGGAATCCCTCCCCGTAGAGGCGGTTAAATTTCGATTTAAAGCTTTCGTGACTGCAATGATTCATCTTCTTTGGTTCTTTCGGTAAAGTCACGTAGAATGAGAATAAAATAATAAATTGATAAAATAAAATAACACAATAATATTCTCACGACGTTTCGGCCACAACACAAGCGGCCTTCATCAGGTGAAGGGACGAGACTGTCTGGTAGGACAGCGCTGGAGTGAAAGAGCCACGTTCAGATCACGGCCTTTAAGCTGTGTGAGAGGAACAAAGCGCCTTAGAGTCGCGGCATCTCTTCAGAAAGGTGAGAGACTCGATTAGTTGAGCCTTCTTATCCCGAAGTCTGTTGAATGATCTTAAGGATGTGTGGAATCCCTCCCCGTAGAGGCGGTTAAATTTCGATTTAAAGCTTTCGTGACTGCAATGATTCATCTTCTTTGGTTCTTTCGGTAAAGTCACGTAGAATGAGAATAAAATAATAAATTGATAAAATAAAATAACACAATAATATTCTCACGACGTTTCGGCCACAACACAAGCGGCCTTCATCAGGTGAAGGGACGAGACTGTCTGGTAGGACAGCGCTAGTGTGAAAGAGCCAAGTTCAGATCACGGCCTTTAAGCTGTGTGAGAGGAACAAAGCGCCTTAGAGTCGCGGCATCTCTTCAGAAAGGTGAGAGACTCGATTAGTTGAGCCTTCTTATCCCGAAGTCTGTTGAATGATCTTAAGGATGTGTGGAATCCCTCCCCGTAGAGGCGGTTAAATTTCGATTTAAAGCTTTCGTGACTGCAATGATTCATCTTCTTTGGTTCTTTCGGTAAAGTCACGTAGAATGAGAATAAAATAATAAATTGATAAAATAAAATAACACAATAATATTCTCACGACGTTTCGGCCACAACACAAGCGGCCTTCATCAGGTGAAGGGACGAGACTGTCTGGTAGGACAGCGCTGGAGTGAAAGAGCCACGTTCAGATCACGGCCTTTAAGCTGTGTGAGAGGAACAAAGCGCCTTAGAGTCGCGGCATCTCTTCAGAAAGGTGAGAGACTCGATTAGTTGAGCCTTCTTATCCCGAAGTCTGTTGAATGATCTTAAGGATGTGTGGAATCCCTCCCCGTAGAGGCGGTTAAATTTCGATTTAAAGCTTTCGTGACTGCAATGATTCATCTTCTTTGGTTCTTTCGGTAAAGTCACGTAGAATGAGAATAAAATAATAAATTGATAAAATAAAATAACACAATAATATTCTCACGACGTTTCGGCCACAACACAAGCGGCCTTCATCAGGTGAAGGGACGAGACTGTCTGGTAGGACAGCGCTGGAGTGAAAGAGCCACGTTCAGATCACGGCCTTTAAGCTGTGTGAGAGGAACAAAGCGCCTTAGAGTCGCGGCATCTCTTCAGAAAGGTGAGAGACTCGATTAGTTGAGCCTTCTTATCCCGAAGTCTGTTGAATGATCTTAAGGATGTGTGGAATCCCTCCCCGTAGAGGCAGTTAAATTTCAATTTAAAGCTTTCGTGACTGCAATGATTCATCTTCTTTGGTTCTTTCGGTAAAGGCACGTAGAATGAGAATAAAATAATAAATTGATAAAATAAAATAACACAATAATATTCTCACGACGTTTCGGCCACAACACAAGCGGCCTTCATCAGGTGAAGGGACGAGACTGTCTGGTAGGATAGCGCTGGAGTGAAAGAGCCACGTTCAGATCACGGCCTTTAGGCTGTGTGAGAGGAACAAAGCGCCTTAGAGTCGCGGCATCTCTTCAGAAAGGTGAGAGACTCGATTAGTTGAGCCTTCTTATCCCGAAGTCTGTTGAATGATCTTAAGGATGTGTGGAATCCCTCCCCGTAGAGGCGGTTAAATTTCGATTTAAAGCTTTCGTGACTGCAATGATTCATCTTCTTTCGTTCTTTCGGTAAAGTCACGTAGAATGAGAATAAAATAATAAATTGATAAAATAAAATAACACAATAATATTCTCACGACGTTTCGGCCACAACACAAGCGGCCTTCATCAGGTGAAGGGACGAGACTGTCTGGTAGGACAGCGCTGGAGTGAAAGAGCCACGTTCAGATCACGGCCTTTAAGCTGTGTGAGAGGAACAAAGCGCCTTAGAGTCGCGGCATCTCTTCAGAAAGGTGAGAGACTCGATTAGTTGAGCCTTCTTATCCCGAAGTCTGTTGAATGATCTTAAGGATGTGTGGAATCCCTCCCCGTAGAGGCGGTTAAATTTCGATTTAAAGCTTTCGTGACTGCAATGATTCATCTTCTTTGGTTCTTTCGGTAAAGTCACGTAGAATGAGAATAAAATAATAAATTGATAAAATTAAATAACACAATAATATTCTCACGACGTTTCGGCCACAACACAAGCGGCCTTCATCAGGTGAAGGGACGAGACTGTCTGGTAGGACAGCGCTGGAGTGAAAGAGCCACGTTCAGATCACGGCCTTTAAGCTGTGTGAGAGGAACAAAGCGCCTTAGAGTCGCGGCATCTCTTCAGAAAGGTGAGAGACTCGATTAGTTGAGCCTTCTTATCCCGAAGTCTGTTGAATGATCTTAAGGATGTGTGGAATCCCTCCCCGTAGAGGCGGTTAAATTTCGATTTAAAGCTTTCGTGACTGCAATGATTCATCTTCTTTGGTTCTTTCGGTAAAGGCACGTAGAATGAGAATAAAATAATAAATTGATAAAATAAAATAACACAATAATATTCTCACGACGTTTCGGCCACAACACAAGCGGCCTTCATCAGGTGAAGGGACGAGACTGTCTGGTAGGACAGCGCTGGAGTGAAAGAGCCACGTTCAGATCACGGCCTTTAAGCTGTGTGAGAGGAACAAAGCGCCTTAGAGTCGCGGCATCTCTTCAGAAAGGTGAGAGACTCGATTAGTTGAGCCTTCTTATCCCGAAGTCTGTTGAATGATCTTAAGGATGTGTGGAATCCCTCCCCGTAGAGGCGGTTAAATTTCGATTTAAAGCTTTCGTGACTGCAATGATTCATCTTCTTTGGTTCTTTCGGTAAAGTCACGTAGAATGAGAATAAAATAATAAATTGATAAAATAAAATAACACAATAATATTCTCACGACGTTTCGGCCACAACACAAGCGGCCTTCATCAGGTGAAGGGACGAGACTGTCTGGTAGGACAGCGCTGGAGTGAAAGAGCCACGTTCAGATCACGGCCTTTAAGCTGTGTGAGAGGAACAAAGCGCCTTAGAGTCGCGGCATCTCTTCAGAAAGGTGAGAGACTCGATTAGTTGAGCCTTCTTATCCCGAAGTCTGTTGAATGATCTTAAGTATGTGTGGAATCCCTCCCCGTAGAGGCGGTTAAATTTCGATTTAAAGCTTTCGTGACTGCAATGATTCATCTTCTTTGGTTCTTTCGGTAAAGTCACGTAGAATGAGAATAAAATAATAAATTGATAAAATAAAATAACACAATAATATTCTCACGACGTTTCGGCCACAACACAAGCGGCCTTCATCAGGTGAAGGGACGAGACTGTCTGGTAGGACAGCGCTAGAGTGAAAGAGCCAAGTTCAGATCACGGCCTTTAAGCTGTGTGAGAGGAACAAAGCGCCTTAGAGTCGCGGCATCTCTTCAGAAAGGTGAGAGACTCGATTAGTTGAGCCTTCTTATCCCGAAGTCTGTTGAATGATCTTAAGGATGTGTGGAATCCCTCCCCGTAGAGGCGGTTACATTTCGATTTAAAGCTTTCGTGACTGCAATGATTCATCTTCTTTGGTTCTTTCGGTAAAGTCACGTAGAATGAGAATAAAATAATAAATTGATAAAATAAAATAACACAATAATATTCTCACGACGTTTCGGCCACAACACAAGCGGCCTTCATCAGGTGAAGGGACGAGACTGTCTGGTAGGACAGCGCTGGAGTGAAAGAGCCACGTTCAGATCACGGCCTTTAAGCTGTGTGAGAGGAACAAAGCGCCTTAGAGTCGCGGCATCTCTTCAGAAAGGTGAGAGACTCGATTAGTTGAGCCTTCTTATCCCGAAGTCTGTTGAATGATCTTAAGGATGTGTGGAATCCCTCCCCGTAGAGGCGGTTAAATTTCGATTTAAAGCTTTCGTGACTGCAATGATTCATCTTCTTTGGTTCTTTCGGTAAAGGCACGTAGAATGAGAATAAAATAATAAATTGATAAAATAAAATAACACAATAATATTCTCACGACGTTTCGGCCACAACACAAGCGGCCTTCATCAGGTGAAGGGACGAGACTGTCTGGTAGGATAGCGCTGGAGTGAAAGAGCCACGTTCAGATCACGGCCTTTAAGCTGTGTGAGAGGAACAAAGCGCCTTAGAGTCGCGGCATCTCTTCAGAAAGGTGAGAGACTCGATTAGTTGAGCCTTCTTATCCCGAAGTCTGTTGAATGATCTTAAGGATGTGTGGAATCCCTCCCCGTAGAGGCGGTTAAATTTCGATTTAAAGCTTTCGTGACTGCAATGATTCATCTTCTTTGGTTCTTTCGGTAAAGTCACGTAGAATGAGAATAAAATAATAAATTGATAAAATAAAATAACACAATAATATTCTCACGACGTTTCGGCCACAACACAAGCGGCCTTCATCAGGTGAAGGGACGAGACTGTCTGGTAGGACAGCGCTGGAGTGAAAGAGCCACGTTCAGATCACGGCCTTTAAGCTGTGTGAGAGGAACAAAGCGCCTTAGAGTCGCGGCATCTCTTCAGAAAGGTGAGAGACTCGATTAGTTGAGCCTTCTTATCCCGAAGTCTGTTGAATGATCTTAAGGATGTGTGGAATCCCTCCCCGTAGAGGCGGTTAAATTTCGATTTAAAGCTTTCGTGACTGCAATGATTCATCTTCTTTGGTTCTTTCGGTAAAGTCACGTAGAATGAGAAAAAAATAATAAATTGATAAAATAAAATAACACAATAATATTCTCACGACGTTTCGGCCACAACACAAGCGGCCTTCATCAGGTGAAGGGACGAGACTGTCTGGTAGGACAGCGCTGGAGTGAAAGAGCCACGTTCAGATCACGGCCTTTAAGCTGTGTGAGAGGAACAAAGCGCCTTAGAGTCGCGGCATCTCTTCAGAAAGGTGAGAGACTCGATTAGTTGAGCCTTCTTATCCCGAAGTCTGTTGAATGATCTTAAGGATGTGTGGAATCCCTCCCCGTAGAGGCAGTTAAATTTCGATTTAAAGCTTTCGTGACTGCAATGATTCATCTTCTTTGGTTCTTTCGGTAAAGGCACGTAGAATGAGAATAAAATAATAAATTGATAAAATAAAATAACACAATAATATTCTCACGACGTTTCGGCCACAACACAAGCGGCCTTCATCAGGTGAAGGGACGAGACTGTCTGGTAGGATAGCGCTGGAGTGAAAGAGCCACGTTCAGATCACGGCCTTTAAGCTGTGTGAGAGGAACAAAGCGCCTTAGAGTCGCGGCATCTCTTCAGAAAGGTGAGAGACTCGATTAGTTGAGCCTTCTTATCCCGAAGTCTGTTGAATGATCTTAAGGATGTGTGGAATCCCTCCCCGTAGAGGCGGTTAAATTTCGATTTAAAGCTTTCGTGACTGCAATGATTCATCTTCTTTGGTTCTTTCGGTAAAGTCACGTAGAATGAGAATAAAATAATAAATTGATAAAATAAAATAACACAATAATATTCTCACGACGTTTCGGCCACAACACAAGCGGCCTTCATCAGGTGAAGGGACGAGACTGTCTGGTAGGACAGCGCTGGAGTGAAAGAGCCACGTTCAGATCACGGCCTTTAAGCTGTGTGAGAGGAACAAAGCGCCTTAGAGTCGCGGCATCTCTTCAGAAAGGTGAGAGACTCGATTAGTTGAGCCTTCTTATCCCGAAGTCTGTTGAATGATCTTAAGGATGTGTGGAATCCCTCCCCGTAGAGGCGGTTAAATTTCGATTTAAAGCTTTCGTGACTGCAATGATTCATCTTCTTTGGTTCTTTCGGTAAAGTCACGTAGAATGAGAAAAAAATAATAAATTGATAAAATAAAATAACACAATAATATTCTCACGACGTTTCGGCCACAACACAAGCGGCCTTCATCAGGTGAAGGGACGAGACTGTCTGGTAGGACAGCGCTGGATTGAAAGAGCCACGTTCAGATCACGGCCTTTAAGCTGTGTGAGAGGAACAAAGCGCCTTAGAGTCGCGGCATCTCTTCAGAAAGGTGAGAGACTCGATTAGTTGAGCCTTCTTATCCCGAAGTCTGTTGAATGATCTTAAGGATGTGTGGAATCCCTCCCCGTAGAGGCAGTTAAATTTCGATTTAAAGCTTTCGTGACTGCAATGATTCATCTTCTTTGGTTCTTTCGGTAAAGGCACGTAGAATGAGAATAAAATAATAAATTGATAAAATAAAATAACACAATAATATTCTCACGACGTTTCGGCCACAACACAAGCGGCCTTCATCAGGTGAAGGGACGAGACTGTCTGGTAGGACAGCGCTGGAGTGAAAGAGCCACGTTCAGATCACGGCCTTTAAGCTGTGTGAGAGGAACAAAGCGCCTTAGAGTCGCGGCATCTCTTCAGAAAGGTGAGAGACTCGATTAGTTGAGCCTTCTTATCCCGAAGTCTGTTGAATGATCTTAAGTATGTGTGGAATCCCTCCCCGTAGAGGCGGTTAAATTTCGATTTAAAGCTTTCGTGACTGCAATGATTCATCTTCTTTGGTTCTTTCGGTAAAGTCACGTAGAATGAGAATAAAATAATAAATTGATAAAATAAAATAACACAATAATATTCTCACGACGTTTCGGCCACAACACAAGCGGCCTTCATCAGGTGAAGGGACGAGACTGTCTGGTAGGACAGCGCTAGAGTGAAAGAGCCAAGTTCAGATCACGGCCTTTAAGCTGTGTGAGAGGAACAAAGCGCCTTAGAGTCGCGGCATCTCTTCAGAAAGGTGAGAGACTCGATTAGTTGAGCCTTCTTATCCCGAAGTCTGTTGAATGATCTTAAGGATGTGTGGAATCCCTCCCCGTAGAGGCGGTTACATTTCGATTTAAAGCTTTCGTGACTGCAATGATTCATCTTCTTTGGTTCTTTCGGTAAAGTCACGTAGAATGAGAATAAAATAATAAATTGATAAAATAAAATAACACAATAATATTCTCACGACGTTTCGGCCACAACACAAGCGGCCTTCATCAGGTGAAGGGACGAGACTGTCTGGTAGGACAGCGCTGGAGTGAAAGAGCCACGTTCAGATCACGGCCTTTAAGCTGTGTGAGAGGAACAAAGCGCCTTAGAGTCGCGGCATCTCTTCAGAAAGGTGAGAGACTCGATTAGTTGAGCCTTCTTATCCCGAAGTCTGTTGAATGATCTTAAGGATGTGTGGAATCCCTCCCCGTAGAGGCGGTTAAATTTCGATTTAAAGCTTTCGTGACTGCAATGATTCATCTTCTTTGGTTCTTTCGGTAAAGGCACGTAGAATGAGAATAAAATAATAAATTGATAAAATAAAATAACACAATAATATTCTCACGACGTTTCGGCCACAACACAAGCGGCCTTCATCAGGTGAAGGGACGAGACTGTCTGGTAGGATAGCGCTGGAGTGAAAGAGCCACGTTCAGATCACGGCCTTTAAGCTGTGTGAGAGGAACAAAGCGCCTTAGAGTCGCGGCATCTCTTCAGAAAGGTGAGAGACTCGATTAGTTGAGCCTTCTTATCCCGAAGTCTGTTGAATGATCTTAAGGATGTGTGGAATCCCTCCCCGTAGAGGCGGTTAAATTTCGATTTAAAGCTTTCGTGACTGCAATGATTCATCTTCTTTGGTTCTTTCGGTAAAGTCACGTAGAATGAGAATAAAATAATAAATTGATAAAATAAAATAACACAATAATATTCTCACGACGTTTCGGCCACAACACAAGCGGCCTTCATCAGGTGAAGGGACGAGACTGTCTGGTAGGACAGCGCTGGAGTGAAAGAGCCACGTTCAGATCACGGCCTTTAAGCTGTGTGAGAGGAACAAAGCGCCTTAGAGTCGCGGCATCTCTTCAGAAAGGTGAGAGACTCGATTAGTTGAGCCTTCTTATCCCGAAGTCTGTTGAATGATCTTAAGGATGTGTGGAATCCCTCCCCGTAGAGGCGGTTAAATTTCGATTTAAAGCTTTCGTGACTGCAATGATTCATCTTCTTTGGTTCTTTCGGTAAAGTCACGTAGAATGAGAAAAAAATAATAAATTGATAAAATAAAATAACACAATAATATTCTCACGACGTTTCGGCCACAACACAAGCGGCCTTCATCAGGTGAAGGGACGAGACTGTCTGGTAGGACAGCGCTGGAGTGAAAGAGCCACGTTCAGATCACGGCCTTTAAGCTGTGTGAGAGGAACAAAGCGCCTTAGAGTCGCGGCATCTCTTCAGAAAGGTGAGAGACTCGATTAGTTGAGCCTTCTTATCCCGAAGTCTGTTGAATGATCTTAAGGATGTGTGGAATCCCTCCCCGTAGAGGCAGTTAAATTTCGATTTAAAGCTTTCGTGACTGCAATGATTCATCTTCTTTGGTTCTTTCGGTAAAGGCACGTAGAATGAGAATAAAATAATAAATTGATAAAATAAAATAACACAATAATATTCTCACGACGTTTCGGCCACAACACAAGCGGCCTTCATCAGGTGAAGGGACGAGACTGTCTGGTAGGATAGCGCTGGAGTGAAAGAGCCACGTTCAGATCACGGCCTTTAAGCTGTGTGAGAGGAACAAAGCGCCTTAGAGTCGCGGCATCTCTTCAGAAAGGTGAGAGACTCGATTAGTTGAGCCTTCTTATCCCGAAGTCTGTTGAATGATCTTAAGGATGTGTGGAATCCCTCCCCGTAGAGGCGGTTAAATTTCGATTTAAAGCTTTCGTGACTGCAATGATTCATCTTCTTTGGTTCTTTCGGTAAAGTCACGTAGAATGAGAATAAAATAATAAATTGATAAAATAAAATAACACAATAATATTCTCACGACGTTTCGGCCACAACACAAGCGGCCTTCATCAGGTGAAGGGACGAGACTGTCTGGTAGGACAGCGCTGGAGTGAAAGAGCCACGTTCAGATCACGGCCTTTAAGCTGTGTGAGAGGAACAAAGCGCCTTAGAGTCGCGGCATCTCTTCAGAAAGGTGAGAGACTCGATTAGTTGAGCCTTCTTATCCCGAAGTCTGTTGAATGATCTTAAGGATGTGTGGAATCCCTCCCCGTAGAGGCGGTTAAATTTCGATTTAAAGCTTTCGTGACTGCAATGATTCATCTTCTTTGGTTCTTTCGGTAAAGTCACGTAGAATGAGAAAAAAATAATAAATTGATAAAATAAAATAACACAATAATATTCTCACGACGTTTCGGCCACAACACAAGCGGCCTTCATCAGGTGAAGGGACGAGACTGTCTGGTAGGACAGCGCTGGATTGAAAGAGCCACGTTCAGATCACGGCCTTTAAGCTGTGTGAGAGGAACAAAGCGCCTTAGAGTCGCGGCATCTCTTCAGAAAGGTGAGAGACTCGATTAGTTGAGCCTTCTTATCCCGAAGTCTGTTGAATGATCTTAAGGATGTGTGGAATCCCTCCCCGTAGAGGCAGTTAAATTTCGATTTAAAGCTTTCGTGACTGCAATGATTCATCTTCTTTGGTTCTTTCGGTAAAGGCACGTAGAATGAGAATAAAATAATAAATTGATAAAATAAAATAACACAATAATATTCTCACGACGTTTCGGCCACAACACAAGCGGCCTTCATCAGGTGAAGGGACGAGACTGTCTGGTAGGATAGCGCTGGAGTGAAAGAGCCACGTTCAGATCACGGCCTTTAAGCTGTGTGAGAGGAACAAAGCGCCTTAGAGTCGCGGCATCTCTTCAGAAAGGTGAGAGACTCGATTAGTTGAGCCTTCTTATCCCGAAGTCTGTTGAATGATCTTAAGGATGTGTGGAATCCCTCCCCGTAGAGGCGGTTAAATTTCGATTTAAAGCTTTCGTGACTGCAATGATTCATCTTCTTTGGTTCTTTCGGTAAAGTCACGTAGAATGAGAATAAAATAATAAATTGATAAAATAAAATAACACAATAATATTCTCACGACGTTTCGGCCACAACACAAGCGGCCTTCATCAGGTGAAGGGACGAGACTGTCTGGTAGGACAGCGCTGGAGTGAAAGAGCCACGTTCAGATCACGGCCTTTAAGCTGTGTGAGAGGAACAAAGCGCCTTAGAGTCGCGGCATCTCTTCAGAAAGGTGAGAGACTCGATTAGTTGAGCCTTCTTATCCCGAAGTCTGTTGAATGATCTTAAGGATGTGTGGAATCCCTCCCCGTAGAGGCGGTTAAATTTCGATTTAAAGCTTTCGTGACTGCAATGATTCATCTTCTTTGGTTCTTTCGGTAAAGTCACGTAGAATGAGAATAAAATAATAAATTGATAAAATAAAATAACACAATAATATTCTCACGACGTTTCGGCCACAACACAAGCGGCCTTCATCAGGTGAAGGGACGAGACTGTCTGGTAGGACAGCGCTAGAGTGAAAGAGCCACGTTCAGATCACGGCCTTTAAGCTGTGTGAGAGGAACAAAGCGCCTTAGAGTCGCGGCATCTCTTCAGAAAGGTGAGAGACTCGATTAGTTGAGCCTTCTTATCCCGAAGTCTGTTGAATGATCTTAAGGATGTGTGGAATCCCTCCCCGTAGAGGCGGTTAAATTTCGATTTAAAGCTTTCGTGACTGCAATGATTCATCTTCTTTGGTTCTTTCGGTAAAGTCACGTAGAATGAGAAAAAAATAATAAATTGATAAAATAAAATAACACAATAATATTCTCACGACGTTTCGGCCACAACACAAGCGGCCTTCATCAGGTGAAGGGACGAGACTGTCTGGTAGGACAGCGCTGGAGTGAAAGAGCCACGTTCAGATCACGGCCTTTAAGCTGTGTGAGAGGAACAAAGCGCCTTAGAGTCGCGGCATCTCTTCAGAAAGGTGAGAGACTCGATTAGTTGAGCCTTCTTATCCCGAAGTCTGTTGAATGATCTTAAGGATGTGTGGAATCCCTCCCCGTAGAGGCAGTTAAATTTCGATTTAAAGCTTTCGTGACTGCAATGATTCATCTTCTTTGGTTCTTTCGGTAAAGGCACGTAGAATGAGAATAAAATAATAAATTGATAAAATAAAATAACACAATAATATTCTCACGACGTTTCGGCCACAACACAAGCGGCCTTCATCAGGTGAAGGGACGAGACTGTCTGGTAGGATAGCGCTGGAGTGAAAGAGCCACGTTCAGATCACGGCCTTTAAGCTGTGTGAGAGGAACAAAGCGCCTTAGAGTCGCGGCATCTCTTCAGAAAGGTGAGAGACTCGATTAGTTGAGCCTTCTTATCCCGAAGTCTGTTGAATGATCTTAAGGATGTGTGGAATCCCTCCCCGTAGAGGCGGTTAAATTTCGATTTAAAGCTTTCGTGACTGCAATGATTCATCTTCTTTGGTTCTTTCGGTAAAGTCACGTAGAATGAGAATAAAATAATAAATTGATAAAATAAAATAACACAATAATATTCTCACGACGTTTCGGCCACAACACAAGCGGCCTTCATCAGGTGAAGGGACGAGACTGTCTGGTAGGACAGCGCTGGAGTGAAAGAGCCACGTTCAGATCACGGCCTTTAAGCTGTGTGAGAGGAACAAAGCGCCTTAGAGTCGCGGCATCTCTTCAGAAAGGTGAGAGACTCGATTAGTTGAGCCTTCTTATCCCGAAGTCTGTTGAATGATCTTAAGGATGTGTGGAATCCCTCCCCGTAGAGGCGGTTAAATTTCGATTTAAAGCTTTCGTGACTGCAATGATTCATCTTCTTTGGTTCTTTCGGTAAAGTCACGTAGAATGAGAATAAAATAATAAATTGATAAAATAAAATAACACAATAATATTCTCACGACGTTTCGGCCACAACACAAGTGGCCTTCATCAGGTGAAGGGACGAGACTGTCTGGTAGGACAGCGCTGGAGTGAAAGAGCCACGTTCAGATCACGGCCTTTAAGCTGTGTGAGAGGAACAAAGCGCCTTAGAGTCGCGGCATCTCTTCAGAAAGGTGAGAGACTCGATTAGTTGAGCCTTCTTATCCCGAAGTCTGTTGAATGATCTTAAGGATGTGTGGAATCCCTCCCCGTAGAGGCGGTTAAATTTCGATTTAAAGCTTTCGTGACTGCAATGATTCATCTTCTTTGGTTCTTTCGGTAAAGGCACGTAGAATGAGAATAAAATAATAAATTGATAAAATAAAATAACACAATAATATTCTCACGACGTTTCGGCCACAACACAAGCGGCCTTCATCAGGTGAAGGGACGAGACTGTCTGGTAGGACAGCGCTGGAGTGAAAGAGCCACGTTCAGATCACGGCCTTTAAGCTGTGTGAGAGGAACAAAGCGCCTTAGAGTCGCGGCATCTCTTCAGAAAGGTGAGAGACTCGATTAGTTGAGCCTTCTTATCCCGAAGTCTGTTGAATGATCTTAAGGATGTGTGGAATCCCTCCCCGTAGAGGCGGTTAAATTTCGATTTAAAGCTTTCGTGACTGCAATGATTCATCTTCTTTGGTTCTTTCGGTAAAGTCACGTAGAATGAGAATAAAATAATAAATTGATAAAATAAAATAACACAATAATATTCTCACGACGTTTCGGCCACAACACAAGCGGCCTTCATCAGGTGAAGGGACGAGACTGTCTGGTAGGACAGCGCTGGAGTGAAAGAGCCACGTTCAGATCACGGCCTTTAAGCTGTGTGAGAGGAACAAAGCGCCTTAGAGTCGCGGCATCTCTTCAGAAAGGTGAGAGACTCGATTAGTTGAGCCTTCTTATCCCGAAGTCTGTTGAATGATCTTAAGGATGTGTGGAATCCCTCCCCGAAGAGGCGGTTAAATTTCGATTTAAAGCTTTCGTGACTGCAATGATTCATCTTCTTTGGTTCTTTCGGTAAAGTCACGTAGAATGAGAATAAAATAATAAATTGATAAAATAAAATAACACAATAATATTCTCACGACGTTTCGGCCACAACACAAGCGGCCTTCATCAGGTGAAGGGACGAGACTGTCTGGTAGGACAGCGCTGGAGTGAAAGAGCCACGTTCAGATCACGGCCTTTAAGCTGTGTGAGAGGAACAAAGCGCCTTAGAGTCGCGGCATCTCTTCAGAAAGGTGAGAGACTCGATTAGTTGAGCCTTCTTATCCCGAAGTCTGTTGAATGATCTTAAGGATGTGTGGAATCCCTCCCCGTAGAGGCGGTTAAATTTCGATTTAAAGCTTTCGTGACTGCAATGATTCATCTTCTTTCGTTCTTTCGGTAAAGTCACGTAGAATGAGAATAAAATAATAAATTGATAAAATAAAATAACACAATAATATTCTCACGACGTTTCGGCCACAACACAAGCGGCCTTCATCAGGTGAAGGGACGAGACTGTCTGGTAGGACAGCGCTGGAGTGAAAGAGCCACGTTCAGATCACGGCCTTTAAGCTGTGTGAGAGGAACAAAGCGCCTTAGAGTCGCGGCATCTCTTCAGAAAGGTGAGAGACTCGATTAGTTGAGCCTTCTTATCCCGAAGTCTGTTGAATGATCTTAAGGATGTGTGGAATCCCTCCCCGTAGAGGCGGTTAAATTTCGATTTAAAGCTTTCGTGACTGCAATGATTCATCTTCTTTGGTTCTTTCGGTAAAGTCACGTAGAATGAGAATAAAATAATAAATTGATAAAATAAAATAACACAATAATATTCTCACGACGTTTCGGCCACAACACAAGCGGCCTTCATCAGGTGAAGGGACGAGACTGTCTGGTAGGACAGCGCTGGAGTGAAAGAGCCACGTTCAGATCACGGCCTTTAAGCTGTGTGAGAGGAACAAAGCGCCTTAGAGTCGCGGCATCTCTTCAGAAAGGTGAGAGACTCGATTAGTTGAGCCTTCTTATCCCGAAGTCTGTTGAATGATCTTAAGGATGTGTGGAATCCCTCCCCGTAGAGGCGGTTAAATTTCGATTTAAAGCCTTCGTGACTGCAATGATTCATCTTCTTTAGTTCTTTCGGTAAAGTCACGTAGAATGAGAATAAAATAATAAATTGATAAAATAAAATAACACAATAATATTCTCACGACGTTTCGGCCACAACACAAGCGGCCTTCATCAGGTGAAGGGACGAGACTGTCTGGTAGGACAGCGCTGGAGTGAAAGAGCCACGTTCAGATCACGGCCTTTAAGCTGTGTGAGAGGAACAAAGCGCCTTAGAGTCGCGGCATCTCTTCAGAAAGGTGAGAGACTCGATTAGTTGAGCCTTCTTATCCCGAAGTCTGTTGAATGATCTTAAGGATGTGTGGAATCCCTCCCCGTAGAGGCGGTTAAATTTCGATTTAAAGCTTTCGTGACTGCAATGATTCATCTTCTTTGGTTCTTTCGGTAAAGGCACGTAGAATGAGAATAAAATAATAAATTGATAAAATAAAATAACACAATAATATTCTCACGACGTTTCGGCCACAACACAAGCGGCCTTCATCAGGTGAAGGGACGAGACTGTCTGGTAGGACAGCGCTGGAGTGAAAGAGCCACGTTCAGATCACGGCCTTTAAGCTGTGTGAGAGGAACAAAGCGCCTTAGAGTCGCGGCATCTCTTCAGAAAGGTGAGAGACTCGATTAGTTGAGCCTTCTTATCCCGAAGTCTGTTGAATGATCTTAAGGATGTGTGGAATCCCTCCCCGTAGAGGCGGTTAAATTTCGATTTAAAGCTTTCGTGACTGCAATGATTCATCTTCTTTGGTTCTTTCGGTAAAGTCACGTAGAATGAGAATAAAATAATAAATTGATAAAATAAAATAACACAATAATATTCTCACGACGTTTCGGCCACAACACAAGCGGCCTTCATCAGGTGAATGGACGAGACTGTCTGGTAGGACAGCGCTAGAGTGAAAGAGCCACGTTCAGATCACGGCCTTTAAGCTGTGTGAGAGGAACAAAGCGCCTTAGAGTCGCGGCATCTCTTCAGAAAGGTGAGGGACTCGAGTAATTGAGCCTTCTTATCCCGAAGTCTGTTGAATGATCTTAAGGATGTGTGGAATCCCTCCCCGTAGAGGCGGTTAAATTTCGATTTAAAGCTTTCGTGACTGCAATGATTCATCTTCTTTGGTTCTTTCGGTAAAGTCACGTAGAATGAGAATAAAATAATAAATTGATAAAATAAAATAACACAATAATATTCTCACGACGTTTCGGCCACAACACAAGCGGCCTTCATCAGGTGAAGGGACGAGACTGTCTGGTAGGACAGCGCTAGAGTGAAAGAGCCACGTTCAGATCACGGCCTTTAAGCTGTGTGAGAGGAACAAAGCGCCTTAGAGTCGCGGCATCTCTTCAGAAAGGTGAGAGACTCGATTTGTTGAGCCTTCTTATCCCGAAGTCTGTTGAATGATCTTAAGGATGTGTGGAATCCCTCCCCGTAGAGGCGGTTAAATTTCGATTTAAAGCTTTCGTGACTGCAATGATTCATCTTCTTTGGTTCTTTCGGTAAAGTCACGTAGAATGAGAATAAAATAATAAATTGATAAAATAAAATAACACAATAATATTCTCACGACGTTTCGGCCACAACACAAGCGGCCTTCATCAGGTGAAGGGACGAGACTGTCTGGTAGGACAGCGCTGGAGTGAAAGAGCCACGTTCAGATCACGGCCTTTAAGCTGTGTGAGCGGAACAAAGCACCTTAGAGTCGCGGCATCTCTTCAGAAAGGTGAGAGACTCGATTAGTTGAGCCTTCTTATCCCGAAGTCTGTTGAATGATCTTAAGGATGTGTGGAATCCCTCCCCGTAGAGGCGGTTAAATTTCGATTTAAAGCTTTCGTGACTGCAATGATTCATCTTCTTTGGTTCTTTCGGTAAAGTCACGTAGAATGAGAATAAAATAATAAATTGATAAAATAAAATAACACAATAATATTCTCACGACGTTTCGGCCACAACACAAGCGGCCTTCATCAGGTGAAGGGACGAGACTGTCTGGTAGGACAGCGCTAGAGTGAAAGAGCCACGTTCAGATCACGGCCTTTAAGCTGTGTGAGAGGAACAAAGCGCCTTAGAGTCGCGGCATCTCTTCAGAAAGGTGAGAGACTCGATTAATTGAGCCTTCTTATCCCGAAGTCTGTTGAATGATCTTAAGGATGTGTGGAATCCCTCCCCGTAGAGGCGGTTAAATTTCGATTTAAAGCTTTCGTGACTGCAATGATTCATCTTCTTTGGTTCTTTCGGTAAAGTCACGTAGAATGAGAATAAAATAATAAATTGATAAAATAAAATAACACAATAATATTCTCACGACGTTTCGGCCACAACACAAGCGGCCTTCATCAGGTGAAGGGACGAGACTGTCTGGTAGGACAGCGCTAGAGTGAAAGAGCCACGTTCAGATCACGGCCTTTAAGCTGTGTGAGAGGAACAAAGCGCCTTAGAGTCGCGGCATCTCTTCAGAAAGGTGAGAGACTCGATTAGTTGAGCCTTCTTATCCCGAAGTCTGTTGAATGATCTTAAGGATGTGTGGAATCCCTCCCCGTAGAGGCGGTTAAATTTCGATTTAAAGCTTTCGTGACTGCAATGATTCATCTTCTTTGGTTCTTTCGGTAAAGTCACGTAGAATGAGAATAAAATAATAAATTGATAAAATAAAATAACACAATAATATTCTCACGACGTTTCGGCCACAACACAAGCGGCCTTCATCAGGTGAAGGGACGAGACTGTCTGGTAGGACAGCGCTAGAGTGAAAGAGCCACGTTCAGATCACGGCCTTTAAGCTGTGTGAGAGGAACAAAGCGCCTTAGAGTCGCGGCATCTCTTCAGAAAGGTGAGAGACTCGATTAATTGAGCCTTCTTATCCCGAAGTCTGTTGAATGATCTTAAGGATGTGTGGAATCCCTCCCCGTAGAGGCGGTTAAATTTCGATTTAAAGCTTTCGTGACTGCAATGATTCATCTTCTTTGGTTCTTTCGGTAAAGTCACGTAGAATGAGAATAAAATAATAAATTGATAAAATAAAATAACACAATAATATTCTCACGACGTTTCGGCCACAACACAAGCGGCCTTCATCAGGTGAAGGGACGAGACTGTCTGGTAGGACAGCGCTAGAGTGAAAGAGCCACGTTCAGATCACGGCCTTTAAGCTGTGTGAGAGGAACAAAGCGCCTTAGAGTCGCGGCATCTCTTCAGAAAGGTGAGAGACTCGATTAGTTGAGCCTTCTTATCCCGAAGTCTGTTGAATGATCTTAAGGATGTGTGGAATCCCTCCCCGTAGAGGCGGTTAAATTTCGATTTAAAGCTTTCGTGACTGCAATGATTCATCTTCTTTGGTTCTTTCGGTAAAGTCACGTAGAATGAGAATAAAATAATAAATTGATAAAATAAAATAACACAATAATATTCTCACGACGTTTCGGCCACAACACAAGCGGCCTTCATCAGGTGAAGGGACGAGACTGTCTGGTAGGACAGCGCTGGAGTGAAAGAGCCACGTTCAGATCACGGCCTTTAAGCTGTGTGAGAGGAACAAAGCGCCTTAGAGTCGCGGCATCTCTTCAGAAAGGTGAGAGACTCGATTAGTTGAGCCTTCTTATCCCGAAGTCTGTTGAATGATCTTAAGGATGTGTGGAATCCCTCCCCGTAGAGGCGGTTAAATTTCGATTTAAAGCTTTCGTGACTGCAATGATTCATCTTCTTTGGTTCTTTCGGTAAAGTCACGTAGAATGAGAATAAAATAATAAATTGATAAAATAAAATAACACAATAATATTCTCACGACGTTTCGGCCACAACACAAGCGGCCTTCATCAGGTGAAGGGACGAGACTGTCTGGTAGGACAGCGCTGGAGTGAAAGAGCCACGTTCAGATCACGGCCTTTAAGCTGTGTGAGCGGAACAAAGCGCCTTAGAGTCGCGGCATCTCTTCAGAAAGGTGAGAGACTCGATTAGTTGAGCCTTCTTATCCCGAAGTCTGTTGAATGATCTTAAGGATGTGTGGAATCCCTCCCCGTAGAGGCGGTTAAATTTCGATTTAATGCCTTCGTGACTGCAATGATTCATCTTCTTTAGTTCTTTCGGTAAAGTCACGTAGAATGAGAATAAAATAATAAATTGATAAAATAAAATAACACAATAATATTCTCACGACGTTTCGGCCACAACACAAGCGGCCTTCATCAGGTGAAGGGACGAGACTGTCTGGTAGGACAGCGCTGGAGTGAAAGAGCCACGTTCAGATCACGGCCTTTAAGCTGTGTGAGAGGAACAAAGCGCCTTAGAGTCGCTGCATCTCTTCAGAAAGGTGAGAGACTCGATTAGTTGAGCCTTCTTATCCCGAAGTCTGTTGAATGATCTTAAGGATGTGTGGAATCCCTCCCCGTAGAGGCGGTTAAATTTCGATTTAAAGCTTTCGTGACTGCAATGATTCATCTTCTTTGGTTCTTTCGGTAAAGGCACGTAGAATGAGAATAAAATAATAAATTGATAAAATAAAATAACACAATAATATTCTCACGACGTTTCGGCCACAACACAAGCGGCCTTCATCAGGTGAAGGGACGAGACTGTCTGGTAGGACAGCGCTGGAGTGAAAGAGCCACGTTCAGATCACGGCCTTTAAGCTGTGTGAGAGGAACAAAGCGCCTTAGAGTCGCGGCATCTCTTCAGAAAGGTGAGAGACTCGATTAGTTGAGCCTTCTTATCCCGAAGTCTGTTGAATGATCTTAAGGATGTGTGGAATCCCTCCCCGTAGAGGCGGTTAAATTTCGATTTAAAGCTTTCGTGACTGCAATGATTCATCTTCTTTGGTTCTTTCGGTAAAGTCACGTAGAATGAGAATAAAATAATAAATTGATAAAATAAAATAACACAATAATATTCTCACGACGTTTCGGCCACAACACAAGCGGCCTTCATCAGGTGAAGGGACGAGACTGTCTGGTAGGACAGCGCTAGAGTGAAAGAGCCACGTTCAGATCACGGCCTTTAAGCTGTGTGAGAGGAACAAAGCGCCTTAGAGTCGCGGCATCTCTTCAGAAAGGTGAGAGACTCGATTAGTTGAGCCTTCTTATCCCGAAGTCTGTTGAATGATCTTAAGGATGTGTGGAATCCCTCCCCGTAGAGGCGGTTAAATTTCGATTTAAAGCTTTCGTGACTGCAATGATTCATCTTCTTTGGTTCTTTCGGTAAAGGCACGTAGAATGAGAATAAAATAATAAATTGATAAAATAAAATAACACAATAATATTCTCACGACGTTTCGGCCACAACACAAGCGGCCTTCATCAGGTGAAGGGACGAGACTGTCTGGTAGGACAGCGCTGGAGTGAAAGAGCCACGTTCAGATCACGGCCTTTAAGCTGTGTGAGAGGAACAAAGCGCCTTAGAGTCGCGGCATCTCTTCAGAAAGGTGAGAGACTCGATTAGTTGAGCCTTCTTATCCCGAAGTCTGTTGAATGATCTTAAGGATGTGTGGAATCCCTCCCCGTAGAGGCGGTTAAATTTCGATTTAAAGCTTTCGTGACTGCACTGATTCATCTTCTTTGGTTCTTTCGGTAAAGGCACGTAGAATGAGAATAAAATAATAAATTGATAAAATAAAATAACACAATAATATTCTCACGACGTTTCGGCCACAACACAAGCGGCCTTCATCAGGTGAAGGGACGAGACTGTCTGGTAGGACAGCGCTGGAGTGAAAGAGCCACGTTCAGATCACGGCCTTTAAGCTGTGTGAGAGGAACAAAGCGCCTTAGAGTCGCGGAATCTCTTCAGAAAGGTGAGAGACTCGATTAGTTGAGCCTTCTTATCCCGAAGTCTGTTGAATGATCTTAAGGATGTGTGGAATCCCTCCCCGTAGAGGCGGTTAAATTTCGATTTAAAGCTTTCGTGACTGCAATGATTCATCTTCTTTGGTTCTTTCGGTAAAGTCACGTAGAATGAGAATAAAATAATAAATTGATAAAATAAAATAACACAATAATATTCTCACGACGTTTCGGCCACAACACAAGCGGCCTTCATCAGGTGAAGGGACGAGACTGTCTGGTAGGACAGCGCTAGAGTGAAAGAGCCACGTTCAGATCACGGCCTTTAAGCTGTGTGAGAGGAACAAAGCGCCTTAGAGTCGCGGCATCTCTTCAGAAAGGTGAGAGACTCGATTAGTTGAGCCTTCTTATCCCGAAGTCTGTTGAATGATCTTAAGGATGTGTGGAATCCCTCCCCGTAGAGGCGGTTAAATTTCGATTTTAAGCTTTCGTGACTGCAATGATTCATCTTCTTTGGTTCTTTCGGTAAAGTCACGTAGAATGAGAATAAAATAATAAATTGATAAAATAAAATAACACAATAATATTCTCACGACGTTTCGGCCACAACACAAGCGGCCTTCATCAGGTGAAGGGACGAGACTGTCTGGTAGGACAGCGCTGGAGTGAAAGAGCCACGTTCAGATCACGGCCTTTAAGCTGTGTGAGAGGAACAAAGCGCCTTAGAGTCGCGGCATCTCTTCAGAAAGGTGAGAGACTCGATTAGTTGAGCCTTCTTATCCCGAAGTCTGTTGAATGATCTTAAGGATGTGTGGAATCCCTCCCCGTAGAGGCAGTTAAATTTCGATTTAAAGCTTTCGTGACTGCAATGATTCATCTTCTTTGGTTCTTTCGGTAAAGGCACGTAGAATGAGAATAAAATAATAAATTGATAAAATAAAATAACACAATAATATTCTCACGACGTTTCGGCCACAACACAAGCGGCCTTCATCAGGTGAAGGGACGAGACTGTCTGGTAGGACAGCGCTGGAGTGAAAGAGCCACGTTCAGATCACGGCCTTTAAGCTGTGTGAGAGGAACAAAGCGCCTTAGAGTCGCGGCATCTCTTCAGAAAGGTGAGAGACTCGATTAGTTGAGCCTTCTTATCCCGAAGTCTGTTGAATGATCTTAAGGATGTGTGGAATCCCTCCCCGTAGAGGCGGTTAAATTTCGATTTAAAGCTTTCGTGACTGCAATGATTCATCTTCTTTGGTTCTTTCGGTAAAGGCACGTAGAATGAGAATAAAATAATAAATTGATGAAATAAAATAACACAATAATATTCTCACGACGTTTCGGCCACAACACAAGCGGCCTTCATCAGGTGAAGGGACGAGACTGTCTGGTAGGACAGCGCTGGAGTGAAAGAGCCACGTTCAGATCACGGCCTTTAAGCTGTGTGAGAGGAACAAAGCGCCTTAGAGTCGCGGCATCTCTTCAGAAAGGTGAGAGACTCGATTAGTTGAGCCTTCTTATCCCGAAGTCTGTTGAATGATCTTAAGGATGTGTGGAATCCCTCCCCGTAGAGGCGGTTAAATTTCGATTTAAAGCTTTCGTGACTGCAATGATTCATCTTCTTTGGTTCTTTCGGTAAAGTCACGTAGAATGAGAATAAAATAATAAATTGATAAAATAAAATAACACAATAATATTCTCACGACGTTTCGGCCACAACACAAGCGGCCTTCATCAGGTGAAGGGACGAGACTGTCTGGTAGGACAGCGCTGGAGTGAAAGAGCCACGTTCAGATCACGGCCTTTAAGCTGTGTGAGAGGAACAAAGCGCCTTAGAGTCGCGGCATCTCTTCAGAAAGGTGAGAGACTCGATTAGTTGAGCCTTCTTATCCCGAAGTCTGTTGAATGATCTTAAGGATGTGTGGAATCCCTCCCCGTAGAGGCGGTTAAATTTCGATTTAAAGCTTTCGTGACTGCAATGATTCATCTACTTTGGTTCTTTCGGTAAAGTCACGTAGAATGAGAATAAAATAATAAATTGATAAAATAAAATAACACAATAATATTCTCACGACGTTTCGGCCACAACACAAGCGGCCTTCATCAGGTGAAGGGACGAGACTGTCTGGTAGGACAGCGCTAGAGTGAAAGAGCCACGTTCAGATCACGGCCTTTAAGCTGTGTGAGAGGAACAAAGCGCCTTAGAGTCGCGGCATCTCTTCAGAAAGGTGAGAGACTCGATTAGTTGAGCCTTCTTATCCCGAAGTCTGTTGAATGATCTTAAGGATGTGTGGAATCCCTCCCCGTAGAGGCGGTTAAATTTCGATTTAAAGCTTTCGTGACTGCAATGATTCATCTTCTTTGGTTCTTTCGGTAAAGTCACGTAGAATGAGAATAAAATAATAAATTGATAAAATAAAATAACACAATAATATTCTCACGACGTTTCGGCCACAACACAAGCGGCCTTCATCAGGTGAAGGGACGAGACTGTCTGGTAGGACAGCGCTAGAGTGAAAGAGCCACGTTCAGATCACGGCCTTTAAGCTGTGTGAGAGGAACAAAGCGCCTTAGAGTCGCGGCATCTCTTCAGAAAGGTGAGAGACTCGATTAGTTGAGCCTTCTTATCCCGAAGTCTGTTGAATGATCTTAAGGATGTGTGGAATCCCTCCCCGTAGAGGCGGTTAAATTTCGATTTAAAGCTTTCGTGACTGCAATGATTCATCTTCTTTGGTTCTTTCGGTAAAGTCACGTAGAATGAGAATAAAATAATAAATTGATAAAATAAAATAACACAATAATATTCTCACGACGTTTCGGCCACAACACAAGCGGCCTTCATCAGGTGAAGGGACGAGACTGTCTGGTAGGACAGCGCTGGAGTGAAAGAGCCACGTTCAGATCACGGCCTTTAAGCTGTGTGAGAGGAACAAAGCGCCTTAGAGTCGCGGCATCTCTTCAGAAAGGTGAGAGACTCGATTAGTTGAGCCTTCTTATCCCGAAGTCTGTTGAATGATCTTAAGGATGTGTGGAATCCCTCCCCGTAGAGGCGGTTAAATTTCGATTTAAAGCTTTCGTGACTGCAATGATTCATCTTCTTTGGTTCTTTCGGTAAAGTCACATAGAATGAGAATAAAATAATAAATTGATAAAATAAAATAACACAATAATATTCTCACGACGTTTCGGCCACAACACAAGCGGCCTTCATCAGGTGAAGGGACGAGACTGTCTGGTAGGACAGCGCTAGAGTGAAAGAGCCACGTTCAGATCACGGCCTTTAAGCTGTGTGAGAGGAACAAAGCGCCTTAGAGTCGCGGCATCTCTTCAGAAAAGTGAGAGACTCGATTAGTTGAGCCTTCTTATCCCGAAGTCTGTTGAATGATCTTAAGGATGTGTGGAATCCCTCCCCGTAGAGGCGGTTAAATTTCGATTTAAAGCTTTCGTGACTGCAATGATTCATCTTCTTTGGTTCTTTCGGTAAAGTCACGTAGAATGAGAATAAAATAATAAATTGATAAAATAAAATAACACAATAATATTCTCACGACGTTTCGGCCACAACACAAGCGGCCTTCATCAGGTGAAGGGACGAGACTGTCTGGTAGGACAGCGCTAGAGTGAAAGAGCCACGTTCAGATCACGGCCTTTAAGCTGTGTGAGAGGAACAAAGCGCCTTAGAGTCGCGGCATCTCTTCAGAAAGGTGAGAGACTCGATTAGTTGAGCCTTCTTATCCCGAAGTCTGTTGAATGATCTTAAGGATGTGTGGAATCCCTCCCCGTAGAGGCGGTTAAATTTCGATTTAAAGCTTTCGTGACTGCAATGATTCATCTTCTTTGGTTCTTTCGGTAAAGTCACGTAGAATGAGAATAAAATAATAAATTGATAAAATAAAATAACACAATAATATTCTCACGACGTTTCGGCCACAACACAAGCGGCCTTCATCAGGTGAAGGGACGAGACTGTCTGGTAGGACAGCGCTAGAGTGAAAGAGCCACGTTCAGATCACGGCCTTTAAGCTGTGTGAGAGGAACAAAGCGCCTTAGAGTCGCGGCATCTCTTCAGAAAGGTGAGAGACTCGATTAGTTGAGCCTTCTTATCCCGAAGTCTGTTGAATGATCTTAAGGATGTGTGGAATCCCTCCCCGTAGAGGCAGTTAAATTTCGATTTAAAGCTTTCGTGACTGCAATGATTCATCTTCTTTGGTTCTTTCGGTAAAGTCACGTAGAATGAGAATAAAATAATAAATTGATAAAATAAAATAACACAATAATATTCTCACGACGTTTCGGCCACAACACAAGCGGCCTTCATCAGGTGAAGGGACGAGACTGTCTGGTAGGACAGCGCTGGAGTGAAAGAGCCACGTTCAGATCACGGCCTTTAAGCTGTGTGAGAGGAACAAAGCGCCTTAGAGTCGCGGCATCTCTTCAGAAAGGTGAGAGACTCGATTAGTTGAGCCTTCTTATCCCGAAGTCTGTTGAATGATCTTAAGGATGTGTGGAATCCCTCCCCGTAGAGGCGGTTAAATTTCGATTTAAAGCTTTCGTGACTGCAATGATTCATCTTCTTTGGTTATTTCGGTAAAGTCACGTAGAATGAGAATAAAATAATAAATTGATAAAATAAAATAACACAATAATATTCTCACGACGTTTCGGCCACAACACAAGCGGCCTTCATCAGGTGAAGGGACGAGACTGTCTGGTAGGACAGCGCTAGAGTGAAAGAGCCACGTTCAGATCACGGCCTTTAAGCTGTGTGAGAGGAACAAAGCGCCTTAGAGTCGCGGCATCTCTTCAGAAAGGTGAGAGACTCGATTAGTTGAGCCTTCTTATCCCGAAGTCTGTTGAATGATCTTAAGGATGTGTGGAATCCCTCCCCGTAGAGGCGGTTAAATTTCGATTTAAAGCTTTCGTGACTGCAATGATTCATCTTCTTTGGTTCTTTCGGTAAAGTCACGTAGAATGAGAATAAAATAATAAATTGATCAAATAAAATAACACAATAATATTCTCACGACGTTTCGGCCACAACACAAGCGGCCTTCATCAGGTGAAGGGACGAGACTGTCTGGTAGGACAGCGCTGGAGTGAAAGAGCCACGTTCAGATCATGGCCTTTAAGCTGTGTGAGAGGAACAAAGCGCCTTAGAGTCGCGGCATCTCTTCAGAAAGGTGAGAGACTCGATTAGTTGAGCCTTCTTATCCCGAAGTCTGTTGAATGATCTTAAGGATGTGTGGAATCCCTCCCCGTAGAGGCGGTTAAATTTCGATTTAAAGCTTTCGTGACTGCAATGATTCATCTTCTTTGGTTCTTTCGGTAAAGTCACGTAGAATGAGAATAAAATAATAAATTGATAAAATAAAATAACACAATAATATTCTCACGACGTTTCGGCCACAACACAAGCGGCCTTCATCAGGTGAAGGGACGAGACTGTCTGGTAGGACAGCGCTGGAGTGAAAGAGCCACGTTCAGATCACGGCCTTTAAGCTGTGTGAGAGGAACAAAGCGCCTTAGAGTCGCGGCATCTCTTCAGAAAGGTGAGAGACTCGATTAGTTGAGCCTTCTTATCCCGAAGTCTGTTGAATGATCTTAAGGATGTGTGGAATCCCTCCCCGTAGAGGCGGTTAAATGTCGATTTAAAGCTTTCGTGACTGCAATGATTCATCTTCTTTGGTTCTTTCGGTAAAGTCACGTAGAATGAGAATAAAATAATAAATTGATCAAATAAAATAACACAATAATATTCTCACGACGTTTCGGCCACAACACAAGCGGCCTTCATCAGGTGAAGGGACGAGACTGTCTGGTAGGACAGCGCTGGAGTGAAAGAGCCACGTTCAGATCACGGCCTTTAAGCTGTGTGAGAGGAACAAAGCGCCTTAGAGTCGCGGCATCTCTTCAGAAAGGTGAGAGACTCGATTAGTTGAGCCTTCTTATCCCGAAGTCTGTTGAATGATCTTAAGGATGTGTGGAATCCCTCCCCGTAGAGGCGGTTAAATTTCGATTTAAAGCTTTCGTGACTGCAATGATTCATCTTCTTTGGTTCTTTCGGTAAAGTCACGTAGAATGAGAATAAAATAATAAATTGATAAAATAAAATAACACAATAATATTCTCACGACGTTTCGGCCACAACACAAGCGGCCTTCATCAGGTGAAGGGACGAGTCTGTCTGGTAGGACAGCGCTGGAGTGAAAGAGCCACGTTCAGATCACGGCCTTTAAGCTGTGTGAGAGGAACAAAGCGCCTTAGAGTCGCGGCATCTCTTCAGAAAGGTGAGAGACTCGATTAGTTGAGCCTTCTTATCCCGAAGTCTGTTGAATGATCTTAAGGATGTGTGGAATCCCTCCCCGTAGAGGCGGTTAAATTTCGATTTGAAGCTTTCGTGACTGCAATGATTCATCTTCTTTGGTTCTTTCGGTAAAGTCACGTAGAATGAGAATAAAATAATAAATTGATAAAATAAAATAACACAATAATATTCTCACGACGTTTCGGCCACAACACAAGCGGCCTTCATCAGGTGAAGGGACGAGACTGTCTGGTAGGACAGCGCTAGAGTGAAAGAGCCACGTTCAGATCACGGCCTTTAAGCTGTGTGAGAGGAACAAAGCGCCTTAGAGTCGCGGCATCTCTTCAGAAAGGTGAGAGACTCGATTAGTTGAGCCTTCTTATCCCGAAGTCTGTTGAATGATCTTAAGGATGTGTGGAATCCCTCCCCGTAGAGGCAGTTAAATTTCGATTTAAAGCTTTCGTGACTGCAATGATTCATCTTCTTTGGTTCTTTCGGTAAAGTCACGTAGAATGAGAATAAAATAATAAATTGATAAAATAAAATAACACAATAATATTCTCACGACGTTTCGGCCACAACACAAGCGGCCTTCATCAGGTGAAGGGACGAGACTGTCTGGTAGGACAGCGCTGGAGTGAAAGAGCCACGTTCAGATCACGGCCTTTAAGCTGTGTGAGAGGAACAAAGCGCCTTAGAGTCGCGGCATCTCTTCAGAAAGGTGAGAGACTCGATTAGTTGAGCCTTCTTATCCCGAAGTCTGTTGAATGATCTTAAGGATGTGTGGAATCCCTCCCCGTAGAGGCGGTTAAATTTCGATTTAAAGCTTTCGTGACTGCAATGATTCATCTTCTTTGGTTCTTTCGGTAAAGTCACGTAGAATGAGAATAAAATAATAAATTGATAAAATAAAATAACACAATAATATTCTCACGACGTTTCGGCCACAACACAAGCGGCCTTCATCAGGTGAAGGGACGAGACTGTCTGGTAGGACAGCGCTAGAGTGAAAGAGCCACGTTCAGATCACGGCCTTTAAGCTGTGTGAGAGGAACAAAGCGCCTTAGAGTCGCGGCATCTCTTCAGAAAGGTGAGAGACTCGATTAGTTGAGCCTTCTTATCCCGAAGTCTGTTGAATGATCTTAAGGATGTGTGGAATCCCTCCCCGTAGAGGAGGTTAAATTTCGATTTAAAGCTTTCGTGACTGCAATGATTCATCTTCTTTGGTTCTTTCGGTAAAGTCACGTAGAATGAGAATAAAATAATAAATTGATAAAATAAAATAACACAATAATATTCTCACGACGTTTCGGCCACAACACAAGCGGCCTTCATCAGGTGAAGGGACGAGACTGTCTGGTAGGACAGCGCTGGAGTGAAAGAGCCACGTTCAGATCACGGCCTTTAAGCTGTGTGAGAGGAACAAAGCGCCTTAGAGTCGCGGCATCTCTTCAGAAAGGTGAGAGACTCGATTAGTTGAGCCTTCTTATCCCGAAGTTTGTTGAATGATCTTAAGGATGTGTGGAATCCCTCCCCGTAGAGGCGGTTAAATTTCGATTTAAAGCTTTCGTGACTGCAATGATTCATCTTCTTTGGTTCTTTCGGTAAAGTCACGTAGAATGAGAATAAAATAATAAATTGATCAAATAAAATAACACAATAATATTCTCACGACGTTTCGGCCACAACACAAGCGGCCTTCATCAGGTGAAGGGACGAGACTGTCTGGTAGGACAGCGCTGGAGTGAAAGAGCCACGTTCAGATCACGGCCTTTAAGCTGTGTGAGAGGAACAAAGCGCCTTAGAGTCGCGGCATCTCTTCAGAAAGGTGAGAGACTCGATTAGTTGAGCCTTCTTATCCCGAAGTCTGTTGAATGATCTTAAGGATGTGTGGAATCCCTCCCCGTAGAGGCGGTTAAATTTCGATTTAAAGCTTTCGTGACTGCAATGATTCATCTTCTTTGGTTCTTTCGGTAAAGTCACGTAGAATGAGAATAAAATAATAAATTGATAAAATAAAATAACACAATAATATTCTCACGACGTTTCGGCCACAACACAAGCGGCCTTCATCAGGTGAAGGGACGAGACTGTCTGGTAGGACAGCGCTGGAGTGAAAGAGCCACGTTCAGATCACGGCCTTTAAGCTGTGTGAGAGGAACAAAGCGCCTTAGAGTCGCGGCATCTCTTCAGAAAGGTGAGAGACTCGATTAGTTGAGCCTTCTTATCCCGAAGTCTGTTGAATGATCTTAAGGATGTGTGGAATCCCTCCCCGTAGAGGCGGTTAAATTTCGATTTAAAGCTTTCGTGACTGCAATGATTCATCTTCTTTGGTTCTTTCGGTAAAGTCACGTAGAATGAGAATAAAATAATAAATTGATCAAATAAAATAACACAATAATATTCTCACGACGTTTCGGCCACAACACAAGCGGCCTTCATCAGGTGAAGGGACGAGACTGTCTGGTAGGACAGCGCTGGAGTGAAAGAGCCACGTTCAGATCACGGCCTTTAAGCTGTGTGAGAGGAACAAAGCGCCTTAGAGTCGCGGCATCTCTTCAGAAAGGTGAGAGACTCGATTAGTTGAGCCTTCTTATCCCGAAGTCTGTTGAATGATCTTAAGGATGTGTGGAATCCCTCCCCGTAGAGGCGGTTAAATTTCGATTTAAAGCTTTCGTGACTGCAATGATTCATCTTCTTTGGTTCTTTCGGTAAAGTCACGTAGAATGAGAATAAAATAATAAATTGATAAAATAAAATAACACAATAATATTCTCACGACGTTTCGGCCACAACACAAGCGGCCTTCATCAGGTGAAGGGACGAGTCTGTCTGGTAGGACAGCGCTGGAGTGAAAGAGCCACGTTCAGATCACGGCCTTTAAGCTGTGTGAGAGGAACAAAGCGCCTTAGAGTCGCGGCATCTCTTCAGAAAGGTGAGAGACTCGATTAGTTGAGCCTTCTTATCCCGAAGTCTGTTGAATGATCTTAAGGATGTGTGGAATCCCTCCCCGTAGAGGCGGTTAAATTTCGATTTGAAGCTTTCGTGACTGCAATGATTCATCTTCTTTGGTTCTTTCGGTAAAGTCACGTAGAATGAGAATAAAATAATAAATTGATAAAATAAAATAACACAATAATATTCTCACGACGTTTCGGCCACAACACAAGCGGCCTTCATCAGGTGAAGGGACGAGACTGTCTGGTAGGACAGCGCTAGAGTGAAAGAGCCACGTTCAGATCACGGCCTTTAAGCTGTGTGAGAGGAACAAAGCGCCTTAGAGTCGCGGCATCTCTTCAGAAAGGTGAGAGACTCGATTAGTTGAGCCTTCTTATCCCGAAGTCTGTTGAATGATCTTAAGGATGTGTGGAATCCCTCCCCGTAGAGGCGGTTAAATTTCGATTTAAAGCTTTCGTGACTGCAATGATTCATCTTCTTTGGTTCTTTCGGTAAAGTCACGTAGAATGAGAATAAAATAATAAATTGATAAAATAAAATAACACAATAATATTCTCACGACGTTTCGGCCACAACACAAGCGGCCTTCATCAGGTGAAGGGACGAGACTGTCTGGTAGGACAGCGCTGGAGTGAAAGAGCCACGTTCAGATCACGGCCTTTAAGCTGTGTGAGAGGAACAAAGCGCCTTAGAGTCGCGGCATCTCTTCAGAAAGGTGAGAGACTCGATTAGTTGAGCCTTCTTATCCCGAAGTCTGTTGAATGATCTTAAGGATGTGTGGAATCCCTCCCCGTAGAGGTGGTTAAATTTCGATTTAAAGCTTTCGTGACTGCAATGATTCATCTTCTTTGGTTCTTTCGGTAAAGTCACGTAGAATGAGAATAAAATAATAAATTGATAAAATAAAATAACACAATAATATTCTCACGACGTTTCGGCCACAACACAAGCGGCCTTCATCAGGTGAAGGGACGAGACTGTCTGGTAGGACAGCGCTGGAGTGAAAGAGCCACGTTCAGATCACGGCCTTTAAGCTGTGTGAGAGGAACAAAGCGCCTTAGAGTCGCGGCATCTCTTCAGAAAGGTGAGAGACTCGATTAGTTGAGCCTTCTTATCCCGAAGTCTGTTGAATGATCTTAAGGATGTGTGGAATCCCTCCCCGTAGAGGCGGTTAAATTTCGATTTAAAGCTTTCGTGACTGCAATGATTCATCTTCTTTGGTTCTTTCGGTAAAGTCACGTAGAATGAGAATAAAATAATAAATTGATAAAATAAAATAACACAATAATATTCTCACGACGTTTCGGCCACAACACAAGCGGCCTTCATCAGGTGAAGGGACGAGACTGTCTGGTAGGACAGCGCTAGAGTGAAAGAGCCACGTTCAGATCACGGCCTTTAAGCTGTGTGAGAGGAACAAAGCGCCTTAGAGTCGCGGCATCTCTTCAGAAAGGTGAGAGACTCGATTGGTTGAGCCTTCTTATCCCGAAGTCTGTTGAATGATCTTAAGGATGTGTGGAATCCCTCCCCGTAGAGGCGGTTAAATTTCGATTTAAAGCTTTCGTGACTGCAATGATTCATCTTCTTTGGTTCTTTCGGTAAAGTCACGTAGAATGAGAATAAAATAATAAATTGATCAAATAAAATAACACAATAATATTCTCACGACGTTTCGGCCACAACACAAGCGGCCTTCATCAGGTGAAGGGACGAGACTGTCTGGTAGGACAGCGCTGGAGTGAAAGAGCCACGTTCAGATCACGGCCTTTAAGCTGTGTGAGAGGAACAAAGCGCCTTAGAGTCGCGGCATCTCTTCAGAAAGGTGAGAGACTCGATTAGTTGAGCCTTCTTATCCCGAAGTCTGTTGAATGATCTTAAGGATGTGTGGAATCCCTCCCCGTAGAGGCGGTTAAATTTCGATTTAAAGCTTTCGTGACTGCAATGATTCATCTTCTTTGGTTCTTTCGGTAAAGTCAAGTAGAATGAGAATAAAATAATAAATTGATAAAATAAAATAACACAATAATATTCTCACGACGTTTCGGCCACAACACAAGCGGCCTTCATCAGGTGAAGGGACGAGACTGTCTGGTAGGACAGCGCTAGAGTGAAAGAGCCACGTTCAGATCACGGCCTTTAAGCTGTGTGAGAGGAACAAAGCGCCTTAGAGTCGCGGCATCTCTTCAGAAAGGTGAGAGACTCGATTGGTTGAGCCTTCTTATCCCGAAGTCTGTTGAATGATCTTAAGGATGTGTGGAATCCCTCCCCGTAGAGGCGGTTAAATTTCGATTTAAAGCTTTCGTGACTGCAATGATTCATCTTCTTTGGTTCTTTCGGTAAAGTCAAGTAGAATGAGAATAAAATAATAAATTGATAAAATAAAATAACACAATAATATTCTCACGACGTTTCGGCCACAACACAAGCGGCCTTCATCAGGTGAAGGGACGAGACTGTCTGGTAGGACAGCGCTAGAGTGAAAGAGCCACGTTCAGATCACGGCCTTTAAGCTGTGTGAGAGGAACAAAGCGCCTTAGAGTCGCGGCATCTCTTCAGAAAGGTGAGAGACTCGATTGGTTGAGCCTTCTTATCCCGAAGTCTGTTGAATGATCTTAAGGATGTGTGGAATCCCTCCCCGTAGAGGCGGTTAAATTTCGATTTAAAGCTTTCGTGACTGCAATGATTCATCTTCTTTGGTTCTTTCGGTAAAGTCACGTAGAATGAGAATAAAATAATAAATTGATAAAATAAAATAACACAATAATATTCTCACGACGTTTCGGCCACAACACAAGCGGCCTTCATCAGGTGAAGGGACGAGACTGTCTGGTAGGACAGCGCTAGAGTGAAAGAGCCACGTTCAGATCACGGCCTTTAAGCTGTGTGAGAGGAACAAAGCGCCTTAGAGTCGCGGCATCTCTTCAGAAAGGTGAGAGACTCGATTGGTTGAGCCTTCTTATCCCGAAGTCTGTTGAATGATCTTAAGGATGTGTGGAATCCCTCCCCGTAGAGGCGGTTAAATTTCGATTTAAAGCTTTCGTGACTGCAATGATTCATCTTCTTTGGTTCTTTCGGTAAAGTCACGTAGAATGAGAATAAAATAATAAATTGATCAAATAAAATAACACAATAATATTCTCACGACGTTTCGGCCACAACACAAGCGGCCTTCATCAGGTGAAGGGACGAGACTGTCTGGTAGGACAGCGCTGGAGTGAAAGAGCCACGTTCAGATCACGGCCTTTAAGCTGTGTGAGAGGAACAAAGCGCCTTAGAGTCGCGGCATCTCTTCAGAAAGGTGAGAGACTCGATTAGTTGAGCCTTCTTATCCCGAAGTCTGTTGAATGATCTTAAGGATGTGTGGAATCCCTCCCCGTAGAGGTGGTTAAATTTCGATTTAAAGCTTTCGTGACTGCAATGATTCATCTTCTTTGGTTCTTTCGGTAAAGTCACGTAGAATGAGAATAAAATAATAAATTGATAAAATAAAATAACACAATAATATTCTCACGACGTTTCGGCCACAACACAAGCGGCCTTCATCAGGTGAAGGGACGAGACTGTCTGGTAGGACAGCGCTAGAGTGAAAGAGCCACGTTCAGATCACGGCCTTTAAGCTGTGTGAGAGGAACAAAGCGCCTTAGAGTCGCGGCATCTCTTCAGAAAGGTGAGAGACTCGATTAGTTGAGCCTTCTTATCCCGAAGTCTTTTGAATGATCTTAAGGATGTGTGGAATCCCTCCCCGTAGAGGCGGTTAAATTTCGATTTAAAGCTTTTGTGACTGCAATGATTCATCTTCTTTGGGTCTTTCGGTAAAGTCACGTAGAATGAGAATAAAATAATAAATTGATCAAATAAAAGAACACAATAATATTCTCACGACGTTTCGGCCACAACACAAGCGGCCTTCATCAGGTGAAGGGACGAGACTGTCTGGTAGGACAGCGCTAGAGTGAAAGAGCCACGTTCAGATCACGGCCTTTAAGCTGTGTGAGAGGAACAAAGCGCCTTAGAGTCGCGGCATCTCTTCAGAAAGGTGAGAGACTCGATTAGTTGAGCCTTCTTATCCCGAAGTCTTTTGAATGATCTTAAGGATGTGTGGAATCCCTCCCCGTAGAGGCGGTTAAATTTCGATTTAAAGCTTTTGTGACTGCAATGATTCATCTTCTTTGGGTCTTTCGGTAAAGTCACGTAGAATGAGAATAAAATAATAAATTGATCAAATAAAAGAACACAATAATATTCTCACGACGTTTCGGCCACAACACAAGCGGCCTTCATCAGGTGAAGGGGCGAGACTGTCTGGTAGGACAGCGCTGGAGTGAAAGAGCCACGTTCAGATCACGGCCTTTAAGCTGTGTGAGAGGAACAAAGCGCCTTAGAGTCGCGGCATCTCTTCAGAAAGGTGAGAGACTCGATTAGTTGAGCCTTCTTATCCCGAAGTCTGTTGAATGATCTTAAGGATGTGTGGAATCCCTCCCCGTAGAGGCGGTTAAATTTCGATTTAAAGCTTTCGTGACTGCAATGATTCATCTTCTTTGGTTCTTTCGGTAAAGTCACGTAGAATGAGAATAAAATAATAAATTGATCAAATAAAATAACACAATAATATTCTCACGACGTTTCGGCCACAACACAAGCGGCCTTCATCAGGTGAAGGGACGAGACTGTCTGGTAGGACAGCGCTGGAGTGAAAGAGCCACGTTCAGATCACGGCCTTTAAGCTGTGTGAGAGGAACAAAGCGCCTTAGAGTCGCGGCATCTCTTCAGAAAGGTGAGAGACTCGATTAGTTGAGCCTTCTTATCCCGAAGTCTGTTGAATGATCTTAAGGATGTGTGGAATCCCTCCCCGTAGAGGTGGTTAAATTTCGATTTAAAGCTTTCGTGACTGCAATGATTCATCTTCTTTGGTTCTTTCGGTAAAGTCACGTAGAATGAGAATAAAATAATAAATTGATAAAATAAAATAACACAATAATATTCTCACGACGTTTCGGCCACAACACAAGCGGCCTTCATCAGGTGAAGGGACGAGACTGTCTGGTAGGACAGCGCTAGAGTGAAAGAGCCACGTTCAGATCACGGCCTTTAAGCTGTGTGAGAGGAACAAAGCGCCTTAGAGTCGCGGCATCTCTTCAGAAAGGTGAGAGACTCGATTAGTTGAGCCTTCTTATCCCGAAGTCTTTTGAATGATCTTAAGGATGTGTGGAATCCCTCCCCGTAGAGGCGGTTAAATTTCGATTTAAAGCTTTTGTGACTGCAATGATTCATCTTCTTTGGGTCTTTCGGTAAAGTCACGTAGAATGAGAATAAAATAATAAATTGATCAAATAAAAGAACACAATAATATTCTCACGACGTTTCGGCCACAACACAAGCGGCCTTCATCAGGTGAAGGGACGAGACTGTCTGGTAGGACAGCGCTAGAGTGAAAGAGCCACGTTCAGATCACGGCCTTTAAGCTGTGTGAGAGGAACAAAGCGCCTTAGAGTCGCGGCATCTCTTCAGAAAGGTGAGAGACTCGATTAGTTGAGCCTTCTTATCCCGAAGTCTTTTGAATGATCTTAAGGATGTGTGGAATCCCTCCCCGTAGAGGCGGTTAAATTTCGATTTAAAGCTTTTGTGACTGCAATGATTCATCTTCTTTGGGTCTTTCGGTAAAGTCACGTAGAATGAGAATAAAATAATAAATTGATCAAATAAAAGAACACAATAATATTCTCACGACGTTTCGGCCACAACACAAGCGGCCTTCATCAGGTGAAGGGGCGAGACTGTCTGGTAGGACAGCGCTGGAGTGAAAGAGCCACGTTCAGATCACGGCCTTTAAGCTGTGTGAGAGGAACAAAGCGCCTTAGAGTCGCGGCATCTCTTCAGAAAGGTGAGAGACTCGATTAGTTGAGCCTTCTTATCCCGAAGTCTGTTGAATGATCTTAAGGATGTGTGGAATCCCTCCCCGTAGAGGCGGTTAAATTTCGATTTAAAGCTTTCGTGACTGCAATGATTCATCTTCTTTGGTTCTTTCGGTAAAGTCACGTAGAATGAGAATAAAATAATAAATTGATAAAATAAAATAACACAATAATATTCTCACGACGTTTCGGCCACAACACAAGCGGCCTTCATCAGGTGAAGGGACGAGACTGTCTGGTAGGACAGCGCTGGAGTGAAAGAGCCACGTTCAGATCACGGCCTTTAAGCTGTGTGAGAGGAACAAAGCGCCTTAGAGTCGCGGCATCTCTTCAGAAAGGTGAGAGACTCGATTAGTTGAGCCTTCTTATCCCGAAGTCTGTTGAATGATCTTAAGGATGTGTGGAATCCCTCCCCGTAGAGGCGGTTAAATTTCGATTTAAAGCTTTTGTGACTGCAATGATTCATCTTCTTTGGGTCTTTCGGTAAAGTCACGTAGAATGAGAATAAAATAATAAATTGATCAAATAAAATAACACAATAATATTCTCACGACGTTTCGGCCACAACACAAGCGGCCTTCATCAGGTGAAGGGGCGAGCCTGTCTGGTAGGACAGCGCTGGAGTGAAAGAGCCACGTTCAGATCACGGCCTTTAAGCTGTGTGAGAGGAACAAAGCGCCTTAGAGTCGCGGCATCTCTTCAGAAAGGTGAGAGACTCGATTAGTTGAGCCTTCTTATCCCGAAGTCTGTTGAATGATCTTAAGGATATGTGGAATCCCACCCCGTAGAGGCGGTTAAATTTCGATTTAAAGCTTTCGTGACTGCAATGATTCATCTTCTTTGGTTCTTTCGGTAAAGTCACGTAGAATGAGAATAAAATAATAAATTGATCAAATAAAATAACACAATAATATTCTCACGACGTTTCGGCCACAACACAAGCGGCCTTCATCAGGTGAAGGGACGAGACTGTCTGGTAGGACAGCGCTGGAGTGAAAGAGCCACGTTCAGATCACGGCCTTTAAGCTGTGTGAGAGGAACAAAGCGCCTTAGAGTCGCGGCATCTCTTCAGAAAGGTGAGAGACTCGATTAGTTGAGCCTTCTTATCCCGAAGTCTGTTGAATGATCTTAAGGATGTGTGGAATCCCTCCCCGTAGAGGCGGTTAAATTTCGATTTAAAGCTTTCGTGACTGCAATGATTCATCTTCTTTGGTTCTTTCGGTAAAGTCACGTAGAATGAGAATAAAATAATAAATTGATAAAATAAAATAACACAATAATATTCTCACGACGTTTCGGCCACAACACAAGCGGCCTTCATCAGGTGAAGGGACGAGGCTGTCTGGTAGGACAGCGCTGGAGTGAAAGAGCCACGTTCAGATCACGGCCTTTAAGCTGTGTGAGAGGAACAAAGCGCCTTAGAGTCGCGGCATCTCTTCAGAAAGGTGAGAGACTCGATTAGTTGAGCCTTCTTATCCCGAAGTCTGTTGAATGATCTTAAGGATGTGTGGAATCCCTCCCCGTAGAGGCGGTTAAATTTCGATTTAAAGCTATCGTGACTGCAATGATTCATCTTCTTTGGTTCTTTCGGTAAAGTCACGTAGAATGAGAATAAAATAATAAATTGATAAAATAAAATAACACAATAATATTCTCACGACGTTTCGGCCAGAACACAAGCGGCCTTCATCAGGTGAAGGGACGAGACTGTCTGGTAGGACAGCGCTGGAGTGAAAGAGCCACGTTCAGATCACGGCCTTTAAGCTGTGTGAGAGGAACAAAGCGCCTTAGAGTCGCGGCATCTCTTCAGAAAGGTGAGAGACTCGATTAGATGAGCCTTCTTATCCCGAAGTCTGTTGAATTATCTTAAGGATGTGTGGAATCCCTCCCCGTAGAGGCGGTTAAATTTCGATTTAAAGCTTTCGTGACTGCAATGATTCATCTTCTTTGGTTCTTTCGATAAAGGCACGTAGAATGAGAATAAAATAATAAATTGATAAAATAAAATAACACAATAATATTCTCACGACGTTTCGGCCACAACACAAGCGGCCTTCATCAGGTGAAGGGACGAGACTGTCTGGTAGGACAGCGCTGGAGTGAAAGAGCCACGTTCAGATCACGGCCTTTAAGCTGTGTGAGAGGAACAAAGCGCCTTAGAGTCGCGGCATCTCTTCAGAAAGGTGAGAGACTCGATTAGTTGAGCCTTCTTATCCCGAAGTCTGTTGAATGATCTTAAGGATGTGTGGAATCCCTCCCCGTAGAGGCGGTTACATTTCGATTTAAAGCTTTCGTGACTGCAATGATTCATCTTCTTTGGTTCTTTCGGTAAAGTCACGTAGAATGAGAATAAAATAATAAATTGATAAAATAAAATAACACAATAATATTCTCACGACGTTTCGGCCACAACACAAGCGGCCTTCATCAGGTGAAGGGACGAGACTGTCTGGTAGGACAGCGCTGGAGTGAAAGAGCCACGTTCAGATCACGGCCTTTAAGCTGTGTGAGAGGAACAAAGCGCCTTAGAGTCGCGGCATCTCTTCAGAAAGGTGAGAGACTCGATTAGTTGAGCCTTCTTATCCCGAAGTCTGTTGAATGATCTTAAGGATGTGTGGAATCCCTCCCCGTAGAGGCGGTTACATTTCGATTTAAAGCTTTCGTGACTGCAATGATTCATCTTCTTTGGTTCTTTCGGTAAAGTCACGTAGAATGAGAATAAAATAATAAATTGATAAAATAAAATAACACAATAATATTCTCACGACGTTTCGGCCACAACACAAGCGGCCTTCATCAGGTGACGGGACGAGACTGTCTGGTAGGACAGCGCTGGAGTGAAAGAGCCACGTTCAGATCACGGCCTTTAAGCTGTGTGAGAGGAACAAAGCGCCTTAGAGTCACGGCATCTCTTCCGAAAGGTGAGAGACTCGATTAGTTGAGCCTTCTTATCCCGAAGTCTGTTGAATGATCTTAAGGATGTGTGGAATCCCTCCCCGTAGAGGCAGTTAAATTTCGATTTAAAGCTTTCGTGACTGCAATGATTCATCTTCTTTGGTTCTTTCGGTAAAGTCACGTAGAATGGGAATAAAATAATAAATTGATCAAATAAAATAACACAATAATATTCTCACGACGTTTCGGCCACAACACAAGCGGCCTTCATCAGGTGAAGGGACGAGACTGTCTGGTAGGACAGCGCTGGAGTGAAAGAGCCACGTTCAGATCACGGCCTTTAAGCTGTGTGAGAGGAACAAAGCGCCTTAGAGTCGCGGCATCTCTTCAGAAAGGTGAGAGACTCGATTAGTTGAGCCTTCTTATCCCGAAGTCTGTTGAATGATCTTAAGGATGTGTGGAATCCCTCCCCGTAGAGGCGGTTAAATTTCGATTTAAAGCTTTCGTGACTGCAATGATTCATCTTCTTTGGTTCTTTCGGTAAAGTCACGTAGAATGAGAATAAAATAATAAATTGATAAAATAAAATAACACAATAATATTCTCACGACGTTTCGGCCACAACACAAGCGGCCTTCATCAGGTGAAGGGACGAGGCTGTCTGGTAGGACAGCGCTGGAGTGAAAGAGCCACGTTCAGATCACGGCCTTTAAGCTGTGTGAGAGGAACAAAGCGCCTTAGAGTCGCGGCATCTCTTCAGAAAGGTGAGAGACTCGATTAGTTGAGCCTTCTTATCCCGAAGTCTGTTGAATGATCTTAAGGATGTGTGGAATCCCTCCCCGTAGATGGCGGTTAAATTTCGATTTAAAGCTTTCGTGACTGCAATGATTCATCTTCTTTGGTTCTTTCGATAAAGGCACGTAGAATGAGAATAAAATAATAAATTGATAAAATAAAATAACACAATAATATTCTCACGACGTTTCGGCCACAACACAAGCGGCCTTCATCAGGTGAAGGGACGAGACTGTCTGGTAGGACAGCGCTGGAGTGAAAGAGCCACGTTCAGATCACGGCCTTTAAGCTGTGTGAGAGGAACAAAGCGCCTTAGAGTCGCGGCATCTCTTCAGAAAGGTGAGAGACTCGATTAGTTGAGCCTTCTTATCCCGAAGTCTGTTGAATGATCTTAAGGATGTGTGGAATCCCTCCCCGTAGAGGCGGTTACATTTCGATTTAAAGCTTTCGTGACTGCAATGATTCATCTTCTTTGGTTCTTTCGGTAAAGTCACGTAGAATGAGAATAAAATAATAAATTGATAAAATAAAATAACACAATAATATTCTCACGACGTTTCGGCCACAACACAAGCGGCCTTCATCAGGTGACGGGACGAGACTGTCTGGTAGGACAGCGCTGGAGTGAAAGAGCCACGTTCAGATCACGGCCTTTAAGCTGTGTGAGAGGAACAAAGCGCCTTAGAGTCACGGCATCTCTTCCGAAAGGTGAGAGACTCGATTAGTTGAGCCTTCTTATCCCGAAGTCTGTTGAATGATCTTAAGGATGTGTGGAATCCCTCCCCGTAGAGGCGGTTAAATTTCGATTTAAAGCTTTCGTGACTGCAATGATTCATCTTCTTTGGTTCTTTCGGTAAAGTCACGTAGAATGAGAATAAAATAATAAATTGATAAAATAAAATAACACAATAATATTCTCACGACGTTTCGGCCACAACACAAGCGGCCTTCATCAGGTGACGGGACGAGACTGTCTGGTAGGACAGCGCTGGAGTGAAAGAGCCACGTTCAGATCACGGCCTTTAAGCTGTGTGAGAGGAACAAAGCGCCTTAGAGTCACGGCATCTCTTCCGAAAGGTGAGAGACTCGATTAGTTGAGCCTTCTTATCCCGAAGTCTGTTGAATGATCTTAAGGATGTGTGGAATCCCTCCCCGTAGAGGCAGTTAAATTTCGATTTAAAGCTTTCGTGACTGCAATGATTCATCTTCTTTGGTTCTTTCGGTAAAGTCACGTAGAATGGGAATAAAATAATAAATTGATCAAATAAAATAACACAATAATATTCTCACGACGTTTCGGCCACAACACAAGCGGCCTTCATCAGGTGAAGGGACGAGACTGTCTGGTAGGACAGCGCTGGAGTGAAAGAGCCACGTTCAGATCACGGCCTTTAAGCTGTGTGAGAGGAACAAAGCGCCTTAGAGTCGCGGCATCTCTTCAGAAAGGTGAGAGACTCGATTAGTTGAGCCTTCTTATCCCGAAGTCTGTTGAATGATCTTAAGGATGTGTGGAATCCCTCCCCGTAGAGGCGGTTAAATTTCGATTTAAAGCTTTCGTGACTGCAATGATTCATCTTCTTTGGTTCTTTCGGTAAAGTCACGTAGAATGAGAATAAAATAATAAATTGATAAAATAAAATAACACAATAATATTCTCACGACGTTTCGGCCACAACACAAGCGGCCTTCATCAGGTGAAGGGACGAGGCTGTCTGGTAGGACAGCGCTGGAGTGAAAGAGCCACGTTCAGATCACGGCCTTTAAGCTGTGTGAGAGGAACAAAGCGCCTTAGAGTCGCGGCATCTCTTCAGAAAGGTGAGAGACTCGATTAGATGAGCCTTCTTATCCCGAAGTCTGTTGAATGATCTTAAGGATGTGTGGAATCCCTCCCCGTAGAGGCGGTTAAATTTCGATTTAAAGCTTTCGTGACTGCAATGATTCATCTTCTTTGGTTCTTTCGATAAAGGCACGTAGAATGAGAATAAAATAATAAATTGATAAAATAAAATAACACAATAATATTCTCACGACGTTTCGGCCACAACACAAGCGGCCTTCATCAGGTGAAGGGACGAGACTGTCTGGTAGGACAGCGCTGGAGTGAAAGAGCCACGTTCAGATCACGGCCTTTAAGCTGTGTGAGAGGAACAAAGCGCCTTAGAGTCGCGGCATCTCTTCAGAAAGGTGAGAGACTCGATTAGTTGAGCCTTCTTATCCCGAAGTCTGTTGAATGATCTTAAGGATGTGTGGAATCCCTCCCCGTAGAGGCGGTTACATTTCGATTTAAAGCTTTCGTGACTGCAATGATTCATCTTCTTTGGTTCTTTCGGTAAAGTCACGTAGAATGAGAATAAAATAATAAATTGATAAAATAAAATAACACAATAATATTCTCACGACGTTTCGGCCACAACACAAGCGGTCTTCATCAGGTGACGGGACGAGACTGTCTGGTAGGACAGCGCTGGAGTGAAAGAGCCACGTTCAGATCACGGCCTTTAAGCTGTGTGAGAGGAACAAAGCGCCTTAGAGTCACGGCATCTCTTCCGAAAGGTGAGAGACTCGATTAGTTGAGCCTTCTTATCCCGAAGTCTGTTGAATGATCTTAAGGATGTGTGGAATCCCTCCCCGTAGAGGCAGTTAAATTTCGATTTAAAGCTTTCGTGACTGCAATGATTCATCTTCTTTGGTTCTTTCGGTAAAGTCACGTAGAATGAGAATAAAATAATAAATTGATAAAATAAAATAACACAATAATATTCTCACGACGTTTCGGCCACAACACAAGCGGCCTTCATCAGGTGAAGGGACGAGACTGTCTGGTAGGACAGCGCTGGAGTGAAAGAGCCACGTTCAGATCACGGCCTTTAAGCTGTGTGAGAGGAACAAAGCGCCTTAGAGTCGCGGCTTCTCTTCAGAAAGGTGAGAGACTCGATTAGATGAGCCTTCTTATCCCGAAGTCTGTTGAATGATCTTAAGGATGTGTGGAATCCCTCCCCGTAGAGGCGGTTAAATTTCGATTTAAAGCTTTCGTGACTGCAATGATTCATCTTCTTTGGTTCTTTCGATAAAGGCACGTAGAATGAGAATAAAATAATAAATTGATAAAATAAAATAACACAATAATATTCTCACGAGGTTTCGGCCACAACACAAGCGGCCTTCATCAGGTGAAGGGACGAGACTGTCTGGTAGGACAGCGCTGGAGTGAAAGAGCCACGTTCAGATCACGGCCTTTAAGCTGTGTGAGAGGAACAAAGCGCCTTAGAGTCGCGGCATCTCTTCAGAAAGGTGAGAGACTCGATTAGTTGAGCCTTCTTATCCCGAAGTCTGTTGAATGATCTTAAGGATGTGTGGAATCCCTCCCCGTAGAGGCGGTTACATTTCGATTTAAAGCTTTCGTGACTGCAATGATTCATCTTCTTTGGTTCTTTCGGTAAAGTCACGTAGAATGAGAATAAAATAATAAATTGATAAAATAAAATAACACAATAATATTCTCACGACGTTTCGGCCACAACACAAGCGGCCTTCATCAGGTGACGGGACGAGACTGTCTGGTAGGACAGCGCTGGAGTGAAAGAGCCACGTTCAGATCACGGCCTTTAAGCTGTGTGAGAGGAACAAAGCGCCTTAGAGTCACGGCATCTCTTCCGAAAGGTGAGAGACTCGATTAGTTGAGCCTTCTTATCCCGAAGTCTGTTGAATGATCTTAAGGATGTGTGGAATCCCTCCCCGTAGAGGCAGTTAAATTTCGATTTAAAGCTTTCGTGACTGCAATGATTCATCTTCTTTGGTTCTTTCGGTAAAGTCACGTAGAATGAGAATAAAATAATAAATTGATCAAATAAAATAACACAATAATATTCTAACGACGTTTCGGCCACAACACAAGCGGCCTTCATCAGGTGAAGGGACGAGACTGTCTGGTAGGACAGCGCTGGAGTGAAAGAGCCACGTTCAGATCACGGCCTTTAAGCTGTGTGAGAGGAACAAAGTGCCTTAGAGTCGCGGCATCTCTTCAGAAAGGTGAGAGACTCGATTAGATGAGCCTTCTTATCCCGAAGTCTGTTGAATGATCTTAAGGATGTGTGGAATCCCTCCCCGTAGAGGCGGTTAAATTTCGATTTAAAGCTTTCGTGACTGCAATGATTCATCTTCTTTGGTTCTTTCGATAAAGGCACGTAGAATGAGAATAAAATAATAAATTGATAAAATAAAATAACACAATAATATTCTCACGACGTTTCGGCCACAACACAAGCGGCCTTCATCAGGTGAAGGGACGAGACTGTCTGGTAGGACAGCGCTGGAGTGAAAGAGCCACGTTCAGATCACGGCCTTTAAGCTGTGTGAGAGGAACAAAGCGCCTTAGAGTCGCGGCATCTCTTCAGAAAGGTGAGAGACTCGATTAGTTGAGCCTTCTTATCCCGAAGTCTGTTGAATGATCTTAAGGATGTGTGGAATCCCTCCCCGTAGAGGCGGTTACATTTCGATTTAAAGCTTTCGTGACTGCAATGATTCATCTTCTTTGGTTCTTTCGGTAAAGTCACGTAGAATGAGAATAAAATAATAAATTGATAAAATAAAATAACACAATAATATTCTCACGACGTTTCGGCCACAACACAAGAGGCCTTCATCAGGTGACGGGACGAGACTGTCTGGTAGGACAGCGCTGGAGTGAAAGAGCCACGTTCAGATCACGGCCTTTAAGCTGTGTGAGAGGAACAAAGCGCCTTAGAGTCACGGCATCTCTTCCGAAAGGTGAGAGACTCGATTAGTTGAGCCTTCTTATCCCGAAGTCTGTTGAATGATCTTAAGGATGTGTGGAATCCCTCCCCGTAGAGGCAGTTAAATTTCGATTTAAAGCTTTCGTGACTGCAATGATTCATCTTCTTTGGTTCTTTCGGTGAAGTCACGTAGAATGAGAATAAAATAATAAATTGATAAAATAAAATAACACAATAATATTCTAACGACGTTTCGGCCACAACACAAGCGGCCTTCATCAGGTGAAGGGACGAGACTGTCTGGTAGGACAGCGCTGGAGTGAAAGAGCCACGTTCAGATCACGGCCTTTAAGCTGTGTGAGAGGAACAAAGTGCCTTAGAGTCGCGGCATCTCTTCAGAAAGGTGAGAGACTCGATTAGATGAGCCTTCTTATCCCGAAGTCTGTTGAATGATCTTAAGGATGTGTGGAATCCCTCCCCGTAGAGGCGGTTAAATTTCGATTTAAAGCTTTCGTGACTGCAATGATTCATCTTCTTTGGTTCTTTCGATAAAGGCACGTAGAATGAGAATAAAATAATAAATTGATAAAATAAAATAACACAATAATATTCTCACGACGTTTCGGCCACAACACAAGCGGCCTTCATCAGGTGAAGGGACGAGACTGTCTGGTAGGACAGCGCTGGAGTGAAAGAGCCACGTTCAGATCACGGCCTTTAAGCTGTGTGAGAGGAACAAAGCGCCTTAGAGTCGCGGCATCTCTTCAGAAAGGTGAGAGACTCGATTAGTTGAGCCTTCTTATCCCGAAGTCTGTTGAATGATCTTAAGGATGTGTGGAATCCCTCCCCGTAGAGGCGATTAAATTTCGATTTAAAGCTTTCGTGACTGCAATGATTCATCTTCTTTGGTTCTTTCGGTAAAGGCACGTAGAATGAGAATAAAATAATAAATTGATAAAATAAAATAACACAATAATATTCTCACGACGTTTCGGCCACAACACAAGCGGCCTTCATCAGGTGAAGGGACGAGACTGTCTGGTAGGACAGCGCTGGAGTGAAAGAGCCATGTTCAGATCACTGCCTTTAAGCTGTGTGAGAGGAACAAAGCGCCTTAGAGTCGCGGCATCTCTTCAGAAAGGTGAGAGACTCGATTAGTTGAGCCTTCTTATCCCGAAGTCTGTTGAATGATCTTAAGGATGTGTGGAATCCCTCCCCGTAGAGGCGGTTAAATTTCGATTTAAAGCTTTCGTGACTGCAATGATTCATCTTCTTTGGTTCTTTCGGTAAAGTCACGTAGAATGAGAATAAAATAATAAATTGATAAAATAAAATAACACAATAATATTCTCACGACGTTTCGGCCACAACACAAGCGGCCTTCATCAGGTGAAGGGACGAGGCTGTCTGGTAGGACAGCGCTGGAGTGAAAGAGCCACGTTCAGATCACGGCCTTTAAGCTGTGTGAGAGGAACAAAGCGCCTTAGAGTCGCGGCATCTCTTCAGAAAGGTGAGAGACTCGATTAGTTGAGCCTTCTTATCCCGAAGTCTGTTGAATGATCTTAAGGATGTGTGGAATCCCTCCCCGTAGAGGCGGTTAAATTTCGATTTAAAGCTTTCGTGACTGCAATGATTCATCTTCTTTGGTTCTTTCGGTAAAGTCACGTAGAATGAGAATAAAATAATAAATTGATAAAATAAAATAACACAATAATATTCTCACGACGTTTCGGCCACAACACAAGCGGCCTTCATCAGGTGAAGGGACGAGGCTGTCTGGTAGGACAGCGCTGGAGTGAAAGAGCCACGTTCAGATCACGGCCTTTAAGCTGTGTGAGAGGAACAAAGCGCCTTAGAGTCGCGGCATCTCTTCAGAAAGGTGAGAGACTCGATTAGTTGAGCCTTCTTATCCCGAAGTCTGTTGAATGATCTTAAGGATGTGTGGAATCCCTCCCCGTAGAGGCGGTTAAATTTCGATTTAAAGCTTTCGTGACTGCAATGATTCATCTTCTTTGGTTCTTTCGGTAAAGTCACGTAGAATGAGAATAAAATAATAAATTGATAAAATAAAATAACACAAGAATATTCTCACGACGTTTCGGCCACAACACAAGCGGCCTTCATCAGGTGAAGGGACGAGACTGTCTGGTAGGACAGCGCTGGAGTGAAAGAGCCACGTTCAGATCACGGCCTTTAAGCTGTGTGAGAGGAACAAAGCGCCTTAGAGTCACGGCATCTCTTCAGAAAGGTGAGAGACTCGATTAGTTGAGCCTTCTTATCCCGAAGTCTGTTGAATGATCTTAAGGATGTGTGGAATCCCTCCCCGTAGAGGCGGTTAAATTTCGATTTAAAGCTTTCGTGACTGCAATGATTCATCTTCTTTGGTTCTTTCGGTAAAGGCACGTAGAATGAGAATAAAATAATAAATTGATAAAATAAAATAACACAATAATATTCTCACGACGTTTCGGCCACAACACAAGCGGCCTTCATCAGGTGAAGGGACGAGACTGTCTGGTAGGACAGCGCTGGAGTGAAAGAGCCACGTTCAGATCACTGCCTTTAAGCTGTGTGAGAGGAACAAAGCGCCTTAGAGTCGCGGCATCTCTTCAGAAAGGTGAGAGACTCGATTAGTTGAGCCTTCTTATCCCGAAGTCTGTTGAATGATCTTAAGGATGTGTGGAATCCCTCCCCGTAGAGGCGGTTAAATTTCGATTTAAAGCTTTCGTGACTGCAATGATTCATCTTCTTTGGTTCTTTCGGTAAAGTCACGTAGAATGAGAATAAAATAATAAATTGATAAAATAAAATAACACAATAATATTCTCACGACGTTTCGGCCACAACACAAGCGGCCTTCATCAGGTGAAGGGACGAGGCTGTCTGGTAGGACAGCGCTGGAGTGAAAGAGCCACGTTCAGATCACGGCCTTTAAGCTGTGTGAGAGGAACAAAGCGCCTTAGAGTCGCGGCATCTCTTCAGAAAGGTGAGAGACTCGATTAGTTGAGCCTTCTTATCCCGAAGTCTGTTGAATGATCTTAAGGATGTGTGGAATCCCTCCCCGTAGAGGCGGTTAAATTTCGATTTAAAGCTTTCGTGACTGCAATGATTCATCTTCTTTGGTTATTTCGGTAAAGTCACGTAGAATGAGAATAAAATAATAAATTGATAAAATAAAATAACACAATAATATTCTCACGACGTTTCGGCCACAACACAAGCGGCCTTCATCAGGTGAAGGGACGAGGCTGTCTGGTAGGACAGCGCTGGAGTGAAAGAGCCACGTTCAGATCACGGCCTTTAAGCTGTGTGAGAGGAACAAAGCGCCTTAGAGTCGCGGCATCTCTTCAGAAAGGTGAGAGACTCGATTAGTTGAGCCTTCTTATCCCGAAGTCTGTTGAATGATCTTAAGGATGTGTGGAATCCCTCCCCGTAGAGGCGGTTAAATTTCGATTTAAAGCTTTCGTGACTGCAATGATTCATCTTCTTTGGTTCTTTCGGTAAAGGCACGTAGAATGAGAATAAAATAATAAATTGATAAAATAAAATAACACAATAATATTCTCACGACGTTTCGGCCACAACACAAGCGGCCTTCATCAGGTGAAGGGACGAGACTGTCTGGTAGGACAGCGCTGGAGTGAAAGAGCCACGTTCAGATCACTGCCTTTAAGCTGTGTGAGAGTAACAAAGCGCCTTAGAGTCGCGGCATCTCTTCAGAAAGGTGAGAGACTCGATTAGTTGAGCCTTCTTATCCCGAAGTCTGTTGAATGATCTTAAGGATGTGTGGAATCCCTCCCCATAGAGGCGGTTAAATTTCGATTTAAAGCTTTCGTGACTGCAATGATTCATCTTCTTTGGTTCTTTCGGTAAAGTCACGTAGAATGAGAATAAAATAATAAATTGATAAAATAAAATAACACAATAATATTCTCACGACGTTTCGGCCACAACACAAGCGGCCTTCATCAGGTGAAGGGACGAGACTGTCTGGTAGGACAGCGCTGGAGTGAAAGAGCCACGTTCAGATCACGGCCTTTAAGCTGTGTGAGAGGAACAAAGCGCCTTAGAGTCGCGGCATCTCTTCAGAAAGGTGAGAGACTCGATTAGTTGAGCCTTCTTATCCCGAAGTCTGTTGAATGATCTTAAGGATGTGTGGAATCCCTCCCCGTAGAGGCGGTTAAATTTCGATTTAAAGCTTTCGTGACTGCAATGATTCATCTTCTTTGGTTCTTTCGGTAAAGTCACGTAGAATGAGAATAAAATAATAAATTGATAAAATAAAATAACACAATAATATTCTCACGACGTTTCGGCCACAACACAAGCGGCCTTCATCAGGTGAAGGGACGAGGCTGTCTGGTAGGACAGCGCTGGAGTGAAAGAGCCACGTTCAGATCATGGCCTTTAAGCTGTGTGAGAGGAACAAAGCGCCTTAGAGTCGCGGCATCTCTTCAGAAAGGTGAGAGACTCGATTAGTTGAGCCTTCTTATCCCGAAGTCTGTTGAATGATCTTAAGGATGTGTGGAATCCCTCCCCGTAGAGGCGGTTAAATTTCGATTTAAAGCTTTCGTGACTGCAATGATTCATCTTCTTTGGTTCTTTCGGTAAAGTCACGTAGAATGAGAATAAATTAATAAATTGATAAAATAAAATAACACAAGAATATTCTCACGACGTTTCGGCCACAACACAAGCGGCCTTCATCAGGTAAAGGGACGAGACTGTCTGGTAGGACAACGCTGGAGTGAAAGAGCCACGTTCAGATCACGGCCTTTAAGCTGTGTGAGAGGAACAAAGCGCCTTAGAGTCGCGGCATCTCTTCAGAAAGGTGAGAGACTCGATTAGTTGAGCCTTCTTATCCCGAAGTCTGTTGAATGATCTTAAGGATGTGTGGAATCCCTCCCCGTAGAGGCGGTTAAATTTCGATTTAAAGCTTTCGTGACTGCAATGATTCATCTTCTTTGGTTCTTTCGGTAAAGTCACGTAGAATGAGAATAAAATAATAAATTGATAAAATAAAATAACACAATAATATTCTCACGACGTTTCGGCCACAACACAAGCGGCCTTCATCAGGTGAAGGGACGAGACTGTCTGGTAGGACAGCGCTGGAGTGAAAGAGCCACGTTCAGATCACGGCCTTTAAGCTGTGTGAGAGGAACAAAGCGCCTTAGAGTCGCGGCATCTCTTCAGAAAGGTGAGAGACTCGATTAGTTGAGCCTTCTAATCCCGAAGTCTGTTGAATGATCTTAAGGATGTGTGGAATCCCTCCCCGTAGAGGCGGTTAAATTTCGATTTAAAGCTTTCGTGACTGCAATGATTCATCTTCTTTGGTTCTTTCGGTAAAGTCACGTAGAATGCGAATAAAATAATAAATTGATAAAATAAAATAACACAATAATATTCTCACGACGTTTCGGCCACAACACAAGCGGCCTTCATCAGGTGAAGGGACGAGACTATCTGGTAGGACAGCGCTGGAGTGAAAGAGCCACGTTCAGATCACGGCCTTTAAGCTGTGTGAGAGGAACAAAGCGCCTTAGAGTCGCGGCATCTCTTCCGAAAGGTGAGAGACTCGATTAGTTGAGCCTTCAGATCCCGAAGTCTGTTGAATGATCTTAAGGATGTGTGGAATCCCTCCCCGTAGAGGCGTTTAAATTTCGATTTAAAGCTTTCGTGACTGCAATGATTCATCTTCTTTGGTTCTTTCGGTAAAGTCACGTAGAATGAGAATAAAATAATAAATTGATAAAATAAAATAACACAATAATATTCTCACGACGTTTCGGCCACAACACAAGCGGCCTTCATCAGGTGAAGGGACGAGACTGTCTGGTAGGACAGCGCTGGAGTGAAAGAGCCACGTTCAGATCACGGCCTTTAAGCTGTGTGAGAGGAACAAAGCGCCTTAGAGTCGCGGCATCTCTTCAGAAAGGTGAGAGACTCGATTAGTTGAGCCTTCTTATCCCGAAGTCTGTTGAATGATCTTAAGGATGTGTGGAATCCCTCCCCGTAGAGGCGGTTAAATTTCGATTTAAAGCTTTCGTGACTGCAATGATTCATCTTCTTTGGTTCTTTCGGTAAAGTCACGTAGAATGAGAATAAAATAATAAATTGATAAAATAAAATAACACAATAATATTCTCACGACGTTTCGGCCACAACACAAGCGGCCTTCATCAGGTGACGGGACGAGACTGTCTGGTAGGACAGCGCTGGAGTGAAAGAGCCACGTTCAGATCACGGCCTTTAAGCTGTGTGAGAGGAACAAAGCGCCTTAGAGTCGCGGCATCTCTTCAGAAAGGTGAGAGACTCGATTAGTTGAGCCTTCTTATCCCGAAGTCTGTTGAATGATCTTAAGGATGTGTGGAATCCCTCCCCGTAGAGGCGGTTAAATTTCGATTTAAAGCTTTCGTGACTGCAATGATTCATCTTCTTTGGTTCTTTCGGTAAAGTCACGTAGAATGAGAATAAAATAATAAATTGATAAAATAAAATAACACAAGAATATTCTCACGACGTTTCGGCCACAACACAAGCGGCCTTCATCAGGTGAAGGGACGAGACTGTCTAGTAGGACAGCGCTGGAGTGAAAGAGCCACGTTCAGATCACGGCCTTTAAGCTGTGTGAGAGGAACAAAGCGCCTTAGAGTCGCGGCATCTCTTCAGAAAGGTGAGAGACTCGATTAGTTGAGCCTTCTTATCCCGAAGTCTGTTGAATGATCTTAAGGATGTGTGGAATCCCTCCCCGTAGAGGCGGTTAAATTTCGATTTAAAGCTTTCGTGACTGCAATGATTCATCTTCTTTGGTTCTTTCGGTAAAGGCACGTAGAATGAGAATAAAATAATAAATTGATAAAATAAAATAACACAATAATATTCTCACGACGTTTCGGCCACAACACAAGCGGCCTTCATCAGGTGAAGGGACGAGACTGTCTGGTAGGACAGCGCTGGAGTGAAAGAGCCACGTTCAGATCACTGCCTTTAAGCTGTGTGAGAGGAACAAAGCGCCTTAGAGTCGCGGCATCTCTTCAGAAAGGTGAGAGACTCGATTAGTTGAGCCTTCTTATCCCGAAGTCTGTTGAATGATCTTAAGGATGTGTGGAATCCCTCCCCATAGAGGCGGTTAAATTTCGATTTAAAGCTTTCGTGACTGCAATGATTCATCTTCTTTGGTTCTTTCGGTAAAGTCACGTAGAATGAGAATAAAATAATAAATTGATAAAATAAAATAACACAATAATATTCTCACGACGTTTCGGCCACAACACAAGCGGCCTTCATCAGGTGAAGGGACGAGACTGTCTGGTAGGACAGCGCTGGAGTGAAAGAGCCACGTTCAGATCACGGCCTTTAAGCTGTGTGAGAGGAACAAAGCGCCTTAGAGTCGCGGCATCTCTTCAGAAAGGTGAGAGACTCGATTAGTTGAGCCTTCTTATCCCGAAGTCTGTTGAATGATCTTAAGGATGTGTGGAATCCCTCCCCGCAGAGGCGGTTAAATTTCGATTTAAAGCTTTCGTGACTGCAATGATTCATCTTCTTTGGTTCTTTCGGTAAAGTCACGTAGAATGAGAATAAAATAATAAATTGATAAAATAAAATAACACAAGAATATTCTCACGACGTTTCGGCCACAACACAAGCGGCCTTCATCAGGTGAAGGGACGAGACTGTCTGGTAGGACAGCGCTGGAGTGAAAGAGCCACGTTCAGATCACGGCCTTTAAGCTGTGTGAGAGGAACAAAGCGCCTTAGAGTCGCGGCATCTCTTCAGAAAGGTGAGAGACTCGATTAGTTGAGCCTTCTTATCCCGAAGTCTGTTGAATGATCTTAAGGATGTGTGGAATCCCTCCCCGTAGAGGCGTTTAAATTTCGATTTAAAGCTTTCGTGACTGCAATGATTCATCTTCTTTGGTTCTTTCGGTAAAGTCACGTAGAATGAGAATAAAATAATAAATTGATAAAATAAAATAACACAAGAATATTCTCACGACGTTTCGGCCACAACACAAGCGGCCTTCATCAGGTGAAGGGACGAGACTGTCTGGTAGGACAGCGCTGGAGTGAAAGAGCCACGTTCAGATCACGGCCTTTAAGCTGTGTGAGAGGAACAAAGCGCCTTAGAGTCGCGGCATCTCTTCAGAAAGGTGAGAGACTCGATTAGTTGAGCCTTCTTATCCCGAAGTCTGTTGAATGATCTTAAGGATGTGTGGAATCCCTCCCCGTAGAGGCGGTTAAATTTCGATTTAAAGCTTTCGTGACTGCAATGATTCATCTTCTTTGGTTCTTTCGGTAAAGGCACGTAGAATGAGAATAAAATAATAAATTGATAAAATAAAATAACACAATAATATTCTCACGACGTTTCGGCCACAACACAAGCGGCCTTCATCAGGTGAAGGGACGAGACTGTCTGGTAGGACAGCGCTGGAGTGAAAGAGCCACGTTCAGATCACTGCCTTTAAGCTGTGTGAGAGGAACAAAGCGCCTTAGAGTCACGGCATCTCTTCAGAAAGGTGAGAGACTCGATTAGTTGAGCCTTCTTATCCCGAAGTCTGTTGAATGATCTTAAGGATGTGTGGAATCCCTCCCCGTAGAGGCGGTTAAATTTCGATTTAAAGCTTTCGTGACTGCAATGATTCATCTTCTTTGGTTCTTTCGGTAAAGTCACGTAGAATGAGAATAAAATAATAAATTGATAAAATAAAATAACACAATAATATTCTCACGACGTTTCGGCCACAACACAAGCGGCCTTCATCAGGTGAAGGGACGAGGCTGTCTGGTAGGACAGCGCTGGAGTGAAAGAGCCACGTTCAGATCACGGCCTTTAAGCTGTGTGAGAGGAACAAAGCGCCTTAGAGTCGCGGCATCTCTTCAGAAAGGTGAGAGACTCGATTAGTTGAGCCTTCTTATCCCGAAGTCTGTTGAATGATCTTAAGGATGTGTGGAATCCCTCCCCGTAGAGGCGGTTAAATTTCGATTTAAAGCTTTCGTGACTGCAATGATTCATCTTCTTTGGTTCTTTCGGTAAAGTCACGTAGAATGAGAATAAAATAATAAATTGATAAAATAAAATAACACAATAATATTCTCACGACGTTTCGGCCACAACACAAGCGGCCTTCATCAGGTGAAGGGACGAGGCTGTCTGGTAGGACAGCGCTGGAGTGAAAGAGCCACGTTCAGATCACGGCCTTTAAGCTGTGTGAGAGGAACAAAGCGCCTTAGAGTCGCGGCATCTCTTCAGAAAGGTGAGAGACTCGATTAGTTGAGCCTTCTTATCCCGAAGTCTGTTGAATGATCTTAAGGATGTGTGGAATCCCTCCCCGTAGAGGCGGTTAAATTTCGATTTAAAGCTTTCGTGACTGCAATGATTCATCTTCTTTGGTTCTTTCGGTAAAGGCACGTAGAATGAGAATAAAATAATAAATTGATAAAATAAAATAACACAATAATATTCTCACGACGTTTCGGCCACAACACAAGCGGCCTTCATCAGGTGAAGGGACGAGACTGTCTGGTAGGACAGCGCTGGAGTGAAAGAGCCACGTTCAGATCACTGCCTTTAAGCTGTGTGAGAGGAACAAAGCGCCTTAGAGTCACGGCATCTCTTCAGAAAGGTGAGAGACTCGATTAGTTGAGCCTTCTTATCCCGAAGTCTGTTGAATGATCTTAAGGATGTGTGGAATCCCTCCCCGTAGAGGCGGTTAAATTTCGATTTAAAGCTTTCGTGACTGCAATGATTCATCTTCTTTGGTTCTTTCGGTAAAGTCACGTAGAATGAGAATAAAATAATAAATTGATAAAATAAAATAACACAATAATATTCTCACGACGTTTCGGCCACAACACAAGCGGCCTTCATCAGGTGAAGGGACGAGGCTGTCTGGTAGGACAGCGCTGGAGTGAAAGAGCCACGTTCAGATCACAGCCTTTAAGCTGTGTGAGAGGAACAAAGCGCCTTAGAGTCGTGGCATCTCTTCAGAAAGGTGAGAGACTCGATTAGTTGAGCCTTCTTATCCCGAAGTCTGTTGAATGATCTTAAAGATGTGTGGAATCCCTCCCCGTAGAGGCGGTTAAATTTCGATTTAAAGCTTTCGTGACTGCAATGATTCATCTTCTTTGGTTCTTTCGGTAAAGTCACGTAGAATGAGAATAAAATAATAAATTGATAAAATAAAATAACACAATAATATTCTCACGACGTTTCGGCCACAACACAAGCGGCCTTCATCAGGTGAAGGGACGAGGCTGTCTGGTAGGACAGCGCTGGAGTGAAAGAGCCACGTTCAGATCACGGCCTTTAAGCTGTGTGAGAGGAACAAAGCGCCTTAGAGTCGCGGCATCTCTTCAGAAAGGTGAGAGACTCGATTAGTTGAGCCTTCTTATCCCGAAGTCTGTTGAATGATCTTAAGGATGTGTGGAATCCCTCCCCGTAGAGGCGGTTAAATTTCGATTTAAAGCTTTCGTGACTGCAATGATTCATCTTCTTTGGTTCTTTCGGTAAAGTCACGTAGAATGAGAATAAAATAATAAATTGATAAAATAAAATAACACAATAATATTCTCACGACGTTTCGGCCACAACACAAGCGGCCTTCATCAGGTGAAGGGACGAGGCTGTCTGGTAGGACAGCGCTGGAGTGAAAGAGCCACGTTCAGATCACGGCCTTTAAGCTGTGTGAGAGGAACAAAGCGCCTTAGAGTCGCGGCATCTCTTCAGAAAGGTGAGAGACTCGATTAGTTGAGCCTTCTTATCCCGAAGTCTGTTGAATGATCTTAAGGATGTGTGGAATCCCTCCCCGTAGAGGCGGTTAAATTTCGATTTAAAGCTTTCGTGACTGCAATGATTCATCTTCTTTGGTTCTTTCGGTAAAGTCACGTAGAATGAGAATAAAATAATAAATTGATAAAATAAAATAACACAATAATATTCTCACGACGTTTCGGCCACAACACAAGCGGCCTTCATCAGGTGAAGGGACGAGACTGTCTGGTAGGACAGCGCTGGAGTGAAAGAGCCACGTTCAGATCACGGCCTTTAAGCTGTGTGAGAGGAACAAAGCGCCTTAGAGTCGCGGCATCTCTTCAGAAAGGTGAGAGACTCGATTAGTTGAGCCTTCTTATCCCGAAGTCTGTTGAATGATCTTAAGGATGTGTGGAATCCCTCCCCGTAGAGGCGGTTAAATTTCGATTTAAAGCTTTCGTGACTGCAATGATTCATCTTCTTTGGTTCTTTCGGTAAAGGCACGTAGAATGAGAATAAAATAATAAATTGATAAAATAAAATAACACAATAATATTCTCACGACGTTTCGGCCACAACACAAGCGGCCTTCATCAGGTGAAGGGACGAGACTGTCTGGTAGGACAGCGCTGGAGTGAAAGAGCCACGTTCAGATCACTGCCTTTAAGCTGTGTGAGAGGAACAAAGCGCCTTAGAGTCACGGCATCTCTTCAGAAAGGTGAGAGACTCGATTAGTTGAGCCTTCTTATCCCGAAGTCTGTTGAATGATCTTAAGGATGTGTGGAATCCCTCCCCGTAGAGGCGGTTAAATTTCGATTTAAAGCTTTCGTGACTGCAATGATTCATCTTCTTTGGTTCTTTCGGTAAAGTCACGTAGAATGAGAATAAAATAATAAATTGATAAAATAAAATAACACAATAATATTCTCACGACGTTTCGGCCACAACACAAGCGGCCTTCATCAGGTGAAGGGACGAGGCTGTCTGGTAGGACAGCGCTGGAGTGAAAGAGCCACGTTCAGATCACAGCCTTTAAGCTGTGTGAGAGGAACAAAGCGCCTTAGAGTCGTGGCATCTCTTCAGAAAGGTGAGAGACTCGATTAGTTGAGCCTTCTTATCCCGAAGTCTGTTGAATGATCTTAAGGATGTGTGGAATCCCTCCCCGTAGAGGCGGTTAAATTTCGATTTAAAGCTTTCGTGACTGCAATGATTCATCTTCTTTGGTTCTTTCGGTAAAGTCACGTAGAATGAGAATAAAATAATAAATTGATAAAATAAAATAACACAATAATATTCTCACGACGTTTCGGCCACAACACAAGCGGCCTTCATCAGGTGAAGGGACGAGGCTGTCTGGTAGGACAGCGCTGGAGTGAAAGAGCCACGTTCAGATCACGGCCTTTAAGCTGTGTGAGAGGAACAAAGCGCCTTAGAGTCGCGGCATCTCTTCAGAAAGGTGAGAGACTCGATTAGTTGAGCCTTCTTATCCCGAAGTCTGTTGAATGATCTTAAGGATGTGTGGAATCCCTCCCCGTAGAGGCGGTTAAATTTCGATTTAAAGCTTTCGTGACTGCAATGATTCATCTTCTTTGGTTCTTTCGGTAAAGGCACGTAGAATGAGAATAAAATAATAAATTGATAAAATAAAATAACACAATAATATTCTCACGACGTTTCGGCCGCAACACAAGCGGCCTTCATCAGGTGAAGGGACGAGACTGTCTGGTAGGACAGCGCTGGAGTGAAAGAGCCACGTTCAGATCACTGCCTTTAAGCTGTGTGAGAGGAACAAAGCGCCTTAGAGTCGCGGCATCTCTTCAGAAAGGTGAGAGACTCGATTAGTTGAGCCTTCTTATCCCGAAGTCTGTTGAATGATCTTAAGGATGTGTGGAATCCCTCCCCATAGAGGCGGTTAAATTTCGATTTAAAGCTTTCGTGACTGCAATGATTCATCTTCTTTGGTTCTTTCGGTAAAGTCACGTAGAATGAGAATAAAATAATAAATTGATAAAATAAAATAACACAATAATATTCTCACGACGTTTCGGCCACAACACAAGCGGCCTTCATCAGGTGAAGGGACGAGACTGTCTGGTAGGACAGCGCTGGAGTGAAAGAGCCACGTTCAGATCACGGCCTTTAAGCTGTGTGAGAGGAACAAAGCGCCTTAGAGTCGCGGCATCTCTTCAGAAAGGTGAGAGACTCGATTAGTTGAGCCTTCTTATCCCGAAGTCTGTTGAATGATCTTAAGGATGTGTGGAATCCCTCCCCGTAGAGGCGGTTAAATTTCGATTTAAAGCTTTCGTGACTGCAATGATTCATCTTCTTTGGTTCTTTCGGTAAAGTCACGTAGAATGAGAATAAAATAATAAATTGATAAAATAAAATAACACAATAATATTCTCACGACGTTTCGGCCACAACACAAGCGGCCTTCATCAGGTGAAGGGACGAGGCTGTCTGGTAGGACAGCGCTGGAGTGAAAGAGCCACGTTCAGATCATGGCCTTTAAGCTGTGTGAGAGGAACAAAGCGCCTTAGAGTCGCGGCATCTCTTCAGAAAGGTGAGAGACTCGATTAGTTGAGCCTTCTTATCCCGAAGTCTGTTGAATGATCTTAAGGATGTGTGGAATCCCTCCCCGTAGAGGCGGTTAAATTTCGATTTAAAGCTTTCGTGACTGCAATGATTCATCTTCTTTGGTTCTTTCGGTAAAGGCACGTAGAATGAGAATAAAATAATAAATTGATAAAATAAAATAACACAATAATATTCTCACGACGTTTCGGCCACAACACAAGCGGCCTTCATCAGGTGAAGGGACGAGACTGTCTGGTAGGACAGCGCTGGAGTGAAAGAGCCACGTTCAGATCACTGCCTTTAAGCTGTGTGAGAGGAACAAAGCGCCTTAGAGTCGCGGCATCTCTTCAGAAAGGTGAGAGACTCGATTAGTTGAGCCTTCTTATCCCGAAGTCTGTTGAATGATCTTAAGGATGTGTGGAATCCCTCCCCATAGAGGCGGTTAAATTTCGATTTAAAGCTTTCGTGACTGCAATGATTCATCTTCTTTGGTTCTTTCGGTAAAGTCACGTAGAATGAGAATAAAATAATAAATTGATAAAATAAAATAACACAATAATATTCTCACGACGTTTCGGCCACAACACAAGCGGCCTTCATCAGGTGAAGGGACGAGACTGTCTGGTAGGACAGCGCTGGAGTGAAAGAGCCACGTTCAGATCACGGCCTTTAAGCTGTGTGAGAGGAACAAAGCGCCTTAGAGTCGCGGCATCTCTTCAGAAAGGTGAGAGACTCGATTAGTTGAGCCTTCTTATCCCGAAGTCTGTTGAATGATCTTAAGGATGTGTGGAATCCCTCCCCGTAGAGGCGGTTAAATTTCGATTTAAAGCTTTCGTGACTGCAATGATTCATCTTCTTTGGTTCTTTCGGTAAAGTCACGTAGAATGAGAATAAAATAATAAATTGATAAAATAAAATAACACAATAATATTCTCACGACGTTTCGGCCACAACACAAGCGGCCTTCATCAGGTGAAGGGACGAGGCTGTCTGGTAGGACAGCGCTGGAGTGAAAGAGCCACGTTCAGATCATGGCCTTTAAGCTGTGTGAGAGGAACAAAGCGCCTTAGAGTCGCGGCATCTCTTCAGAAAGGTGAGAGACTCGATTAGTTGAGCCTTCTTATCCCGAAGTCTGTTGAATGATCTTAAGGATGTGTGGAATCCCTCCCCGTAGAGGCGGTTAAATTTCGATTTAAAGCTTTCGTGACTGCAATGATTCATCTTCTTTGGTTCTTTCGGTAAAGTCACGTAGAATGAGAATAAATTAATAAATTGATAAAATAAAATAACACAAGAATATTCTCACGACGTTTCGGCCACAACACAAGCGGCCTTCATCAGGTGAAGGGACGAGACTGTCTGGTAGGACAACGCTGGAGTGAAAGAGCCACGTTCAGATCACGGCCTTTAAGCTGTGTGAGAGGAACAAAGCGCCTTAGAGTCGCGGCATCTCTTCAGAAAGGTGAGAGACTTGATTAGTTGAGCCTTCTTATCCCGAAGTCTGTTGAATGATCTTAAGGATGTGTGGAATCCCTCCCCGTAGAGGCGGTTAAATTTCGATTTAAAGCTTTCGTGACTGCAATGATTCATCTTCTTTGGTTCTTTCGGTAAAGTCACGTAGAATGAGAATAAAATACTAAATTGATAAAATAAAATAACACAATAATATTCTCACGACGTTTCGGCCACAACACAAGCGGCCTTCATCAGGTGAAGGGACGAGACTGTCTGGTAGGACAGCGCTGGAGTGAAAGAGCCACGTTCAGATCACGGCCTTTAAGCTGTGTGAGAGGAACAAAGCGCCTTAGAGTCGCGGCATCTCTTCAGAAAGGTGAGAGACTCGATTAGTTGAGCCTTCTTATCCCGAAGTCTGTTGAATGATCTTAAGGATGTGTGGAATCCCTCCCCGTAGAGGCGGTTAAATTTCGATTTAAAGCTTTCGTGACTGCAATGATTCATCTTCTTTGGTTCTTTCGGTAAAGTCACGTAGAATGCGAATAAAATAATAAATTGATAAAATAAAATAACACAATAATATTCTCACGACGTTTCGGCCACAACACAAGCGGCCTTCATCAGGTGAAGGGACGAGACTATCTGGTAGGACAGCGCTGGAGTGAAAGAGCCACGTTCAGATCACGGCCTTTAAGCTGTGTGAGAGGAACAAAGCGCCTTAGAGTCGCGGCATCTCTTCCGAAAGGTGAGAGACTCGATTAGTTGAGCCTTCAGATCCCGAAGTCTGTTGAATGATCTTAAGGATGTGTGGAATCCCTCCCCGTAGAGGCGTTTAAATTTCGATTTAAAGCTTTCGTGACTGCAATGATTCATCTTCTTTGGTTCTTTCGGTAAAGTCACGTAGAATGAGAATAAAATAATAAATTGATAAAATAAAATAACACAATAATATTCTCACGACGTTTCGGCCACAACACAAGCGGCCTTCATCAGGTGAAGGGACGAGACTGTCTGGTAGGACAGCGCTGGAGTGAAAGAGCCACGTTCAGATCACGGCCTTTAAGCTGTGTGAGAGGAACAAAGCGCCTTAGAGTCGCGGCATCTCTTCAGAAAGGTGAGAGACTCGATTAGTTGAGCCTTCTTATCCCGAAGTCTGTTGAATGATCTTAAGGATGTGTGGAATCCCTCCCCGTAGAGGCGGTTAAATTTCGATTTAAAGCTTTCGTGACTGCAATGATTCATCTTCTTTGGTTCTTTCGGTAAAGTCACGTAGAATGAGAATAAAATAATAAATTGATAAAATAAAATAACACAATAATATTCTCACGACGTTTCGGCCACAACACAAGCGGCCTTCATCAGGTGAAGGGACGAGACTGTCTGGTAGGACAGCGCTGGAGTGAAAGAGCCACGTTCAGATCACTGCCTTTAAGCTGTGTGAGAGGAACAAAGCGCCTTAGAGTCGCGGCATCTCTTCAGAAAGGTGAGAGACTCGATTAGTTGAGCCTTCTTATCCCGAAGTCTGTTGAATGATCTTAAGGATGTGTGGAATCCCTCCCCATAGAGGCGGTTAAATTTCGATTTAAAGCTTTCGTGACTGCAATGATTCATCTTCTTTGGTTCTTTCGGTAAAGTCACGTAGAATGAGAATAAAATAATAAATTGATAAAATAAAATAACACAATAATATTCTCACGACGTTTCGGCCACAACACAAGCGGCCTTCATCAGGTGAAGGGACGAGACTGTCTGGTAGGACAGCGCTGGAGTGAAAGAGCCACGTTCAGATCATGGCCTTTAAGCTGTGTGAGAGGAACAAAGCGCCTTAGAGTCGCGGCATCTCTTCAGAAAGGTGAGAGACTCGATTAGTTGAGCCTTCTTATCCCGAAGTCTGTTGAATGATCTTAAGGATGTGTGGAATCCCTCCCCGTAGAGGCGGTTAAATTTCGATTTAAAGCTTTCGTGACTGCAATGATTCATCTTCTTTGGTTCTTTCGGTAAAGTCACGTAGAATGAGAATAAAATAATAAATTGATAAAATAAAATAACACAATAATATTCTCACGACGTTTCGGCCACAACACAAGCGGCCTTCATCAGGTGAAGGGACGAGGCTGTCTGGTAGGACAGCGCTGGAGTGAAAGAGCCACGTTCAGATCACGGCCTTTAAGCTGTGTGAGAGGAACAAAGCGCCTTAGAGTCGCGGCATCTCTTCAGAAAGGTGAGAGACTCGATTAGTTGAGCCTTCTTATCCCGAAGTCTGTTGAATGATCTTAAGGATGTGTGGAATCCCTCCCCGTAGAGGCGGTTAAATTTCGATTTAAAGCTTTCGTGACTGCAATGATTCATCTTCTTTGGTTCTTTCGGTAAAGTCACGTAGAATGAGAATAAAATAATAAATTGATAAAATAAAATAACACAATAATATTCTCACGACGTTTCGGCCACAACACAAGCGGCCTTCATCAGGTGAAGGGACGAGACTGTCTGGTAGGACAGCGCTGGAGTGAAAGAGCCACGTTCAGATCACTGCCTTTAAGCTGTGTGAGAGGAACAAAGCGCCTTAGAGTCGCGGCATCTCTTCAGAAAGGTGAGAGACTCGATTAGTTGAGCCTTCTTATCCCGAAGTCTGTTGAATGATCTTAAGGATGTGTGGAATCCCTCCCCATAGAGGCGGTTAAATTTCGATTTAAAGCTTTCGTGACTGCAATGATTCATCTTCTTTGGTTCTTTCGGTAAAGTCACGTAGAATGAGAATAAAATAATAAATTGATAAAATAAAATAACACAATAATATTCTCACGACGTTTCGGCCACAACACAAGCGGCCTTCATCAGGTGAAGGGACGAGACTGTCTGGTAGGACAGCGCTGGAGTGAAAGAGCCACGTTCAGATCATGGCCTTTAAGCTGTGTGAGAGGAACAAAGCGCCTTAGAGTCGCGGCATCTCTTCAGAAAGGTGAGAGACTCGATTAGTTGAGCCTTCTTATCCCGAAGTCTGTTGAATGATCTTAAGGATGTGTGGAATCCCTCCCCGTAGAGGCGGTTAAATTTCGATTTAAAGCTTTCGTGACTGCAATGATTCATCTTCTTTGGTTCTTTCGGTAAAGTCACGTAGAATGAGAATAAAATAATAAATTGATAAAATAAAATAACACAATAATATTCTCACGACGTTTCGGCCACAACACAAGCGGCCTTCATCAGGTGAAGGGACGAGGCTGTCTGGTAGGACAGCGCTGGAGTGAAAGAGCCACGTTCAGATCATGGCCTTTAAGCTGTGTGAGAGGAACAAAGCGCCTTAGAGTCGCGGCATCTCTTCAGAAAGGTGAGAGACTCGATTAGTTGAGCCTTCTTATCCCGAAGTCTGTTGAATGATCTTAAGGATGTGTGGAATCCCTCCCCGTAGAGTCGGTTAAATTTCGATTTAAAGCTTTCGTGACTGCAATGATTCATCTTCTTTGGTTCTTTCGGTAAAGTCACGTAGAATGAGAATAAATTAATAAATTGATAAAATAAAATAACACAAGAATATTCTCACGACGTTTCGGCCACAACACAAGCGGCCTTCATCAGGTGAAGGGACGAGACTGTCTGGTAGGACAACGCTGGAGTGAAAGAGCCACGTTCAGATCACGGCCTTTAAGCTGTGTGAGAGGAACAAAGCGCCTTAGAGTCGCGGCATCTCTTCAGAAAGGTGAGAGACTTGATTAGTTGAGCCTTCTTATCCCGAAGTCTGTTGAATGATCTTAAGGATGTGTGGAATCCCTCCCCGTAGAGGCGGTTAAATTTCGATTTAAAGCTTTCGTGACTGCAATGATTCATCTTCTTTGGTTCTTTCGGTAAAGTCACGTAGAATGAGAATAAAATACTAAATTGATAAAATAAAATAACACAATAATATTCTCACGACGTTTCGGCCACAACACAAGCGGCCTTCATCAGGTGAAGGGACGAGACTGTCTGGTAGGACAGCGCTGGAGTGAAAGAGCCACGTTCAGATCACGGCCTTTAAGCTGTGTGAGAGGAACAAAGCGCCTTAGAGTCGCGGCATCTCTTCAGAAAGGTGAGAGACTCGATTAGTTGAGCCTTCTTATCCCGAAGTCTGTTGAATGATCTTAAGGATGTGTGGAATCCCTCCCCGTAGAGGCGGTTAAATTTCGATTTAAAGCTTTCGTGACTGCAATGATTCATCTTCTTTGGTTCTTTCGGTAAAGTCACGTAGAATGCGAATAAAATAATAAATTGATAAAATAAAATAACACAATAATATTCTCACGACGTTTCGGCCACAACACAAGCGGCCTTCATCAGGTGAAGGGACGAGACTATCTGGTAGGACAGCGCTGGAGTGAAAGAGCCACGTTCAGATCACGGCCTTTAAGCTGTGTGAGAGGAACAAAGCGCCTTAGAGTCGCGGCATCTCTTCCGAAAGGTGAGAGACTCGATTAGTTGAGCCTTCAGATCCCGAAGTCTGTTGAATGATCTTAAGGATGTGTGGAATCCCTCCCCGTAGAGGCGTTTAAATTTCGATTTAAAGCTTTCGTGACTGCAATGATTCATCTTCTTTGGTTCTTTCGGTAAAGTCACGTAGAATGAGAATAAAATAATAAATTGATAAAATAAAATAACACAATAATATTCTCACGACGTTTCGGCCACAACACAAGCGGCCTTCATCAGGTGAAGGGACGAGACTGTCTGGTAGGACAGCGCTGGAGTGAAAGAGCCACGTTCAGATCACGGCCTTTAAGCTGTGTGAGAGGAACAAAGCGCCTTAGAGTCGCGGCATCTCTTCAGAAAGGTGAGAGACTCGATTAGTTGAGCCTTCTTATCCCGAAGTCTGTTGAATGATCTTAAGGATGTGTGGAATCCCTCCCCGTAGAGGCGGTTAAATTTCGATTTAAAGCTTTCGTGACTGCAATGATTCATCTTCTTTGGTTCTTTCGGTAAAGTCACGTAGAATGAGAATAAAATAATAAATTGATAAAATAAAATAACACAATAATATTCTCACGACGTTTCGGCCACAACACAAGCGGCCTTCATCAGGTGAAGGGACGAGACTGTCTAGTAGGACAGCGCTGGAGTGAAAGAGCCACGTTCAGATCACGGCCTTTAAGCTGTGTGAGAGGAACAAAGCGCCTTAGAGTCGCGGCATCTCTTCAGAAAGGTGAGAGACTCGATTAGTTGAGCCTTCTTATCCCGAAGTCTGTTGAATGATCTTAAGGATGTGTGGAATCCCTCCCCGTAGAGGCGGTTAAATTTCGATTTAAAGCTTTCGTGACTGCAATGATTCATCTTCTTTGGTTCTTTTGGTAAAGTCACGTAGAATGAGAATAAAATAATAAATTGATAAAATAAAATAACACAATAATATTCTCACGACGTTTCGGCCACAACACAAGCGGCCTTCATCAGGTGACGGGACGAGACTGTCTGGTAGGACAGCGCTGGAGTGAAAGAGCCACGTTCAGATCACGGCCTTTAAGCTGTGTGAGAGGAACAAAGCGCCTTAGAGTCGCGGCATCTCTTCCGAAAGGTGAGAGACTCGATTAGTTGAGCCTTCTTATCCCGAAGTCTGTTGAATGATCTTAAGGATGTGCGGAATCCCTCTCCGTAGAGGCAGTTAAATTTCGATTTAAAGCTTTCGTGACTGCAATGATTCATCTTCTTTGGTTCTTTCGGTAAAGTCACGTAGAATGAGAATAAAATAATAAATTGATAAAATAAAATAACACAATAATATTCTCACGACGTTTCGGCCACAACACAAGCGGCATTCATCAGGTGAAGGGACGAGACTGTCTGGTAGGACAGCGCTGGAGTGAAAGAGCCACGTTCAGATCACGGCCTTTAAGCTGTGTGAGAGGAACAAAGCGCCTTAGAGTCGCGGCATCTCTTCAGAAAGGTGAGAGACTCGATTAGTTGAGCCTTCTTATCCCGAAGTCTGTTGAATGATCTTAAGGATGTGTGGAATCCCTCCCCGTAGAGGCGGTTAAATTTCGATTTAAAGCTTTCGTGACTGCAATGATTCATCTTCTTTGGTTCTTTCGGTAAAGTCACGTAGAATGAGAATAAAATAATAAATTGATAAAATAAAATAACAAAATAATAATCTCACGACGTTTCAGCCAAAACACAAGCGGCCTTCATCAGGTGAAGGGACGAGACTGTCTTGTAGGACAGTGCTGGAGTGAAAGAGCCACGTTCAGATCACGGCCTTTAAGCTGTGTGAGAGGAACAAAGCGCCTTAGAGTCGCGGCATCTCTTCCGAAAGGTGAGAGACTCGATTAGTTGAGCCTTCTTATCCCGAAGTCTGTTGAATGATCTTAAGGATGTGTGGAATCCCTCCCCGTAGAGGCGGTTAAATTTCGATTTAAAGCTTTCGTGACTGCAATGATTCATCTTCTTTGGTTCTTTCGGTAAAGTCACGTAGAATGAGAATAAAATAATAAATTGATAAAATAAAATAACACAATAATATTCTCACGACGTTTCGGCCACAACACAAGCGGCCTTCATCAGGTGAAGGGACGAGACTGTCTGGTAGGACAGCGCTGGAGTGAAAGAGTCACGTTCAGATCACGGCCTTTAAGCTGTGTGAGAGGAACAAAGCGCCTTAGAGTCGCGGCATCTCTTCCGAAAGGTGAGAGACTCGATTAGTTGAGCCTTCTTATCCCGAAGTCTGTTGAATGATCTTAAGGATGTGTGGAATCCCTCCCCGTAGAGGCGGTTAAATTTCGATTTAAAGCTTTCGTGACTGCAATGATTCATCTTCTTTGGTTCTTTCGGTAAAGTCACGTAGAATGAGAATAAAATAATAAATTGATAAAATAAAATAACACAATAATATTCTCACGACGTTTCTGCCACAACACAAGCGGCCTTCATCAGGTGAAGGGACGAGACTGTCTGGTAGGACAGCGCTGGAGTGAAAGAGCCACGTTCAGATCACGGCCTTTAAGCTATGTGAGAGGAACAAAGCGCCTTAGAGTCGCGGCATCTCTTCAGAAAGGTGAGAGACTCGATTAGTTGAGCCTTCTTATCCCGAAGTCTGTTGAATGATCTTAAGGATGTGTGGAATCCCTCCCCGTAGAGGCGGTTAAATTTCGATTTAAAGCTTTCGTGACTGCAATGATTCATCTTCTTTGGTTCTTTCGGTAAAGGCACGTAGAATGAGAATAAAATAATAAATTGATAAAATAAAATAACACAATAATATTCTCACGACGTTTCGGCCACAACACAAGCGGCCTTCATCAGGTGAAGGGACGAGACTGTCTGGTAGGACAGCGCTGGAGTGAAAGAGCCACGTTCAGATCACTGCCTTTAAGCTGTGTGAGAGGAACAAAGCGCCTTAGAGTCGCGGCATCTCTTCAGAAAGGTGAGAGACTCGATTAGTTGAGCCTTCTTATCCCGAAGTCTGTTGAATGATCTTAAGGATGTGTGGAATCCCTCCCCGTAGAGGCGGTTAAATTTCGATTTAAAGCTTTCGTGACTGCAATGATTCATCTTCTTTGGTTCTTTCGGTAAAGTCACGTAGAATGAGAATAAAATAATAAATTGATAAAATAAAATAACACAATAATATTCTCACGACGTTTCGGCCACAACACAAGCGGCCTTCATCAGGTGAAGGGACGAGGCTGTCTGGTAGGACAGCGCTGGAGTGAAAGAGCCACGTTCAGATCACGGCCTTTAAGCTGTGTGAGAGGAACAAAGCGCCTTAGAGTCGCGGCATCTCTTCAGAAAGGTGAGAGACTCGATTAGTTGAGCCTTCTTATCCCGAAGTCTGTTGAATGATCTTAAGGATGTGTGGAATCCCTCCCCGTAGAGGCGGTTAAATTTCGATTTAAAGCTTTCGTGACTGCAATGATTCATCTTCTTTGGTTCTTTCGGTAAAGTCACGTAGAATGAGAATAAAATAATAAATTGATAAAATAAAATAACACAATAATATTCTCACGACGTTTCGGCCACAACACAAGCGGCCTTCATCAGGTGAAGGGACGAGACTGTCTGGTAGGACAGCACTGGAGTGAAAGAGCCACGTTCAGATCACGGCCTTTAAGCTGTGTGAGAGTAACAAAGCGCCTTAGAGTCGCGGCATCTCTTCAGAAAGGTGAGAGACTCGATTAGTTGAGCCTTCTTATCCCGAAGTCTGTTGAATGATCTTAAGGATGTGTGGAATCCCTCCCCGTAGAGGCGGTTAAATTTCGATTTAAAGCTTTCGTGACTGCAATGATTCATCTTCTTTGGTTCTTTCGGTAAAGTCACGTAGAATGAGAATAAAATAATAAATTGATAAAATAAAATAACACAATAATATTCTCACGACGTTTCGGCCACAACACAAGCGGCCTTCATCAGGTGACGGGACGAGACTGTCTGGTAGGACAGCGCTGGAGTGAAAGAGCCACGTTCAGATCACGGCCTTTAAGCTGTGTGAGAGGAACAAAGCGCCTTAGAGTCACGGCATCTCTTCCGAAAGGTGAGAGACTCGATTAGTTGAGCCTTCTTATCCCGAAGTCTGTTGAATGATCTTAAGGATGTGTGGAATCCCTCCCCGTAGAGGCAGTTAAATTTCGATTTAAAGCTTTCGTGACTGCAATGATTCATCTTCTTTGGTTCTTTCGGTAAAGTCACGTAGAATGAGAATAAAATCATAAATTGATAAAATAAAATAACACAATAATATTCTCACGACGTTTCGGCCACAACACAAGCGGCCTTCATCAGGTGAAGGGACGAGACTGTCTGGTAGGACAGCGCTGGAGTGAAAGAGCCACGTTCAGATCACGGCCTTTAAGCTGTGTGAGAGGAACAAAGCGCCTTAGAGTCGCGGCATCTCTTCAGAAAGGTGAGAGACTCGATTAGTTGAGCCTTCTTATCCCGAAGTCTGTTGAATGATCTTAAGGATGTGTGGAATCCCTCCCCGTAGAGGCGGTTAAATTTCGATTTAAAGCTTTCGTGACTGCAATGATTCATCTTCTTTGGTTCTTTCGGTAAAGTCACGTAGAATGAGAATAAAATAATAAATTGATAAAATAAAATAACACAATAATATTCTCACGACGTTTCGGCCACAACACAAGCGGCCTTCATCAGGTGAAGGGACGAGACTGTCTGGTAGGACAGCGCTGGAGTGAAAGAGCCACATTCAGATCACGGCCTTTAAGCTGTGTGAGAGGAACAAAGCGCCTTAGAGTCGCGGCATCTCTTCAGAAAGGTGAGAGACTCGATTAGTTGAGCCTTCTTATCCCGAAGTCTGTTGAATGATCTTAAGGATGTGTGGAATCCCTCCCCGTAGAGGCGGTTAAATTTCGATTTAAAGCTTTCATGACTGCAATGATTCATCTTCTTTGGTTCTTTCGGTAAAGTCACGTAGAATGAGAATAAAATAATAAATTGATAAAATAAAATAACACAATAATATTCTCACGACGTTTCGGCCACAACACAAGCGGCCTTCATCAGGTGAAGGGACGAGACTGTCTGGTAGGACAGCGCTGGAGTGAAAGAGCCACGTTCAGATCACGGCCTTTAAGCTGTGTGAGAGGAACAAAGCGCCTTAGAGTCGCGGCATCTCTTCAGAAAGGTGAGAGACTCGATTAGTTGAGCCTTTTTATCCCGAAGTCTGTTGAATGATCTTAAGGATGTGTGGAATCCCTCCCCGTAGAGGCGGTTAAATTTCGATTTAAAGCTTTCGTGACTGCAATGATTCATCTTCTTTGGTTCTTTCGGTAAAGTCACGTAGAATGAGAATAAAATAATAAATTGATAAAATAAAATAACACAATAATATTCTCACGACGTTTCGGCCACAACACAAGCGGCCTTCATCAGGTGAAGGGACGAGACTGTCTGGTAGGACAGCGCTGGAGTGAAAGAGCCACGTTCAGATCACGGCCTTTAAGCTGTGTGAGAGGAACAAAGCGCCTTAGAGTCGCGGCATCTCTTCAGAAAGGTGAGAGACTCGATTAGTTGAGCCTTCTTATCCCGAAGTCTGTTGAATGATCTTAAGGATGTGTGGAATCCCTCCCCGTAGAGGCGGTTAAATTTCGATTTAAAACTTTCGTGACTGCAATGATTCATCTTCTTTGGTTCTTTTGGTAAAGTCACGTAGAATGAGAATAAAATAATAAATTGATAAAATAAAATAACACAATAATATTCTCACGACGTTTCGGCCACAACACAAGCGGCCTTCATCAGGTGACGGGACGAGACTGTCTGGTAGGACAGCGCTGGAGTGAAAGAGCCACGTTCAGATCACGGCCTTTAAGCTGTGTGAGAGGAACAAAGCGCCCTAGAGTCGCGGCATCTCTTCAGAAAGGTGAGAGACTCGATTAGTTGAGCCTTTTTATACCGAAGTCTGTTGAATGATCTTAAGGATGTGTGGAATCCCTCCCCGTAGAGGCGGTTAAATTTCGATTTAAAGCTTTCGTGACTGCAATGATTCATCTTCTTTGGTTATTTCGGTAAAGTCACGTAGAATGAGAATAAAATAATAAATTGATAAAATAAAATAACACAATAATATTCTCACGACGTTTCGGCCACAACACAAGCGGCCTTCATCAGGTGAAGGGACGAGACTGTCTGGTAGGACAGCGCTGGAGTGAAAGAGCCACGTTCAGATCACGGCCTTTAAGCTGTGTGAGAGGAACAAAGCGCCTTAGAGTCGCGGCATCTCTTCAGAAAGGTGAGAGACTCGATTAGTTGAGCCTTCTTATCCCGAAGTCTGTTGAATGATCTTAAGGATGTGTGGAATCCCTCCCCGTAGAGGCGGTTAAATTTCGATTTAAAGCTTTCGTGACTGCAATGATTCATCTTCGTTGGTTCTTTTGGTAAAGTCACGTAGAATGAGAATAAAATAATAAATTGATAAAATAAAATAACACAATAATATTCTCACGACGTTTCGGCCACAACACAAGCGGCCTTCATCAGGTGAAGGGACGAGACTGTCTGGTAGGACAGCGCTGGAGTGAAAGAGCCACGTTCAGATCACGGCCTTTAAGCTGTGTGAGAGAAACAAAGCGCCTTAGAGTCGCGGCATCTCTTCAGAAAGGTGAGAGACTCGATTAGTTGAGCCTTCTTATCCCGAAGTCTGTTGAATGATCTTAAGGATGTGTGGAATCCCTTCCCGTAGAGGCGGTTAAATTTCGATTTAAAGCTTTCGTGACTGCAATGATTCATCTTCTTTGGTTCTTTCGGTAAAGTCACGTAGAATGAGAATAAAATAATAAATTGATAAAATAAAATAACACAATAATATTCTCACGACGTTTCGGCCACAACACAAGCGGCCTTCATCAGGTGACGGGACGAGACTGTCTGGTAGGACAGCGCTGGAGTGAAAGAGCCACGTTCAGATCACGGCCTTTAAGCTGTGTGAGAGGAACAAAGCGCCTTAGAGTCACGGCATCTCTTCCGAAAGGTGAGAGACTCGATTAGTTGAGCCTTCTTATCCCGAAGTCTGTTGAATGATCTTAAGGATGTGTGGAATCCCTCCCCGTAGAGGCAGTTAAATTTCGATTTAAAGCTTTCGTGACTGCAATGATTCATCTTCTTTGGTTCTTTCGGTAAAGTCACGTAGAATGAGAATAAAATAATAAATTGATAAAATAAAATAACACAATAATATTCTCACGACGTTTCGGCCACAACACAAGCGGCCTTCATCAGGTGAAGGGACGAGACTGTCTGGTAGGACATGCGCTGGAGTGAAAGAGCCACGTTCAGATCACGGCCTTTAAGCTGTGTGAGAGGAACAAAGCGCCTTAGAGTCGCGGCATCTCTTCAGAAAGGTGAGAGACTCGATTAGTTGAGCCTTCTTATCCCGAAGTCTGTTGAATGATCTTAAGGATGTGTGGAATCCCTCCCCGTAGAGGCGGTTAAATTTCGATTTAAAGCTTTCGTGACTGCAATGATTCATCTTCTTTGGTTATTTCGGTAAAGTCACGTAGAATGAGAATAAAATAATAAATTGATAAAATAAAATAACACAATAATATTCTCACGACGTTTCGGCCACAACACAAGCGGCCTTCATCAGGTGAAGGGACGAGACTGTCTGGTAGGACAGCGCTGGAGTGAAAGAGCCACGTTCAGATCACGGCCTTTAAGCTGTGTGAGAGGAACAAAGCGCCTTAGAGTCGCGGCATCTCTTCAGAAAGGTGAGAGACTCGATTAGTTGAGCCTTCTTATCCCGAAGTCTGTTGAATGATCTTAAGGATGTGTGGAATCCCTCCCCGTAGAGGCGGTTAAATTTCGATTTAAAGCTTTCGTGACTGCAATGATTCATCTTCTTTGGTTCTTTTGGTAAAGTCACGTAGAATGAGAATAAAATAATAAATTGATAAAATAAAATAACACAATAATATTCTCACGACGTTTCGGCCACAACACAAGCGGCCTTCATCAGGTGAAGGGACGAGACTGTCTGGTAGGACAGCGCTGGAGTGAAAGAGCCACGTTCAGATCACGGCCTTTAAGCTGTGTGAGAGGAACAAAGCGCCTTAGAGTCGCGGCATCTCTTCACAAAGGTGAGAGACTCGATTAGTTGAGCCTTCTTATCCCGAAGTCTGTTGAATGATCTTAAGGATGTGTGGAATCCCTCCCCGTAGAGGCGGTTAAATTTCGATTTAAAGCTTTCGTGACTGCAATGATTCATCTTCTTTGGTTCTTTTGGTAAAGTCACGTAGAATGAGAATAAAATAATAAATTGATAAAATAAAATAACACAAGAATATTCTCACGACGTTTCGGCCACAACACAAGCGGCCTTCATCAGGTGAAGGGACGAGACTGTCTGGTAGGACAGCGCTGGAGTGAAAGAGCCACGTTCAGATCACGGCCTTTAAGCTGTGTGAGAGGAACAAAGCGCCTTAGAGTCGCGGCATCTCTTCAGAAAGGTGAGAGACTCGATTAGTTGAGCCTTCTTATCCCGAAGTCTGTTGAATGATCTTAAGGATGTGTGGAATCCCTCCCCGTAGAGGCGGTTAAATTTCGATTTAAAGCTTTCGTGACTGCAATGATTCATCTTCTTTGGTTCTTTCGGTAAAGTCACGTAGAATGAGAATAAAATAATAAATTGATAAAATAAAATAACACAATAATATTCTCACGACGTTTCGGCCACAACACAAGGGGCCTTCATCAGGTGACGGGACGAGACTGTCTGGTAGGACAGCGCTGGAGTGAAAGAGCCACGTTCAGATCACGGCCTTTAAGCTGTGTGAGAGGAACAAAGCGCCTTAGAGTCACGGCATCTCTTCCGAAAGGTGAGAGACTCGATTAGTTGAGCCTTCTTATCCCGAAGTCTGTTGAATGATCTTAAGGATGTGTGGAATCCCTCCCCGTAGAGGCAGTTAAATTTCGATTTAAAGCTTTCGTGACTGCAATGATTCATCTTCTTTGGTTCTTTCGGTAAAGTCACGTAGAATGAGAATAAAATAATAAATTGATAAAATAAAATAACACAATAATATTCTCACGACGTTTCGGCCACAACACAAGCGGCCTTCATCAGATGAAGGGACGAGACTGTCTGGTAGGACAGCGCTGGAGTGAAAGAGCCACGTTCAGATCACGGCCTTTAAGCTGTGTGAGAGGAACAAAGCGCCTTAGAGTCGCGGCATCTCTTCAGAAAGGTGAGAGACTCGATTAGTTGAGCCTTCTTATCCCTAAGTCTGTTGAATGATCTTAAGGATGTGTGGAATCCCTCCCCGTAGAGGCGGTTAAATTTCGATTTAAAGCTTTCGTGACTGCAATGATTCATCTTCTTTGGTTCTTTCGGTAAAGTCACGTAGAATGAGAATAAAATAATAAATTGATAAAATAAAATAACACAATAATATTCTCACGACGTTTCGGCCACAACACAAGCGGCCTTCATCAGGTGAAGGGACGAGACTGTCTTGTAGGACAGCGCTGGAGTGAAAGAGCCACGTTCAGATCACGGCCTTTAAGCTGTGTGAGAGGAACAAAGCGCCTTAGAGTCGCGGCATCTCTTCAGAAAGGTGAGAGACTCGATTAGTTGAGCCTTCTTATCCCGAAGTCTGTTGAATGATCTTAAGGATGTGTGGAATCCCTCCCCGTAGATGCGGTTAAATTTCGATTTAAAGCTTTCGTGACTGCCATCATTCATCTTCTTTGGTTCTTTCGGTAAAGTCACGTAGAATGAGAATAAAATAATAAATTGATAAAATAAAATAACACAATAATATTCTCACGACGTTTCGGCCACAACACAAGCGGCCTTCATCAGGTGAAGGGACGAGACTGTCTGGTAGGACAGCGCTGGAGTGAAAGAGCCACGTTCAGATCACGGCCTTTAAGCTGTGTGAGAGGAACAAAGCGCCTTAGAGTCGCGGCATCTCTTTATAAAGGTGAGAGACTCGATTAGTTGAGCCTTCTTATCCCGAAGTCTGTTGAATGATCTTAAGGTTGTGTGGAATCCCTCCCCGTAGAGGCGGTTAAATTTCGATTTAAAGCTTTCGTGACTGCAATGATTCATCTTCATTGGTTCTTTCGGTAAAGTCACGTAGAATGAGAATAAAATAATAAATTGATAAAATAAAATAACACAATAATATTCTCACGACGTTTCGGCCACAACACAAGCGGCCTTCATCAGGTGAAGGGACGAGACTGTCTGGTAGGACAGCGCTGGAGTGAAAGAGCCACGTTCAGATCACGGCCTTTAAGCTGTGTGAGAGGAACAAAGCGCCTTAGAGTCGCGGCATCTCTTCAGAAAGGTGAGAGACTCGATTAGTTGAGCCTTCTTATCCCGAAGTCTGTTGAATGATCTTAAGGATGTGTGGAATCCCTCCCCGTAGAGGCGGTTAAATTTCGATTTAAAGCTTTCGTGACTGCAATGATTCATCTTCTTTGGTTCTTTCGGTAAAGTCACGTAGAATGAGAATAAAATAATAAATTGATAAAATAAAATAACACAATTATATTCTCACGACGTTTCGGCCACAACACAAGCGGCCTTCATCAGGTGACGGGACGAGACTGTCTGGTAGGACAGCGCTGGAGTGAAAGAGCCACGTTCAGATCACGGCCTTTAAGCTGTGTGAGAGGAACAAAGCGCCTTAGAGTCGCGGCATCTCTTCAGAAAGGTGAGAGAGTCGATTAGTTGAGCCTTCTTATCCCGAAGTCTGTTGAATGATCTTAAGGATGTGTGGAATCCCTCCCCGTAGAGGCGGTTAAATTTCGATTTAAAGCTTTCGTGACTGCAATGATTCATCTTCTTTGGTTCTTTCGGTAAAGTCACGTAGAATGAGAATAAAATAATAAATTGATAAAATAAAATAACACAATAATATTCTCACGACGTTTCGGCCACAACACAAGCGGCCTTCATCAGGTGACGGGACGAGACTGTCTGGTAGGACAGCGCTGGAGTGAAAGAGCCACGTTCAGATCACGGCCTTTAAGCTGTGTGAGAGGAACAAAGCGCCTTAGAGTCACGGCATCTCTTCCGAAAGGTGAGAGACTCGATTAGTTGAGCCTTCTTATCCCGAAGTCTGTTGAATGATCTTAAGGATGTGTGGAATCCCTCCCCGTAGAGGCAGTTAAATTTCGATTTAAAGCTTTCGTGACTGCAATGATTCATCTTCTTTGGTTCTTTCGGTAAAGTCACGTAGAATGAGAATAAAATAATAAATTGATAAAATAAAATAACACAATAATATTCTCACGACGTTTCGGCCACAACACAAGCGGCCTTCATCAGGTGAAGGGACGAGACTGTCTTGTAGGACAGCGCTGGAGTGAAAGAGCCACGTTCAGATCACGGCCTTTAAGCTGTGTGAGAGGAACAAAGCGCCTTAGAGTCACGGCATCTCTTCCGAAAGGTGAGAGACTCGATTAGTTGAGCCTTCTTATCCCGAAGTCTGTTGAATGATCTTAAGGATGTGTGGAATCCCTCCCCGTAGAGGCAGTTAAATTTCGATTTAAAGCTTTCGTGACTGCAATGATTCATCTTCTTTGGTTCTTTCGGTAAAGTCACGTAGAATGAGAATAAAATAATAAATTGATAAAATAAAATAACACAATAATATTCTCACGACGTTTCGGCCACAACACAAGCGGCCTTCATCAGGTGAAGGGACGAGACTGTCTTGTAGGACAGCGCTGGAGTGAAAGAGCCACGTTCAGATCACGGCCTTTAAGCTGTGTGAGAGGAACAAAGCGCCTTAGAGTCGCGGCATCTCTTCAGAAAGGTGAGAGACTCGATTAGTTGAGCCTTCTTATCCCGAAGTCTGTTGAATGATCTTAAGGATGTGTAGAATCCCTCCCCGTAGAGGCGGTTAAATTTCGATTTAAAGCTTTCGTGACTGCAATGATTCATCTTCTTTGGTTCTTTCGGTAAAGTCACGTAGAATGCGAATAAAATAATAAATTGATAAAATAAAATAACACAATAATATTCTCACGACGTTTCGGCCACAACACACGCGGCCTTCATCAGGTGAAGGGACGAGACTGTCTGGTAGGACAGCGCTGGAGTGAAAGAGCCACGTTCAGATCACGGCCTTTAAGCTGTGTGAGAGAAACAAAGCGCCTTAGAGTCGCGGCATCTCTTCAGAAAGGTGAGAGACTCGATTAGTTGAGCCTTCTTATCCCGAAGTCTGTTGAATGATCTTAAGGATGTGTGGAATCCCTTCCCGTAGAGGCGGTTAAATTTCGATTTAAAGCTTTCGTGACTGCAATGATTCATCTTCTTTGGTTCTTTCGGTAAAGTCACGTAGAATGAGAATAAAATAATAAATTGATAAAATAAAATAACACAATAATATTCTCACGACGTTTCGGCCACAACACAAGCGGCCTTCATCAGGTGAAGGGACGAGACTGTCTGGTAGGACAGCGCTGGAGTGAAAGAGCCACGTTCAGATCACGGCCTTTAAGCTGTGTGAGAGGAACAAAGCGCCTTAGAGTCGCGGCATCTCTTCAGAAAGGTGAGAGACTCGATTAGTTCAGCCTTCTTATCCCGAAGTCTGTTGAATGATCTTAAGGATGTGTGGAATCCCTCCCCGTAGAGGCGGTTAAATTTCGATTTAAAGCTTTCGTGACTGCAATGATTCATCTTCTTTGGTTATTTCGGTAAAGTCACGTAGAATGAGAATAAAATAATAAATTGATAAAATAAAATAACACAATAATATTCTCACGACGTTTCGGCCACAACACAAGCGGCCTTCATCAGGTGAAGGGACGAGACTGTCTGGTAGGACAGCGCTGGAGTGAAAGAGCCACGTTCAGATCACGGCCTTTAAGCTGTGTGAGAGGAACAAAGCGCCTTAGAGTCGCGGCATCTCTTCAGAAAGGTGAGAGACTCGATTAGTTGAGCCTTCTTATCCCGAAGTCTGTTGAATGATCTTAAGGATGTGTGGAATCCCTCCCCGTAGAGGCGGTTAAATTTCGATTTAAAGCTTTCGTGACTGCAATGATTCATCTTCTTTGGTTCTTTCGGTAAAGTCACGTAGAATGAGAATAAAATAATAAATTGATAAAATAAAATAACACAATAATATTCTCACGACGTTTCGGCCACAACACAAGGGGCCTTCATCAGGTGACGGGACGAGACTGTCTGGTAGGACAGCGCTGGAGTGAAAGAGCCACGTTCAGATCACGGCCTTTAAGCTGTGTGAGAGGAACAAAGCGCCTTAGAGTCACGGCATCTCTTCCGAAAGGTGAGAGACTCGATTAGTTGAGCCTTCTTATCCCGAAGTCTGTTGAATGATCTTAAGGATGTGTGGAATCCCTCCCCGTAGAGGCAGTTAAATTTCGATTTAAAGCTTTCGTGACTGCAATGATTCATCTTCTTTGGTTCTTTCGGTAAAGTCACGTAGAATGAGAATAAAATAATAAATTGATAAAATAAAATAACACAATAATATTCTCACGACGTTTCGGCCACAACACAAGCGGCCTTCATCAGATGAAGGGACGAGACTGTCTGGTAGGACAGCGCTGGAGTGAAAGAGCCACGTTCAGATCACGGCCTTTAAGCTGTGTGAGAGGAACAAAGCGCCTTAGAGTCGCGGCATCTCTTCAGAAAGGTGAGAGACTCGATTAGTTGAGCCTTCTTATCCGTAAGTCTGTTGAATGATCTTAAGGATGTGTGGAATCCCTCCCCGTAGAGGCGGTTAAATTTCGATTTAAAGCTTTCGTGACTGCAATGATTCATCTTCTTTGGTTCTTTCGGTAAAGTCACGTAGAATGAGAATAAAATAATAAATTGATAAAATAAAATAACACAATAATATTCTCACGACGTTTCGGCCACAACACAAGCGGCCTTCATCAGATGAAGGGACGAGACTGTCTGGTAGGACAGCGCTGGAGTGAAAGAGCCACGTTCAGATCACGGCCTTTAAGCTGTGTGAGAGGAACAAAGCGCCTTAGAGTCGCGGCATCTCTTCAGAAAGGTGAGAGACTCGATTAGTTGAGCCTTCTTATCCGTAAGTCTGTTGAATGATCTTAAGGATGTGTGGAATCCCTCCCCGTAGAGGCGGTTAAATTTCGATTTAAAGCTTTCGTGACTGCAATGATTCATCTTCTTTGGTTCTTTCGGTAAAGTCACGTAGAATGAGAATAAAATAATAAATTGATAAAATAAAATAACACAATAATATTCTCACGACGTTTCGGCCACAACACAAGCGGCCTTCATCAGGTGACGGGACGAGACTGTCTGGTAGGACAGCGCTGGAGTGAAAGAGCCACGTTCAGATCACGGCCTTTAAGCTGTGTGAGAGGAACAAAGCGCCTTAGAGTCACGGCATCTCTTCCGAAAGGTGAGAGACTCGATTAGTTGAGCCTTCTTATCCCGAAGTCTGTTGAATGATCTTAAGGATGTGTGGAATCCCTCCCCGTAGAGGCAGTTAAATTTCGATTTAAAGCTTTCGTGACTGCAATGATTCATCTTCTTTGGTTCTTTCGGTAAAGTCACGTAGAATGAGAATAAAATAATAAATTGATAAAATAAAATAACACAATAATATTCTCACGACGTTTCGGCCACAACACAAGCGGCCTTCATCAGGTGAAGGGACGAGACTGTCTTGTAGGACAGCGCTGGAGTGAAAGAGCCACGTTCAGATCACGGCCTTTAAGCTGTGTGAGAGGAACAAAGCGCCTTAGAGTCGCGGCATCTCTTCAGAAAGGTGAGAGACTCGATTAGTTGAGCCTTCTTATCCCGAAGTCTGTTGAATGATCTTAAGGATGTGTAGAATCCCTCCCCGTAGAGGCGGTTAAATTTCGATTTAAAGCTTTCGTGACTGCAATGATTCATCTTCTTTGGTTCTTTCGGTAAAGTCACGTAGAATGCGAATAAAATAATAAATTGATAAAATAAAATAACACAATAATATTCTCACGACGTTTCGGCCACAACACACGCGGCCTTCATCAGGTGAAGGGACGAGACTGTCTGGTAGGACAGCGCTGGAGTGAAAGAGCCACGTTCAGATCACGGCCTTTAAGCTGTGTGAGAGAAACAAAGCGCCTTAGAGTCGCGGCATCTCTTCAGAAAGGTGAGAGACTCGATTAGTTGAGCCTTCTTATCCCGAAGTCTGTTGAATGATCTTAAGGATGTGTGGAATCCCTTCCCGTAGAGGCGGTTAAATTTCGATTTAAAGCTTTCGTGACTGCAATGATTCATCTTCTTTGGTTCTTTCGGTAAAGTCACGTAGAATGAGAATAAAATAATAAATTGATAAAATAAAATAACACAATAATATTCTCACGACGTTTCGGCCACAACACAAGCGGCCTTCATCAGGTGAAGGGACGAGACTGTCTGGTAGGACAGCGCTGGAGTGAAAGAGCCACGTTCAGATCACGGCCTTTAAGCTGTGTGAGAGGAACAAAGCGCCTTAGAGTCGCGGCATCTCTTCACAAAGGTGAGAGACTCGATTAGTTGAGCCTTCTTATCCCGAAGTCTGTTGAATGATCTTAAGGATGTGTGGAATCCCTCCCCGTAGAGGCGGTTAAATTTCGATTTAAAGCTTTCGTGACTGCAATGATTCATCTTCTTTGGTTATTTCGGTAAAGTCACGTAGAATGAGAATAAAATAATAAATTGATAAAATAAAATAACACAATAATATTCTCACGACGTTTCGGCCACAACACAAGCGGCCTTCATCAGGTGAAGGGACGAGACTGTCTGGTAGGACAGCGCTGGAGTGAAAGAGCCACGTTCAGATCACGGCCTTTAAGCTGTGTGAGAGGAACAAAGCGCCTTAGAGTCGCGGCATCTCTTCAGAAAGGTGAGAGACTCGATTAGTTGAGCCTTCTTATCCCGAAGTCTGTTGAATGATCTTAAGGATGTGTGGAATCCCTCCCCGTAGAGGCGGTTAAATTTCGATTTAAAGCTTTCGTGACTGCAATGATTCATCTTCTTTGGTTCTTTCGGTAAAGTCACGTAGAATGAGAATAAAATAATAAATTGATAAAATAAAATAACACAATAATATTCTCACGACGTTTCGGCCACAACACAAGGGGCCTTCATCAGGTGACGGGACGAGACTGTCTGGTAGGACAGCGCTGGAGTGAAAGAGCCACGTTCAGATCACGGCCTTTAAGCTGTGTGAGAGGAACAAAGCGCCTTAGAGTCACGGCATCTCTTCCGAAAGGTGAGAGACTCGATTAGTTGAGCCTTCTTATCCCGAAGTCTGTTGAATGATCTTAAGGATGTGTGGAATCCCTCCCCGTAGAGGCAGTTAAATTTCGATTTAAAGCTTTCGTGACTGCAATGATTCATCTTCTTTGGTTCTTTCGGTAAAGTCACGTAGAATGAGAATAAAATAATAAATTGATAAAATAAAATAACACAATAATATTCTCACGACGTTTCGGCCACAACACAAGCGGCCTTCATCAGATGAAGGGACGAGACTGTCTGGTAGGACAGCGCTGGAGTGAAAGAGCCACGTTCAGATCACGGCCTTTAAGCTGTGTGAGAGGAACAAAGCGCCTTAGAGTCGCGGCATCTCTTCAGAAAGGTGAGAGACTCGATTAGTTGAGCCTTCTTATCCGTAAGTCTGTTGAATGATCTTAAGGATGTGTGGAATCCCTCCCCGTAGAGGCGGTTAAATTTCGATTTAAAGCTTTCGTGACTGCAATGATTCATCTTCTTTGGTTCTTTCGGTAAAGTCACGTAGAATGAGAATAAAATAATAAATTGATAAAATAAAATAACACAATAATATTCTCACGACGTTTCGGCCACAACACAAGCGGCCTTCATCAGGTGAAGGGACGAGACTGTCTTGTAGGACAGCGCTGGAGTGAAAGAGCCACGTTCAGATCACGGCCTTTAAGCTGTATGAGAGGAACAAAGCGCCTTAGAGTCGCGGCATCTCTTCAGAAAGGTGAGAGACTCGATTAGTTGAGCCTTCTTATCCCGAAGTCTGTTGAATGATCTTAAGGATGTGTGGAATCCCTCCCCGTAGATGCGGTTAAATTTCGATTTAAAGCTTTCGTGACTGCCATCATTCATCTTCTTTGGTTCTTTCGGTAAAGTCACGTAGAATGAGAATAAAATAATAAATTGATAAAATAAAATAACACAATAATATTCTCACGACGTTTCGGCCACAACACAAGCGGCCTTCATCAGGTGAAGGGACGAGACTGTCTGGTAGGACAGCGCTGGAGTGAAAGAGCCACGTTCAGATCACGGCCTTTAAGCTGTGTGAGAGGAACAAAGCGCCTTAGAGTCGCGGCATCTCTTTATAAAGGTGAGAGACTCGATAAGTTGAGCCTTCTTATCCCGAAGTCTGTTGAATGATCTTAAGGTTGTGTGGAATCCCTCCCCGTAGAGGCGGTTAAATTTCGATTTAAAGCTTTCGTGACTGCAATGATTCATCTTCATTGGTTCTTTCGGTAAAGTCACGTAGAATGAGAATAAAATAATAAATTGATAAAATAAAATAACACAATAATATTCTCACGACGTTTCGGCCACAACACAAGCGGCCTTCATCAGGTGAAGGGACGAGACTGTCTGGTAGGACAGCGCTGGAGTGAAAGAGCCACGTTCAGATCACGGCCTTTAAGCTGTGTGAGAGGAACAAAGCGCCTTAGAGTCGCGGCATCTCTTCAGAAAGGTGAGAGACTCGATTAGTTGAGCCTTCTTATCCCGAAGTCTGTTGAATGATCTTAAGGATGTGTGGAATCCCTCCCCGTAGAGGCGGTTAAATTTCGATTTAAAGCTTTCGTGACTGCAATGATTCATCTTCTTTGGTTCTTTCGGTAAAGTCACGTAGAATGAGAATAAAATAATAAATTGATAAAATAAAATAACACAATTATATTCTCACGACGTTTCGGCCACAACACAAGCGGCCTTCATCAGGTGACGGGACGAGACTGTCTGGTAGGACAGCGCTGGAGTGAAAGAGCCACGTTCAGATCACGGCCTTTAAGCTGTGTGAGAGGAACAAAGCGCCTTAGAGTCGCGGCATCTCTTCAGAAAGGTGAGATACTCGATTAGTTGAGCCTTCTTATCCCGAAGTCTGTTGAATGATCTTAAGGATGTGTGGAATCCCTCCCCGTAGAGGCGGTTAAATTTCGATTTAAAGCTTTCGTGACTGCAATGATTCATCTTCTTTGGTTCTTTCGGTAAAGTCACGTAGAATGAGAATAAAATAATAAATTGATAAAATAAAATAACACAATAATATTCTCACGACGTTTCAGCCACAACACAAGCGGCCTTCATCAGGTGACGGGACGAGACTGTCTGGTAGGACAGCGCTGGAGTGAAAGAGCCACGTTCAGATCACGGCCTTTAAGCTGTGTGAGAGGAACAAAGCGCCTTAGAGTCACGGCATCTCTTCCGAAAGGTGAGAGACTCGATTAGTTGAGCCTTCTTATCCCGAAGTCTGTTGAATGATCTTAAGGATGTGTGGAATCCCTCCCCGTAGAGGCAGTTAAATTTCGATTTAAAGCTTTCGTGACTGCAATGATTCATCTTCTTTGGTTCTTTCGGTAAAGTCACGTAGAATGAGAATAAAATAATAAATTGATAAAATAAAATAACACAATAATATTCTCACGACGTTTCGGCCACAACACAAGCGGCCTTCATCAGGTGAAGGGACGAGACTGTCTTGTAGGACAGCGCTGGAGTGAAAGAGCCACGTTCAGATCACGGCCTTTAAGCTGTGTGAGAGGAACAAAGCGCCTTAGAGTCGCGGCATCTCTTCAGAAAGGTGAGAGACTCGATTAGTTGAGCCTTCTTTTCCCGAAGTCTGTTGAATGATCTTAAGGATGTGTGGAATCCCTCCCCGTAGATGCGGTTAAATTTCGATTTAAAGCTTTCGTGACTGCAATCATTCATCTTCTTTGGTTCTTTCGGTAAAGTCACGTAGAATGAGAATAAAATAATAAATTGATAAAATAAAATAACACAATAATATTCTCACGACGTTTCGGCCACAACACAAGCGGCCTTCATCAGGTGAAGGGACGAGACTGTCTGGTAGGACAGCGCTGGAGTGAAAGAGCCACGTTCAGATCACGGCCTTTAAGCTGTGTGAGAGGAACAAAGCGCCTTAGAGTCGCGGCATCTCTTCATAAAGGTGAGAGACTCGATTAGTTGAGCCTTCTTATCCCGAAGTCTGTTGAATGATCTTAAGGTTGTGTGGAATCCCTCCCCGTAGAGGCGGTTAAATTTCGATTTAAAGCTTTCGTGACTGCAATGATTCATCTTCTTTGGTTCTTTCGGTAAAGTCACGTAGAATGAGAATAAAATAATAAATTGATAAAATAAAATAACACAATAATATTCTCACGACGTTTCGGCCACAACACAAGCGGCCTTCATCAGGTGAAGGGACGAGACTGTCTGGTAGGACAGCGCTGGAGTGAAAGAGCCACGTTCAGATCACGGCCTTTAAGCTGTGTGAGAGGAACAAAGCGCCTTAGAGTCGCGGCATCTCTTCAGAAAGGTGAGAGACTCGATTAGTTGAGCCTTCTTATCCCGAAGTCTGTTGAATGATCTTAAGGATGTGTGGAATCCCTCCCCGTAGAGGCGGTTAAATTTCGATTTAAAGCTTTCGTGACTGCAATGATTCATCTTCTTTGGTTCTTTCGGTAAAGTCACGTAGAATGAGAATAAAATAATAAATTGATAAAATAAAATAACACAATAATATTCTCACGACGTTTCGGCCACAACACAAGCGGCCTTCATCAGGTGAAGGGACGAGACTGTCTGGTAGGACAGCGCTGGAGTGAAAGAGCCACGTTCAGATCACTGCCTTTAAGCTGTGTGAGAGGAACAAAGCGCCTTAGAGTCGCGGCATCTCTTCAGAAAGGTGAGAGACTCGATTAGTTGAGCCTTCTTATCCCGAAGTCTGTTGAATGATCTTAAGGATGTGTGGAATCCCTCCCCGTAGAGGCGGTTAAATTTCGATTTAAACCTTTCGTGACTGCAATGATTCATCTTCTTTGGTTCTTTCGGTAAAGTCACGTAGAATGAGAATAAAATAATAAATTGATCAAATAAAATAACACAATAATATTCTCACGACGTTTTGGCCACAACACAAGCGGCCTTCATCAGGTGAAGGGACGAGACTGTCTTGTAGGACAGCGCTGGAGTGAAAGAGCCACGTTCAGATCACGGCCTTTAAGCTGTGTGAGAGGAACAAAGCGCCTTAGAGTCGCGGCATCTCTTCAGAAAGGTGAGAGACTCGATTAGTTGAGCCTTCTTATCCCGAAGTCTGTTGAATGATCTTAAGGATGTGTGGAATCCCTCCCCGTAGATGCGGTTAAATTTCGATTTAAAGCTTTCGTGACTGCAATGATTCATCTTCTTTGGTTCTTTCGGTAAAGTCACGTAGAATGAGAATAAAATAATAAATTGATAAAATAAAATAACACAATAATATTCTCACGACGTTTCGGCCACAACACAAGCGGCCTTCATCAGGTGAAGGGACGAGACTGTCTGGTAGGACAGCGCTGGAGTGAAAGAGCCACGTTCAGATCACGGCCTTTAAGCTGTGTGAGAGGAACAAAGCGCCTTAGAGTCGCGGCATCTCTTCATAAAGGTGAGAGACTCGATTAGTTGAGCCTTCTTATCCCGAAGTCTGTTGAATGATCTTAAGGTTGTGTGGAATCCCTCCCCGTAGATGCGGTTAAATTTCGATTTAAAGCTTTCGTGACTGCAATGATTCATCTTCTTTGGTTCTTTCGGTAAAGTCACGTAGAATGAGAATAAAATAATAAATTGATAAAATAAAATAACACAATAATATTCTCACGACGTTTCGGCCACAACACAAGCGGCCTTCATCAGGTGAAGGGACGAGACTGTCTGGTAGGACAGCGCTGGAGTGAAAGAGCCACGTTCAGATCACGGCCTTTAAGCTGTGTGAGAGGAACAAAGCGCCTTAGAGTCGCGGCATCTCTTCAGAAAGGTGAGAGACTCGATTAGTTGAGCCTTCTTATCCCGAAGTCTGTTGAATGATCTTAAGGATGTGTGGAATCCCTCCCCGTAGAGGCGGTTAAATTTCGATTTAAAGCTTTCGTGACTGCAATGATTCATCTTCTTTGGTTCTTTCGGTAAAGACACGTAGAATGAGAATAAAATAATAAATTGATAAAATAAAATAACACAATAATATTCTCACGACGTTTCGGCCACAACACAAGCGGCCTTCATCAGGTGAAGGGACGAGACTGTCTGGTAGGACAGCGCTGGAGTGAAAGAGCCACGTTCAGATCACGGCCTTTAAGCTGTGTGAGAGGAACAAAGCGCCTTAGAGTCGCGGCATCTCTTCAGAAAGGTGAGAGACTCGATTAGTTGAGCCTTCTTATCCCGAAGTCTGTTGAATGATCTTAAGGATGTGTGGAATCCCTCCCCGTAGAGGCGGTTAAATTTCGATTTAAAGCTTTCGTGACTGCAATGATTCATCTTCTTTGGTTCTTTCGGTAAAGTCACGTAGAATGAGAATAAAATAATAAATTGATAAAATAAAATAACACAATAATATTCTCACGACGTTTCGGCCACAACACAAGCGGCCTTCATCAGGTGACGGGACGAGACTGTCTGGTAGGACAGCGCTGGAGTGAAAGAGCCACGTTCAGATCACGGCCTTTAAGCTGTGTGAGAGGAACAAAGCGCCTTAGAGTCACGGCATCTCTTCCGAAAGGTGAGAGACTCGATTAGTTGAGCCTTCTTATCCCGAAGTCTGTTGAATGATCTTAAGGATGTGTGGAATCCCTCCCCGTAGAGGCAGTTAAATTTCGATTTAAAGCTTTCGTGACTGCAATGATTCATCTTCTTTGGTTCTTTCGGTAAAGTCACGTAGAATGAGAATAAAATAATAAATTGATAAAATAAAATAACACAATAATATTCTCACGACGTTTCGGCCACAACACAAGCGGCCTTCATCAGGTGAAGGGACGAGACTGTCTTGTAGGACAGCGCTGGAGTGAAAGAGCCACGTTCAGATCACGGCCTTTAAGCTGTGTGAGAGGAACAAAGCGCCTTAGAGTCGCGGCATCTCTTCAGAAAGGTGAGAGACTCGATTAGTTGAGCCTTCTTTTCCCGAAGTCTGTTGAATGATCTTAAGGATGTGTGGAATCCCTCCCCGTAGATGCGGTTAAATTTCGATTTAAAGCTTTCGTGACTGCAATCATTCATCTTCTTTGGTTCTTTCGGTAAAGTCACGTAGAATGAGAATAAAATAATAAATTGATAAAATAAAATAACACAATAATATTCTCACGACGTTTCGGCCACAACACAAGCGGCCTTCATCAGGTGAAGGGACGAGACTGTCTGGTAGGACAGCGCTGGAGTGAAAGAGCCACGTTCAGATCACGGCCTTTAAGCTGTGTGAGAGGAACAAAGCGCCTTAGAGTCGCGGCATCTCTTCATAAAGGTGAGAGACTCGATTAGTTGAGCCTTCTTATCCCGAAGTCTGTTGAATGATCTTAAGGTTGTGTGGAATCCCTCCCCGTAGAGGCGGTTAAATTTCGATTTAAAGCTTTCGTGACTGCAATGATTCATCTTCTTTGGTTCTTTCGGTAAAGTCACGTAGAATGAGAATAAAATAATAAATTGATAAAATAAAATAACACAATAATATTCTCACGACGTTTCGGCCACAACACAAGCGGCCTTCATCAGGTGAAGGGACGAGACTGTCTGGTAGGACAGCGCTGGAGTGAAAGAGCCACGTTCAGATCACGGCCTTTAAGCTGTGTGAGAGGAACAAAGCGCCTTAGAGTCGCGGCATCTCTTCAGAAAGGTGAGAGACTCGATTAGTTGAGCCTTCTTATCCCGAAGTCTGTTGAATGATCTTAAGGATGTGTGGAATCCCTCCCCGTAGAGGCGGTTAAATTTCGATTTAAAGCTTTCGTGACTGCAATGATTCATCTTCTTTGGTTCTTTCGGTAAAGTCACGTAGAATGAGAATAAAATAATAAATTGATAAAATAAAATAACACAATAATATTCTCACGACGTTTCGGCCACAACACAAGCGGCCTTCATCAGGTGAAGGGACGAGACTGTCTGGTAGGACAGCGCTGGAGTGAAAGAGCCACGTTCAGATCACTGCCTTTAAGCTGTGTGAGAGGAACAAAGCGCCTTAGAGTCGCGGCATCTCTTCAGAAAGGTGAGAGACTCGATTAGTTGAGCCTTCTTATCCCGAAGTCTGTTGAATGATCTTAAGGATGTGTGGAATCCCTCCCCGTAGAGGCGGTTAAATTTCGATTTAAACCTTTCGTGACTGCAATGATTCATCTTCTTTGGTTCTTTCGGTAAAGTCACGTAGAATGAGAATAAAATAATAAATTGATCAAATAAAATAACACAATAATATTCTCACGACGTTTCGGCCACAACACAAGCGGCCTTCATCAGGTGAAGGGACGAGACTGTCTTGTAGGACAGCGCTGGAGTGAAAGAGCCACGTTCAGATCACGGCCTTTAAGCTGTGTGAGAGGAACAAAGCGCCTTAGAGTCGCGGCATCTCTTCAGAAAGGTGAGAGACTCGATTAGTTGAGCCTTCTTATCCCGAAGTCTGTTGAATGATCTTAAGGATGTGTGGAATCCCTCCCCGTAGATGCGGTTAAATTTCGATTTAAAGCTTTCGTGACTGCAATGATTCATCTTCTTTGGTTCTTTCCGTAAAGTCACGTAGAATGAGAATAAAATAATAAATTGATAAAATAAAATAACACAATAATATTCTCACGACGTTTCGGCCACAACACAAGCGGCCTTCATCAGGTGAAGGGACGAGACTGTCTGGTAGGACAGCGCTGGAGTGAAAGAGCCACGTTCAGATCACGGCCTTTAAGCTGTGTGAGAGGAACAAAGCGCCTTAGAGTCGCGGCATCTCTTCATAAAGGTGAGAGACTCGATTAGTTGAGCCTTCTTATCCCGAAGTCTGTTGAATGATCTTAAGGTTGTGTGGAATCCCTCCCCGTAGATGCGGTTAAATTTCGATTTAAAGCTTTCGTGACTGCAATGATTCATCTTCTTTGGTTCTTTCGGTAAAGTCACGTAGAATGAGAATAAAATAATAAATTGATAAAATAAAATAACACAATAATATTCTCACGACGTTTCGGCCACAACACAAGCGGCCTTCATCAGGTGAAGGGACGAGACTGTCTGGTAGGACAGCGCTGGAGTGAAAGAGCCACGTTCAGATCACGGCCTTTAAGCTGTGTGAGAGGAACAAAGCGCCTTAGAGTCGCGGCATCTCTTCAGAAAGGTGAGAGACTCGATTAGTTGAGCCTTCTTATCCCGAAGTCTGTTGAATGATCTTAAGGATGTGTGGAATCCCTCCCCGTAGAGGCGGTTAAATTTCGATTTAAAGCTTTCGTGACTGCAATGATTCATCTTCTTTGGTTCTTTCGGTAAAGACACGTAGAATGAGAATAAAATAATAAATTGATAAAATAAAATAACACAATAATATTCTCACGACGTTTCGGCCACAACACAAGCGGCCTTCATCAGGTGAAGGGACGAGACTGTCTGGTAGGACAGCGCTGGAGTGAAAGAGCCACGTTCAGATCACGGCCTTTAAGCTGTGTGAGAGGAACAAAGCGCCTTAGAGTCGCGGCATCTCTTCAGAAAGGTGAGAGACTCGATTAGTTGAGCCTTCTTATCCCGAAGTCTGTTGAATGATCTTAAGGATGTGTGGAATCCCTCCCCGTAGAGGCGGTTAAATTTCGATTTAAAGCTTTCGTGACTGCAATGATTCATCTTCTTTGGTTCTTTCGGTAAAGTCACGTAGAATGAGAATAAAATAATAAATTGATAAAATAAAATAACACAATAATATTCTCACGACGTTTCGGCCACAACACAAGCGGCCTTCATCAGGTGAAGTGGCGAGACTGTCTTGTAGGACAGCGCTGGAGTGAAAGAGCCACGTTCAGATCACGGCCTTTAAGCTGTGTGAGAGGAACAAAGCGCCTTAGAGTCGCGGCATCTCTTCAGAAAGGTGAGAGACTCGATTAGTTGAGCCTTCTTATCCCGAAGTCTGTTGAATGATCTTAAGGATGTGTGGAATCCCTCCCCGTAGATGCGGTTAAATTTCGATTTAAAGCTTTCGTGACTGCAATCATTCATCTTCTTTGGTTCTTTCGGTAAAGTCACGTAGAATGAGAATAAAATAATAAATTGATAAAATAAAATAACACAATAATATTCTCACGACGTTTCGGCCACAACACAAGCGGCCTTCATCAGGTGAAGGGACGAGACTGTCTGGTAGGACAGCGCTGGAGTGAAAGAGCCACGTTCAGATCACGGCCTTTAAGCTGTGTGAGAGGAACAAAGCGCCTTAGAGTCGCGACATCTCTTCATAAAGGTGAGAGACTCGATTAGTTGAGCCTTCTTATCCCGAAGTCTGTTGAATGATCTTAAGGTTGTGTGGAATCCCTCCCCGTAGAGGCGGTTAAATTTCGATTTAAAGCTTTCGTAACTGCAATAATTCATCTTCTTTGGTTCTTTCGGTAAAGTCACGTAGAATGAGAATAAAATAATAAATTGATAAAATAAAATAACACAATAATATTCTCACGACGTTTCGGCCACAACACAAGCGGCCTTCATCAGGTGAAGGGACGAGACTGTCTGGTAGGACAGCGCTGGAGTGAAAGAGCCACGTTCAGATCACGGCCTTTAAGCTGTGTGAGAGGAACAAAGCGCCTTAGAGTCGCGGCATCTCTTCAGAAAGGTGAGAGACTCGATTAGTTGAGCCTTCTTATCCCGAAGTCTGTTGAATGATCTTAAGGATGTGTGGAATCCCTCCCCGTAGAGGCGGTTAAATTTCGATTTAAAGCTTTCGTGACTGCAATGATTCATCTTCTTTGGTTCTTTCGGTAAAGACACGTAGAATGAGAATAAAATAATAAATTGATAAAATAAAATAACACAATAATATTCTCACGACGTTTCGGCCACAACACAAGCGGCCTTCATCAGGTGAAGGGACGAGACTGTCTGGTAGGACAGCGCTGGAGTGAAAGAGCCACGTTCAGATCACGGCCTTTAAGCTGTGTGAGAGGAACAAAGCGCCTTAGAGTCGCGGCATCTCTTCAGAAAGGTGAGAGACTCGATTAGTTGAGCCTTCTTATCCCGAAGTCTGTTGAATGATCTTAAGGATGTGTGGAATCCCTCCCCGTAGAGGCGGTTAAATTTCGATTTAAAGCTTTCGTGACTGCAATGATTCATCTTCTTTGGTTCTTTCGGTAAAGTCACGTAGAATGAGAATAAAATAATAAATTGATAAAATAAAATAACACAATAATATTCTCACGACGTTTCGGCCACAACACAAGCGGCCTTCATCAGGTGAAGGGACGAGACTGTCTTGTAGGACAGCGCTGGAGTGAAAGAGCCACGTTCAGATCACGGCCTTTAAGCTGTGTGAGAGGAACAAAGCGCCTTAGAGTCGCGGCATCTCTTCAGAAAGGTGAGAGACTCGATTAGTTGAGCCTTCTTATCCCGAAGTCTGTTGAATGATCTTAAGGATGTGTGGAATCCCTCCCCGTAGATGCGGTTAAATTTCGATTTAAAGCTTTCGTGACTGCAATCATTCATCTTCTTTGGTTCTTTCGGTAAAGTCACGTAGAATGAGAATAAAATAATAAATTGATAAAATAAAATAACACAATAATATTCTCACGACGTTTCGGCCACAACACAAGCGGCCTTCATCAGGTGAAGGGACGAGACTGTCTGGTAGGACAGCGCTGGAGTGAAAGAGCCACGTTCAGATCACGGCCTTTAAGCTGTGTGAGAGGAACAAAGCGCCTTAGAGTCGCGACATCTCTTCATAAAGGTGAGAGACTCGATTAGTTGAGCCTTCTTATCCCGAAGTCTGTTGAATGATCTTAAGGTTGTGTGGAATCCCTCCCCGTAGAGGCGGTTAAATTTCGATTTAAAGCTTTCGTGACTGCAATAATTCATCTTCTTTGGTTCTTTCGGTAAAGTCACGTAGAATGAGAATAAAATAATAAATTGATAAAATAAAATAACACAATAATATTCTCACGACGTTTCGGCCACAACACAAGCGGCCTTCATCAGGTGAAGGGACGAGACTGTCTGGTAGGACAGCGCTGGAGTGAAAGAGCCACGTTCAGATCACGGCCTTTAAGCTGTGTGAGAGGAACAAAGCGCCTTAGAGTCGCGGCATCTCTTCAGAAAGGTGAGAGGCTCGATTTGTTGAGCCTTCTTATCCCGAAGTCTGTTGAATGATCTTAAGGATGTGTGGAATCCCTCCCCGTAGAGGCGGTTAAATTTCGATTTAAAGCTTTCGTGACTGCAATGATTCATCTTCTTTGGTTCTTTCGGTAAAGTCACGTAGAATGAGAATAAAATAATAAATTGATAAAATAAAATAACACAATTATATTCTCACGACGTTTCGGCCAAAACACAAGCGGCCTTCATCAGGTGACGGGACGAGACTGTCTGGTAGGACAGCGCTGGAGTGAAAGAGCCACGTTCAGATCACGGCCTTTAAGCTGTGTGAGAGGAACAAAGCGCCTTAGAGTCGCGGCATCTCTTCAGAAAGGTGAGAGTCTCGATTAGTTGAGCCTTCTTATCCCGAAGTCTGTTGAATGATCTTAAGGATGTGTGGAATCCCTCCCCGTAGAGGCGGTTAAATTTCGATTTAAAGCTTTCGTGACTGCAATGATTCATCTTCTTTGGTTCTTTCGGTAAAGTCACGTAGAATGAGAATAAAATAATAAATTGATAAAATAAAATAACACAATAATATTCTCACGACGTTTCGGCCACAACACAAGCGGCCTTCATCAGGTGAAGGGACGAGACTGTCTGGTAGGACAGCGCTAGAGTGAAAGAGCCACGTTCAGATCACGGCCTTTAAGCTGTGTGAGAGGAACAAAGCGCCTTAGAGTCGCGGCATCTCTTCAGAAAGGTGAGAGACTCGATTAGTTGAGCCTTTTTATCCCGAAGTCTGTTGAATGATCTTAAGGATGTGTGGAATCCCTCCCCGTAGAGGCGGTTAAATTTCGATTTAAAGCTTTCGTGAATGCAATGATTAATCTTCTTTGGTTATTTCGGTAAAGTCACGTAGAATGAGAATAAAATAATAAATTGATAAAATTAAATAACACAATAATATTCTCACGACGTTTCGGCCACAACACAAGCGGCCTTCATCAGGTGAAGGGACGAGACTGTCTGGTAGGACAGCGCTGGAGTGAAAGAGCCACGTTCAGATCACGGCCTTTAAGCTGTGTGAGAGGAACAAAGCGCCTTAGAGTCGCGGCATCTCTTCAGAAAGGTGAGAGACTCGATTAGTTGAGCCTTCTTATCCCGAAGTCTGTTGAATGATCTTAAGGATGTGTGGAATCCCTCCCCGTAGAGGCGGTTAAATTTCGATTTAAAGCTTTCGTGACTGCAATGATTCATCTTCTTTGGTTCTTTCGGTAAAGTCACGTAGAATGAGAATAAAATAATAAATTGATAAAATAAAATAACACAATTATATTCTCACGACGTTTCGGCCAAAACACAAGCGGCCTTCATCAGGTGACGGGACGAGACTGTCTGGTAGGACAGCGCTGGAGTGAAAGAGCCACGTTCAGATCACGGCCTTTAAGCTGTGTGAGAGGAACAAAGCGCCTTAGAGTCGCGGCATCTCTTCAGAAAGGTGAGAGACTCGATTAGTTGAGCCTTCTTATCCCGAAGTCTGTTGAATGATCTTAAGGATGTGTGGAATCCCTCCCCGTAGAGGCGGTTAAATTTCGATTAAAAGCTTTCGTGACTGCAATGATTCATCTTCATTGGTTCTTTCGGTAAAGTCACGTAGAATGAGAATAAAATAATAAATTGATAAAATAAAATAACACAATAATATTCTCACGACGTTTCGGCCACAACACAAGCGGCCTTCATCAGGTGAAGGGACGAGACTGTCTGGTAGGACAGCGCTGGAGTGAAAGAGCCACGTTCAGATCACGGCCTTTAAGCTGTGTGAGAGGAACAAAGCGCCTTAGAGTCGCGGCATCTCTTCAGAAAGGTGAGAGACTCGATTAGTTGAGCCTTTTTATCCCGAAGTCTGTTGAATGATCTTAAGGATGTGTGGAATCCCTCCCCGTAGAGGCGGTTAAATTTCGATTTAAAGCTTTCGTGAATGCAATGATTCATCTTCTTTGGTTATTTCGGTAAAGTCACGTAGAATGAGAATAAAATAATAAATTGATAAAATAAAATAACACAATAATATTCTCACGACGTTTCGGCCACAACACAAGCGGCCTTCATCAGGTGAAGGGACGAGACTGTTTGGTAGGACAGCGCTGGAGTGAAAGAGCCACGTTCAGATCACGACCTTTAAGCTGTGTGAGAGGAACAAAGCGCCTTAGAGTCGCGGCATCTCTTCAGAAAGGTGAGAGACTCGATTAGTTGAGCCTTCTTATCCCGAAGTCTGTTGAATGATCTTAAGGATGTGTGGAATCCCTCCCCGTAGAGGCGGTTAAATTTCGATTTAAAGCTTTCGTGACTGCAATGATTCATCTTCTTTGGTTATTTCGGTAAAGTCACGTAGAATGAGAATAAAATAATAAATTGATAAAATAAAATAACACAATAATATTCTCACGACGTTTCGGCCACAACACAAGCGGCCTTCATCAGGTGAAGGGACGAGACTGTCTGGTAGGACAGTGCTGGAGTGAAAGAGCCACGTTCAGATCAGGGCCTTTAAGCTGTGTGAGAGGAACAAAGCGCCTTAGAGTCGCGGCATCTCTTCAGAAAGGTGAGAGACTCGATTAGTTGAGCCTTCTTATCCCGAAGTCTGTTGAATGATCTTAAGGATGTGTGGAATCCCTCCCCGTAGAGGCGGTTAAATTTCGATTTAAAGCTTTCGTGACTGCAATGATTCATCTTCTTTGGTTCTTTTGGTAAAGTCACGTAGAATGAGAATAAAATAATAAATTGATAAAATAAAATAACACAATAATATTCTCACGACGTTTTGGCCACAACACAAGCGGCCTTCATCAGGTGAAGGGACGAGACTGTCTGGTAGGACAGCGCTGGAGTGAAAGAGCCACGTTCAGATCACGGCCTTTAAGCTGTGTGAGAGGAACAAAGCGCCTTAGAGTCGCGGCATCTCTTCAGAAAGGTGAGAGACTCGATTAGTTGAGCCTTCTTATCCCGAAGTCTGTTGAATGATCTTAAGGATGTGTGGAATCCCTCCCCGTAGAGGCGGTTAAATTTCGATTTAAAGCTTTCGTGACTGCAATGATTCATCTTCTTTGGTTCTTTCGGTAAAGTCACGTAGAATGAGAATAAAATAATAAATTGATAAAATAAAATAACACAATAATATTCTCACGACGTTTCGGCCACAACACAAGCGGCCTTCATCAGGTGAAGGGACGAGACTGTCTGGTAGGACAGCGCTGGAGTGAAAGAGCCACGTTCAGATCACGGCCTTTAAGCTGTGTAAGAGGAACAAAGCGCCTTAGAGTCGCGGCATCTCTTCAGAAAGGTGAGAGACTCGATTAGTTGAGCCTTCTTATCCCGAAGTCTGTTGAATGATCTTAAGGATGTGTGGAATCCCTCCCCGTAGAGGCGGTTAAATTTCGATTTAAAGCTTTCGTGACTGCAATGATTCATCTTCTTTGGTTCTTTCGGTAAAGTCACGTAGAATGAGAATAAAATAATAAATTGATAAAATAAAATAACACAATAATATTCTCACGACGTTTCGGCCACAACACAAGCGGCCTTCATCAGGTGAAGGGACGAGACTGTCTGGTAGGACAGCGCTGGAGTGAAAGAGCCACGTTCAGATCACGGCCTTTAAGCTGTGTGAGAGGAACAAAGCGCCTTAGAGTCGCAGCATCTCTTCAGAAAGGTGAGAGACTCGATTAGTTGAGCCTTCTTATCCCGAAGTCTGTTGAATGATCTTAAGGATGTGTGGAATCCCTCCCCGTAGAGGCGGTTAAATTTCGATTTAAAGCTTTCGTGACTGCAATGATATATCTTCTTTGGTTCTTTCGGTAAAGTCACGTAGAATGAGAATAAAATAATAAATTGATAAAATAAAATAACACAATAATATTCTCACGACGTTTCGGCCACAACACAAGCGGCCTTCATCAGGTGAAGGGACGAGACTGTCTGGTAGGACAGCGCTGGAGTCAAAGAGCCACGTTCAGATAACGGCCTTTAAGCTGTGTGAGAGGAACAAAGCGCCTTAGAGTCGCGGCATCTCTTCAGAAAGGTGAGAGATTCGATTAGTTGAGCCTTCTTATCCCGAAGTCTGTTGAATGATCTTAAGGATGTGTGGAATCCCTCCCCGTAGAGGCGGTTAAATTTCGATTTAAAGCTTTCGTGACTGCAATGATTCATCTTCTTTGTTTCTTTCGGTAAAGTCACGTAGAATGAGAATAAAATAATAAATTGATAAAATAAAATAACACAATAATATTCTCACGACGTTTCGGCCACAACACAAGCGGCCTTCATCAGTGGAAGGGACGAGACTGTCTGGTAGGACAGCGCTGGAGTGAAAGAGCCACGTTCAGATCACGACCTTTAAGCTGTGTGAGAGGAACAAAGCGCCTTAGAGTCGCGGCATCTCTTCACAAAGGTGAGAGACTCGATTAGTTGAGCCTTCTTATCCCGAAGTCTGTTGAATGATCTTAAGGATGTGTGGAATCCCTCCCCGCAGAGGCGGTTAAATTTCGATTTAAAGCTTTCGTGACTGCAATGATTCATCTTCTTTGGTTCTTTCGGTAAAGTCACGTAGAATGAGAATAAAATAATAAATTGATAAAATAAAATAACACAATATAATTCTCACGACGTTTCGGCCACAACACAAGCGGCCTTCATCAGGTGAAGGGACGAGACTGTCTGGTAGGACAGCGCTGGAGTGAAAGAGCCACGTTCAGATCACGGCCTTTAAGCTGTGTGAGAGGAACAAAGCGCCTTAGAGTCGCAGCATCTCTTCAGAAAGGTGAGAGACTCGATTAGTTGAGCCTTCTTATCCCGAAGTCTGTTGAATGATCTTAAGGATGTGTGGAATCCCTCCCCGTAGAGGCGGTTAAATTTCGATTTAAAGCTTTCGTGACTGCAATGATTCATCTTCTTTGGTTCTTTCGGTAAAGTCACGTAGAATGAGAATAAAATAATAAATTGATAAAATAAAATAACACAATAATATTCTCACGACGTTTCGGCCACAACACAAGCGGCCTTCATCAGGTGAAGGGACGAGACTGTCTGGTAGGACAGCGCTGGAGTGAAAGAGCCACGTTCAGATCACGGCCTTTAAGCTGTGTGAAAGGAACAAAGTGCCTTAGAGTCGCCGCATCTCTTCAGAAAGGTGAGAGACTCGATTAGTTGAGCCTTCTTATCCCGAAGTCTGTTGAATGATCTTAAGGATGTGTGGAATCCCTCCCCGTAGAGGCGGTTAAATTTCGATTTAAAGCTTTCGTGACTGCAATGATCCATCTTCTTTAGTTCTTTCGGTAAAGTCACGTAGAATGAGAATAAAATAATAAATTGATAAAATAAAATAACACAATAATATTCTCACGACGTTTCGGCCACAACACAAGCGGCCTTCATCAGGTGAAGGGACGAGACTGTCTGGTAGGACAGCGCTGGAGTGAAAGAGCCACGTTCAGATCACGGCCTTTAAGCTGTGTGAGAGGAACAAAGCGCCTTAGAGTCGCGGCATCTCTTCACAAAGGTGAGAGACTCGATTAGTTGAGCCTTCTTATCCCGAAGTCTGTTGAATGATCTTAAGGATGTGTGGAATCCCTCCCCGCAGAGGCGGTTAAATTTCGATTTAAAGCTTTCGTGACTGCAATGATTCATCTTCTTTGGTTCTTTCGGTAAAGTCACGTAGAATGAGAATAAAATAATAAATTGATAAAATAAAATAACACAATAATATTCTCACGACGTTTCGGCCACAACACAAGCGGCCTTCATCAGGTGAAGGGACGAGACTGTCTGGTAGGACAGCGCTGGAGTCAAAGAACCACGTTCAGATAACGGCCTTTAAGCTGTGTGAGAGGAACAAAGCGCCTTAGAGTCGCGGCATCTCTTCAGAAAGGTGAGAGATTCGATTAGTTGAGCCTTCTTATCCCGAAGTCTGTTGAATGATCTTAAGGATGTGTGGAATCCCTCCCCGTAGAGGCGGTTAAATTTCGATTTAAAGCTTTCGTGACTGCAATGATTCATCTTCTTTGGTTCTTTCGGTAAAGTCACGTAGAATGAGAATAAAATAATAAATTGATAAAATAAAATAACACAATAATATTCTCACGACGTTTCGGCCACAACACAAGCGGCCTTCATCAGTGGAAGGGACGAGACTGTCTGGTAGGACAGCGCTGGAGTGAAAGAGCCACGTTCAGATCACGACCTTTAAGCTGTGTGAGAGGAACAAAGCGCCTTAGAGTCGCGGCATCTCTTCACAAAGGTGAGAGACTCGATTAGTTGAGCCTTCTTATCCCGAAGTCTGTTGAATGATCTTAAGGATGTGTGGAATTCCTCCCCGTAGAGGCGGTTAAATTTCGATTTAAAGCTTTCGTGACTGCAATGATTCATCTTCTTTGGTTCTTTCGGTAAAGTCACGTAGAATGAGAATAAAATAATAAATTGATAAAATAAAATAACACAATAATATTCTCACGACGTTTCGGCCACAACACAAGCGGCCTTCATCAGGTGAAGGGACGAGACTGTCTGGTAGGATAGCGCTGGAGTGAAAGAGCCACGTTCAGATCACGGCCTTTAAGCTGTGTGAGAGGAACAAAGCGCCTTAGAGTCGCAGCATCTCTTCAGAAAGGTGAGAGACTCGATTAGTTGAGCCTTCTTATCCCGAAGTCTGTTGAATGATCTTAAGGATGTGTGGAATCCCTCCCCGTAGAGGCGGTAAAATTTCGATTTAAAGCTTTCGTGACTGCAATGATTCATCTTCTTTGGTTCTTTCGGTAAAGTCACGTAGAATGAGAATAAAATAATAAATTGATAAAATAAAATAACACAATAATATTCTCACGACGTTTCGGCCACAACACAAGCGGCCTTCATCAGGTGAAGGGACGAGACTGTCTGGTAGGATAGCGCTGGAGTGAAAGAGCCACGTTCAGATCACGGCCTTTAAGCTGTGTGAGAGGAACAAAGCGCCTTAGAGTCGCAGCATCTCTTCAGAAAGGTGAGAGACTCGATTAGTTGAGCCTTCTTATCCCGAAGTCTGTTGAATGATCTTAAGGATGTGTGGAATCCCTCCCCGTAGAGGCGGTTAAATTTCGATTTAAAGCTTTCGTGACTGCAATGATCCATCTTCTTTAGTTCTTTCGGTAAAGTCACGTAGAATGAGAATAAAATAATAAATTGATAAAATAAAATAACACAATAATATTCTCACGACGTTTCGGCCACAACACAAGCGGCCTTCATCAGGTGAAGGGACGAGACTGTCTGGTAGGACAGCGCTGGAGTGAAAGAGCCACGTTCAGATCACGGCCTTTAAGCTGTGTGAGAGGAACAAAGCGCCTTAGAGTCGCGGCATCTCTTCACAAAGGTGAGAGACTCGATTAGTTGAGCCTTCTTATCCCGAAGTCTGTTGAATGATCTTAAGGATGTGTGGAATCCCTCCCCGCAGAGGCGGTTAAATTTCGATTTAAAGCTTTCGTGACTGCAATGATTCATCTTCTTTGGTTCTTTCGGTAAAGTCACGTAGAATGAGAATAAAATAATAAATTGATAAAATAAAATAACACAATAATATTCTCACGACGTTTCGGCCACAACACAAGCGGCCTTCATCAGGTGAAGGGACGAGACTGTCTGGTAGGACAGCGCTGGAGTCAAAGAACCACGTTCAGATAACGGCCTTTAAGCTGTGTGAGAGGAACAAAGCGCCTTAGAGTCGCGGCATCTCTTCAGAAAGGTGAGAGATTCGATTAGTTGAGCCTTCTTATCCCGAAGTCTGTTGAATGATCTTAAGGATGTGTGGAATCCCTCCCCGTAGAGGCGGTTAAATTTCGATTTAAAGCTTTCGTGACTGCAATGATTCATCTTCTTTGGTTCTTTCGGTAAAGTCACGTAGAATGAGAATAAAATAATAAATTGATAAAATAAAATAACACAATAATATTCTCACGACGTTTCGGCCACAACACAAGCGGCCTTCATCAGTGGAAGGGACGAGACTGTCTGGTAGGACAGCGCTGGAGTGAAAGAGCCACGTTCAGATCACGACCTTTAAGCTGTGTGAGAGGAACAAAGCGCCTTAGAGTCGCGGCATCTCTTCACAAAGGTGAGAGACTCGATTAGTTGAGCCTTCTTATCCCGAAGTCTGTTGAATGATCTTAAGGATGTGTGGAATTCCTCCCCGTAGAGGCGGTTAAATTTCGATTTAAAGCTTTCGTGACTGCAATGATTCATCTTCTTTGGTTCTTTCGGTAAAGTCACGTAGAATGAGAATAAAATAATAAATTGATAAAATAAAATAACACAATAATATTCTCACGACGTTTCGGCCACAACACAAGCGGCCTTCATCAGGTGAAGGGACGAGACTGTCTGGTAGGATAGCGCTGGAGTGAAAGAGCCACGTTCAGATCACGGCCTTTAAGCTGTGTGAGAGGAACAAAGCGCCTTAGAGTCGCAGCATCTCTTCAGAAAGGTGAGAGACTCGATTAGTTGAGCCTTCTTATCCCGAAGTCTGTTGAATGATCTTAAGGATGTGTGGAATCCCTCCCCGTAGAGGCGGTAAAATTTCGATTTAAAGCTTTCGTGACTGCAATGATTCATCTTCTTTGGTTCTTTCGGTAAAGTCACGTAGAATGAGAATAAAATAATAAATTGATAAAATAAAATAACACAATAATATTCTCACGACGTTTCGGCCACAACACAAGCGGCCTTCATCAGGTGAAGGGACGAGACTGTCTGGTAGGATAGCGCTGGAGTGAAAGAGCCACGTTCAGATCACGGCCTTTAAGCTGTGTGAGAGGAACAAAGCGCCTTAGAGTCGCAGCATCTCTTCAGAAAGGTGAGAGACTCGATTAGTTGAGCCTTCTTATCCCGAAGTCTGTTGAATGATCTTAAGGATGTGTGGAATCCCTCCCCGTAGAGGCGGTTAAATTTCGATTTAAAGCTTTCGTGACTGCAATGATTCATCTTCTTTGGTTCTTTCGGTAAAGTCACGTAGAATGAGAATAAAATAATAAATTGATAAAATAAAATAACACAATAATATTCTCACGACGTTTCGGCCACAACACAAGCGGCCTTCATCAGGTGAAGGGACGAGACTGTCTGGTAGGACAGCGCTGGAGTGAAAGAGCCACGTTCAGATCACGGCCTTTAAGCTGTGTGAAAGGAACAAAGCGCCTTAGAGTCGCGGCATCTCTTCAGAAAGGTGAGAGACTCGATTAGTTGAGCCTTCTTATCCCGAAGTCTGTTGAATGATCTTAAGGATGTGTGGAATCCCTCCCCGTAGAGGCGGTTAAATTTTGATTTAAAACTTTCGTGACTGCAATGATTCATCTTCTTTGGTTCTTTCGGTAAAGTCACGTAGAATGAGAATAAAATAATAAATTGATAAAATAAAATAACACAATAATATTCTCACGACGTTTCGGCCACAACACAAGCGGCCTTCATCAGGTGAAGGGACGAGACTGTCTGGTAGGACAGCGCTGGAGTGAAAGAGCCACGTTCAGATTGTTGTATATGAGCCTTTTCCAAAATTGATATTAACAATAATATTTGCCGTTATATATATCATATATTTTTTTTTTAACAAACGAAAAAATATAATTAATAAAACCCGTAAGCCAGGCACACGATAAACCAGGTGTCGGTCATAAACAGGCCATTAATAAATAAAGAAAGAATACAACTCTCGAGGCCAGGATGTTAGCAGCTATCTGCGAAGATCTCCAGATGAACAAGAGTTTGATGTGCCCTAAGGGAGGTCAAGCAGAGGGAAGCCCTCCCGCAAGCCAGAAATGAGGACGCCCACGGGTTAAACTATTTTTTTTTTAAAACAACGGTTCAAATTTAAAATGCAATAACAAGAATGAGCTAAAGTTAGCGGTCCTCGCGCTCACTCCAATCGAGACCAGGCCACCAGATACATCAGTGAATTATTATCCAATAATTAATTCGCTATCAAATTATTTTCACCTTTAATACTTTTACTGTTAAAACAAAGCTTGGAGACAAAATACCGAGTCACATCAAAGGTTATCGAGAAGGAATGAGGCGAACGGGCAAACTTACGAAAGAGTTTAAACAATATCCCAAGCAACCCCGACCACCTTTGTCTCTCTCACAGCGCGGAGAAGCAGGAATTACACCTTATCACAAGGGGCCATCTGGAAAAGCCAGCCGGGTTTGATGAGGAGACACACCCCACCCCACACACGGCAACCAGACAAACAAGTTTTAAAGAAATTGCAAAATAACATTAATAATAATGTGTTAACCTTAAACGATATTCCATTATAGAACCTTACAGAACCAAGGGATATGGATTCCAACAATCTGGAAACGGACCTCTTAAACTCAGGATGAAAATTATTTTCTTTTTAATAATTCCATCATAACAATTCGAACCTCGGTAAACCGAGAGGTGTCGGGAGGACGTAGTTACAAACACGAGTAGTGGCGAACATGGGACCAAATGGTATTTGAGAAATATAAGTCGAAAGTATAAAGAGATAGGTGCTCCCGACCACCTTTGTCTCTCCCGAAGAGCGCGAGAGAGGAATTTCACGCCAGGGCAAACAGATCGTTATCGCAGGAGCCATCTGTACACACACACACACGAACTCACACACACAAACCCCGCCCCCCCTTTTCCACTGCGCAGAGAGAATTGTATTTGAATATAACGGTCGGCCGCATTTTCAAAAGTCAGTGAAGTTAAGTCAAGAGTCAAGACAGATCAGCGAGTCAAGACGTCCACAGGACGAGCAGTCGCATGGAGCGGCTGGCTCCGAGCCCCGCTGAGTAGCGAGGATCGCTGAGTCGCGATGTATCAACAAAAGTGAGTCATACAGCAGTGGAGGAAACCTGCTGTCAGCGAACCAGCACGGGCGCGTTCGCGCACTTCAACAGAGAGAGCACGTGCGACTCAACTCACTCAACTGAAGAAAAAGCTTGGCCAGCCGCCAACAAAGTATCAGCGAATCAGCGCTGAGAGCGCTCGAGCATCTCCACAAAGCAAGCACGTGCAACGTGGCTCAACCAGCAGCGGAAAAGCTTGGGCAGCCGCCAACAACTTCAGCAAACCAGTGACCAAGCGCGTGCGACTTGAGTCATACAGCAGTGGAGGAAACCTGCTGTCAGAGAGCCGCCAACAACCTCAACAAAGAGAGCGCGTGCGACTCGGCTCCCTCAGCAGAAGAAAAACTTGACCTGTCGCTCGCGAGCGCTGCGTCAGATACTACAGCAGCGGAAAGAGCGCGCGCCGGCGTAGCTCATCCAGCAGTGGAGGAAACTGCTGTCAGCGAACCAGCACGGGCGCTTTCGCGCATCTTCAAGGAGAAAGAGCGCGGCCAGCAACGCCAAGCAAGAGCGTGCAGCAGCTCAGCCAGCAGTGGAGATAAACTGCTATCAGCGAACCAGCACGGGCGCGTTCGCGCATCTTCAAGGAGAGGGAGCGCGCGCCACCAGCGTGCCATCAGCACCAGCATCAGCACCAGCGCGTGCCAACAGCGCGCCACCAGCGTGCCACCAGCACCAGCACCAGCGCGTGCCAACAGCGTGCCACCAGCGTGCTACAGCGCGCAACTTCGCGTCACCAGGGCTGAGAGGGAAGCGGCCCCGCACTCAACACCCATCGGCGCGACGACGGCGAGCGTCGTGCTGACTCTTCCAGCCAGCAGTGGACAGAAACTGGCAGCCGTTCGTATGCCCCAACCCCTCCCCCACACTCTTCCCCTCACTCCCCCGCCGCAACACACAGGAACACACATTTTGGGCACACGAGATGCTAACCTCGGCGTCTGCTTTACGCAAAGAATTGAACCAGTGATAACGAAGACACGATACGCATATCGGGATAATCAAGAAGGGTTGCCACTCCAAGGTGCGGCATTAAAAATCAATTCATAACGAAAAATACTGCTGTCATTGAGTTGCATAATAACCAATCGTCCTACTGTTAAAAACGTGATAAGAATTGACTTGAAGGTCTATGAATGGATGTGGTACTGTGTGGGCAATGTTTAAATACGAATTTACATTATAAGGTTAAGGTTTTGATAGAATAGTTCGCTTGTTTTTAATCTCTCTCTCAACAACCGATCGATTGCGTTACGCGTCAGGAATTAACCACAGGTGCCGTTATCGAGGTGAAACAACGTAATCGTGATGGTATCATGTTCACGCTGTGTTGAAATTCCAAAATCCCGAGATTGAGTTTTCATATTATCCAAAAATTAAAGTTAGCTAGAAATAAAATTGATTAAAGCAGAAGGTTTGTGTGTGATTCTTCCTGAAATTCTGCATAATATTGTTCTGCGTATGAGATCTGAATCCTGGGGACCTATCATAAGCACACTATCACCACACATAATCCATAACACACATAATTCGTAATGTTCAATCGAGAGTAATCGTATCCTTATCGATAATACGGAATTAAAGAGCAGAGTCGAATCGACTCTCTCTCATTCACGCTCACAACGCCTGCGTCACTGCATACGATTAATTGCGTCATTCCAATTCATAACACAATCCTAGTCACCGAGGCTCGACCTGATAATCCATAACGACCTGCATTATCCTAACCACGCCCACTCGCATAAATTAATACGATTATCTCTCGAATCAGCATAATGTATGCACATAATTACAGCAATTACCATAATTTCGGATAAATTATGCAAATTTCAAATTTCATTTAATTTTCATTATTTTCATCAATTTTCATAACACCTATATATACAACAAGATCACGGCCTTTAAGCTGTGTGAGAGGAACAAAGCGCCTTAGAGTCGCGGCATCTCTTCAGAAAGGTGAGAGACTCGATTAGTTGAGCCTTCTTATCCCGAAGTCTGTTGAATGATCTTAAGGATGTGTGGAATCCCTCCCCGTAGAGGCGGTTAAATTTCGATTTAAAGCTTTCGTGACTGCAATGATTAATCTTCTTTGGTTCTTTCGGTAAAGTCACGTAGAATGAGAATAAAATAATAAATTGATAAAATAAAATAACACAATAATATTCTCACGACGTTTCGGCCACAACACAAGCGGCCTTCATCAGGTGAAGGGACGAGACTGTCTGGTAGGACAGCGCTGGAGTGAAAGAGCCACGTTCAGATCACGGCCTTTAAGCTGTGTGAGAGGAACAAAGCGCCTTAGAGTCGCGGCATCTCTTCAGAAAGGTGAGAGACTCGATTAGTTGAGCCTTCTTATCCCGAAGTCTGTTGAATGATCTTAAGGATGTGTGGAATCCCTCCCCGTAGAGGCGGTTAAATTTCGATTTAAAGCTTTCGTGACTGCAATGATTCATCTTCTTTGGTTCTTTCGGTAAAGTCACGTAGAATGAGAATAAAATAATAAATTGATAAAATAAAATAACACAATAATATTCTCACGACGTTTCGGCCACAACACAAGCGGCCTTCATCAGGTGAAGGGACGAGACTGTCTGGTAGGACAGCGCTGGAGTGAAAGAGCCACGTTCAGATCACGGCCTTTAAGCTGTGTGAGAGGAACAAAGCGCCTTAGAGTCGCGGCATCTCTTCAGAAAGATGAGAGACTCGATTAGTTGAGCCTTCTTATCCCGAAGTCTGTTGAATGATCTTAAGGATGTGTGGAATCCGTCCCCGTAGAGGCGGTTAAATTTCGATTTAAAGCTTTCGTGACTGCAATGATTCATCTTCTTTGGTTCCTTCGGTAAAGTCACGTAGAATGAGAATAAAATAATAAATTGATAAAATAAAATAACACAATAATATTCTCACGACGTTTCGGCCACAACACAAGCGGCCTTCATCAGGTGAAGGGACGAGACTGTCTGGTAGGACAGCGCTGGAGTGAAAGAGCCACGTTCAGATCACGGCCTTTAAGCTGGGTGAGAGGAACAAAGCGCCTTAGAGTCGCGGCATCTCTTCAGAAAGATGAGAGACTCGATTAGTTGAGCCTTCTTATCCCGAAGTCTGTTGAATGATCTTAAGGATGTGTGGAATCCCTCCCCGTAGAGGCGGTTAAATTTCGATTTAAAGCTTTCGTGACTGCAATGATTCATCTTCATTGGTTCCTTCGGTAAAGTCACGTAGAATAAGAATAAAATAATAAATTGATAAAATAAAATAACACAATAATATTCTCACGACGTTTCGGCCACAACACAAGCGGCCTTCATCAGGTGAAGGGACGAGACTGTCTGGTAGGACAGCGCTGGAGTGAAAGAGCCACGTTCAGATCACGGCCTTTAAGCTGTGTGAGAGGAACAAAGCGCCTTAGAGTCGCGGCATCTCTTCAGAAAGGTGAGAGACTCGATTAGTTGAGCCTTCTTATCCCGAAGTCTGTTGAATGATCTTAAGGATGTGTGGAATCCCTCCCCGTAGACGCGGTTAAATTTCGATTTAAAGCTTTCGTGACTGCAATGATTCATCTTCTTTGGTTCTTTCGGTAAAGTCACGTAGAATGAGAATAAAATAATAAATTGATAAAATAAAATAACACAATAATATTCTCACGACGTTTCGGCCACAACACAAGCGGCCTTCATCAGGTGAAGGGACGAGACTGTCTGGTAGGACAGCGCTGGAGTGAAAGAGCCACGTTCAGATCACGGCCTTTAAGCTGTGTGAGAGGAACAAAGCGCCTTAGAGTCGCGGCATCTCTTCAGAAAGATGAGAGACTCGATTAGTTGAGCCTTCTTATCCCGAAGTCTGTTGAATGATCTTAAGGATGTGTGGAATCCGTCCCCGTAGAGGCGGTTAAATTTCGATTTAAAGCTTTCGTGACTGCAATGATTCATCTTCTTTGGTTCCTTCGGTAAAGTCACGTAGAATGAGAATAAAATAATAAATTGATAAAATAAAATAACACAATAATATTCTCACGACGTTTCGACCACAACACAAGCGGCCTTCATCAGGTGAAGGGACGAGACTGTCTGGTAGGACAGCGCTGGAGTGAAAGAGCCACGCTCAGATCACGGCCTTTAAGCTGGGTGAGAGGAACAAAGCGCCTTAGAGTCGCGGCATCTCTTCAGAAAAATGAGAGACTCGATTAGTTGAGCCTTCTTATCCCGAAGTCTGTTGAATGATCTTAAGGATGTGTGGAATCCCTCCCCGTAGAGGCGGTTAAATTTCGATTTAAAGCTTTCGTGACTGCAATGATTCATCTTCTTTGGTTCCTTCGTTAAAGTCACCTAGAATGAGAATAAAATAATAAATTGATAAAATAAAATAACACAATAATATTCTCACGACGTTTCGGCCACAACACAAGCGGCCTTCATCAGGTGAAGGGACGAGACTGTCTGGTAGGACAGCGCTGGAGTGAAAGAGCCACGTTCAGATCACGGCCTTTAAGCTGTGTGAGAGGAACAAAGCGCCTTAGAGTCGCGGCATCTCTTCAGAAAGGTGAGAGACTCGATTAGTTGAGCCTTCTTATCCCGAAGTCTGTTGAATGATCTTAAGGATGTGTGGAATCCCTCCCCGTAGAGGCGGTTAAATTTCGATTTAAAGCTTTCGTGACTGCAATGATTCATCTTCTTTGGTTCTTTCGGTAAAGTCACGTAGAATGAGAATAAAATAATAAATTGATAAAATAAAATAACACAATAATATTCTCACGACGTTTCGGCCACAACACAAGCGGCCTTCATCAGGTGAAGGGACGAGACTGTCTGTTAGGACAGCGCTGGAGTGAAAGAGCCACGTTCAGATCACGGCCTTTAAGCTGTGTGAGAGGAACAAAGCGCCTTAGAGTCGCGGCATCTCTTCAGAAAGGTGAGAGGCTCGATTAGTTGAGCCTTCTTATCCCGAAGTCTGTTGAATGATCTTAAGGATGTGTGGAATCCCTCCCCGTAGAGGCGGTTAAATTTCGATTTAAAGCTTTTGTGACTGCAATGATTTCATCTTCTCATTCTACGTGACTTTACCGAAAGAACCAAAGAAGATGAATCATTGCAGTCACGAAAGCTTTAAATCGAAATTTAACCGCCTCTACAGGGAGGGATTCCACACATCCTTAAGATCATTCAACAGACTTCGGGATAAGAAGGCTCAACTAATCGAGTCTCTCACCTTTCTGAAGAGATGCCGCGACTCTAAGGCGCTTTGTTCCTTTCACACATCTTAAAGGCCGTGATCTGAACGTGGCTCTTTCACTCCATCGCTGTCCTACCAGACAGTCTCGTCCCTTCACCTGATGAAGGCCGCTTGTGTTGTGGCCGAAACGTCGTGAGAATTATATTGTGTTATTTTATTTTATCAATTTATTATTTTATTCTCATTCTACGTGACTTTACCGAAAGAACCAAAGAAGATGAATCATTGCAGTCACGAAAGCTTTAAATCGAAATTTAACCGCCTCTACGGGGAGGGATTCCACACATCCTTAAGATCATTCAACAGACTTCGGGATAAGAAGGCTCAACTAATCGAGTCTCTCACCTTTCTGAAGAGATGCCGCGAATCTAAGGCGCTTTGTTCCTCTCACACAGCTTAAAGGCCGTGATCTGAACGTGGCTCTTTCACTCCAGCGCTGTCCTACCAGACAGTCTCGTCCCTTCACCTGATGAAGGCCGCTTGTGTTGTGGCCGAAACGTCGTGAGAATATTATTGTGTTATTTTATTTTATCAATTTATTATTTTATTCTCATTCTACGTGACTTTACCGAAAGAACCAAAGAAGATGAATCATTGCAGTCACAAAAGCTTTAAATCGAAATTTAACCGCCTCTACGGGGAGGGATTCCACACATCCTTAAGATCATTCAACAGACTTCGGAATAAGAAGGCTCAACTAATCGAGTCTCTCACCTTTCTGAAGAGATGCTGCGACTCTAAGGCGCTTTGTTCCTTTAACACAGCTTAAAGGCCGTGATCTGAACGTGGCTCTTTCACTCCAGCGCTGTCCTACCAGACAGTCTCGTCCCTTCACCTGATGAAGGCCGCTTGTGTTGTGGCCGAAACGTCGTGAGAATATCATTGTGTTATTTTATTTTATCAATTTATTATTTTATTCTCATTCTACGTGACTTTACCGAAATAACCAAAGAAGATGAATCATTGCAGTCACGAAAGCTTTAAATCGAAATTTAACCGCCTCTACGGGGAGGGATTCCACACATCCTTAAGATCATTCAACAGATTTCGGAATGAGAAGGCTCAACTAATCGAGTCTCTCACCTTTCTGAAGAGATGCCGCGACTCTAAGGCGCTTTGTTCCTTTCACACATCTTAAAGGCCGTGATCTGAACGTGGCTCTTTCAATCCAGCGCTGTCCTACCAGACAGTCTCGTCCCTTCACCTGATGAAGGCCGCTTGTGTTGTGGCCGAAACGTCGTGAGAATATTATTGTGTTCTTTTATTTTATCAATTTATTATTTTATTTTCATTCTCCGTGACTTTACCGAAAGAACCAAAGAAGATGAATCATTGCAGTCACGAAATCTTTAAATCGAAATTTAACCGCCTCTACGGGGAGGAATTCCACACATCCTTAAGATCATTCAACAGACTTCGGAATAAGAAGGCTCAACTAATCGAGTCTCTCACCTTTCTGAAGAGATGCCGCGACTCTAAGGCGCTTTGTTCCTTTCACACATCTTAAAGGCCGTGATCTGAACGTGGCTCTTTCACTCCATCGCTGTCCTACCAGACAGTCTCGTCCCTTCACCTGATGAAGGCCGCTTGTGTTGTGGCCGAAACGTCGTGAGAATTATATTGTGTTATTTTATTTTATCAATTTATTATTTTATTCTCATTCTACGTGACTTTACCGAAAGAACCAAAGAAGATGAATCATTGCAGTCACGAAAGCTTTAAATCGAAATTTAACCGCCTCTACGGGGAGGGATTCCACACATCCTTAAGATCATTCAACAGACTTCGGGATAAGAAGGCTCAACTAATCGAGTCTCTCACCTTTCTGAAGAGATGCCGCGAATCTAAGGCGCTTTGTTCCTCTCACACAGCTTAAAGGCCGTGATCTGAACGTGGCTCTTTCACTCCAGCGCTGTCCTACCAGACAGTCTCGTCCCTTCACCTGATGAAGGCCGCTTGTGTTGTGGCCGAAACGTCGTGAGAATATTATTGTGTTATTTTATTTTATCAATTTATTATTTTATTCTCATTCTACGTGACTTTACCGAAAGAACCAAAGAAGATGAATCATTGCAGTCACAAAAGCTTTAAATCGAAATTTAACCGCCTCTACGGGGAGGGATTCCACACATCCTTAAGATCATTCAACAGACTTCGGAATAAGAAGGCTCAACTAATCGAGTCTCTCACCTTTCTGAAGAGATGCTGCGACTCTAAGGCGCTTTGTTCCTTTAACACAGCTTAAAGGCCGTGATCTGAACGTGGCTCTTTCACTCCAGCGCTGTCCTACCAGACAGTCTCGTCCCTTCACCTGATGAAGGCCGCTTGTGTTGTGGCCGAAACGAGGTGAGAATATTATTGTGTTATTTTATTTTATCAATTTATTATTTTATTCTCATTCTACGTGACTTTACCGAAAGAACCAAAGAAGATGAATCATTGCAGTCACGAAAGCTTTAAATCAAAATTTAACCGCCTCTACGGGGAGGGATTCCACACATCCTTAAGATCATTCAACAGACTTCGGGATAAGAAGGCTCAACTAATCGAATCTCTCACCTTTCTGAAGAGATGCCGCGACTCTAAGGCGCTTTGTTCCTCTCACACAGCTTAAAGGCCGTTATCTGAACGTGGCTCTTTAACTCAAGCGCTGTCCTCCCAGACAGTCTCGTCCCTTCACCTGATGAAGGCCGCTTGTGTTGTGGCCGAAACGTCGTGAGAATATTATTGTGTTATTTTATTTTATCAATTTATTATTTTATTCTCATTCTACGTGACTTTACCGAAAGAACCAAAGAAGATGAATCATTGCAGTCACGAAAGCTTTAAATCGAAATTTAACCGCCTCTACGGGGAGGGATTCCACACATCCTTAAGATCATTCAACAGACTTCGGGATAAGAAGGCTCAACTAATCGAGTCTCTCACCTTTCTGAAGAGATGCCGCGACTCTAAGGCGCTTTGTTCCTCTCACACAGCTTAAAGGCCATGATCTGAACGTGGCTCTTTCACTCCAGCGCTGTCCTACCAGACAGTCTCGTCCCTTCACCTGATGAAGGCCGCTTGTGTTGTGGCCGAAACGTCGTGAGAATATTATTGTGTTATTTTATTTTATCAATTTATTATTTTATTCTCATTCTACGTGACTTTACCGAAAGAACCAAAGAAGATGAATCATTGCAGTCACGAAAGCTTTAAATCGAAATTTAACCGCCTCTACGGGGAGGGATTCCACACATCCGTAAGATCATTCAACAGACTTCGGAATAAGAAGGCTCAACTAATCGAGTCTCTCACCTTTCTGAAGAGATGCCGCGACTCTAAGGCGCTTTGTTCCTTTCACACAGCTTAAAGGCCGTGATCTGAACGTGGCTCTTTCACTCCATCGCTGTCCTACCAGACAGTCTCGTCCCTTCACCTGATGAAGGCCGCTTGTGTTGTGGCCGAAACGTCGTGAGAATTATATTGTGTTATTTTATTTTATCAATTTATTATTTTATTCTCATTCTACGTGACTTTACCGAAAGAACCAAAGAAGATGAATCATTGCAGTCACGAAAGCTTTAAATCGAAATTTAACCGCCTCTACGGGGAGGGATTCCACACATCCTTAAGATCATTCAACAGACTTCGGGATAAGAAGGCTCAACTAATCGAGTCTCTCACCTTTCTGAAGAGATGCCGCGACTCTAAGGCACTTTGTTCCTCTCACACAGCTTAAAGGCCGTGATCTGAACGTGGCTCTTTCACTCCAGCGCTGTCCTACCAGACAGTCTCGTCCCTTCACCTGATGAAGGCCGCTTGTGTTGTGGCCGAAACGTCGTGAGAATATTATTGTGTTATTTTATTTTATCAATTTATTATTTTATTCTCATTCTACGTGACTTTACCGAAAGAACCAAAGAAGATGAATCATTGCAGTCACGAAAGCTTTAAATCGAAATTTAACCGCCTCTACGGGGAGGGATTCCACACATCCTTAAGATCATTCAACAGACTTCGGGATAAGAAGGCTCAACTAATCGAGTCTCTCACCTTTCTGAAGAGATGCCGCGACTCTAAGGCGCTTTGTTCCTCTCACACAGCTTAAAGGCCATGATCTGAACGTGGCTCTTTCACTCCAGCGCTGTCCTACCAGACAGTCTCGTCCCTTCACCTGATGAAGGCCGCTTGTGTTGTGGCCGAAACGTCGTGAGAATATTATTGTGTTATTTTATTTTATCAATTTATTATTTTATTCTCATTCTACGTGACTTTACCGAAAGAACCAAAGAAGATGAATCATTGCAGTCACGAAAGCTTTAAATCGCCATTTAACCGCCTCTACGGGGTGGGATTCCACACATCCTTAAGATCATTCAACAGACGTCGGAATAAGAAGGCTCAACTAATCGAGTCTCTCACCTTTCTGAAGAGAAGCCGCGACTCTAAGGCGCTTTGTTCCTTTCACACAGCTTAAAGGCCGTGATCTGAACGTGGCTCTTTCACTCGAGCGCTGTCCTACCAGACAGTCTCGTCCCTTCACCTGATGAAGGCCGCTTGTGTTGTGGCCGAAACGTCGTGAGAATTATATTGTGTTATTTTATTTTATCAATTTATTATTTTATTCTCATTCTACGTGACTTTACCGAAAGAACCAAAGAAGATGAATCATTGCAGTCACGAAAGCTTTAAATCGAAATTTAACCGCCTCTACGGGGAGGGATTCCACACATCCTTAAGATCATTCAACAGACTTCGGGATAAGAAGGCTCAACTAATCGAGTCTCTCACCTTTCTGAAGAGATGCCGCGACTCTAAGGCGCTTTGTTCCTCTCACACAACTTAAAGGCCATGATCTGAACGTGGCTCTTTCACGCCAGCGCTGTCCTACCAGACAGTCTCGTCCCTTCACCTGATGAAGGCCGCTTGTGTTGTGGCCGAAACATCGTGAGAATATTATTGTGTTATTTTATTTTATCAATGTATTATTTTATTCTCATTCTACGTGACTTTACCGAAAGAACCAAAGAAGATGAATCATTGCAGTCACGAAAGCTTTAAATCGAAATTTAACCGCCTCTACGGGGAGGGATTCCACACATCCTTAAGATCATTCAACAGACTTCGGGATAAGAAGGTTCAACTAATCGAGTCTCTCACCTTTCTGAAGAGATGCCGCGACTCTAAGGCGCTTTGTTCCTCTCACACAGCTTAAAGGCCGTTATCTGAACGTGGCTCTTTGACTCCAGCGCTGTCCTACCAGACAGTCTCGTCCCTTCACCTGATGAAGGCCGCTTGTGTTGTGGCCGAAACGTCGTGAGAATATTATTGTGTTATTTTATTTTATCAATTTATTATTTTATTCTCATTCTACGTGACTTTACCGAAAGAACCAAAGAAGATGAATCATTGCAGTCACGAAAGCTTTAAATCGAAATTTAACCGCCTCTACGGGGAGGGATTCCACACATCTTTAAGATCATTCAACAGACTTCGGGATAAGAAGGCTCAACTAATCGAGTCTCTCACCTTTCTGAAGAGATGCCGCGACTCTAAGGCGCTTTGTTCCTCTCACACAGCTTAAAGGCCGTGATCTGAACGTGGCTCTTTCACTCCAGCGCTGTCCTACCAGACAGTCTCGTCCCTTCACCTGATGAAGGCCGCTTGTGTTGTGGCCGAAACGTCGTGATAATATTATTGTGTTATTTTATTTTATCAATGTATTATTTTATTCTCATTCTACGTGACTTTACCGAAAGAACCAAAGAAGATGAATCATTGCAGTCACGAAAGCTTTAAATCGAAATTTAACCGCCTCTACGGGGAGGGATTCCACACATCCTTAAGATCATTCAACAGACTTCGGGATAAGAAGGCTCAACTAATCGAGTCTCTCACCTTTCTGAAGAGATGCCGCGACTCTAAGGCGCTTTGTTCCTCTCACACAGCTTAAAGGCCGTGATCTGAACGTGGCTCTTTCACTCCAGCGCTGTCCTACCAGACAGTCTCGTCCCTTCACCTGATGAAGGCCGCTTGTGTTGTGGCCGAAACGTCGTGAGAATATTATTGTGTTATTTTATTTTATCAATTTATTATTTTATTCTCATTCTACACGACTTTACCGAAAGAACCAAAGAAGATGAATCATTGCAGTCACGAAAGCTTTAAATCGCCATTTAACCGCCTCTACGGGGTGGGATTCCACACATCCTTAAGATCATTCAACAGACGTCGGAATAAGAAGGCTCAACTAATCGAGTCTCTCACCTTTCTGAAGAGAAGCCGCGACTCTAAGGCGCTTTGTTCCTTTCACACAGCTTAAAGGCCGTGATCTGAACGTGGCTCTTTCACTCGAGCGCTGTCCTACCAGACAGTCTCGTCCCTTCACCTGATGAAGGCCGCTTGTGTTGTGGCCGAAACGTCGTGAGAATTATATTGTGTTATTTTATTTTATCAATTTATTATTTTATTCTCATTCTACGTGACTTTACCGAAAGAACCAAAGAAGATGAATCATTGCAGTCACGAAAGCTTTAAATCGAAATTTAACCGCCTCTACGGGGAGGGATTCCACACATCCTTAAGATCATTCAACAGACTTCGGGATAAGAAGGCTCAACTAATCGAGTCTCTCACCTTTCTGAAGAGATGCCGCGACTCTAAGGCGCTTTGTTCCTCTCACACAACTTAAAGGCCATGATCTGAACGTGGCTCTTTCACGCCAGCGCTGTCCTACCAGACAGTCTCGTCCCTTCACCTGATGAAGGCCGCTTGTGTTGTGGCCGAAACATCGTGAGAATATTATTGTGTTATTTTATTTTATCAATGTATTATTTTATTCTCATTCTACGTGACTTTACCGAAAGAACCAAAGAAGATGATTCATTGCAGTCACGAAAGCTTTAAATCGAAATTTAACCGCCTCTACGGGGAGGGATTCCACACATCCTTAAGATCATTCAACAGACTTCGGGATAAGAAGGCTCAACTAATCGAGTCTCTCACCTTTCTGAAGAGATGCCGCGACTCTAAGGCGCTTTGTTCCTCTCACACAGCTTAAAGGCCGTTATCTGAACGTGGCTCTTTGACTCCAGCGCTGTCCTACCAGACAGTCTCGTCCCTTCACCTGATGAAGGCCGCTTGTGTTGTGGCCGAAACGTCGTGAGAATATTATTGTGTTATTTTATTTTATCAATTTATTATTTTATTCTCATTCTACGTGACTTTACCGAAAGAACCAAAGAAGATGAATCATTGCAGTCACGAAAGCTTTAAATCGAAATTTAACCGCCTCTACGGGGAGGGATTCCACACATCTTTAAGATCATTCAACAGACTTCGGGATAAGAAGGCTCAACTAATCGAGTCTCTCACCTTTCTGAAGAGATGCCGCGACTCTAAGGCGCTTTGTTCCTCTCACACAGCTTAAAGGCCGTGATCTGAACGTGGCTCTTTCACTCCAGCGCTGTCCTACCAGACAGTCTCGTCCCTTCACCTGATGAAGGCCGCTTGTGTTGTGGCCGAAACGTCGTGATAATATTATTGTGTTATTTTATTTTATCAATGTATTATTTTATTCTCATTCTACGTGACTTTACCGAAAGAACCAAAGAAGATGAATCATTGCAGTCACGAAAGCTTTAAATCGAAATTTAACCGCCTCTACGGGGAGGGATTCCACACATCCTTAAGATCATTCAACAGACTTCGGGATAAGAAGGCTCAACTAATCGAGTCTCTCACCTTTCTGAAGAGATGCCGCGACTCTAAGGCGCTTTGTTCCTCTCACACAGCTTAAAGGCCGTGATCTGAACGTGGCTCTTTCACTCCAGCGCTGTCCTACCAGACAGTCTCGTCCCTTCACCTGATGAAGGCCGCTTGTGTTGTGGCCGAAACGTCGTGAGAATATTATTGTGTTATTTTATTTTATCAATTTATTATTTTATTCTCATTCTACACGACTTTACCGAAAGAACCAAAGAAGATGAATCATTGCAGTCACGAAAGCTTTAAATCGCCATTTAACCGCCTCTACGGGGTGGGATTCCACACATCCTTAAGATCATTCAACAGACGTCGGAATAAGAAGGCTCAACTAATCGAGTCTCTCACCTTTCTGAAGAGAAGCCGCGACTCTAAGGCGCTTTGTTCCTTTCACACAGCTTAAAGGCCGTGATCTGAACGTGGCTCTTTCACTCCAGCGCTGTCCTACCAGACAGTCTCGTCCCTTCACCTGATGAAGGCCGCTTGTGTTGTGGCCGAAACGTCGTGAGAATTATATTGTGTTATTTTATTTTATCAATTTATTATTTTATTCTCATTCTACGTGACTTTACCGAAAGAACCAAAGAAGATGAATCATTGCAGTCACGAAAGCTTTAAATCGAAATTTAACCGCCTCTACGGGGAGGGATTCCACACATCCTTAAGATCATTCAACAGACTTCGGGATAAGAAGGCTCAACTAATCGAGTCTCTCACCTTTCTGAAGAGATGCCGCGACTCTAAGGCGCTTTGTTCCTCTCACACAACTTAAAGGCCATGATCTGAACGTGGCTCTTTCACGCCAGCGCTGTCCTACCAGACAGTCTCGTCCCTTCACCTGATGAAGGCCGCTTGTGTTGTGGCCGAAACATCGTGAGAATATTATTGTGTTATTTTATTTTATCAATGTATTATTTTATTCTCATTCTACGTGACTTTACCGAAAGAACCAAAGAAGATGATTCATTGCAGTCACGAAAGCTTTAAATCGAAATTTAACCGCCTCTACGGGGAGGGATTCCACACATCCTTAAGATCATTCAACAGACTTCGGGATAAGAAGGCTCAACTAATCGAGTCTCTCACCTTTCTGAAGAGATGCCGCGACTCTAAGGCGCTTTGTTCCTCTCACACAGCTTAAAGGCCGTTATCTGAACGTGGCTCTTTGACTCCAGCGCTGTCCTACCAGACAGTCTCGTCCCTTCACCTGATGAAGGCCGCTTGTGTTGTGGCCGAAACGTCGTGAGAATATTATTGTGTTATTTTATTTTATCAATTTATTATTTTATTCTCATTCTACGTGACTTTACCGAAAGAACCAAAGAAGATGAATCATTGCAGTCACGAAAGCTTTAAATCGAAATTTAACCGCCTCTACGGGGAGGGATTCCACACATCTTTAAGATCATTCAACAGACTTCGGGATAAGAAGGCTCAACTAATCGAGTCTCTCACCTTTCTGAAGAGATGCCGCGACTCTAAGGCGCTTTGTTCCTCTCACACAGCTTAAAGGCCGTGATCTGAACGTGGCTCTTTCACTCCAGCGCTGTCCTACCAGACAGTCTCGTCCCTTCACCTGATGAAGGCCGCTTGTGTTGTGGCCGAAACGTTGTGAGAATATTATTGTGTTATTTTATTTTATCAATTTATTATTTTATTCTCATTCTACGTGACTTTACCGAAAGAACCAAAGAAGATGAATCATTGCAGTCACGAAAGCTTTAAATCGAAATTTAACCGCCTCTACGGGGAGGGATTCCACACATCCTTAAGATCATTCAACAGACTTCGGGATAAGAAGGCTCAACTAATCGAGTCTCTCACCTTTCTGAAGAGATGCCGCGACTCTAAGGCGCTTTGTTCCTCTCACACAGCTTAAAGGCCGTGATCTGAACGTGGCTCTTTCACTCCAGCGCTGTCCTACCAGACAGTCTCGTCTCTTCACCTGATGAAGGCCGCTTGTGTTGTGGCCGAAACGTCGTGAGAATATTATTGTGTTATTTTATTTTATCAATTTATTATTTTATTCTCATTCTACACGACTTTACCGAAAGAACCAAAGAAGATGAATCATTGCAGTCACGAAAGCTTTAAATCGCCATTTAACCGCCTCTACGGGGTGGGATTCCACACATCCTTAAGATCATTCAACAGACGTCGGAATAAGAAGGCTCAACTAATCGAGTCTCTCACCTTTCTGAAGAGAAGCCGCGACTCTAAGGCGCTTTGTTCCTTTCACACAGCTTAAAGGCCGTGATCTGAACGTGGCTCTTTCACTCCAGCGCTGTCCTACCAGACAGTCTCGTCCCTTCACCTGATGAAGGCCGCTTGTGTTGTGGCCGAAACGTCGTGAGAATATCATTGTGTTATTTTATTTTATCAATTTATTATTTTATTCTCATTCTACGTGACTTTACCGAAAGAACCAAAGAAGATGAATCATTGCAGTCACGAAAGCTTTAAATCGAAATTTAACCGCCTCTACGGGGAGGGATTCCACACATCCTTAAGATCATTCAACAGACTTCGGGATAAGAAGGCTCAACTAATCGAGTCTCTCACCTTTCTGAAGAGATGCCGCGACTCTAAGGCGCTTTGTTCCTCTCACACAACTTAAAGGCCATGATCTGAACGTGGCTCTTTCACGCCAGCGCTGTCCTACCAGACAGTCTCGTCCCTTCACCTGATGAAGGCCGCTTGTGTTGTGGCCGAAACATCGTGAGAATATTATTGTGTTATTTTATTTTATCAATGTATTATTTTATTCTCATTCTACGTGACTTTACCGAAAGAACCAAAGAAGATGATTCATTGCAGTCACGAAAGCTTTAAATCGAAATTTAACCGCCTCTACGGGGAGGGATTCCACACATCCTTAAGATCATTCAACAGACTTCGGGATAAGAAGGCTCAACTAATCGAGTCTCTCACCTTTCTGAAGAGATGCCGCGACTCTAAGGCGCTTTGTTCCTCTCACACAGCTTAAAGGCCGTTATCTGAACGTGGCTCTTTGACTCCAGCGCTGTCCTACCAGACAGTCTCGTCCCTTCACCTGATGAAGGCCGCTTGTGTTGTGGCCGAAACGTCGTGAGAATATTATTGTGTTATTTTATTTTATCAATTTATTATTTTATTCTCATTCTACGTGACTTTACCGAAAGAACCAAAGAAGATGAATCATTGCAGTCACGAAAGCTTTAAATCGAAATTTAACCGCCTCTACGGGGAGGGATTCCACACATCTTTAAGATCATTCAACAGACTTCGGGATAAGAAGGCTCAACTAATCGAGTCTCTCACCTTTCTGAAGAGATGCCGCGACTCTAAGGCGCTTTGTTCCTCTCACACAGCTTAAAGGCCGTGATCTGAACGTGGCTCTTTCACTCCAGCGCTGTCCTACCAGACAGTCTCGTCCCTTCACCTGATGAAGGCCGCTTGTGTTGTGGCCGAAACGTTGTGAGAATATTATTGTGTTATTTTATTTTATCAATTTATTATTTTATTCTCATTCTACGTGACTTTACCGAAAGAACCAAAGAAGATGAATCATTGCAGTCACGAAAGCTTTAAATCGAAATTTAACCGCTTCTACGGGGAGGGATTCCACACATCCTTAAGATCATTCAACAGACTTCGGGATAAGAAGGCTCAACTAATCGAGTCTCTCACCTTTCTGAAGAGATGCCGCGACTCTAAGGCGCTTTGTTCCTCTCACACAGCTTAAAGGCCGTGATCTGAACGTGGCTCTTTCACTCCAGCGCTGTCCTACCAGACAGTCTCGTCTCTTCACCTGATGAAGGCCGCTTGTGTTGTGGCCGAAACGTCGTGATAATATTATTGTGTTCTTTTATTTTATCAATGTATTATTTTATTCTCATTCTACGTGACTTTACCGAAAGAACCAAAGAAGATGAATCATTGCAGTCACGAAAGCTTTAAATCGAAATTTAACCGCCTCTACGGGGAGGGATTCCACACATCCTTAAGATCATTCAACAGACTTCGGGATAAGAAGGCTCAACTAATCGAGTCTCTCACCTTTCTGAAGAGATGCCGCGACTCTAAGGCGCTTTGTTCCTCTCACACAGCTTAAAGGCCGTGATCTGAACGTGGCTCTTTCACTCCAGCGCTGCCCTACCAGACAGTCTCGTCCCTTCACCTGATGAAGGCCGCTTGTGTTGTGGCCGAAACGTCGTGAGAATATCATTGTGTTATTTTATTTTATCAATTTATTATTTTATTCTCATTCTACGTGACTTTACCGAAATAACCTAATAAGATGAATCATTGCAGTCACGAAAGCTTTAAATCGAAATTTAACCGCATCTACGGGGAGGGATTCCACACATCCTTAAGATCATTCAACAGACTTCGGAATAAGAAGGCTCAACTAATCGAGTCTCTCACCTTTCTGAAGAGATGCTGCGACTCTAAGGCGCTTTGTTCCTTTAACACAGCTTAAAGGCCGTGATCTGAACGTGGCTCTTTCAATCCAGCGCTGTCCTACCAGACAGTCTCGTCCCTTCACCTGATGAAGGCCGCTTGTGTTGTGGCCGAAACGTCGTGAGAATATTATTGTGTTCTTTTATTTTATCAATTTATTATTTTATTCTCATTCTACGTGACTTTACCGAAAGAACCAAAGATGATGAATCATTGCAGTCACGAAAGCTTTAAATCGAAATTTAACCGCCTCTACGGGGAGGAATTCCACACATCCTTAAGATCATTCAACAGACTTCGGAATAAGAAGGCTCAACTAATCGAGTCTCTCACCTTTCTGAAGAGATGCCGCGACTCTAAAGCGCTTTGTTCCTTTCACACATCTTAAAGGCCGTGATCTGAACGTGGCTCTTTCACTCCATCGCTGTCCTACCAGACAGTCTCGTCCCTTCACCTGATGAAAGCCGCTTGTGTTGTGGCCGAAACGTCGTGAGAATTATATTGTGTTATTTTATTTTATCAATTTATTATTTTATTCTCATTCTACGTGACTTTACCGAAAGAACCAAAGAAGATGAATCATTGCAGTCACGAAAGCTTTAAATCGAAATTTAACCGCCTCTACGGGGAGGGATTCCACACATCCTTAAGATCATTCAACAGACTTCGGGATAAGAAGGCTCAACTAATCGAGTCTCTCACCTTTCTGAAGAGATGCCGCGACTCTAAGGCGCTTTGTTCCTCTCACACAGCTTAAAGGCCGTGATCTGAACGTGGCTCTTTCACTCCAGCGCTGCCCTACCAGACAGTCTCGTCCCTTCACCTGATGAAGGCCGCTTGTGTTGTGGCCGAAACGTCGTGAGAATATCATTGTGTTATTTTATTTTATCAATTTATTATTTTATTCTCATTCTACGTGACTTTACCGAAATAACCTAATAAGATGAATCATTGCAGTCACGAAAGCTTTAAATCGAAATTTAACCGCCTCTACGGGGAGGGATTCCACATATCCTTAAGATCATTCAACAGACTTCGGAATAAGAAGGCTCAACTAATCGAGTCTCTCACCTTTCTGAAGAGATGCTGCGACTCTAAGGCGCTTTGTTCCTTTAACACAGCTTAAAGGCCGTGATCTGAACGTGGCTCTTTCAATCCAGCGCTGTCCTACCAGACAGTCTCGTCCCTTCACCTGATGAAGGCCGCTTGTGTTGTGGCCGAAACGTCGTGAGAATATTATTGTGTTCTTTTATTTTATCAATTTATTATTTTATTCTCATTCTACGTGACTTTACCGAAAGAACCAAAGATGATGAATCATTGCAGTCACGAAAGCTTTAAATCGAAATTTAACCGCCTCTACGGGGAGGAATTCCACACATCCTTAAGATCATTCAACAGACTTCGGAATAAGAAGGCTCAACTAATCGAGTCTCTCACCTTTCTGAAGAGATGCCGCGACTCTAAAGCGCTTTGTTCCTTTCACACATCTTAAAGGCCGTGATCTGAACGTGGCTCTTTCACTCCATCGCTGTCCTACCAGACAGTCTCGTCCCTTCACCTGATGAAAGCCGCTTGTGTTGTGGCCGAAACGTCGTGAGAATTATATTGTGTTATTTTATTTTATCAATTTATTATTTTATTCTCATTCTACGTGACTTTACCGAAAGAACCAAAGAAGATGAATCATTACAGTCACGAAAGCTTTAAATCGAAATTTAACCGCCTCTACGGGGAGGGATTCCACACATCCTTAAGATCATTCAACAGACTTCGGGATAAGAAGGCTCAACTAATCGAGTCTCTCCCCTTTCTGAAGAGATGCCGCGACTCTAAGGCGCTTTGTTCCTCTCACACAGCTTAAAGGCCGTGATCTGAACGTGGCTCTTTCACTCCAGCGCTGTCCTACCAGACAGTCTCGTCCCTTCACCTGATGAAGGCCGCTTGTGTTGTGGCCGAAACGTCGTGAGAATATTATTGTGTTATTTTATTTTATCAATTTATTATTTTATTCTCATTCTATGTGACTTTACCGAAAGAACCAAAGAAGATGAATCATTGCAGTCACAAAAGCTTTACATCGAAATTTAACCGCCTCTACGGGGAGGGATTCCACACATCCTTAAGATCATTCAACAGACTTCGGAATAAGAAGGCTCAACTAATCGAGTCTCTCACCTTTCTGAAGAGATGCTGCGACTCTAAGGCGCTTTGTTCCTTTAACACAGCTTAAAGGCCGTGATCTGAACGTGGCTCTTTCACTCCAGCGCTGTCCTACCAGACAGTCTCGTCCCTTCACCTGATGAAGGCCGCTTGTGTTGTGGCCGAAACGTCGTGAGAATATTATTGTGTTATTTTATTTTATCAATTTATTATTTTATTCTCATTCTACGTGACTTTACCGAAAGAACCAAAGAAGATGAATCATTGCAGTCACGAAAGCTTTAAATCAAAATTTAACCGCCTCTACGGGGAGGGATTCCACACATCCTTAAGATCATTCAACAGACTTCGGGATAAGAAAGCTCAACTAATCGAATCTCTCACCTTTCTGAAGAGATGCCGCGACTCTAAGGCGCTTTGTTCCTCTCACACAGCTTAAAGGCCGTGATCTGAACGTGGCTCTTTCACTCCAGCGCTGTCCTACCAGACAGTCTCGTCCCTTCACCTGATGAAGGCCGCTTGTGTTGTGGCCGAAACGTCGTGAGAATTATATTGTGTTATTTTATTTTATCAATTTATTATTTTATTCTCATTCTACGTGACTTTACCGAAAGAACCAAAGAAGATGAATCATTGCAGTCACGAAAGCTTTAAATCGAAATTTAACCGCCTCTACGGGGAGGGATTCCACACATCCTTAAGATCATTCAACAGACTTCGGGATAAGAAGGCTCAACTAATCGAGTCTCTCACCTTTCTGAAGAGATGCCGCGACTCTAAGGCGCTTTGTTCCTCTCACACAGCTTAAAGGCCGTGATCTGAACGTGGCTCTTTCACTCCAGCGCTGCCCTACCAGACAGTCTCGTCCCTTCACCTGATGAAGGCCGCTTGTGTTGTGGCCGAAACGTCGTGAGAATATCATTGTGTTATTTTATTTTATCAATTTATTATTTTATTCTCATTCTACGTGACTTTACCGAAATAACCTAATAAGATGAATCATTGCAGTCACGAAAGCTTTAAATCGAAATTTAACCGCATCTACGGGGAGGGATTCCACACATCCTTAAGATCATTCAACAGACTTCGGAATAAGAAGGCTCAACTAATCGAGTCTCTCACCTTTCTGAAGAGATGCTGCGACTCTAAGGCGCTTTGTTCCTTTAACACAGCTTAAAGGCCGTGATCTGAACGTGGCTCTTTCAATCCAGCGCTGTCCTACCAGACAGTCTCGTCCCTTCACCTGATGAAGGCCGCTTGTGTTGTGGCCGAAACGTCGTGAGAATATTATTGTGTTCTTTTATTTTATCAATTTATTATTTTATTCTCATTCTACGTGACTTTACCGAAAGAACCAAAGAAGATGAATCATTGCAGTCACGAAAGCTTTAAATCGAAATTTAACCGCCTCTACGGGGAGGGATTCCACACATCCTTAAGATCATTCAACAGACTTCGGGATAAGAAGGCTCAACTAATCGAGTCTCTCACCTTTCTGAAGAGATGCCGCGACTCTAAGGCGCTTTGTTCCTCTCACACAGCTTAAAGGCCGTGATCTGAACGTGGCTCTTTCACTCCAGCGCTGCCCTACCAGACAGTCTCGTCCCTTCACCTGATGAAGGCCGCTTGTGTTGTGGCCGAAACGTCGTGAGAATATCATTGTGTTATTTTATTTTATCAATTTATTATTTTATTCTCATTCTACGTGACTTTACCGAAATAACCTAATAAGATGAATCATTGCAGTCACGAAAGCTTTAAATCGAAATTTAACCGCCTCTACGGGGAGGGATTCCACATATCCTTAAGATCATTCAACAGACTTCGGAATAAGAAGGCTCAACTAATCGAGTCTCTCACCTTTCTGAAGAGATGCTGCGACTCTAAGGCGCTTTGTTCCTTTAACACAGCTTAAAGGCCGTGATCTGAACGTGGCTCTTTCAATCCAGCGCTGTCCTACCAGACAGTCTCGTCCCTTCACCTGATGAAGGCCGCTTGTGTTGTGGCCGAAACGTCGTGAGAATATTATTGTGTTCTTTTATTTTATCAATTTATTATTTTATTCTCATTCTACGTGACTTTACCGAAAGAACCAAAGATGATGAATCATTGCAGTCACGAAAGCTTTAAATCGAAATTTAACCGCCTCTACGGGGAGGAATTCCACACATCCTTAAGATCATTCAACAGACTTCGGAATAAGAAGGCTCAACTAATCGAGTCTCTCACCTTTCTGAAGAGATGCCGCGACTCTAAAGCGCTTTGTTCCTTTCACACATCTTAAAGGCCGTGATCTGAACATGGCTCTTTCACTCCATCGCTGTCCTACCAGACAGTCTCGTCCCTTCACCTGATGAAAGCCGCTTGTGTTGTGGCCGAAACGTCGTGAGAATTATATTGTGTTATTTTATTTTATCAATTTATTATTTTATTCTCATTCTACGTGACTTTACCGAAAGAACCAAAGAAGATGAATCATTACAGTCACGAAAGCTTTAAATCGAAATTTAACCGCCTCTACGGGGAGGGATTCCACACATCCTTAAGATCATTCAACAGACTTCGGGATAAGAAGGCTCAACTAATCGAGTCTCTCCCCTTTCTGAAGAGATGCCGCGACTCTAAGGCGCTTTGTTCCTCTCACACAGCTTAAAGGCCGTGATCTGAACGTGGCTCTTTCACTCCAGCGCTGTCCTACCAGACAGTCTCGTCCCTTCACCTGATGAAGGCCGCTTGTGTTGTGGCCGAAACGTCGTGAGAATATTATTGTGTTATTTTATTTTATCAATTTATTATTTTATTCTCATTCTATGTGACTTTACCGAAAGAACCAAAGAAGATGAATCATTGCAGTCACAAAAGCTTTACATCGAAATTTAACCGCCTCTACGGGGAGGGATTCCACACATCCTTAAGATCATTCAACAGACTTCGGGATAAGAAGGCTCAACTAATCGAATCTCTCACCTTTCTGAAGAGATGCCGCGACTCTAAGGCGCTTTGTTCCTCTCACACAGCTTAAAGGCCGTTATCTGAACGTGGCTCTTTGACTCCAGCGCTGTCCTACCAGACAGTCTCGTCCCTTCACCTGATGAAGGCCGCTTGTGTTGTGGCCGAAACGTCGTGAGAATATTATTGTGTTATTTTATTTTATCAATTTATTATTTTATTCTCATTCTACGTGACTTTACCGAAAGAACCAAAGAAGATGAATCATTGCAGTCACGAAAGCTTTAAATCGAAATTTAACCACCTCTACGGGGAGGAATTCCACACATCCTTAAGATCATTCAACAGACTTCGGGATAAGAAGGCTCAACTAATCGAGTCTCTCACCTTTCTGAAGAGATGCCGCGACTCTAAGGCGCTTTGTTCCTCTCACACAGCTTAAAGGCCGTGATCTGAACGTGGCTCTTTCACTCCAGCGCTGTCCTACCAGACAGTCTCGTCCCTTCACCTGATGAAGGCCGCTTGCGTTGTGGCCGAAACGTCGTGAGAATATTATTGTGTTATTTTATTTTATCAATTTATTATTTTATTCTCATTCTACGTGACTTTACCGAAAGAACCAAAGAAGATGAATCATTGCAGTCACGAAAGCTTTAAATCGAAATTTAACCGCCTCTATGGGGAGGGATTCCACACATCCGTAAGATCATTCAACATACTTCGGAATAAGAAGGCTCAACTAATCGAGTCTCTCACCTTTCTGAAGAGATGCCGCGACTCTAAGGCGCTTTGTTCCTTTCACACAGCTTAAAGGCCGTGATCTGAACGTGGCTCTTTCACTCCATCGCTGTCCTACCAGACAGTCTCGTCCCTTCACCTGATGAAGGCCGCTTGTGTTGTGGCCGAAACGTCGTGAGAATTATATTGTGTTATTTTATTTTATCAATTTATTATTTTATTCTCATTCTACGTGACTTTACCGAAAGAACCAAAGAATATGAATCATTGCAGTCACGAAAGCTTTAAATCGAAATTTAACCGCCTCTACGGGGAGGGATTCCACACATCCTTAAGATCATTCAACAGACTTCGGGATACGAAGGCTCAACTAATCGAGTCTCTCACCTTTCTGAAGAGATGCCGCGACTCTAAGGCGCTTTGTTCCTCTCACACAGCTTAAAGGCCGTGATCTGAACGTGGCTCTTTCACTCCAGCGCTGTCCTACCAGACAGTCTCATCCCTTCACCTGATGAAGGCCGCTTGTGTTGTGGCCGAAACGTCGTGAGAATATTATTGTGTTATTTTATTTTATCAATTTATTATTTTATTCTCATTCTACGTGACTTTACCGAAAGAACCAAAGAAGATGAATCATTGCAGTCACAAAAGCTTTACATCGAAATTTAACCGCCTCTACGGGGAGGGATTCCACACATCCTTAAGATCATTCAACAGACTTCGGAATAAGAAGGCTCAACTAATCGAGTCTCTCACCTTTCTGAAGAGATGCTGCGACTCTAAGGCGCTTTGTTCCTTTAACACAGCTTAAAGGCCGTGATCTGAACGTGGCTCTTTCACTCCAGCGCTGTCCTACCAGACAGTCTCGTCCCTTCACCTGATGAAGGCCGCTTGTGTTGTGGCCGAAACGTCGTGAGAATATTATTGTGTTATTTTATTTTATCAATTTATTATTTTATTCTCATTCTACGTGACTTTACCGAAAGAACCAAAGAAGATGGATCATTGCAGTCACGAAAGCTTTAAATCAAAATTTAACCGCCTCTACGGGGAGGGATTCCACACATCCTTAAGATCATTCAACAGACTTCGGGATAAGAAAGCTCAACTAATCGAATCTCTCACCTTTCTGAAGAGATGCCGCGACTCTAAGGCGCTTTGTTCCTCTCACACAGCTTAAAGGCCGTTATCTGAACGTGGCTATTTGACTCCAGCGCTGTCCTACCAGACAGTCTCGTCCCTTCACCTGATGAAGGCCGCTTGTGTTGTGGCCGAAACGTCGTGAGAATATTATTGTGTTATTTTATTTTATCAATTTATTATTTTATTCTCATTCTACGTGACTTTACCGAAAGAACCAAAGAAGATGAATCATTGCAGTCACGAAAGCTTTAAATCGAAATTTAACCGCCTCTACGGGGAGGAATTCCACACATCCTTAAGATCATTCAACAGACTTCGGGATAAGAAGGCTCAACTAATCGAGTCTCTCACCTTTCTGAAGAGATGCCGCGACTCTAAGGCGCTTTGTTCCTCTCACACAGCTTAAAGGCCGTGATCTGAACGTGGCTCTTTCACTCCAGCGCTGTCCTACCAGACAGTCTCGTCCCTTCACCTGATGAAGGCCGCTTGTGTTGTGGCCGAAACGTCGTGAGAATATTATTGTGTTATTTTATTTTATCAATTTATTATTTTATTCTCATTCTACGTGACTTTACCGAAAGAACCAAAGAAGATGAATCATTGCAGTCACGAAAGCTTTAAATCGAAATTTAACCGCCTCTACGGGGAGGGATTCCACACATCCGTAAGATCATTCAACAGACTTCGGAATAAGAAGGCTCAACTAATCGAGTCTCTCACCTTTCTGAAGAGATGCCGCGACTCTAAGGCGCTTTGTTCCTTTCACACAGCTTAAAGGCCGTGATCTGAACGTGGCTCTTTCACTCCATCGCTGTCCTACCAGACAGTCTCGTCCCTTCACCTGATGAAGGCCGCTTGTGTTGTGGCCGAAACGTCGTGAGAATTATATTGTGTTATTTTATTTTATCAATTTATTATTTTATTCTCATTCTACGTGACTTTACCGAAAGAACCAAAGAAGATGAATCATTGCAGTCACGAAAGCTTTAAATCGAAATTTAACCGCCTCTACGGGGAGGGATTCCACACATCCTTAAGATCATTCAACAGACTTCGGGATAAGAAGGCTCAACTAATCGAGTCTCTCACCTTTCTGAAGAGATGCCGCGACTCTAAGGCGCTTTGTTCCTCTCACACAGCTTAAAGGCCGTGATCTGAACGTGGCTCTTTCACTCCAGCGCTGTCCTACCAGACAGTCTCGTCCCTTCACCTGATGAAGGCCGCTTGTGTTGTGGCCGAAACGTCGTGAGAATATTATTGTGTTATTTTATTTTATCAATTTATTATTTTATTCTCATTCTACGTGACTTTACCGAAAGAACCAAAGAAGATGAATCATTGCAGTCACGAAAGCTTTAAATCGCCATTTAACCGCCTCTACGGGGTGGGATTCCACACATCCTTAAGATCATTCAACAGACGTCGGAATAAGAAGGCTCAACTAATCGAGTCTCTCACCTTTCTGAAGAGAAGCCGCGACTCTAAGGCGCTTTGTTCCTTTCACACAGCTTAAAGGCCGTGATCTGAACGTGGCTCTTTCACTCCAGCGCTGTCCTACCAGACAGTCTCGTCCCTTCACCTGATGAAGGCCGCTTGTGTTGTGGCCGAAACGTCGTGAGAATTATATTGTGTTATTTTATTTTATCAATTTATTATTTTATTCTCATTCTACGTGACTTTACCGAAAGAACCTAATAAGATGAATCATTGCAGTCACGAAAGCTTTAAATCGAAATTTAACCGCCTCTACGGGGAGGGATTCCACACATCCTTAAGATCATTCAACAGACTTCGGAATAAGAAGGCTCAACTAATCGAGTCTCTCACCTTTCTGAAGAGATGCCGCGACTCTAAGGCGCTTTGTTCCTTTAACACAGCTTAAAGGCCATGATCTGAACGTGGCTCTTTCACGCCAGCGCTGTCCTACCAGACAGTCTCGTCCCTTCACCTGATGAAGGCCGCTTGTGTTGTGGCCGAAACGTCGTGAGAATATTATTGTGTTCTTTTATTTTATCAATTTATTATTTTATTCTCATTCTACGTGACTTTACCGAAAGAACCAAAGATGATGAATCATTGCAGTCACGAAAGCTTTAAATCGAAATTTAACCGCCTCTACGGGGAGGGATTCCACACATCCTTAAGATCATTCAACAGACTTCGGAATAAGAAGGCTCAACTAATCGAGTCTCTCACCTTTCTGAAGAGATGCCGCGACTCTAAAGCGCTTTGTTCCTTTCACACATCTTAAAGGCCGTGATCTGAACGTGGCTCTTTCACTCCATCGCTGTCCTACCAGACAGTCTCGTCCCTTCACCTGATGAAAGCCGCTTGTGTTGTGGCCGAAACGTCGTGAGAATTATATTGTGTTATTTTATTTTATCAATTTATTATTTTATTCTCATTCTACGTGACTTTACCGAAAGAACCAAAGAAGATGAATCATTGCAGTCACGAAAGCTTTAAATCGAAATTTAACCGCCTCTACGGGGAGGGATTCCACACATCCTTAAGATCATTCAACAGACTTCGGGATAAGAAGGCTCAACTAATCGAGTCTCTCACCTTTCTGAAGAGATGCCGCGACTCTAAGGCGCTTTGTTCCTCTCACACAGCTTAAAGGCCGTGATCTGAACGTGGCTCTTTCACTCCAGCGCTGCCCTACCAGACAGTCTCGTCCCTTCACCTGATGAAGGCCGCTTGTGTTGTGGCCGAAACGTCGTGAGAATATCATTGTGTTATTTTATTTTATCAATTTATTATTTTATTCTCATTCTACGTGACTTTACCGAAATAACCTAATAAGATGAATCATTGCAGTCACGAAAGCTTTAAATCGAAATTTAACCGCCTCTACGGGGAGGGATTCCACATATCCTTAAGATCATTCAACAGACTTCGGAATAAGAAGGCTCAACTAATCGAGTCTCTCACCTTTCTGAAGAGATGCTGCGACTCTAAGGCGCTTTGTTCCTCTCACACAGCTTAAAGGCCGTGATCTGAACGTGGCTCTTTCACTCCAGCGCTGTCCTACCAGACAGTCTCGTCCCTTCACCTGATGAAGGCCGCTTGTGTTGTGGCCGAAACGTCGTGATAATATTATTGTGTTATTTTATTTTATCAATGTATTATTTTATTCTCATTCTACGTGACTTTACCGAAAGAACCAAAGAAGATGAATCATTGCAGTCACGAAAGCTTTAAATCGAAATTTAACCGCCTCTACGGGGAGGGATTCCACACATCCTTAAGATCATTCAACAGACTTCGGGATAAGAAGGCTCAACTAATCGAGTCTCTCACCTTTCTGAAGAGATGCCGCGACTCTAAGGCGCTTTGTTCCTCTCACACAGCTTAAAGGCCGTGATCTGAACGTGGCTCTTTCACTCCAGCGCTGCCCTACCAGACAGTCTCGTCCCTTCACCTGATGAAGGCCGCTTGTGTTGTGGCCGAAACGTCGTGAGAATATCATTGTGTTATTTTATTTTATCAATTTATTATTTTATTCTCATTCTACGTGACTTTACCGAAATAACCTAATAAGATGAATCATTGCAGTCACGAAAGCTTTAAATCGAAATTTAACCGCCTCTACGGGGAGGGATTCCACACATCCTTAAGATCATTCAACAGACTTCGGAATAAGAAGGCTCAACTAATCGAGTCTCTCACCTTTCTGAAGAGATGCTGCGACTCTAAGGCGCTTTGTTCCTTTAACACAGCTTAAAGGCCGTGATCTGAACGTGGCTCTTTCAATCCAGCGCTGTCCTACCAGACAGTCTCGTCCCTTCACCTGATGAAGGCCGCTTGTGTTGTGGCCGAAACGTCGTGAGAATATTATTGTGTTCTTTTATTTTATCAATTTATTATTTTATTCTCATTCTACGTGACTTTACCGAAAGAACCAAAGATGATGAATCATTGCAGTCACGAAAGCTTTAAATCGAAATTTAACCGCCTCTACGGGGAGGAATTCCACACATCCTTAAGATCATTCAACAGACTTCGGAATAAGAAGGCTCAACTAATCGAGTCTCTCACCTTTCTGAAGAGATGCCGCGACTCTAAAGCGCTTTGTTCCTTTCACACATCTTAAAGGCCGTGATCTGAACGTGGCTCTTTCACTCCATCGCTGTCCTACCAGACAGTCTCGTCCCTTCACCTGATGAAAGCCGCTTGTGTTGTGGCCGAAACGTCGTGAGAATTATATTGTGTTATTTTATTTTATCAATTTATTATTTTATTCTCATTCTACGTGACTTTACCGAAAGAACCAAAGAAGATGAATCATTGCAGTCACGAAAGCTTTAAATCGAAATTTAACCGCCTCTACGGGGAGGGATTCCACACATCCTTAAGATCATTCAACAGACTTCGGGATAAGAAGGCTCAACTAATCGAGTCTCTCACCTTTCTGAAGAGATGCCGCGACTCTAAGGCGCTTTGTTCCTCTCACACAGCTTAAAGGCCGTGATCTGAACGTGGCTCTTTCACTCCAGCGCTGCCCTACCAGACAGTCTCGTCCCTTCACCTGATGAAGGCCGCTTGTGTTGTGGCCGAAACGTCGTGAGAATATCATTGTGTTATTTTATTTTATCAATTTATTATTTTATTCTCATTCTACGTGACTTTACCGAAATAACCTAATAAGATGAATCATTGCAGTCACGAAAGCTTTAAATCGAAATTTAACCGCCTCTACGGGGAGGGATTCCACATATCCTTAAGATCATTCAACAGACTTCGGAATAAGAAGGCTCAACTAATCGAGTCTCTCACCTTTCTGAAGAGATGCTGCGACTCTAAGGCGCTTTGTTCCTTTAACACAGCTTAAAGGCCGTGATCTGAACGTGGCTCTTTCAATCCAGCGCTGTCCTACCAGACAGTCTCGTCCCTTCACCTGATGAAGGCCGCTTGTGTTGTGGCCGAAACGTCGTGAGAATATTATTGTGTTCTTTTATTTTATCAATTTATTATTTTATTCTCATTCTACGTGACTTTACCGAAAGAACCAAAGATGATGAATCATTGCAGTCACGAAAGCTTTAAATCGAAATTTAACCGCCTCTACGGGGAGGAATTCCACACATCCTTAAGATCATTCAACAGACTTCGGAATAAGAAGGCTCAACTAATCGAGTCTCTCACCTTTCTGAAGAGATGCCGCGACTCTAAAGCGCTTTGTTCCTTTCACACATCTTAAAGGCCGTGATCTGAACGTGGCTCTTTCACTCCATCGCTGTCCTACCAGACAGTCTCGTCCCTTCACCTGATGAAAGCCGCTTGTGTTGTGGCCGAAACGTCGTGAGAATTATATTGTGTTATTTTATTTTATCAATTTATTATTTTATTCTCATTCTACGTGACTTTACCGAAAGAACCAAAGAAGATGAATCATTACAGTCACGAAAGCTTTAAATCGAAATTTAACCGCCTCTACGGGGAGGGATTCCACACATCCTTAAGATCATTCAACAGACTTCGGGATAAGAAGGCTCAACTAATCGAGTCTCTCCCCTTTCTGAAGAGATGCCGCGACTCTAAGGCGCTTTGTTCCTCTCACACAGCTTAAAGGCCGTGATCTGAACGTGGCTCTTTCACTCCAGCGCTGTCCTACCAGACAGTCTCGTCCCTTCACCTGATGAAGGCCGCTTGTGTTGTGGCCGAAACGTCGTGAGAATATTATTGTGTTATTTTATTTTATCAATTTATTATTTTATTCTCATTCTATGTGACTTTACCGAAAGAACCAAAGAAGATGAATCATTGCAGTCACAAAAGCTTTACATCGAAATTTAACCGCCTCTACGGGGAGGGATTCCACACATCCTTAAGATCATTCAACAGACTTCGGAATAAGAAGGCTCAACTAATCGAGTCTCTCACCTTTCTGAAGAGATGCTGCGACTCTAAGGCGCTTTGTTCCTTTAGCACAGCTTAAAGGCCGTGATCTGAACGTGGCTCTTTCACTCCAGCGCTGTCCTACCAGACAGTCTCGTCCTTTCACCTGATGAAGGCCGCTTGTGTTGTGGCCGAAACGTCGTGAGAATATTATTGTGTTATTTTATTTTATCAATTTATTATTTTATTCTCATTCTACGTGACTTTACCGAAAGAACCAAAGAAGATGAATCATTGCAGTCACGAAAGCTTTAAATCGAAATTTAACCGCCTCTACGGGGAGGGATTCCACACATCCTTAAGATCATTCAACAGACTTCGGGATAAGAAGGCTCAACTAATCGAATCTCTCACCTTTCTGAAGAGATGCCGCGACTCTAAGGCGCTTTGTTCCTCTCACACAGCTTAAAGGCCGTTATCTGAACGTGGCTCTTTGACTCCAGCGCTGTCCTACCAGACAGTCTCGTCCCTTCACCTGATGAAGGCCGCTTGTGTTGTGGCCGAAACGTCGTGAGAATATTATTGTGTTATTTTATTTTATCAATTTATTATTTTATTCTCATTCTACGTGACTTTACCGAAAGAACCAAAGAAGATGAATCATTGCAGTCACGAAAGCTTTAAATCGAAATTTAACCGCCTCTACGGGGAGGAATTCCACACATCCTTAAGATCATTCAACAGACTTCGGGATAAGAAGGCTCAACTAATCGAGTCTCTCACCTTTCTGAAGAGATGCCGCGACTCTAAGGCGCTTTGTTCCTCTCACACAGCTTAAAGGCCGTGATCTGAACGTGGCTCTTTCACTCCAGCGCTGTCCTACCAGACAGTCTCGTCCCTTCACCTGATGAAGGCCGCTTGTGTTGTGGCCGAAACGTCGTGAGAATATTATTGTGTTATTTTATTTTATCAATTTATTATTTTATTCTCATTCTACGTGACTTTACCGAAAGAACCAAAGAAGATGAATCATTGCAGTCACGAAAGCTTTAAATCGAAATTTAACCGCCTCTATGGGGAGGGATTCCACACATCCGTAAGATCATTCAACATACTTCGGAATAAGAAGGCTCAACTAATCGAGTCTCTCACCTTTCTGAAGAGATGCCGCGACTCTAAGGCGCTTTGTTCCTTTCACACAGCTTAAAGGCCGTGATCTGAACGTGGCTCTTTCACTCCATCGCTGTCCTACCAGACAGTCTCGTCCCTTCACCTGATGAAGGCCGCTTGTGTTGTGGCCGAAACGTCGTGAGAATTATATTGTGTTATTTTATTTTATCAATTTATTATTTTATTCTCATTCTACGTGACTTTACCGAAAGAACCAAAGAATATGAATCATTGCAGTCACGAAAGCTTTAAATCGAAATTTAACCGCCTCTACGGGGAGGGATTCCACACATCCTTAAGATCATTCAACAGACTTCGGGATAAGAAGGCTCAACTAATCGAGTCTCTCAACTTTCTGAAGAGATGCCGCGACTCTAAGGCGCTTTGTTCCTCTCACACAGCTTAAAGGCCGTGATCTGAACGTGGCTCTTTCACTCCAGCGCTGTCCTACCAGACAGTCTCGTCCCTTCACCTGATGAAGGCCGCTTGTGTTGTGGCCGAAACGTCGTGAGAATATTATTGTGTTATTTTATTTTATCAATTTATTATTTTATTCTCATTCTACGTGACTTTACCGAAAGAACCAAAGAAGATGAATCATTGCAGTCACAAAAGCTTTACATCGAAATTTAACCGCCTCTACGGGGAGGGATTCCACACATCCTTAAGATCATTCAACAGACTTCGGAATAAGAAGGCTCAACTAATCGAGTCTCTCACCTTTCTGAAGAGATGCTGCGACTCTAAGGCGCTTTGTTCCTTTAACACAGCTTAAAGGCCGTGATCTGAACGTGGCTCTTTCACTCCAGCGCTGTCCTACCAGACAGTCTCGTCCCTTCACCTGATGAAGGCCGCTTGTGTTGTGGCCGAAACGTCGTGAGAATATTATTGTGTTATTTTATTTTATCAATTTATTATTTTATTCTCATTCTACGTGACTTTACCGAAAGAACCAAAGAAGATGAATCATTGCAGTCACGAAAGCTTTAAATCAAAATTTAACCGCCTCTACGGGGAGGGATTCCACACATCCTTAAGATCATTCAACAGACTTCGGGATAAGAAAGCTCAACTAATCGAATCTCTCACCTTTCTGAAGAGATGCCGCGACTCTAAGGCGCTTTGTTCCTCTCACACAGCTTAAAGGCCGTTATCTGAACGTGGCTATTTGACTCCAGCGCTGTCCTACCAGACAGTCTCGTCCCTTCACCTGATGAAGGCCGCTTGTGTTGTGGCCGAAACGTCGTGAGAATATTATTGTGTTATTTTATTTTATCAATTTATTATTTTATTCTCATTCTACGTGACTTTACCGAAAGAACCAAAGAAGATGAATCATTGCAGTCACGAAAGCTTTAAATCGAAATTTAACCGCCTCTACGGGGAGGAATTCCACACATCCTTAAGATCATTCAACAGACTTCGGGATAAGAAGGCTCAACTAATCGAGTCTCTCACCTTTCTGAAGAGATGCCGCGACTCTAAGGCGCTTTGTTCCTCTCACACAGCTTAAAGGCCGTGATCTGAACGTGGCTCTTTCACTCCAGCGCTGTCCTACCAGACAGTCTCGTCCCTTCACCTGATGAAGGCCGCTTGTGTTGTGGCCGAAACGTCGTGAGAATATTATTGTGTTATTTTATTTTATCAATTTATTATTTTATTCTCATTCTACGTGACTTTACCGAAAGAACCAAAGAAGATGAATCATTGCAGTCACGAAAGCTTTAAATCGAAATTTAACCGCCTCTACGGGGAGGGATTCCACACATCCGTAAGATCATTCAACAGACTTCGGAATAAGAAGGCTCAACTAATCGAGTCTCTCACCTTTCTGAAGAGATGCCGCGACTCTAAGGCGCTTTGTTCCTTTCACACAGCTTAAAGGCCGTGATCTGAACGTGGCTCTTTCACTCCATCGCTGTCCTACCAGACAGTCTCGTCCCTTCACCTGATGAAGGCCGCTTGTGTTGTGGCCGAAACGTCGTGAGAATTATATTGTGTTATTTTATTTTATCAATTTATTATTTTATTCTCATTCTACGTGACTTTACCGAAAGAACCAAAGAAGATGAATCATTGCAGTCACGAAAGCTTTAAATCGAAATTTAATCGCCTCTACGGGGAGGGATTCCACACATCCTTAAGATCATTCAACAGACTTCGGGATAAGAAGGCTCAACTAATCGAGTCTCTCACCTTTCTGAAGAGATGCCGCGACTCTAAGGCGCTTTGTTCCTCTCACACAGCTTAAAGGCCGTGATCTGAACGTGGCTCTTTCACTCCAGCGCTGTCCTACCAGACAGTCTCGTCCCTTCACCTGATGAAGGCCGCTTGTGTTGTGGCCGAAACGTCGTGAGAATATTATTGTGTTATTTTATTTTATCAATTTATTATTTTATTCTCATTCTACGTGACTTTACCGAAAGAACCAAAGAAGATGAATCATTGCAGTCACGAAAGCTTTAAATCGAAATTTAACCGCCTCTACGGGGAGGGATTCCACACATCCTTAAGATCATTCAACAGACTTCGGGATAAGAAGGCTCAACTAATCGAGTCTCTCACCTTTCTGAAGAGATGCCGCGACTCTAAGGCGCTTTGTTCCTCTCACACAGCTTAAAGGCCATGATCTGAACGTGGCTCTTTCACTCCAGCGCTGTCCTACCAGACAGTCTCGTCCCCTCACCTGATGAAGGCCGCTTGTGTTGTGGCCGAAACGTCGTGATAATATTATTGTGTTATTTTATTTTATCAATGTATTATTTTATTCTCATTCTACGTGACTTTACCGAAAGAACCAAAGAAGATGAATCATTGCAGTCACAAAAGCTTTAAATCGAAATTTAACCGCCTCTACGGGGAGGGATTCCACACATCCTTAAGATCATTCAACAGACTTCGGAATAAGAAGGCTCAACTAATCGAGTCTCTCACCTTTCTGAAGAGATGCTGCGACTCTAAGGCGCTTTGTTCCTTTAACACAGCTTAAAGGCCGTGATCTGAACGTGGCTCTTTCACTCCAGCGCTGTCCTACCAGACAGTCTCGTCCCTTCACCTGATGAAGGCCGCTTGTGTTGTGGCCGAAACGTCGTGAGAATATTATTGTGTTATTTTATTTTATCAATTTATTATTTTATTCTCATTCTACGTGACTTTACCGAAAGAACCAAAGAAGATGAATCATTGCAGTCACGAAAGCTTTAAATCAAAATTTAACCGCCTCTACGGGGAGGGATTCCACACATCCTTAAGATCATTCAACAGACTTCGGGATAAGAAGGCTCAACTAATCGAATCTCTCACCTTTCTGAAGAGATGCCGCGACTCTAAGGCGCTTTGTTCCTCTCACACAGCTTAAAGGCCGTTATCTGAACGTGGCTCTTTGACTCCAGCGCTGTCCTACCAGACAGTCTCGTCCCTTCACCTGATGAAGGCCGCTTGTGTTGTGGCCGAAACGTCGTGAGAATATTATTGTGTTATTTTATTTTATCAATTTATTATTTTATTCTCATTCTACGTGACTTTACCGAAAGAACCAAAGAAGATGAATCATTGCAGTCACGATAGCTTTAAATCGAAATTTAACCGCCTCTACGGGGAGGAATTCCACACATCCTTAAGATCATTCAACAGACTTTGGGATAAGAAGGCTCAACTAATCGAGTCTCTCACCTTTCTGAAGAGATGCCGCGACTCTAAGGCGCTTTGTTCCTCTCACACAGCTTAAAGGCCGTGATCTGAACGTGGCTCTTTCACTCCAGCGCTGTCCTACCAGACAGTCTCGTCCCTTCACCTGATGAAGGCCGCCTGTGTTGTGGCCGAAACGTCGTGAGAATATTATTGTGTTATTTTATTTTATCAATTTATTATTTTATTCTCATTCTACGTGACTTTACCGAAAGAACCAAAGAAGATGAATCATTGCAGTCACGAAAGCTTTAAATCGAAATTTAACCGCCTCTACGGGGAGGGATTCCACACATCCGTAAGATCATTCAACAGACTTCGGAATAAGAAGGCTCAACTGATCGAGTCTCTCACCTTTCTGAAGAGATGCCGCGACTCTAAGGCGCTTTGTTCCTTTCACACAGCTTAAAGGCCGTGATCTGAACGTGGCTCTTTCACTCCATCGCTGTCCTACCAGACAGTCTCGTCCCTTCACCTGATGAAGGCCGCTTGTGTTGTGGCCGAAACGTCGTGAGAATTATATTGTGTTATTTTATTTTATCAATTTATTATTTTATTCTCATTCTACGTGACTTTACCGAAAGAACCAAAGAAGATTAATCATTGCAGTCACGAAAGCTTTAAATCGACATTTAACCGCCTCTACGGGGTGGGATTCCACACATCCTTAAGATAATTCAACAGACTTCGGAATAAGAAGGCTCAACTAATCGAGTCTCTCACCTTTCTGAAGAGAAGCCGCGACTCTAAGGCGCTTTGTTCCTTTCACACAGCTTAAAGGCCGTGATCTGAACGTGGCTCTTTCACTCCAGCGCTGTCCTACCAGACAGTCTCGTCCCTTCACCTGATGAAGGCCGCTTGTGTTGTGGCCGAAACGTCGTGAGAATTATATTGTGTTATTTTATTTTATCAATTTATTATTTTATTCTCATTCTACGTGACTTTACCGAAAGAACCAAAGAAGATGAATCATTGCAGTCACGAAAGCTTTAAATCGAAATTTAACCGCCTCTACGGGGAGGGATTCCACACATCCTTAAGATCATTCAACAGACTTCGGGATAAGAAGGCTCAACTAATCGAGTCTCTCACCTTTCTGAAGAGATGCCGCGACTCTAAGGCGCTTTGTTCCTCTCACACAACTTAAAGGCCGTGATCTGAACGTGGCTCTTTCACGCCAGCGCTGTCCTACCAGACAGTCTCGTCCCTTCACCTGATGAAGGCCGCTTGTGTTGTGGCCGAAACGTCGTGAGAATATTATTGTATTATTTTATTTTATCAATGTATTATTTTATTCTCATTCTACGTGACTTTATCGAAAGAACCAAAGAAGATGAATCATTGCAGTCACGAAAGCTTTAAATCGAAATTTAACCGCCTCTACGGGGAGGGATTCCACACATCCTTAAGATCATTCAACAGACTTCGGGATAAGAAGGCTCAACTAATCGAGTCTCTCACCTTTCTGAAGAGATGCCGCGACTCTGAGGCGCTTTGTTCCTCTCACACAGCTTAAAGGCCGTGATCTGAACGTGGCTCTTTCACTCCAGCGCTGTCCTACCAGACAGTCTCGTCCCTTCAGCTGATGAAGGCCGCTTGTGTTGTGGCCGAAACGTCGTGAGAATATTATTGTGTTATTTTATTTTATCAATTTATTATTTTATTCTCATTCTACGTGACTTTACCGAAAGAACCAAAGAAGATGAATCATTGCAGTCACGAAAGCTTTAAATCGAAATTTAACCGCCTCTACGGGGAGGGATTCCACACATCCTTAAGATCATTCAACAGACTTCGGGATAAGAAGGCTCAACTAATCGAGTCTCTCACCTTTCTGAAGAGATGCCGCGACTCTAAGGCGCTTTGTTCCTCTCACACAGCTTAAAGGCCGTGATCTGAACGTGGCTCTTTCACTCCAGCGCTGTCCTACCAGACAGTCTCGTCCCTTCACCTGATGAAGGCCGCTTGTGTTGTGGCCGAAACGTCGTGATAATATTATTGTGTTATTTTATTTTATCAATGTATTATTTTATTCTCATTCTACGTGACTTTACCGAAAGAACCAAAGAAGATGAATCATTGCAGTCACAAAAGCTTTAAATCGAAATTTAACCGCCTCTACGGGGAGGGATTCCACACATCCTTAAGATCATTCAACAGACTTCGGAATAAGAAGGCTCAACTAATCGAGTCTCTCACCTTTCTGAAGAGATGCTGCGACTCTAAGGCGCTTTGTTCCTTTAACACAGCTTAAAGGCCGTGATCTGAACGTGGCTCTTTCACTCCAGCGCTGTCCTACCAGACAGTCTCGTCCCTTCACCTGATGAAGGCCGCTTGTGTTGTGGCCGAAACGTCGTGAGAATATTATTGTGTTATTTTATTTTATCAATTTATTATTTTATTCTCATTCTACGTGACTTTACCGAAAGAACCAAAGAAGATGAATCATTGCAGTCACGAAGGCTTTAAATCAAAATTTAACCGCCTCTACGGGGAGGGATTCCACACATCCTTAAGATCATTCAACAGACTTCGGGATAAGAAGGCTCAACTAATCGAATCTCTCACCTTTCTAAAGAGATGCCGCGACTCTAAGGCGCTTTGTTCCTCTCACACAGCTTAAAGGCCGTTATCTGAACGTGGCTCTTTGACTCCAGCGCTGTCCTACCAGACAGTCTCGTCCCTTCACCTGATGAAGGCCGCTTGTGTTGTGGCCGAAACGTCGTGAGAATATTATTGTGTTATTTTATTTTATCAATTTATTATTTTATTCTCATTCTACGTGACTTTACCGAAAGAACCAAAGAAGATGAATCATTGCAGTCACGATAGCTTTAAATCGAAATTTAACCGCCTCTACGGGGAGGAATTCCACACATCCTTAAGATCATTCAACAGACTTTGGGATAAGAAGGCTCAACTAATCGAGTCTCTCACCTTTCTGAAGAGATGCCGCGACTCTAAGGCGCTTTGTTCCTCTCACACAGCTTAAAGGCCGTGATCTGAACGTGGCTCTTTCACTCCAGCGCTGTCCTACCAGACAGTCTCGTCCCTTCACCTGATGAAGGCCGCTTGTGTTGTGGCCGAAACGTCGTGAGAATATTATTGTGTTATTTTATTTTATCAATTTATTATTTTATTCTCATTCTACGTGACTTTACCGAAAGAACCAAAGAAGATGAATCATTGCAGTCACGAAAGCTTTAAATCGAAATTTAACCGCCTCTACGGGGAGGGATTCCACACATCCGTAAGATCATTCAACAGACTTCGGAATAAGAAGGCTCAACTGATCGAGTCTCTCACCTTTCTGAAGAGATGCCGCGACTCTAAGGCGCTTTGTTCCTTTCACACAGCTTAAAGGCCGTGATCTGAACGTGGCTCTTTCACTCCATCGCTGTCCTACCAGACAGTCTCGTCCCTTCACCTGATGAAGGCCGCTTCTGTTGTGGCCGAAACGTCGTGAGAATTATATTGTGTTATTTTATTTTATCAATTTATTATTTTATTCTCATTCTACGTGACTTTACCGAAAGAACCAAAGAAGATTAATCATTGCAGTCACGAAAGCTTTAAATCGACATTTAACCGCCTCTACGGGGTGGGATTCCACACATCCTTAAGATAATTCAACAGACTTCGGAATAAGAAGGCTCAACTAATCGAGTCTCTCACCTTTCTGAAGAGAAGCCGCGACTCTAAGGCGCTTTGTTCCTTTCACACAGCTTAAAGGCCGTGATCTGAACGTGGCTCTTTCACTCCAGCGCTGTCCTACCAGACAGTCTCGTCCCTTCACCTGATGAAGGCCGCTTGTGTTGTGGCCGAAACGTCGTGAGAATTATATTGTGTTATTTTATTTTATCAATTTATTATTTTATTCTCATTCTACGTGACTTTACCGAAAGAACCAAAGAAGATGAATCATTGCAGTCACGAAAGCTTTAAATCGAAATTTAACCGCCTCTACGGGGAGGGATTCCACACATCCTTAAGATCATTCAACAGACTTCGGGATAAGAAGGCTCAACTAATCGAGTCTCTCACCTTTCTGAAGAGATGCCGCGACTCTAAGGCGCTTTGTTCCTCTCACACAACTTAAAGGCCGTGATCTGAACGTGGCTCTTTCACGCCAGCGCTGTCCTACCAGACAGTCTCGTCCCTTCACCTGATGAAGGCCGCTTGTGTTGTGGCCGAAACGTCGTGAGAATATTATTGTGTTATTTTATTTTATCAATGTATTATTTTATTCTCATTCTACGTGACTTTATCGAAAGAACCAAAGAAGATGAATCATTGCAGTCACGAAAGCTTTAAATCGAAATTTAACCGCCTCTACGGGGAGGGATTCCACACATCCTTAAGATCATTCAACAGACTTCGGGATAAGAAGGCTCAACTAATCGAGTCTCTCACCTTTCTGAAGAGATGCCGCGACTCTAAGGCGCTTTGTTCCTCTCACACAGCTTAAAGGCCGTGATCTGAACGTGGCTCTTTCACTCCAGCGCTGTCCTACCAGACAGTCTCGTCCCTTCAGCTGATGAAGGCCGCTTGTGTTGTGGCCGAAACGTCGTGAGAATATTATTGTGTTATTTTATTTTATCAATTTATTATTTTATTCTCATTCTACGTGACTTTACCGAAAGAACCAAAGAAGATGAATCATTGCAGTCACGAAAGCTTTAAATCGAAATTTAACCGCCTCTACGGGGAGGGATTCCACACATCCTTAAGATCATTCAACAGACTTCGGGATAAGAAGGCTCAACTAATCGAATCTCTCACCTTTCTGAAGAGATGCCGCGACTCTAAGACGCTTTGTTCCTCTCACACAGCTTAAAGGCCGTTATCTGAACGTGGCTCTTTGACTCCAGCGCTGTCCTACCAGACAGTCTCGTCCCTTCACCTGATGAAGGCCGCTTGTGTTGTGGCCGAAACGTCGTGAGAATATTATTGTGTTATTTTATTTTATCAATTTATTATTTTATTCTCATTCTACGTGACTTTACCGAAAGAACCAAAGAAGATGAATCATTGCAGTCACGAAAGCTTTAAATCGAAATTTAACCGCCTCTACGGGGAGGAATTCCACACATCCTTAAGATCATTCAACAGACTTCGGGATAAGAAGGCTCAACTAATCGAGTCTCTCACCTTTCTGAAGAGATGCCGCGACTCTAAGTCGCTTTGTTCCTCTCACACAGCTTAAAGGCCGTGATCTGAACGTGGCTCTTTCACTCCAGCGCTGTCCTACCAGACAGTCTCGTCCCTTCACCTGATGAAGGCCGCTTGTGTTGTGGCCGAAACGTCGTGAGAATATTATTGTGCTATTTTATTTTATCAATGTATTATTTTATTCTCATTCTACGTGACTTTACCGAAAGAACCAAAGAAGATGAATCATTGCAGTCACGAAAGCTTTAAATTGAAATTTAACCGCCTCTACGGGGAGGGATTCCACACATCCTTAAGATCATTCTACAGACTTCGGGATAAGAAGGCTCAACTAATCGAGTCTCTCACCTTTCTGAAGAGATGCCGCGACTCTAAGGCGCTTTGTTCCTCTCACACAGCTTAAAGGCCGTGATCTGAACGTGGCTCTTTCACTCCAGCGCTGTCCTACCAGACAGTCTCGTCCCTTCACCTGATGAAGGCCGCTTGTGTTGTGGCCGAAACGTCGTGAGAATATTATTGTGTTATTTTATTTTATCAATTTATTATTTTATTCTCATTCTACGTGACTTTACCGAAAGAACCAAAGAAGATGAATCATTGCAGTCACGAAAGCTTTAAATCGAAATTTAACCGCCTCTACGGGGAGGGATTCCACACATCCTTAAGATCATTCAACAGACTTCGGGATAAGAAGGCTCAACTAATCGAATCTCTCACCTTTCTGAAGAGATGCCGCGACTCTAAGGCGCTTTGTTCCTCTCACACAGCTTAAAGGCCGTTATCTGAACGTGGCTCTTTGACTCCAGCGCTGTCCTACCAGACAGTCTCGTCCCTTCACCTGATGAAGGCCGCTTGTGTTGTGGCCGAAACGTCGTGAGAATATTATTGTGTTATTTTATTTTATCAATGTATTATTTTATTCTCATTCTACGTGACTTTACCGAAAGAACCAAAGAAGATGAATCATTGCAGTCACGAAAGCTTTAAAACGAAATTTAACCGCCTCTACGGGGAGGGATTCCACACATCCTTAAGATCATTCAACAGACTTCGGGATAAGAAGGCTCAACTAATCGAGTCTCTCACCTTTCTGAAGAGATGCCGCGACTCTAAGGCGCTTTGTTCCTCTCACACAGCTTAAAGGCCGTGATCTGAACGTGGCTCTTTCACTCCAGCGCTGTCCTACCAGACAGTCTCGTCCCTTCACCTGATGAAGGCCGCTTGTGTTGTGGCCGAAACGTCGTGAGAATATTATTGTGTTATTTTATTTTATCAATTTATTATTTTATTCTCATTCTACGTGACTTTACCGAAAGAACCAAAGAAGATGAATCATTGCAGTCACAAAAGCTTTAAATCGAAATTTAACCGCCTCTACGGGGAGGGATTCCACACATCCTTAAGATCATTCAACAGACTTCGGAATAAGAAGGCTCAACTAATCGAGTCTCTCACCTTTCTGAAGAGATGCTGCGACTCTAAGGCGCTTTGTTCCTTTAACACAGCTTAAAGGCCGTGATCTGAACGTGGCTCTTTCACTCCAGCGCTGTCCTACCAGACAGTCTCGTCCCTTCACCTGATGAAGGCCGCTTGTGTTGTGGCCGAAACGTCGTGAGAATATTATTGTGTTATTTTATTTTATCAATTTATTATTTTATTCTCATTCTACGTGACTTTACCGAAAGAACCAAAGAAGATGAATCATTGCAGTCACGAAAGCTTTAAATCAAAATTTAACCGCCTCTACGGGGAGGGATTCCACACATCCTTAAGATCATTCAACAGACTTCGGGATAAGAAGGCTCAACTAATCGAATCTCTCACCTTTCTGAAGAGATGCCGCGACTCTAAGGCGCTTTGTTCCTCTCACACAGCTTAAAGGCCGTTATCTGAACGTGGCTCTTTGACTCCAGCGCTGTCCTACCAGACAGTCTCGTCCCTTCACCTGATGAAGGCCGCTTGTGTTGTGGCCGAAACGTCGTGAGAATATTATTGTGTTATTTTATTTTATCAATTTATTATTTTATTCTCATTCTACGTGACTTTACCGAAAGAACCAAAGAAGATGAATCATTGCAGTCACGAAAGCTTTAAATCGAAATTTAACCGCCTCTACGGGGAGGAATTCCACACATCCTTAAGATCATTCAACAGACTTCGGGATAAGAAGGCTCAACTAATCGAGTCTCTCACCTTTCTGAAGAGATGCCGCGACTCTAAGGCGCTTTGTTCCTCTCACACAGCTTAAAGGCCGTGATCTGAACGTGGCTCTTTCACTCCAGCGCTGTCCTACCAGACAGTCTCGTCCCTTCACCTGATGAAGGCCGCTTGTGTTGTGGCCGAAACGTCGCGAGAATATTATTGTGTTATTTTATTTTATCAATTTATTATTTTATTCTCATTCTACGTGACTTTACCGAAAGAACCAAAGAAGATGAATCATTGCAGTCACGAAAGCTTTAAATCGAAATTTAACCGCCTCTACGGGGAGGAATTCCACACATCCTTAAGATCATTCAACAGACTTCGGGATAAGAAGGCTCAACTAATCGAGTCTCTCACCTTTCTGAAGAGATGCCGCGACTCTAAGGCGCTTTGTTCCTCTCACACAGCTTAAAGGCCGTGATCTGAACGTGGCTCTTTCACTCCAGCGCTGTCCTACCAGACAGTCTCGTCCCTTCACCTGATGAAGGCCGCTTGTGTTGTGGCCGAAACGTCGCGAGAATATTATTGTGTTTTTTTATTTTATCAATTTATTATTTTATTCTCATTCTACGTGACTTTACCGAAAGAACCAAAGAAGATGAATCATTGCAGTCACGAAAGCTTTAAATCGAAATTTAACCGCCTCTACGGGGAGGGATTCCACACATCCGTAAGATCATTCAACAGACTTCGGAATAAGAAGGCTCAACTAATCGAGTCTCTCACCTTTCTGAAGAGATGCCGCGACTCTAAGGCGCTTTGTTCCTTTCACACAGCTTAAAGGCCGTGATCTGAACGTGGCTCTTTCACTCCATCGCTGTCCTACCAGACAGTCTCGTCCCTTCACCTGATGAAGGCCGCTTGTGTTGTGGCCGAAACGTCGTGAGAATTATATTGTGTTATTTTATTTTATCAATTTATTATTTTATTCTCATTCTACGTGACTTTACCGAAAGAACCAAAGAAGATGAATCATTGCAGTCACGAAAGCTTTAAATCGAAATTTAACCGCCTCTACGGGGAGGGATTCCACACATCCTTAAGATCATTCAACAGACTTCGGGATAAGAAGGCTCAACTAATCGAGTCTCTCACCTTTCTGAAGAGATGCCGCGACTCTAAGGCGCTTTGTTCCTCTCACACAGCTTAAAGGCCGTGATCTGAACGTGGCTCTTTCACTCCAGCGCTGTCCTACCAGACAGTCTCGTCCCTTCACCTGATGAAGGCCGCTTGTGTTGTGGCCGAAACGTCGTGAGAATATTATTGTGTTATTTTATTTTATCAATTTATTATTTTATTCTCATTCTACGTGACTTTACCGAAAGAACCAAAGAAGATGAATCATTGCAGTCACGAAAGCTTTAAATCGAAATTTAACCGCCTCTACGGGGAGGGATTCCACACATCCTTAAGATCATTCAACAGACTTCGGGATAAGAAGGCTCAACTAATCGAATCTCTCGCCTTTCTGAAGAGATGCCGCGACTCTAAGGCGCTTTGTTCCTCTCACACAGCTTAAAGGCCGTTATCTGAACGTGGCTCTTTGACTCCAGCGCTGTCCTACCAGACAGTCTCGTCCCTTCACCTGATGAAGGCCGCTTGTGTTGTGGCCGAAACGTCGTGAGAATATTATTGTGTTATTTTATTTTATCAATTTATTATTTTATTCTCATTCTACGTGACTTTACCGAAAGAACCAAAGAAGATGAATCATTGCAGTCACGAAAGCTTTAAATCGAAATTTAACCGCCTCTACGGGGAGGAATTCCACACATCCTTAAGATCATTCAACAGACTTCGGGATAAGAAGGCTCAACTAATCGAGTCTCTCACCTTTCTGAAGAGATGCCGCGACTCTAAGTCGCTTTGTTCCTCTCACACAGCTTAAAGGCCGTGATCTGAACGTGGCTCTTTGACTCCAGCGCTGTCCTACCAGACAGTCTCGTCCCTTCACCTGATGAAGGCCGCTTGTGTTGTGGCCGAAACGTCGTGAGAATATTATTGTGCTATTTTATTTTATCAATGTATTATTTTATTCTCATTCTACGTGACTTTACCGAAAGAACCAAAGAAGATGAATCATTGCAGTCACGAAAGCTTTAAATTGAAATTTAACCGCCTCTACGGGGAGGGATTCCACACATCCTTAAGATCATTCTACAGACTTCGGGATAAGAAGGCTCAACTAATCGAGTCTCTCACCTTTCTGAAGAGATGCCGCGACTCTAAGGCGCTTTGTTCCTCTCACACAGCTTAAAGGCCGTGATCTGAACGTGGCTCTTTCACTCCAGCGCTGTCCTACCAGACAGTCTCGTCCCTTCACCTGATGAAGGCCGCTTGTGTTGTGGCCGAAACGTCGTGAGAATATTATTGTGTTATTTTATTTTATCAATTTATTATTTTATTCTCATTCTACGTGACTTTACCGAAAGAACCAAAGAAAATGAATCATTGCAATCACGAAAGCTTTAAATCGAAATTTAACCGCCTCTACAGGGAGGGATTCCACACATCCTTAAGATCATTCAACAGACTTCGGGATAAGAAGGCTCAACTAATCGAATCTCTCACCTTTCTGAAGAGATGCCGCGACTCTAAGGCGCTTTGTTCCTCTCACACAGCTTAAAGGCCGTTATCTGAATGTGGCTCTTTGACTCCAGCGCTGTCCTACCAGACAGTCTCGTCCCTTCACCTGATGAAGGCCGCTTGTGTTGTGGCCGAAACGTCGTGAGAATATTATTGTGTTATTTTATTTTATCAATGTATTATTTTATTCTCATTCTACGTGACTTTACCGAAAGAACCAAAGAAGATGAATCATTGCAGTCACGAAAGCTTTAAATCGAAATTTAACCGCCTCTACGGGGAGGAATTCCACACATCCTTAAGATCATTCAACAGACTTCGGGATAAGAAGGCTCAACTAATCGAGTCTCTCACCTTTCTGAAGAGATGCCGCGACTCTAAGGCGCTTTGTTCCTCTCACACAGCTTAAAGGCCGTGATCTGAACGTGGCTCTTTCACTCCAGCGCTGTCCTACCAGACAGTCTCGTCCCTTCACCTGATGAAGGCCGCTTGTGTTGTGGCCGAAACGTCGTGAGAATATTATTGTGTTATTTTATTTTATCAATTTATTATTTTATTCTCATTCTACGTGACTTTACCGAAAGAACCAAAGAAGATGAATCATTGCAGTCACGAAAGCTTTTAATCGAAATTTAACCGCCTCTACGGGGAGGGATTCCACACATCCTTAAGATCATTCAACAGACTTCGGAATAAGAAGGCTCAACTAATCGAGTCTCTCACCTTTCTGAAGAGATGCCGCGACTCTAAGGCGCTTTGTTCCTTTCACACATCTTAAAGGCCGTGATCTGAACGTGGCTCTTTCACTCCATCGCTGTCCTACCAGACAGTCTCGTCCCTTCACCTGATGAAAGCCGCTTGTGTTGTGGCCGAAACGTCGTGAGAATTATATTGTGTTATTTTATTTTATCAATTTATTATTTTATTCTCATTCTACGTGACTTTACTGAAAGAACCAAAGAAGATGAATCATTGCAGTCACGAAAGCTTTAAATCGAAATTTAACCGCCTCTACGGGGAGGGATTCCACACATCCTTAAGATCATTCAACAGACTTCGGGATAAGAAGGCTCAACTAATCGAGTCTCTCACCTTTCTGAAGAGATGCCGCGACTCTAAGGCGCTTTGTTCCTCTCAAACAGCTTAAAGGCCGTGATCTGAACGTGGCTCTTTCACTCCAGCGCTGTCCTACCAGACAGTCTCGTCCCTTCAGCTGATGAAGGCCGCTTGTGTTGTGGCCGAAACGTCGTGAGAATATTATTGTGTTATTTTATTTTATCAATTTATTATTTTATTCTCATTCTACGTGACTTTACCGAAAGAACCAAAGAAGATGAATCATTGCAGTCACGAAAGCTTTAAATCGAAATTTAACCGCCTCTACGGGGAGGGATTCCACACATCCTTAAGATCATTCAACAGACTTCGGGATAAGAAGGCTCAACTAATCGAATCTCTCACCTTTCTGAAGAGATGCCGCGACTCTAAGGCGCTTTGTTCCTCTCACACAGCTTAAAGGCCGTTATCTGAACGTGGCTCTTTGACTCCAGCGCTGTCCTACCAGACAGTCTCGTCCCTTCACCTGATGAAGGCCGCTTGTGTTGTGGCCGAAACGTCGTGAGAATATTATTGTGTTATTTTATTTTATCAATTTATTATTTTATTCTCATTCTACGTGACTTTACCGAAAGAACCAAAGAAGATGAATCATTGCAGTCACGAAAGCTTTAAATCGAAATTTAACCGCCTCTACGGGGAGGAATTCCACACATCCTTAAGATCATTCAACAGACTTCGGGATAAGAAGGCTCAACTAATCGAGTCTCTCACCTTTCTGAAGAGATGCCGCGACTCTAAGTCGCTTTGTTCCTCTCACACAGCTTAAAGGCCGTGATCTGAACGTGGCTCTTTCACTCCAGCGCTGTCCTACCAGACAGTCTCGTCCCTTCACCTGATGAAGGCCGCTTGTGTTGTGGCCGAAACGTCGTGAGAATATTATTGTGCTATTTTATTTTATCAATGTATTATTTTATTCTCATTCTACGTGACTTTACCGAAAGAACCAAAGAAGATGAATCATTGCAGTCACGAAAGCTTTAAATTGAAATTTAACCGCCTCTACGGGGAGGGATTCCACACATCCTTAAGATCATTCTACAGACTTCGGGATAAGAAGGCTCAACTAATCGAGTCTCTCACCTTTCTGAAGAGATGCCGCGACTCTAAGGCGCTTTGTTCCTCTCACACAGCTTAAAGGCCGTGATCTGAACGTGGCTCTTTCACTCCAGCGCTGTCCTACCAGACAGTCTCGTCCCTTCACCTGATGAAGGCCGCTTGTGTTGTGGCCGAAACGTCGTGAGAATATTATTGTGTTATTTTATTTTATCAATTTATTATTTTATTCTCATTCTACGTGACTTTACCGAAAGAACCAATGAAGATGAATCATTGCAGTCACGAAAGCTTTAAATCGAAATTTAACCGCCTCTACGGGGAGGGATTCCACACATCCTTAAGATCATTCAACAGACTTCGGGATAAGAAGGCTCAACTAATCGAATCTCTCACCTTTCTGAAGAGATGCCGCGACTCTAAGGCGCTTTGTTCCTCTCACACAGCTTAAAGGCCGTTATCTGAACGTGGCTCTTTGACTCCAGCGCTGTCCTACCAGACAGTCTCGTCCCTTCACCTGATGAAGGCCGCTTGTGTTGTGGCCGAAACGTCGTGAGAATATTATTGTGTTATTTTATTTTATCAATGTATTATTTTATTCTCATTCTACGTGACTTTACCGAAAGAACCAAAGAAGATGAATCATTGCAGTCACGAAAGCTTTAAATCGAAATTTAACCGCCTCTACGGGGAGGAATTCCACACATCCTTAAGATCATTCAACAGACTTCGGGATAAGAAGGCTCAACTAATCGAGTCTCTCACCTTTCTGAAGAGATGCCGCGACTCTAAGGCGCTTTGTTCCTCTCACACAGCTTAAAGGCCGTGATCTGAACGTGGCTCTTTCACTCCAGCGCTGTCCTACCAGACAGTCTCGTCCCTTCACCTGATGAAGGCCGCTTGTGTTGTGGCCGAAACGTCGTGAGAATATTATTGTGTTATTTTATTTTATCAATTTATTATTTTATTCTCATTCTACGTGACTTTACCGAAAGAACCAAAGAAGATGAATCATTGCAGTCACGAAAGCTTTTAATCGAAATTTAACCGCCTCTACGGGGAGGGATTCCACACATCCTTAAGATCATTCAACAGACTTCGGAATAAGAAGGCTCAACTAATCGAGTCTCTCACCTTTCTGAAGAGATGCCGCGACTCTAAGGCGCTTTGTTCCTTTCACACATCTTAAAGGCCGTGATCTGAACGTGGCTCTTTCACTCCATTGCTGTCCTACCAGACAGTCTCGTCCCTTCACCTGATGAAGGCCGCTTGTGTTGTGGCCGAAACGTCGTGAGAATTATATTGTGTTATTTTATTTTATCAATTTATTATTTTATTCTCATTCTACGTGACTTTACCGAAAGAACCAAAGAAGATAAATCATTGCAGTCACGAAAGCTTTAAATCGAAATTTAACCGCCTCTACGGGGAGGGATTCCACACATCCTTAAGATCATTCAACAGACTTCGGAATAAGAAGGCTCAACTAATCGAGTCTCTCACCTTTCTGAAGAGATGCTGCGACTCTAAGGCGCTTTGTTCCTTTAACACAGCTTAAAGGCCGTGATCTGAACGTGGCTCTTTCACTCCAGCGCTGTCCTACCAGACAGTCTCGTCCCTTCACCTGATGAAGGCCGCTTGTGTTGTGGCCGAAACGTCGTGAGAATATTATTGTGTTATTTTATTTTATCAATTTATTTTTTTATTCTCATTCTACGTGACTTTACCGAAAGAACCAAAGAAGATTAATCATTGCAGTCACGAAAGCTTTAAATCGAAATTTAACCGCCTCTACGGGGAGGGATTCCACACATCCTTAAGATCATTCAACAGACTTCGGGATAAGAAGGCTCAACTAATCGAGTCTCTCACCTTTCTGAAGAGATGCCGCGACTCTAAGGCGCTTTGTTCCTCTCACACAGCTTAAAGGCCGTGATCTGAACGTGGCTCTTTCACTCCAGCGATGTCCTACCAGACAGTCTCGTCCCTTCACCTGATGAAGGCCGCTTGTGTTGTGGCCGAAACGTCGTGAGAATATTATTGTGTTATTTTATTTTATCAATTTATTATTTTATTCTCATTCTACGTGACTTTACCGAAAGAACCAAAGAAGATGAATCATTGCAGTCACGAAAGCTTTAAATCGACATTTAACCGCCTCTACGGGGTGGGATTCCACACATCCTTAAGATCATTCAACAGACTTCGGAATAAGAAGGCTCAACTAATCGAGTCTCTCACCTTTCTGAAGAGAAGCCGCGACTCTAAGGCGCTTTGTTCCTTTCACACAGCTTAAAGGCCGTGATCTGAACGTGGCTCTTTCACTCCAGCGCTGTCCTACCAGACAGTCTCGTCCCTTCACCTGATGAAGGCCGCTTGTGTTGTGGCCGAAACGTCGTGAGAATATTATTGTGTTATTTTATTTTATCAATGTATTATTTTATTCTCATTCTACGTGACTTTACCGAAAGAACCAAAGAAGATGAATCATTGCAGTCACGAAAGCTTTAAATCGAAATTTAACAGCCTCTACGGGGAGGGATTCCACACATCCTTAAGATCATTCAACAGACTTCGGGATAAGAAGGCTCAACTAATCGAGTCTCTCACCTTTCTGAAGAGATGCCGCGACTCTAAGGCGCTTTGTTCCTCTCACACAGCTTAAAGGCCGTTATCTGAACGTGGCTCTTTCACTCCAGCGCTGTCCTACCAGACAGTCTCGTCCCTTCAGCTGATGAAGGCCGCTTGTGTTGTGGCCGAAACGTCGTGAGGATATTATTGTGTTATTTTATTTTATCAATTTATTATTTTATTCTCATTCTACGTGACTTTACCGAAAGAACCAAAGAAGATGAATCATTGCAGTCACGAAAGCTTTAAATCGAAATTTAACCGCCTCTACGGGGAGGGATTCCACACATCCTTAAGATCATTCAACAGACTTCGGAATAAGAAGGCTCAACTAATCGAGTCTCTCACCTTTCTGAAGAGATGCTGCGACTCTAAGGCGCTTTGTTCCTTTAACACAGCTTAAAGGCCGTGATCTGAACGTGGCTCTTTCACTCCAGCGCTGTCCTACCAGACAGTCTCGTCCCTTCACCTGATGAAGGCCGCTTGTGTTGTGGCCGAAACGTCGTGAGAATATTATTGTGTTATTTTATTTTATCAATTTATTTTTTTATTCTCATTCTACGTGACTTTACCGAAAGAACCAAAGAAGATTAATCATTGCAGTCACGAAAGCTTTAAATCGAAATTTAACCGCCTCTACGGGGAGGGATTCCACACATCCTTAAGATCATTCAACAGACTTCGGGATAAGAAGGCTCAACTAATCGAGTCTCTCACCTTTCTGAAGAGATGCCGCGACTCTAAGGCGCTTTGTTCCTCTCCCACAGCTTAAAGGCCGTGATCTGAACGTGGCTCTTTCACTCCAGCGATGTCCTACCAGACAGTCTCGTCCCTTCACCTGATGAAGGCCGCTTGTGTTGTGGCCGAAACGTCGTGAGAATATTATTGTGTTATTTTATTTCATCAATTTATTATTTTATTCTCATTCTACGTGACTTTACCGAAAGAACCAAAGAAGATGAATCATTGCAGTCACGAAAGCTTTAAATCGACATTTAACCGCCTCTACGGGGTGGGATTCCACACATCCTTAAGATCATTCAACAGACTTCGGAATAAGAAGGCTCAACTAATCGAGTCTCTCACCTTTCTGAAGAGAAGCCGCGACTCTAAGGCGCTTTGTTCCTTTCACACAGCTTAAAGGCCGTGATCTGAACGTGGCTCTTTCACTCCAGCGCTGTCCTACCAGACAGTCTCGTCCCTTCACCTGATGAAGGCCGCTTGTGTTGTGGCCGAAACGTCGTGAGAATATTATTGTGTTATTTTATTTTATCAATGTATTATTTTATTCTCATTCTACGTGACTTTACCGAAAGAACCAAAGAAGATGAATCATTGCAGTCACGAAAGCTTTAAATCGAAATTTAACCGCCTCTACGGGGAGGGATTCCACACATCCTTAAGATCATTCAACAGACTTCGGGATAAGAAGGCTCAACTAATCGAGTCTCTCACCTTTCTGAAGAGATGCCGCGACTCTAAGGCGCTTTGTTCCTCTCACACAGCTTAAAGGCCGTTATCTGAACGTGGCTCTTTCACTCCAGCGCTGTCCTACCAGACAGTCTCGTCCCTTCAGCTGATGAAGGCCGCTTGTGTTGTGGCCGAAACGTCGTGAGGATATTATTGTGTTATTTTATTTTATCAATTTATTATTTTATTCTCATTCTACGTGACTTTACCGAAAGAACCAAAGAAGATGAATCATTGCAGTCACGAAAGCTTTAAATCGAAATTTAACCGCCTCTACGGGGAGGGATTCCACACATCCTTAAGATCATTCAACAGACTTCGGGATAAGAAGGCTCAACTAATCGAATCTCTCACCTTTCTGAAGAGATGCCGCGACTCTAAGGCGCTTTGTTCCTCTCACACAGCTTAAAGGCCGTTATCTGAACGTGGCTCTTTGACTCCAGCGCTGTCCTACCAGACAGTCTCGTCCCTTCACCTGATGAAGGCCGCTTGTGTTGTGGCCGAAACGTCGTGAGAATATTATTGTGTTATTTTATTTTATCAATTTATTATTTTATTCTCATTCTACGTGACTTTACCGAAAGAACCAAAGAAGATGAATCATTGCAGTCACGAAAGCTTTAAATCGAAATTTAACCGCCTCTACGGGGAGGAATTCCACACATCCTTAAGATCATTCAACAGACTTCGGGATAAGAAGGCTCAACTAATCGAGTCTCTCACCTTTCTGAAGAGATGCCGCGACTCTAAGTCGCTTTGTTCCTCTCACACAACTTAAAGGCCGTGATCTGAACGTGGCTCTTTCACTCCAGCGCTGTCCTACCAGACAGTCTCGTCCCTTCACCTGATGAAGGCCGCTTGTGTTGTGGCCGAAACGTCGTGAGAATATTATTGTGTTATTTTATTTTATCAATGTATTATTTTATTCTCATTCTACGTGACTTTACCGAAAGAACCAAAGAAGATGAATCATTGCAGTCACGAAAGCTTTAAATTGAAATTTAACCGCCTCTACGGGGAGGGATTCCACACATCCTTAAGATCATTCTACAGACTTCGGGATAAGAAGGCTCAACTAATCGAGTCTCTCACCTTTCTGAAGAGATGCCGCGACTCTAAGGCGCTTTGTTCCTCTCACACAGCTTAAAGGCCGTGATCTGAACGTGGCTCTTTCACTCCAGCGCTGTCCTACCAGACAGTCTCGTCCCTTCACCTGATGAAGGCCGCTTGTGTTGTGGCCGAAACGTCGTGAGAATATTATTGTGTTATTTTATTTTATCAATTTATTATTTTATTCTCATTCTACGTGACTTTACCGAAAGAACCAAAGAAGATGAATCATTGCAGTCACGAAAGCTTTAAATCGAAATTTAACCGCGTCTACGGGGAGGGATTCCACACATCCTTAAGATCATTCAACAGACTTCGGGATAAGAAGGCTCAACTAATCGAGTCTCTCACCTTTCTGAAGAGATGCCGCGACTCTAAGGCGCTTTGTTCCTCTCACACAGCTTAAAGGCCGTTATCTGAACGTGGCTCTTTGACTCCAGCGCTGTCCTACCAGACAGTCTCGTCCCTTCACCTGATGAAGGCCGCTTGTGTTGTAGCCGAAACGTCGTGAGAATATTATTGTGTTATTTTATTTTATCAATTTATTATTTTATTCTCATTCTACGTGACTTTACCGAAAGAACCAAAGAAGATGAATCATTGCAGTCACGAAAGCTTTAAATCAAAATTTAACCGCCTCTACGGGGAGGAATTCCAAACATCCTTAAGATCATTCAACAGACTTCGGGATAAGAAGGCTCAACTAATCGAGTCTCTCACCTTTCTGAAGAGATGCCGCGACTCTAAGGCGCTTTGTTCCTCTCACACAGCTTAAAGGCCGTGATCTGAACGTGGCTCTTTCACTCCAGCGCTGTCCTACCAGACAGTCTCGTCCCTTCACCTGATGAAGGCCGCTTGTGTTGTGGCCGAAACGTCGTGAGAATATTATTGTGTTATTTTATTTTATCAATGTATTATTTTATTCTCATTCTACGTGACTTTACCGAAAGAACCAAAGAAGATGAATCATTGCAGTCACGAAAGCTTTAAATCGAAATTTAACCGCCTCTACGGGGAGGGATTCCACACATCCTTAAGATCATTCAACAGACTTCGGGATAAGAAGGCTCAACTAATCGAATCTCTCACCTTTCTGAAGAGATGCCGCGACTCTAAGGCGCTTTGTTCCTCTCACACAGCTTAAAGGCCGTGATCTGAACGTGGCTCTTTCACGCCAGCGCTGTCCTACCAGACAGTCTCGTCCCTTCACCTGATGAAGGCCGCTTGTGTTGTGGCCGAAACGTCGTGAGAATATTATTGTGTTATTTTATTTTATCAATGTATTATTTTATTCTCATTCTACGTGACTTTACCGAAAGAACCAAAGAAGATGAATCATTGCAGTCACGAAAGCTTTAAATCGAAATTTAACCGCCTCTACGGGGAGGGATTCCACACATCCTTAAGATCATTCAACGGACTTCGGGATAAGAAGGATCAACTAATCGAATCTCTCACCTTTCTGAAGAGATGCCGCGACTCTAAGGCGCTTTGTTCCTCTCACACAGCTTAAAGGCCGTTATCTGAACATGGCTCTTTGACTCCAGCGCTGTCCTACCAGACAGTCTCGTCCCTTCACCTGATGAAGGCCGCTTGTGTTGTGGCCGAAACGTCGTGAGAATATTATTGTGTTATTTTATTTTATCAATGTATTATTTTATTCTCATTCTACATGACTTTACCGAAAGAACCAAAGAAGATGAATCATTGCAGTCACGAAAGCTTTAAATTGAAATTTAACCGCCTCTACGGGGAGGGATTCCACACATCCTTAAGATCATTCTACAGACTTCGGGATAAGAAGGCTCAACTAATCGAGTCTCTCACCTTTCTGAAGAGATGCCGCGACTCTAAGGCGCTTTGTTCCTCTCACACAGCTTAAAGGCCGTGATCTGAACGTGGCTCTTTCACTCCAGCGCTGTCCTACCAGACAGTCTCGTCCCTTCACCTGATGAAGGCCGCTTGTGTTGTGGCCGAAACGTCGTGAGAATATTATTGTGTTATTTTATTTTATCAATTTATTATTTTATTCTCATTCTACGTGACTTTACCGAAAGAACCAAAGAAGATGAATCATTGCAGTCACGAAAGCTTTAAATCGAAATTTAACCGCGTCTACGGGGAGGGATTCCACACATCCTTAAGATCATTCAACAGACTTCGGGATAAGAAGGCTCAACTAATCGAGTCTCTCACCTTTCTGAAGAGATGCCGCGACTCTAAGGCGCTTTGTTCCTCTCACACAGCTTAAAGGCCGTTATCTGAACGTGGCTCTTTCACTCCAGCGCTGTCCTACCAGACAGTCTCGTCCCTTCACCTGATGAAGGCCGCTTGTGTTGTAGCCGAAACGTCGTGAGAATATTATTGTGTTATTTTATTTTATCAATTTATTATTTTATTCTCATTCTACGTGACTTTACCGAAAGAACCAAAGAAGATGAATCATTGCAGTCACGAAAGCTTTAAATCGAAATTTAACCGCCTCTACGGGGAGGAATTCCACACATCCTTAAGATCATTCAACAGACTTCGGGATAAGAAGGCTCAACTAATCGAGTCTCTCACCTTTCTGAAGAGATGCCGCGACTCTAAGGCGCTTTGTTCCTCTCACACAGCTTAAAGGCCGTGATCTGAACGTGGCTCTTTCACTCCAGCGCTGTCCTACCAGACAGTCTCGTCCCTTCACCTGATGAAGGCCGCTTGTGTTGTGGCCGAAACGTCGTGAGAATATTATTGTGTTATTTTATTTTATCAATGTATTATTTTATTCTCATTCTACGTGACTTTACCGAAAGAACCAAAGAAGATGAATCATTGCAGTCACGAAAGCTTTAAATCGAAATTTAACCGCCTCTACGGGGAGGGATTCCACACATCCTTAAGATCATTCAACAGACTTTGGGATAAGAAGGCTCAACTAATCGAGTCTCTCACCTTTCTGAAGAGATGCCGCGACTCTAAGGCGCTTTGTTCCTCTCACACAGCTTAAAGGCCGTGATCTGAACGTGGCTCTTTCACTCCAGCGCTGTCCTACCAGACAGTCTCGTCCCTTCACCTGATGAAGGCCGCTTGTGTTGTGGCCGAAACGTCGTGAGAATATTATTGTGTTATTTTATTTTATCAATTTATTATTTTATTCTCATTCTACGTGACTTTACCGAAAGAACCAAAGAAGATGAATCATTGCAGTCACGAAAGCTTTAAATCGAAATTTAACCGCCTCTACGGGGAGGGATTCCACACATCCTTAAGATCATTCAACAGACTTCGGGATAAGAAGGCTCAACTAATCGAATCTCTCACCTTTCTGAAGAGATGCCGCGACTCTAAGGCGCTTTGTTCCTCTCACACAGCTTAAAGGCCGTGATCTGAACGTGGCTCTTTCACGCCAGCGCTGTCCTACCAGACAGTCTCGTCCCTTCACCTGATGAAGGCCGCTTGTGTTGTGGCCGAAACGTCGTGAGAATATTATTGTGTTATTTTATTTTATCAATGTATTATTTTATTCTCATTCTACGTGACTTTACCGAAAGAACCAAAGAAGATGAATCATTGCAGTCACGAAAGCTTTAAATCGAAATTTAACCGCCTCTACGGGGAGGGATTCCACACATCCTTAAGATCATTCAACAGACTTCGGGATAAGAAGGCTCAACTAATCGAGTCTCTCACCTTTCTGAAGAGATGCCGCGACTCTAAGGCGCTTTGTTCCTCTCACACAGCTTAAAGGCCGTGATCTGAACGTGGCTCTTTCACTCCAGCGCTGTCCTACCAGACAGTCTCGTCCCTTCACCTGATGAAGGCCGCTTGTGTTGTGGCCGAAACGTTGTGAGAATATTATTGTGTTATTTTATTTTATCAATGTATTATTTTATTCTCATTCTACGTGACTTCACCGAAAGAACCAAAGAAGATTAATCATTGCAGTCACGAAAGCTTTAAATCGAAATTTAACCGCCTCTACGGGGAGGGATTCCACACATCCTTAAGATCATTCAACAGACTTCGGGATAAGAAGGCTCAACTAATCGAGTCTCTCACCTTTCTGAAGAGATGCCGCGACTCTAAGGCGCTTTGTTCCTCTCACACAGCTTAAAGGCCGTGATCTGAACGTGGCTCTTTCACTCCAGCGCTGTCCTACCAGACAGTCTCGTCCCTTCACCTGATGAAGGCCGCTTGTGTTGTGGCCGAAACGTCGTGAGAATATTATTGTGTTATTTTATTTTATCAATTTATTATTTTATTCTCATTCTACATGACTTTACCGAAAGAACCAAAGAAGATTAATCATTGCAGTCACGAAAGCTTTAAATCGAAATTTAACCGCCTCTACGGGGAGGGATTCCACACATCCTTAAGATCATTCAACAGACTTCGGGATAAGAAGGCTCAACTAATCGAATCTCTCACCTTTCTGAAGAGATGCCGCGACTCTAAGTTGCTTTGTTCCTCTCACACAGCTTAAAGGCCGTTATCTGAACGTGGCTCTTTGACTCCAGCGCTGTCCTACCAGACAGTCTCGTCCCTTCACCTGATAAAGGCCGCTTGTGTTGTGGCCGAAACGTCGTGAGAATATTATTGTGTTATTTTATTTTATCAATGTATTATTTTATTCTCATTCTACGTGACTTTACCGAAAGAACCAAAGAAGATGAATCATTGCAGTCACGAAAGCTTTAAATCGAAATTTAACCGCCTCTACGGGGAGGGATTCCACACATCCTTAAGATCATTCAACAGACTTCGGGATAAGAAGGCTCAACTAATCGAGTCTCTCACCTTTCTGAAGAGATGCCGCGACTCTAAGGCGCTTTGTTCCTCTCACACAGTTTAAAGGCCGTGATCTGAACGTGGCTCTTTCGCTCCAGCGCTGTCCTACCAGACAGTCTCGTCCCTTCACCTGATGAAGGCAGCTTGTGTTGTGGCCAAAACGTCGTGAGAATATTATTGTGTTATTTTATTTTATCAATTTATTATTTTATTCTCATTCTACGTGACTTTACCGAAAGAACCAAAGAAGATGAATCATTGCAGTCACGAAAGCTTTAAATCGAAATTTAACCGCCTCTACGGGGAGGGATTCCACACATCCTTAAGATCATTCAACAGACGTCGGGATAAGAAGGCTCAACTAATCGAATCTCTCACCTTTCTGAAGAGATGCCGCGACTCTAAGGCGCTTTGTTCCTCTCACACAGCTTAAAGGCCGTGATCTGAACGTGGCTCTTTCACTCCAGCGCTGTCCTACAAGACAGTCTCGTCCCTTCACCTGATGAAGGCCGCTTGTGTTGTGGCCGAAACGTCGTGAGAATATTATTGTGTTATTTAATTTTATCCATTTATTATTTTATTCTCATTCTACGTGACTTTACCGAAAGAACCAAAGAAGATGAATCATTGCAGTCACGAAAGCTTTAAATCGAAATTTAACCGCCTCTACGGGGAGGGATTCCACACATCCTTAAGATCATTCAACAGACTTCGGGATAAGAAGGCTCAACTAATCGAGTCTCTCACCTTTCTGAAGAGATGCCGCGACTCTAAGGCGCTTTGTTCCTCTCACACAGCTTAAAGGCCGTGATCTGAACGTGGCTCTTTCACTCCAGCGCTGTCCTACCAGACAGTCTCGTCCCTTCACCTGATGAAGGCCGCTTGTGTTGTGGCCGAAACGTCGTGAGAATATTATTGTGTTATTTTGTTTTATCAATTTATTATTTTATTCTCATTCTACATGACTTTACCGAAAGAACCAAAGAAGATGAATCATTGCAGTCACGAAAGCTTTAAATCGAAATTTAACCGCCTCTACGGGGAGGGATTCCACACATCCTTAAGATCATTCAACAGACTTCGGGATAAGAAGGCTCAACTAATCGAATCTCTCACCTTTCTGAAGAGATGCCGCGACTCTAAGTTGCTTTGTTCCTCTCACACAGCTTAAAGGCCGTTATCTGAACGTGGCTCTTTGACTCCAGCGCTGTCCTACCAGACAGTCTCGTCCCTTCACCTGATAAAGGCCGCTTGTGTTGTGGCCGAAACGTCGTGAGAATATTATTGTGTTATTTTATTTTATCAATTTATTATTTTATTCTCATTCTACGTGACTTTACCGAAAGAACCAAAGAAGATGAATCATTGCAGTCACGAAAGCTTTAAATCGAAATTTAACCGCCTCTACGGGGAGGGATTCCACACATCCTTAAGATCATTCAACAGACGTCGGGATAAGAAGGCTCAACTAATCGAATCTCTCACCTTTCTGAAGAGATGCCGCGACTCTAAGGCGCTTTGTTCCTCTCACACAGCTTAAAGGCCGTTATCTGAACGTGGCTCTTTCACTCCAGCGCTGTCCTACCAGACAGTCTCGTCCCTTTACCTGATGAAGGCCGCTTGTGTTGTGGCCAAAACGTCGTGAGAATATTATTGTGTTATTTTATTTTATCAATTTATTATTTTATTCTCATTCTACGTGACTTTACCGAAAGAACCAAAGAAGATGAATCATTGCAGTCACGAAAGCTTTAAATCGAAATTTAACTGCCTCTACGGGGAGGGATTCCACACATCCTTAAGATCATTCAACAGACTTCGGGATAAGAAGGCTCAACTAATCGAGTCTCTCACCTTTCTGAAGAGATGCCGCGACTCTAAGGCGCTTTGTTCCTTTCACACAGCTTAAAGGCCGTGATCTGAACGTGGCTCTTTCACTCCAGCGCTGTCCTACCAGACAGTCTCGTCCCTTAACCTGATGAAGGCCGCTTGTGTTGTGGCCGAAACGTCGTGAGAATATTATTGTGTTATTTAATTTTATCCATTTATTATTTTATTCTCATTCTACGTGACTTTACCGAAAGAACCAAAGAAGATGAATCATTGCAGTCACGAAAGCTTTAAATCGAAATTTAACCGCCTCTACGGGGAGGGATTCCACACATCCTTAAGATCATTCAACAGACTTCGGGATAAGAAGGCTCAACTAATCGAGTCTCTCACCTTTCTGAAGAGATGCCGCGACTCTAAGGCGCTTTGTTCCTCTCACACAGCTTAAAGGCCGTGATCTGAACGTGGCTCTTTCACTCCAGCGCTGTCCTACCAGACAGTCTCGTCCCTTCACCTGATGAAGGCCGCATGTGTTGTGGCCGAAACGTCGTGAGAATATTATTGTGTTATTTTATTTTATCAATTTATTATTTTATTCTCATTCTACATGACTTTACCGAAAGAACCAAAGAAGATGAATCATTGCAGTCACGAAAGCTTTAAATCGAAATTTAACCGCCTCTACGGGGAGGGATTCCACACATCCTTAAGATCATTCAACAGACTTCGGGATAAGAAGGCTCAACTAATCGAGTCTCTCACCTTTCTGAAGAGATGCCGCGACTCTAAGGCGCTTTGTTCCTCTCACACAGCTTAAAGGCCGTGATCTGAACGTGGCTCTTTCACTCCAGCGCTGTCCTACCAGACAGTCTCGTCCCTTCACCTGATGAAGGCCGCTTGTGTTGTGGCCGAAACGTCGTGAGAATATTATTGTGTTATTTTATTTTATCAATTTATTATTTTATTCTCATTCTACGTGACTTTACCGAAAGAACCAAAGAAGATGAATCATTGCAGTCACAAAAGCTTTAAATCGAAATTTAACCGCCTCTACGGGGAGGAATTCCACACATCCTTAAGATCATTCAACAGACTTCGGGATAAGAAGGCTCAACTAATCGAGTCTCTCACCTTTCTGAAGAGATGCCGCGACTCTAAGCCGCTTTGTTCCTCTCACACAGCTTAAAGGCCGTGATCTGAACGTGGCTCTTTCACTCCAGCGCTGTCCTACCAGACAGTCTCGTCCCTTCACCTGATGAAGGCCGCTTGTGTTGTGGCCGAAACGTCGTGAGAATATTATTGTGTTATTTTATTTTATCAATTTATTATTTTATTCTCATTCTACGTGACTTTACCGAAAGAACCAAAGAAGATGAATCATTGCAGTCACGAAAGCTTTAAATCGAAATTTAACCGCCTCTACGGGGAGGGATTCCACACATCCTTAAGATCATTCAACAGACTTCGGGATAAGAAGGCTCAACTAATCGAATCTCTCACCTTTCTGAAGAGATGCCGCGACTCTAAGGCGCTTTGTTCCTCTCACACAGCTTAAAGGCCGTGATCTGAACGTGGCTCTTTCACTCCAGCGCTGTCCTACCAGACAGTCTCGTCCCTTCACCTGATGAAGGCCGCTTGTGTTGTGGCCAAAACGTCGTGAGAATATTATTGTGTTATTTTATTTTATCAATTTATTATTTTATTCTCATTCTACGTGACTTTACCGAAAGAACCAAAGAAGATGAATCATTGCAGTCACGAAAGCTTTAAATCGAAATTTAACCGCCTCTACGGGGAGGAATTCCACACATCCTTAAAATCATTCAACAGACTTCGGGATAAGAAGGCTCAACTAATCGAGTCTCTCACCTTTCTGAAGAGATGCCGCGACTCTAAGGCGCTTTGTTCCTCTCACACAGCTTAAAGGCCGTGATCTGAACGTGGCTCTTTCACTCCAGCGCTGTCCTACCAGACAGTCTCGTCCCTTTACCTGATGAAGGCCGCTTGTGTTGTGGCCAAAACGTCGTGAGAATATTATTGTGTTATTTTATTTTATCAATTTATTATTTTATTCTCATTCTACGTGACTTTACCGAAAGAACCAAAGAAGATGAATCATTGCAGTCACGAAAGCTTTAAATCGAAATTTAACTGCCTCTACGGGGAGGGATTCCACACATCCTTAAGATCATTCAACAGACTTCGGGATAAGAATGCTCAACTAATCGAGTCTCTCACCTTTCTGAAGAGATGCCGCGACTCTAAGGCGCTTTGTTCCTTTCACACAGCTTAAAGGCCGTGATCTGAACGTGGCTCTTTCACTCCAGCGCTGTCCTACCAGACAGTCTCGTCCCTTCACCTGATGAAGGCCGCTTGTGTTGTTGCCGAAACGTCGTGAGAATATTATTGTGTTATTTTATTTTATCAATTTATTATTTTATTCTCATTCTACGTGACTTTACCGAAAGAACCAAAGAAGATGAATCATTGCAGTCACGAAAGCTTTAAATCGAAATTTAACCGCCTCTACGGGGAGGGATTCCACACATCCTTAAGATCATTCAACAGACTTCGGGATAAGAAGGCTCAACTAATCGAGTCTCTCACCTTTCTGAAGAGATGCCGCGACTCTAAGGCGCTTTGTTCCTCTCACACAGCTTAAAGGCCGTGATCTGAACGTGGCTCTTTCACTCCAGCGCTGTCCTACCAGACAGTCTCGTCCCTTCACCTGATGAAGGCCGCTTGTGTTGTGGCCGACACGTCGTGAGAATATTATTGTGTTATTTTATTTTATCAATTTATTATTTTATTCTCATTCTACGTGACTTTACCGAAAGAACCAAAGAAGATGAATCATTGCAGTCACGAAAGCTTTAAATCGAAATTTAACCGCCTCTACGGGGAGGAAATCCACACATCCTTAAGATCATTCAACAGACTTCGGGATAAGAAGGCTCAACTAATCGAGTCTCTCACCTTTCTGAAGAGATGCCGCGACTCTAAGGCGCTTTGTTCCTCTCACACAGCTTAAAGGCCGTGATCTGAACGTGGCTCTTTCACTCCAGCGCTGTCCTACCAGACAGTCTCGTCCCTTCACCTGATGAAGGCCGCTTGTGTTGTGGCCGAAACGTCGTGAGAATATTATTGTGTTATTTTATTTTATCAATTTATTATTTTATTCTCATTCTACGTGACTTTACCGAAAGAACCAAAGAAGATGAATCATTGCAGTCACGAAAGTTTTAAATCGAAATTTAACCGCCTCTACGGGGAGGGATTCCACACATCCTTAAGATCATTCAACAGACTTCGGGATAAGAAGGCTCAACTAATCGAGTCTCTCACCTTTCTGAAGAGATGCCGCGACTCTAAGCCGCTTTGTTCCTCTCACACAGCTTAAAGGCCGTGATCTGAACGTGGCTCTTTCACTCCAGCGCTGTCCTACCAGACAGTCTCGTCCCTTCACCTGATGAAGGCCGCTTGTTTTGTGGCCGAAACGTCGTGAGAATATTAATGTGTTATTTTATTTTATCAATTTATTATTTTATTCTCATTCTACGTGACTTTACCGAAAGAACCAAAGAAGATGAATCATTGCAGTCACGAAAGCTTTAAATCGAAATTTAACCGCCTCTACGGGGAGGGATTCCACACATCCTTAAGATCATTCAACAGACTTCGGGATAAGAAGGCTCAACTAATCGAGTCTCTCACCTTTCTGAAGAGATGCCGCGACTCTAAGGCGCTTTGTTCCTCTCACACAGCTTAAAGGCCGTGATCTGAACGTGGCTCTTTCACTCCAGCGCTGTCCTACCAGACAGTCTCGTCCCTTCACCTGATGAAGGCCACTTGTGTTGTGGCCAAAACGTCGTGAGAATATTATTGTGTTATTTTATTTTATCAATTTATTATTTTATTCTCATTCTACGTGACTTTACCGAAAGAACCAAAGAAGATGAATCATTGCAGTCACGAAAGCTTTAAATCGAAATTTAACCGCCTCTACGGGGAGGGATTCCACACATCCTTAATATCATTCAACAGACTTCGGGATAAGAAGGCTCAACTAATCGAGTCTCTCACCTTTCTGAAGAGATGCCGCGACTCTAAGGCGCTTTGTTCCTCTCACACAGTTTAAAGGCCGTGATCTGAACGTGGCTCTTTCACTCCAGCGCTGTCCTACCAGACAGTCTCGTCCCTTCACCTGATGAAGGCCGCTTGTGTTGTGGCCAAAACGTCGTGAGAATATTATTGTGTTATTTTGTTTTATCAATTTATTATTTTATTCTCATTCTACGTGACTTTACCGAAAGAACCAAAGAAGATGAATCATTGCAGTCATGAAAGCTTTAAATCGAAATTTAACTGCCTCTACGGGGAGGGATTCCACACATCCTTAAGATCATTCAACAGATTTCGGGATAAGAAGGCTCAACTAATCGAATCTCTCACCTTTCTGAAGAGATGCCGCGACTCTAAGGCGCTTTGTTCCTCTCACACAGCTTAAAGGCCGTTATCTGAACGTGGCTCTTTCACTCCAGCGCTGTCCTACCAGACAGTCTCGTCCCTTTACCTGATGAAGGCCGCTTGTGTTGTGGCCAAAACGTCGTGAGAATATTATTGTGTTATTTTATTTTATCAATTTATTATTTTATTCTCATTCTACGTGACTTTACCGAAAGAACCAAAGAAGATGAATCATTGCAGTCACGAAAGCTTTAAATCGAAATTTAACTGCCTCTACGGGGAGGGATTCCACACATCCTTAAGATCATTCAACAGACTTCGGGATAAGAAGGCTCAACTAATCGAGTCTCTCACCTTTCTGAAGAGATGCCGCGACTCTAAGGCGCTTTGTTCCTCTCACACAGTTTAAAGGCCGTGATCTGAACGTGGCTCTTTCACTCCAGCGCTGTCCTACCAGACAGTCTCGTCCCTTCACCTGATGAAGGCCGCTTGTGTTGTGGCCAAAACGTCGTGAGAATATTATTGTGTTATTTTATTTTATTAATTTATTATTTTATTCTCATTCTACGTGACTTTACCGAAAGAACCAAAGAAGATGAATCATTGCAGTCATGAAAGCTTTAAATCGAAATTTAACTGCCTCTACGGGGAGGGATTCCACACATCCTTAAGATCATTCAACAGATTTCGGGATAAGAAGGCTCAACTAATCGAATCTCTCACCTTTCTGAAGAGATGCCGCGACTCTAAGGCGCTTTGTTCCTCTCACACAGCTTAAAGGCCGTTATCTGAACGTGGCTCTTTCACTCCAGCGCTGTCCTACCAGACAGTCTCGTCCCTTTACCTGATGAAGGCCGCTTGTGTTGTGGCCAAAACGTCGTGAGAATATTATTGTGTTATTTTATTTTATCAATTTATTATTTTATTCTCATTCTACGTGACTTTACCGAAAGAACCAAAGAAGATGAATCATTGCAGTCACGAAAGCTTTAAATCGAAATTTAACTGCCTCTACGGGGAGGGATTCCACACATCCTTAAGATCATTCAACAGACTTCGGGATAAGAAGGCTCAACTAATCGAGTCTCTCACCTTTCTGAAGAGATGCCGCGACTCTAAGGCGCTTTGTTCCTTTCACACAGCTTAAAGGCCGTGATCTGAACGTGGCTCTTTCACTCCAGCGCTGTCCTACCAGACAATCTCGTCCCTTAACCTGATGAAGGCCGCTTGTGTTGTGGCCGAAACGTCGTGAGAATATTATTGTGTTATTTAATTTTATCCATTTATTATTTTATTCTCATTCTACGTGACTTTACCGAAGGAACCAAAGAAGATGAATCATTGCAGTCACGAAAGCTTTAAATCGAAATTTAACCGCCTCTACGGGGAGGAATTCCACACATCCTTAAGATCATTCAACAGACTTCGGGATAAGAAGGCTCAACTAATCGAGTCTCTCACCTTTCTGAAGAGATGCCGCGACTCTAAGGCGCTTTGTTCCTCTCACACAGCTTAAAGGCCGTGATCTGAACGTGGCTCTTTCACTCCAGCGCTGTCCTACCAGACAGTCTCGTCCCTTCACCTGATGAAGGCCGCTTGTGTTGTGGCGGAAACGTCGTGAGAATATTATTGTGTTATTTTATTTTATCAATTTATTATTTTATTCTCATTCTACGTGACTTTACCGAAAGAACCAAAGAAGATGAATCATTGCAGTCACGAAAGCTTTAAATCGAAATTTAACCGCCTCTACGGGGAGGGATTCCACACATCCTTAAGATCATTCAACAGACTTCGGGATAAGAAGGCTCAACTAATCGAATCTCTCACCTTTCTGAAGAGATGCCGCGACTCTAAGGCGCTTTGTTCCTCTCACACAGCTTAAAGGCCGTGATCTGAACGTGGCTCTTTGACTCCAGCGCTGTCCTACCAGACAGTCTCGTCCCTTCACCTGATGAAGGCCGCTTGTGTTGTGGCCGAAACGTCGTGAGAATATTATTGTGTTATTTTATTTTATCAATTTATTATTTTATTCTCATTCTACGTGACTTTACCGAAAGAACCAAAGAAGATGAATCATTGCAGTCACGAAAGCTTTAAATCGAAATTTAACCGCCTCTGCGGGGAGGGATTCCACACATCCTTAAGATCATTCAACAGACTTCGGGATAAGAAGGCTCAACTAATCGAGTCTCTCACCTTTGTGAAGAGATGCCGCGACTCTAAGGCGCTTTGTTCCTCTCACACAGCTTAAAGGTCGTGATCTGAACGTGGCTCTTTCACTCCAGCGCTGTCCTACCAGACAGTCTCGTCCCTTCCACTGATGAAGGCCGCTTGTGTTGTGGCCGAAACGTCGTGAGAATATTATTGTGTTATTTTATTTTATCAATTTATTATTTTATTCTCATTCTACGTGACTTTACCGAAAGAACCAAAGAAGATGAATCATTGCAGTCACGAAAGCTTTAAATCGAAATTTAACCGCCTCTACGGGGAGGGATTCCACACATCCTTAAGATCATTCAACAGACTTCGGGATAAGAAGGCTCAACTAATCGAATCTCTCACCTTTCTGAAGAGATGCCGCGACTCTAAGGCGCTTTGTTCCTCTCACACAGCTTAAAGGCCGTTATCTGAACGTGGCTCTTTGACTCCAGCGCTGTCCTACCAGACAGTCTCGTCCCTTCACCTGATGAAGGCCGCTTGTGTTGTGGCCGAAACGTCGTGAGAATATTATTGTGTTATTTTATTTTATCAATTTATTATTTTATTCTCATTCTACGTGACTTTACCGAAAGAACCAAAGAAGATATATCATTGCAGTCACGAAAGCTTTAAATCGAAATTTAACCGCCTCTACGGGGAGGGATTCCACACATCCTTAAGATCATTCAACAGACTTCGGGATAAGAAGGCTCAACTAATCGAGTCTCTCACCTTTCTGAAGAGATGCTGCGACTCTAAGGCGCTTTGTTCCTCTCACACAGCTTAAAGGCCGTGATCTGAACGTGGCTATTTCACTCCAGCGCTGTCCTACCAGACAGTCTCGTCCCTTCACCTGATGAAGGCCGCTTGTGTTGTGGCCGAAACGTCGTGAGAATATTATTGTGTTATTTTATTTTATCAATTTATTATTTTATTCTCATTCTACGTGACTTTACCGAAAGAACCAAAGAAGATGAATCATTGCAGTCACGAAAGCTTTAAATCGAAATTTAACCGCCTCTATGGGGAGGGATTCCACACATCCTTAAGATCATTCAACAGACTTCGGGATAAGAAGGCTCAACTAATCGAGTCTCTCACCTTTCTGAAGAGATGCTGCGACTCTAAGGCGCTTTGTTCCTCTCACACAGCTTAAAGGCCGTGATCTGAACGTGGCTCTTTCACTCCAGCGCTGTCCTACCAGACAGTCTCGTCTCTTCACCTGATGAAGGCCGCTTGTGTTGTGGCCGAAACGTCGTGAGAATATTATTGTGTTATTTTATTTTATCAATTTATTATTTTATTCTCATTCTACGTGACTTTACCGAAAGAACCAAAGAAGATGAATCATTGCAGTCACGAAAGCTTTAAATCGAAATTTAACCGCCTCTACGGGGAGGGATTCCACACATCCTTAAGATCATTCAACAAACTTCGGGATAAGAAGGCTCAACTAATCGAATCTCTCACCTTTCTGAAGAGATGCCGCGACTCTAAGGCGCTTTGTTCCTCTCACACAGCTTAAAGGCCGTTATCTGAACGTGGTTCTTTGACTCCAGCGCTGTCCTACCAGACAGTCTCGTCCCTTCACCTGATGAAGGCCGCTTGTGTTGTGGCCGAAACGTCGTGAGAATATTATTGTGTTATTTTATTTTATCAATTTATTATTTTATTCTCATTCTACGTGACTTTACCGAAAGAACCAAAGAAGATGAATCATTGCAGTCACGAAAGCTTTAAATCGAAATTTAACCGCCTCTACGGGGAGGAATTCCACACATCCTTAAGATCATTCAACAGACTTCGGGATAAGAAGGCTCAACTAATCGAGTCTCTCACCTTTCTGAAGAGATGCCGCGACTCTAAGGCGCTTTGTTCCTCTCACACAGCTTAAAGGCCGTGATCTGAACGTGGCTCTTTCACTCCAGCGCTGTCCTACCAGACAGTCTCGTCCCTTCACCTGATGAAGGCCGCTTGTGTTGTGGCCGAAACGTCGTGAGAATATTATTGTGTTATTTTATTTTATCAATTTATTATTTTATTCTCATTCTACGTGACTTTACCGAAAGAACCAAAGAAGATGAATCATTGCAGTCACGAAAGCTTTAAATCGAAATTTAACCGCCTCTACGGGGAGGGATTCCACACATCCTTAAGATCATTCAACAGACTTCGGGATAAGAAGGCTCAACTAATCGAGTCTTTCACCTTTCTGAAGAGATGCGGCGACTCTAAGGCGCTTTGTTCCTTTCACACAGCTTAAAGGCCGTGATCTGAACGTGGCTCTTTCACTCCAGCGCTGTCCTACCAGACAGTCCCGTCCCTTCACCTGATGAAGGCCGCTTGTGTTGTGGCCGAAACGTCGTGAGAATATTATTGTGTTATTTTATTTTATCAATTTATTATTTTATTCTCATTCTACGTGACTTTACCGAAAGAACCAAAGAAGATGAATCATTGCAGTCACGAAAGCTTTAAATCGAAATTTAACCGCCTCTACGGGGAGGGATTCCACACATCCTTAAGATCATTCAACAGACTTCGGGATAAGAAGGCTCAACTAATCGAGTCTCTCACCTTTCTGAAGAGATGCTGCGACTCTAAGGCGCTTTGTTCCTCTCACACAGCTTAAAGGCCGTGATCTGAACGTGGCTCTTTCACTCCAGCGCTGTCCTACCAGACAGTCTCGTCCCTTCACCTGATGAAGGCCGCTTGTGTTGTGGCCGAAACGTCGTGAGAATTATATTGTGTTATTTTATTTTATCAATTTATTATTTTATTCTCATTCTACGTGACTTTACCGAAAGAACCAAAGAAGATGAATCATTGCAGTCACGAAAGCTTTAAATCGAAATTTAACCGCCTCTGCGGGGAGGGATTCCACACATCCTTAAGATCATTCAACAGACTTCGGGATAAGAAGGCTCAACTAATCGAGTCTCTCACCTTTGTGAAGAGATGCCGCGACTCTAAGGCGCTTTGTTCCTCTCACACAGCTTAAAGGTCGTGATCTGAACGTGGCTCTTTCACTCCAGCGCTGTCCTACCAGACAGTCTCGTCCCTTCCACTGATGAAGGCCGCTTGTGTTGTGGCCGAAACGTCGTGAGAATATTATTGTGTTATTTTATTTTATCAATTTATTATTTTATTCTCATTCTACGTGACTTTACCGAAAGAACCAAAGAAGATGAATCATTGCAGTCACGAAAGCTTTAAATCGAAATTTAACCGCCTCTACGGGGAGGGATTCCACACATCCTTAAGATCATTCAACAGACTTCGGGATAAGAAGGCTCAACTAATCGAGTCTTTCACCTTTCTGAAGAGATGCGGCGACTCTAAGGCGCTTTGTTCCTTTCACACAGCTTAAAGGCCGTGATCTGAACGTGGCTCTTTCACTCCAGCGCTGTCCTACCAGACAGTCTCGTCCCTTCACCTGATGAAGGCCGCTTGTGTTGTGGCCGAAACGTCGTGAGAATATTATTGTGTTATTTTATTTTATCAATTTATTATTTTATTCTCATTCTACGTGACTTTACCGAAAGAACCAAAGAAGATGAATCATTGCAGTCACGAAAGCTTTAAATCGAAATTTAACCGCCTCTACGGGGAGGGATTCCACACATCCTTAAGATCATTCAACAGACTTCGGGATAAGAAGGCTCAACTAATCGAGTCTCTCACCTTTCTGAAGAGATGCTGCGACTCTAAGGCGCTTTGTTCCTCTCACACAGCTTAAAGGCCGTGATCTGAACGTGGCTCTTTCACTCCAGCGCTGTCCTACCAGACAGTCTCGTCCCTTCACCTGATGAAGGCCGCTTGTGTTGTGGCCGAAACGTCGTGAGAATTATATTGTGTTATTTTATTTTATCAATTTATTATTTTATTCTCATTCTACGTGACTTTACCGAAAGAACCAAAGAAGATGAATCATTGCAGTCACGAAAGCTTTAAATCGAAATTTAACCGCCTCTGCGGGGAGGGATTCCACACATCCTTAAGATCATTCAACAAACTTCGGGATAAGAAGGCTCAACTAATCGAGTCTCTCACCTTTGTGAAGAGATGCCGCGACTCTAAGGCGCTTTGTTCCTCTCACACAGCTTAAAGGTCGTGATCTGAACGTGGCTCTTTCACTCCAGCGCTGTCCTACCAGACAGTCTCGTCCCTTCCACTGATGAAGGCCGCTTGTGTTGTGGCCGAAACGTCGTGAGAATATTATTGTGTTATTTTATTTTATCAATTTATTATTTTATTCTCATTCTACGTGACTTTACCGAAAGAACCAAAGAAGATGAATCATTGCAGTCACGAAAGCTTTAAATCGAAATTTAACCGCCTCTACGGGGAGGGATTCCACACATCCTTAAGATCATTCAACAGACTTCGGGATAAGAAGGCTCAACTAATCGAATCTCTCACCTTTCTGAAGAGATGCCGCGACTCTAAGGCGCTTTGTTCCTCTCACACAGCTTAAAGGCCGTTATCTGAACGTGGCTCTTTGACTCCAGCGCTGTCCTACCAGACAGTCTCGTCCCTTCACCTGATGAAGGCCGCTTGTGTTGTGGCCGAAACGTCGTGAGAATATTATTGTGTTATTTTATTTTATCAATTTATTATTTTATTCTCATTCTACGTGACTTTACCGAAAGAACCAAAGAAGATATATCATTGCAGTCACGAAAGCTTTAAATCGAAATTTAACCGCCTCTACGGGGAGGGATTCCACACATCCTTAAGATCATTCAACAGACTTCGGGATAAGAAGGCTCAACTAATCGAGTCTCTCACCTTTCTGAAGAGATGCTGCGACTCTAAGGCGCTTTGTTCCTCTCACACAGCTTAAAGGCCGTGATCTGAACGTGGCTATTTCACTCCAGCGCTGTCCTACCAGACAGTCTCGTCCCTTCACCTGATGAAGGCCGCTTGTGTTGTGGCCGAAACGTCGTGAGAATATTATTGTGTTATTTTATTTTATCAATTTATTATTTTATTCTCATTCTACGTGACTTTACCGAAAGAACCAAAGAAGATGAATCATTGCAGTCACGAAAGCTTTAAATCGAAATTTAACCGCCTCTACGGGGAGGTATTCCACACATCCTTAAGATCATTCAACAGACTTCGGGATAAGAAGGCTCAACTAATCGAGTCTCTCACCTTTCTGAAGAGATGCTGCGACTCTAAGGCGCTTTGTTCCTCTCACACAGCTTAAAGGCCGTGATCTGAACGTGGCTCTTTCACTCCAGCGCTGTCCTACCAGACAGTCTCGTCCCTTCACCTGATGAAGGCCGCTTGTGTTGTGGCCGAAACGTCGTGAGAATATTATTGTGTTATTTTATTTTATCAATTTATTATTTTATTCTCATCCTACGTGACTTTACCGAAAGAACCAAAGAAGATGAATCATTGCAGTCACGAAAGCTTTAAATCGAAATTTAACCGCCTCTACGGGGAGGGATTCCACACATCCTTAAGATCATTCAACAGACTTCGGGATAAGAAGGCTCAACTAATCGAATCTCTCACCTTTCTGAAGAGATGCCGCGACTCTAAGGCGCTTTGTTCCTCTCACACAGCTTAAAGGCCGTTATCTGAACGTGGCTCTTTCACTCCAGCGCTGTCCTACCAGACAGTCTCGTCCCTTCACCTGATGAAGGCCGCTTGTGTTGTGGCCGAAACGTCGTGAGAATATTATTGTGTTATTTTATTTTATCAATTTATTATTTTATTCTCATTCTACGTGACTTTACCGAAAGAACCAAAGAAGATGAATCATTGCAGTCACGAAAGCTTTAAATCTAAATTTAACCGCCTCTACGGGGAGGAATTCCACACATCCTTAAGATCATTCAACAGACTTCGGGATAAGAAGGCTCAACTAATCGAGTCTCTCACCTTTCTGAAGAGATGCCGCGACTCTAAGGCGCTTTGTTCCTCTCACACAGCTTAAAGGCCGTGATCTGAACGTGGCTCTTTCACTCCAGCGCTGTCCTACCAGACAGTCTCGTCCCTTCACCTGATGAAGGCCGCTTGTGTTGTGGCCGAAACGTCGTGAGAATATTATTGTGTTATTTTATTTTATCAATTTATTATTTTATTCTCATTCTACGTGACTTTACCGAAAGAACCAAAGAAGATGAATCATTGCAGTCACGAAAGCTTTAAATCGAAATTTAACCGCCTCTACGGGAAGGGATTCCACACATCCTTAAGATCATTCAACAGACTTCGGGATAAGAAGGCTCAACTAATCGAGTCTCTCACCTTTCTGAAGAGTTGCGGCGACTCTAAGGCGCTTTGTTCCTTTCACACAGCTTAAAGGCCGTGATCTGAACGTGGCTCTTTCACTCCAGCGCTGTCCTACCAGACAGTCTCGTCCCTTCACCTGATGAAGGCCGCTTGTGTTGTGGCCGAAACGTCGTGAGAATATTATTGTGTTATAGTATTTTATCAATTTATTATTTTATTCTCATTCTACGTGACTTTACCGAAAGAACCAAAGAAGATGAATCATTGCAGTCACGAAAGCTTTAAATCGAAATTTAACCGCCTCTACGGGGAGGGATTCCACACATCCTTAAGATCATTCAACAGACTTCGGGATAAGAAGGCTCAACTAATCGAGTCTCTCACCTTTCTGAAGAGATGCTGCGACTCTAAGGCGCTTTGTTCCTCTCACACAGCTTAAAGGCCGTGATCTGAACGTGGCTCTTTCACTCCAGCGCTGTCCTACCAGACAGTCTCGTCCCTTCACCTGATGAAGGCCGCTTGTGTTGTGGCCGAAACGTCGTGAGAATTATATTGTGTTATTTTATTTTATCAATTTATTATTTTATTCTCATTCTACGTGACTTTACCGAAAGAACCAAAGGAGATGAATCATTGCAGTCACGAAAGCTTTAAATCGAAATTTAACCGCCTCTGCGGGGAGGGATTCCACACATCCTTAAGATCATTCAACAGACTTCGGGATAAGAAGGCTCAACTAATCGAGTCTCTCACCTTTGTGAAGAGATGCTGCGACTCTAAGGCGCTTTGTTCCTCTCACACAGCTTAAAGGCCGTGATCTGAACGTGGCTCTTTGACTCCAGCGCTGTCCTACCAGACAGTCTCGTCCCTTCACCTGATGAAGGCCGCTTGTGTTGTGGCCGAAACGTCGTGAGAATATTATTGTGTTATTTTATTTTATCAATTTATTATTTTATTCTCATTCTACGTGACTTTACCGAAAGAACCAAAGAAGATGAATCATTGCAGTCACGAAAGCTTTAAATCGAAATTTAACCACCTCTACGGGGAGGAATTCCACACATCCTTAAGATCATTCAACAAACTTCGGGATAAGAAGGCTCAACTAATCGAGTCTCTCACCTTTCTGAAGAGATGCCGCGACTCTAAGGCGCTTTGTTCCTCTCACACAGCTTAAAGGCCGTGATCTGAACGTGGCTCTTTCACTCCAGCGCTGTCCTACCAGACAGTCTCGTCCCTTCACCTGATGAAGGCCGCTTGTGTTGTGGCCGAAACGTCGTGAGAATATTATTGTGTTATTTTATTTTATCAATTTATTATTTTATTCTCATTCTACGTGACTTTACCGAAAGAACCAAAGAAGATGAATCATTGCAGTCACGAAAGCTTTAAATCGAAATTTAACCGCCTCTACGGGAAGGGATTCCACACATCCTTAAGATCATTCAACAGACTTCGGGATAAGAAGGCTCAACTAATCGAGTCTCTCACCTTTCTGAAGAGTTGCGGCGACTCTAAGGCGCTTTGTTCCTTTCACACAGCTTAAAGGCCGTGATCTGAACGTGGCTCTGTCACTCCAGCGCTGTCCTACCAGACAGTCTCGTCCCTTCACCTGATGAAGGCCGCTTGTGTTGTGGCCGAAACGTCGTGAGAATATTATTGTGTTATTTTATTTTATCAATTTATTATTTTATTCTCATTCTACGTGACTTTACCGAAAGAACCAAAGAAGATGAATCATTGCAGTCACGAAAGCTTTAAATCGAAATTTAACCGCCTCTACGGGGAGGGATTCCACACATCCTTAAGATCATTCAACAGACTTCGGGATAAGAAGGCTCAACTAATCGAGTCTCTCACCTTTCTGAAGAGATGCTGCGACTCTAAGGCGCTTTGTTCCTCTCACACAGCTTAAAGGCCGTGATCTGAACGTGGCTCTTTCACTCCAGCGCTGTCCTACCAGACAGTCTCGTCCCTTCACCTGATGAAGGCCGCTTGTGTTGTGGCCGAAACGTCGTGAGAATTATATTGTGTTATTTTATTTTATCAATTTATTATTTTATTCTCATTCTACGTGACTTTACCGAAAGAACCAAAGAAGATGAATCATTGCAGTCACGAAAGCTTTAAATCGAAATTTAACCGCCTCTGCGGGGAGGGATTCCACACATCCTTAAGATCATTCAACAGACTTCGGGATAAGAAGGCTCAACTAATCGAGTCTCTCACCTTTGTGAAGAGATGCCGCGACTCTAAGGCGCTTTGTTCCTCTCACACAGCTTAAAGGTCGTGATCTGAACGTGGCTCTTTCACTCCAGCGCTGTCCTACCAGACAGTCTCGTCCCTTCCACTGATGAAGGCCGCTTGTGTTGTGGCCGAAACGTCGTGAGAATATTATTGTGTTATTTTATTTTATCAATTTATTATTTTATTCTCATTCTACGTGACTTTACCGAAAGAACCAAAGAAGATGAATCATTGCAGTCACGAAAGCTTTAAATCGAAATTTAACCGCCTCTACGGGGAGGAATTCCACACATCCTTAAGATCATTCAACAGACTTCGGGATAAGAAGGCTCAACTAATCGAGTCTCTCACCTTTCTGAAGAGATGCCGCGACTCTAAGGCGCTTTGTTCCTCTCACACAGCTTAAAGGCCGTGATCTGAACGTGGCTCTTTCACTCCAGCGCTGTCCTACCAGACAGTCTCGTCCCTTCACCTGATGAAGGCCGCTTGTGTTGTGGCCGAAACGTCGTGAGAATATTATTGTGTTATTTTATTTTATCAATTTATTATTTTATTCTCATTCTACGTGACTTTACCGAAAGAATCAAAGAAGATGAATCATTGCAGTCACGAAAGCTTTAAATCGAAATTTAACCGCCTCTACGGGGAGGGATTCCACACATCCTTAAGATCATTCAACAGACTTCGGGATAAGAAGGCTCAACTAATCGAGTCTCTCACCTTTCTGAAGAGATGCTGCGACTCTAAGGCGCTTTGTTCCTCTCACACAGCTTAAAGGCCGTGATCTGAACGTGGCTATTTGACTCCAGCGCTGTCCTACCAGACAGTCTCGTCCCTTCACCTGATGAAGGCCGCTTGTGTTGTGGCCGAAACGTCGTGAGAATATTATTGTGTTATTTTATTTTATCAATTTATTATTTTATTCTCATTCTACGTGACTTTACCGAAAGAACCAAAGAAGATGAATCATTGCAGTCACGAAAGCTTTAAATCGAAATTTAACCACCTCTACGGGGAGGAATTCCACACATCCTTAAGATTATTCAACAGACTTCGGGATAAGAAGGCTCAACTAATCGAGTCTCTCACCTTTGTGAAGAGATGCCGCGACTCTAAGGCGCTTTGTTCCTCTCACACAGCTTAAAGGTCGTGATCTGAACGTGGCTCTTTCACTCCAGCGCTGTCCTACCAGACAGTCTCGTCCCTTCCACTGATGAAGGCCGCTTGTGTTGTGGCCGAAACGTCGTGAGAATATTATTGTGTTATTTTATTTTATCAATTTATTATTTTATTCTCATTCTACGTGACTTTACCGAAAGAACCAAAGAAGATGAATCATTGCAGTCACGAAAGCTTTAAATCGAAATTTAACCGCCTCTACGGGGAGGAATTCCACACATCCTTAAGATCATTCAACCGACTTCGGGATAAGAAGGCTCAACTAATCGAGTCTCTCACCTTTCTGAAGAGATGCCGCGACTCTAAGGCGCTTTGTTCCTCTCACACAGCTTAAAGGCCGTGATCTGAACGTGGCTCTTTCACTCCAGCGCTGTCCTACCAGACAGTCTCGTCCCTTCACCTGATGAAGGCCGCTTGTGTTGTGGCCGAAACGTCGTGAGAATATTATTGTGTTATTTTATTTTATCAATTTATTATTTTATTCTCATTCTACGTGACTTTACCGAAAGAATCAAAGAAGATGAATCATTGCAGTCACGAAAGCTTTAAATCGAAATTTAACCGCCTCTACGGGGAGGGATTCCACACATCCTTAAGATCATTCAACAGACTTCGGGATAAGAAGGCTCAACTAATCGAGTCTCTCACCTTTCTGAAGAGATGCCGCGACTCTAAGGCGCTTTGTTCCTTTCACACGGCTTAAAGGCCGTGATCTGAACGTGGCTCTTTCACTCCAGCGCTGTCCTACCAGACAGTCTCGTCCCTTCACCTGATGAAGGCCGCTTGTGTTGTGGCCGAAACGTCGTGAGAATATTATTGTGTTATTTTATTTTATCAATTTATTATTTTATTCTCATTCTACGTGACTTTACCGAAAGAACCAAAGAAGATGAATCATTGCAGTCACGAAAGCTTTAAATCGAAATTTAACCGCCTCTACGGGGAGGGATTCCACACATCCTTAAGATCATTCAACAGACTTCGGGATAAGAAGGCTCAACTAATCGAGTCTCTCACCTTTCTGAAGAGATGCTGCGACTCTAAGGCGCTTTGTTCCTCTCACACAGCTTAAAGGCCGTGATCTGAACGTGGCTCTTTGACTCCAGCGCTGTCCTACCAGACAGTCTCGTCCCTTCACCTGATGAAGGCCGCTTGTGTTGTGGCCGAAACGTCGTGAGAATATTATTGTGTTATTTTATTTTATCAATTTATTATTTTATTCTCATTCTACGTGACTTTACCGAAAGAACCAAAGAAGATGAATCATTGCAGTCACGAAAGCTTTAAATCGAAATTTAACCACCTCTACGGGGAGGAATTCCACACATCCTTAAGATCATTCAACAGACTTCGGGATAAGAAGGCTCAACTAATCGAGTCTCTCACCTTTCTGAAGAGTTGCGGCGACTCTAAGGCGCTTTGTTCCTCTCACACAGCTTAAAGGCCGTGATCTGAACGTGGCTCTTTCACTCCAGCGCTGTCCTACCAGACAGTCTCGTCCCTTCACCTGATGAAGGCCGCTTGTGTTGTGGCCGAAACGTCGTGAGAATATTATTGTGTTATTTTATTTTATCAATTTATTATTTTATTCTCATTCTACGTGACTTTACCGAAAGAACCAAAGAAGATGAATCATTGCAGTCACGAAAGCTTTAAATCGAAATTTAACCGCCTCTACGGGGAGGGATTCCACACATCCTTAAGATCATTCAACAGACTTCGGGATAAGAAGGCTCAACTAATCGAGTCTCTCACCTTTCTGAAGAGATGCTGCGACTCTAAGGCGCTTTGTTCCTCTCACACAGCTTAAAGGCCGTGATCTGAACGTGGCTCTTTCACTCCAGCGCTGTCCTACCAGACAGTCTCGTCCCTTCACCTGATGAAGGCCGCTTGTGTTGTGGCCGAAACGTCGTGAGAATTATATTGTGTTATTTTATTTTATCAATTTATTATTTTATTCTCATTCTACGTGACTTTACCGAAAGAACCAAAGAAGATGAATCATTGCAGTCACGAAAGCTTTAAATCGAAATTTAACCGCCTCTGCGGGGAGGGATTCCACACATCCTTAAGATCATTCAACAGACTTCGGGATAAGAAGGCTCAACTAATCGAGTCTCTCACCTTTGTGAAGAGATGCCGCGACTCTAAGGCGCTTTGTTCCTCTCACACAGCTTAAAGGTCGTGATCTGAACGTGGCTCTTTCACTCCAGCGCTGTCCTACCAGACAGTCTCGTCCCTTCCACTGATGAAGGCCGCTTGTGTTGTGGCCGAAACGTCGTGAGAATATTATTGTGTTATTTTATTTTATCAATTTATTATTTTATTCTCATTCTACGTGACTTTACCGAAAGAACCAAAGAAGATGAATCATTGCAGTCACGAAAGCTTTAAATCGAAATTTAACCGCCTCTACGGGGAGGAATTCCACACATCCTTAAGATCATTCAACAGACTTCGGGATAAGAAGGCTCAACTAATCGAGTCTCTCACCTTTCTGAAGAGATGCCGCGACTCTAAGGCGCTTTGTTCCTCTCACACAGCTTAAAGGCCGTGATCTGAACGTGGCTCTTTCACTCCAGCGCTGTCCTACCAGACAGTCTCGTCCCTTCACCTGATGAAGGCCGCTTGTGTTGTGGCCGAAACGTCGTGAGAATATTATTGTGTTATTTTATTTTATCAATTTATTATTTTATTCTCATTCTACGTGACTTTACCGAAAGAACCAAAGAAGATGAATCATTGCAGTCACGAAAGCTTTAAATCGAAATTTAACCGCCTCTACGGGGAGGGATTCCACACATCCTTAAGATCATTCAACAGACTTCGGGATAAGAAGGCTCAACTAATCGAATCTCTCACCTTTCTGAAGAGATGCCGCGACTCTAAGGCGCTTTGTTCCTCTCACACAGCTTAAAGGCCGTTATCTGAACGTGGCTCTTTCACTCCAGCGCTGTCCTACCAGACAGTCTCGTCCCTTCACCTGATGAAGGCCGCTTGTGTTGTGGCCGAAACGTCGTGAGAATATTATTGTGTTATTTTATTTTATCAATTTATTATTTTATTCTCATTCTACGTGACTTTACCGAAAGAACCAAAGAAGATGAATCATTGCAGTCACGAAAGCTTTAAATCGAAATTTAACCGCCTCTACGGGGAGGGATTCCACACATCCTTAAGATCATTCAACAGACTTCGGGATAAGAAGGCTCAACTAATCGAGTCTCTCACCTTTCTGAAGAGATGCTGCGACTCTAAGGCGCTTTGTTCCTCTCACACAGCTTAAAGGCCGTGATCTGAACGTGGCTCTTTCACTCCAGCGCTGTCCTACCAGACAGTCTCGTCCCTTCACCTGATGAAGGCCGCTTGTGTTGTGGCCGAAACGTCGTGAGAATTATATTGTGTTATTTTATTTTATCAATTTATTATTTTATTCTCATTCTACGTGACTTTACCGAAAGAACCAAAGAAGATGAATCATTGCAGTCACGAAAGCTTTAAATCGAAATTTAACCGCCTCTGCGGGGAGGGATTCCACACATCCTTAAGATCATTCAACAGACTTCGGGATAAGAAGGCTCAACTAATCGAGTCTCTCACCTTTGTGAAGAGATGCCGCGACTCTAAGGCGCTTTGTTCCTCTCACACAGCTTAAAGGTCGTGATCTGAACGTGGCTCTTTCACTCCAGCGCTGTCCTACCAGACAGTCTCGTCCCTTCCACTGATGAAGGCCGCTTGTGTTGTGGCCGAAACGTCGTGAGAATATTATTGTGTTATTTTATTTTATCAATTTATTATTTTATTCTCATTCTACGTGACTTTACCGAAAGAACCAAAGAAGATGAATCATTGCAGTCACGAAAGCTTTAAATCGAAATTTAACCGCCTCTACGGGGAGGAATTCCACACATCCTTAAGATCATTCAACAGACTTCGGGATAAGAAGGCTCAACTAATCGAGTCTCTCACCTTTCTGAAGAGATGCCGCGACTCTAAGGCGCTTTGTTCCTCTCACACAGCTTAAAGGCCGTGATCTGAACGTGGCTCTTTCACTCCAGCGCTGTCCTACCAGACAGTCTCGTCCCTTCACCTGATGAAGGCCGCTTGTGTTGTGGCCGAAACGTCGTGAGAATATTATTGTGTTATTTTATTTTATCAATTTATTATTTTATTCTCATTCTACGTGACTTTACCGAAAGAACCAAAGAAGATGAATCATTGCAGTCACGAAAGCTTTAAATCGAAATTTAACCGCCTCTACGGGGAGGGATTCCACACATCCTTAAGATCATTCAACAGACTTCGGGATAAGAAGGCTCAACTAATCGAATCTCTCACCTTTCTGAAGAGATGCCGCGACTCTAAGGCGCTTTGTTCCTCTCACACAGCTTAAAGGCCGTTATCTGAACGTGGCTCTTTCACTCCAGCGCTGTCCTACCAGACAGTCTCGTCCCTTCACCTGATGAAGGCCGCTTGTGTTGTGGCCGAAACGTCGTGAGAATATTATTGTGTTATTTTATTTTATCAATTTATTATTTTATTCTCATTCTACGTGACTTTACCGAAAGAACCAAAGAAGATGAATCATTGCAGTCACGAAAGCTTTAAATCGAAATTTAACCGCCTCTACGGGGAGGAATTCCACACATCCTTAAGATCATTCAACAGACTTCGGGATAAGAAGGCTCAACTAATCGAGTCTCTCACCTTTCTGAAGAGATGCCGCGACTCTAAGGCGCTTTGTTCCTCTCACACAGCTTAAAGGCCGTGATCTGAACGTGGCTCTTTCACTCCAGCGCTGTCCTACCAGACAGTCTCGTCCCTTCACCTGATGAAGGCCGCTTGTGTTGTGGCCGAAACGTCGTGAGAATATTATTGTGTTATTTTATTTTATCAATTTATTATTTTATTCTCATTCTACGTGACTTTACCGAAAGAACCAAAGAAGATGAATCATTGCAGTCACGAAAGCTTTAAATCGAAATTTAACCGCCTCTACGGGAAGGGATTCCACACATCCTTAAGATCATTCAACAGACTTCGGGATAAGAAGGCTCAACTAATCGAGTCTCTCACCTTTCTGAAGAGATGCGGCGACTCTAAGGCGCTTTGTTCCTTTCACACAGCTTAAAGGCCGTGATCTGAACGTGGCTCTTTCACTCCAGCGCTGTCCTACCAGACAGTCTCGTCCCTTCACCTGATGAAGGCCGCTTGTGTTGTGGCCGAAACGTCGTGAGAATATTATTGTGTTATTTTATTTTATCAATTTATTATTTTATTCTCATTCTACGTGACTTTACCGAAAGAACCAAAGAAGATGAATCATTGCAGTCACGAAAGCTTTAAATCGAAATTTAACCGCCTCTACGGGGAGGGATTCCACACATCCTTAAGATCATTCAACAGACTTCGGGATAAGAAGGCTCAACTAATCGAGTCTCTCACCTTTCTGAAGAGATGCTGCGACTCTAAGGCGCTTTGTTCCTCTCACACAGCTTAAAGGCCGTGATCTGAACGTGGCTCTTTCACTCCAGCGCTGTCCTACCAGACAGTCTCGTCCCTTCACCTGATGAAGGCCGCTTGTGTTGTGGCCGAAACGTCGTGAGAATTATATTGTGTTATTTTATTTTATCAATTTATTATTTTATTCTCATTCTACGTGACTTTACCGAAAGAACCAAAGAAGATGAATCATTGCAGTCACGAAAGCTTTAAATCGAAATTTAACCGCCTCTGCGGGGAGGGATTCCACACATCCTTAAGATCATTCAACAGACTTCGGGATAAGAAGGCTCAACTAATCGAGTCTCTCACCTTTGTGAAGAGATGCCGCGACTCTAAGGCGCTTTGTTCCTCTCACACAGCTTAAAGGTCGTGATCTGAACGTGGCTCTTTCACTCCAGCGCTGTCCTACCAGACAGTCTCGTCCCTTCCACTGATGAAGGCCGCTTGTGTTGTGGCCGAAACGTCGTGAGAATATTATTGTGTTATTTTATTTTATCAATTTATTATTTTATTCTCATTCTACGTGACTTTACCGAAAGAACCAAAGAAGATGAATCATTGCAGTCACGAAAGCTTTAAATCGAAATTTAACCGCCTCTACGGGGAGGAATTCCACACATCCTTAAGATCATTCAACAGACTTCGGGATAAGAAGGCTCAACTAATCGAGTCTCTCACCTTTCTGAAGAGATGCCGCGACTCTAAGGCGCTTTGTTCCTCTCACACAGCTTAAAGGCCGTGATCTGAACGTGGCTCTTTCACTCCAGTGCTGTCCTACCAGACAGTCTCGTCCCTTCACCTGATGAAGGCCGCTTGTGTTGTGGCCGAAACGTCGTGAGAATATTATTGTGTTATTTTATTTTATCAATTTATTATTTTATTCTCATTCTACGTGACTTTACCGAAATAATCAAAGAAGATGAATCATTGCAGTCACGAAAGCTTTAAATCGAAATTTAACCGCCTCTACGGGGAGGGATTCCACACATCCTTAAGATCATTCAACAGACTTCGGGATAAGAAGGCTCAACTAATCGAGTCTCTCACCTTTCTGAAGAGATGCCGCGACTCTAAGGCGCTTTGTTCCTTTCACACAGCTTAAAGGCCGTGATCTGAACGTGGCTCTTTCACTCCAGCGCTGTCCTACCAGACAGTCTCGTCCCTTCACCTGATGAAGGCCGCTTGTATTGTGGCCGAAACGTCGTGAGAATATTATTGTGTTATTTTATTTTATCAATTTATTATTTTATTCTCATTCTACGTGACTTTACCGAAAGAACCAAAGAAGATGAATCATTGCAGTCACGAAAGCTTTAAATCGAAATTTAACCGCCTCTACGGGGAGGGATTCCACACATCCTTAAGATCATTCAACAGACTTCGGGATAAGAAGGCTCAACTAATCGAATCTCTCACCTTTCTGAAGAGATGCCGCGACTCTAAGGCGCTTTGTTCCACTCACACAGCTTAAAGGCCGTTATCTGAACGTGGCTCTTTGACTCCAGCGCTGTCCTACCAGACAGTCTCGTCCCTTCACCTGATGAAGGCCGCTTGTGTTGTGGCCGAAACGTCGTGAGAATATTATTGTGTTATTTTATTTTATCAATTTATTATTTTATTCTCATTCTACGTGACTTTACCGAAAGAACCAAAGAAGATGAATCATTGCAGTCACGAAAGCTTTAAATCGAAATTTAACCGCCTCTACGGGGAGGAATTCCACACATCCTTAAGATCATTCAACAGACTTCGGGATAAGAAGGCTCAACTAATCGAGTCTCTCACCTTTCTGAAGAGATGCCGCGACTCTAAGGCGCTTTGTTCCTTTCACACAGCTTAAAGGCCGTGATCTGAACGTGGCTCTTTCACTCCAGCGCTGTCCTACCAGACAGTCTCATCCCTTCACCTGATGAAGGCCGCTTGTGTTGTGGCCGAAACGTCGTGAGAATTATATTGTGTTATTTTATTTTATCAATTTATTATTTTATTCTCATTCTACGTGACTTTACCGAAAGAACCAAAGAAGATTAATCATTGCAGTCACGAAAGCTTTAAATCGAAATTTAACTGCCTCTGCGGGGAGGGATTCCACACATCCTTAAGATCATTCAACAGACTTCGGGATAAGAAGGCTCAACTAATCGAGTCTCTCACCTTTGTGAAGAGATGCCGCCACTCTAAGGCGCTTTGTTCCTCTCACACAGCTTAAAGGTCGTGATCTGAACGTGGCTCTTTCACTCCAGCGCTGTCCTACCAGACAGTCTCGTCCCTTCACCTGATGAAGGCCGCTTGTGTTGTGGCCGAAACGTCGTGAGAATATTATTGTGTTATTTTATTTTATCAATTTATTATTTTATTCTCATTCTACGTGACTTTACCGAAAGAACCAAAGAAGATGAATCATTGCAGTCACGAAAGCTTTAAATCGAAATTTAACCGCCTCTACGGGGAGGAATTCCACACATCCTTAAGATCATTCAACAGACTTCGGGATAAGAAGGCTCAACTAATCGAGTCTCTCACCTTTCTGAAGAGATGCCGCGACTCTAAGGCGCTTTGTTCCTCTCACACAGCTTAAAGGCCGTGATCTGAACGTGGCTCTTTCACTCCAGCGCTGTCCTACCAGACAGTCTCGTCCCTTCACCTGATGAAGGCCGCTTGTGTTGTGGCCGAAACGTCGTGAGAATATTATTGTGTTATTTTATTTTATCAATTTATTATTTTATTCTCATTCTACGTGACTTTACCGAAAGAATCAAAGAAGATGAATCATTGCAGTCACGAAAGCTTTAAATCGAAATTTAACCGCCTCTACGGGGAGGGATTCCACACATCCTTAAGATCATTCAACAGACTTCGGGATAAGAAGGCTCAACTAATCGAGTCTCTCACCTTTCTGAAGAGATGCCGCGACTCTAAGGCGCTTTGTTCCTTTCACACAGCTTAAAGGCCGTGATCTGAACGTGGCTCTTTCACTCCAGCGCTGTCCTACCAGACAGTCTCGTCCCTTCACCTGATGAAGGCCGCTTGTGTTGTGGCCGAAACGTCGTGAGAATATTATTGTGTTATTTTATTTTATCAATTTATTATTTTATTCTCATTCTACGTGACTTTACCGAAAGAACCAAAGAAGATGAATCATTGCAGTCACGAAAGCTTTAAATCGAAATTTAACCGCCTCTACGGGGAGGGATTCCACACATCCTTAAGATCATTCAACAGACTTCGGGATAAGAAGGCTCAACTAATCGAGTCTCTCACCTTTCTGAAGAGATGCTGCGACTCTAAGGCGCTTTGTTCCTCTCACACAGCTTAAAGGCCGTGATCTGAACGTGGCTCTTTCACTCCAGCGCTGTCCTACCAGACAGTCTCGTCCCTTCACCTGATGAAGGCCGCTTGTGTTGTGGCCGAAACGTCGTGAGAATATTATTGTGTTATTTTATTTTATCAATTTATTATTTTATTCTCATTCTACGTGACTTTACCGAAAGAACCAAAGAAGATGAATCATTGCAGTCACGAAAGCTTTAAATCGAAATTTAACCGCCTCTACGGGGAGGGATTCCACACATCCTTAAGATCATTCAACAGACTTCGGGATAAGAAGGCTCAACTAATCGAATCTCTCACCTTTCTGAAGAGATGCCGCGACTCTAAGGCGCTTTGTTCCTCTCACACAGCTTAAAGGCCGTTATCTGAACGTGGCTCTTTGACTCCAGCGCTGTCCTACCAGACAGTCTCGTCCCTTCACCTGATGAAGGCCGCTTGTGTTGTGGCCGAAACGTCGTGAGAATATTATTGTGTTATTTTATTTTATCAATTTATTATTTTATTCTCATTCTACGTGACTTTACCGAAAGAACCAAAGAAGATGAATCATTGCAGTCACGAAAGCTTTAAATCGAAATTTAACCGCCTCTACGGGGAGGAATTCCACACATCCTTAAGATCATTCAACAGACTTCGGGATAAGAAGGCTCAACTAATCGAGTCTCTCACCTTTCTGAAGAGATGCCGCGACTCTAAGGCGCTTTGTTCCTTTCACACAGCTTAAAGGCCGTGATCTGAACGTGGCTCTTTCACTCCAGCGCTGTCCTACCAGACAGTCTCGTCCCTTCACCTGATGAAGGCCGCTTGTGTTGTGGCCGAAACGTCGTGAGAATTATATTGTGTTATTTTATTTTATCAATTTATTATTTTATTCTCAATCCACGTGACTTTACCGAAAGAACCAAAGAAGATGAATCATTGCAGTCACGAAAGCTTTAAATCGAAATTTAACCGCCTCTGCGGGGAGGGATTCCACACATCCTTAAGATCATTCAACAGACTTCGGGATAAGAAGGCTCAACTAATCGAGTCTCTCACCTTTCTGAAGAGATGCCGCGACTCTAAGGCGCTTTGTTCCTCTCACACAGCTTAAAGGCCGTGATCTGAACGTGGCTCTTTCACTCCAGCGCTGTCCTACCAGACAGTCTCGTCCCTTCACCTGATGAAGGCCGCTTGTGTTGTGGCCGAAACGTCGTGAGAATATTATTGTGTTATTTTATTTTATCAATTTATTATTTTATTCTCATTCTACGTGACTTTACCGAAAGAACCAAAGAAGATTAATCATTGCAGTCACGAAAGCTTTAAATCGAAATTTAACCGCCTCTACGGGGAGGAATTCCACACATCCTTAAGATCATTCAACAGACTTCGGGATAAGAAGGCTCAACTAATCGAGTCTCTCACCTTTCTGAAGAGATGCCGCGACTCTAAGCCGCTTTGTTCCTCTCACACAGCTTAAAGGCCGTGATCTGAACGTGGCTCTTTCACTCCAGCGCTGTCCTACCAGACAGTCTCGTCCCTTCACCTGATGAAGGCCGCTTGTGTTGTGGCCGAAACGTCGTGAGAATATTAATGTGTTATTTTATTTTATCAATTTATTATTTTATTCTCATTCTACGTGACTTTACCGAAAGAACCAAAGAAGATTAATCATTGCAGTCACGAAAGCTTTAAATCGAAATTTAACCGCCTCTACGGGGAGGGATTCCACACATCCTTAAGATCATTCAACAGACTTCGGGATAAGAAGGCTCAACTAATCGAGTCTCTCACCTTTCTGAAGAGATGCCGCGACTCTAAGGCGCTTTGTTCCTCTCACACAGCTTAAAGGCCGTGATCTGAACGTGGCTCTTTCACTCCAGCGCTGTCCTACCAGACAGTCTCGTCCCTTCACTTGATGAAGGCCACTTGTGTTGTGGCCAAAACGTCGTGAGAATATTATTGTGTTATTTTATTTTATCAATTTATTATTTTATTCTCATTCTACGTGACTTTACCGAAAGAACCAAAGAAGATGAATCATTGCAGTCACGAAAGCTTTAAATCGAAATTTAACCGCCTCTACGGGGAGGGATTCCACACATCCTTAATATCATTCAACAGACTTCGGGATAAGAAGGCTCAACTAATCGAGTCTCTCAGCTTTCTGAAGAGATGCCGCGACTCTAAGGCGCTTTGTTCCTCTCACACAGTTTAAAGGCCGTGATCTGAACGTGGCTCTTTCACTCCAGCGCTGTCCTACCAGACAGTCTCGTCCCTTCACCTGATGAAGGCCGCTTGTGTTGTGGCCAAAACGTCGTGAGAATATTATTGTTTTATTTTATTTTATCAATTTATTATTTTATTCTCATTCTACGTGACTTTACCGAAAGAACCAAAGAAGATGAATCATTGCAGTCACGAAAGCTTTAAATCGAAATTTAACCGCCTCTACGGGGAGGGATTCCACACATCCTTAAGATCATTCAACAGACGTCGGGATAAGAAGGCTCAACTAATCGAGTCTCTCACCTTTCTGAAGAGATGCCGCGACTCTAAGGCGCTTTGTTCCTTTCACACAGCTTAAAGGCCGTGATCTGAACGTGGCTCTTTCACTCCAGCGCTGTCCTACCAGACAGTCTCGTCCCTTCACCTGATGAAGGCCGCTTGTGTTGTGGCCGAAACGTCGTGAGAATATTATTGTGTTATTTTATTTTATCAATTTATTATTTTATTCTCATTCTACGTGACTTTACCGAAAGAACCAAAGAAGATGAATCATTGCAGTCACGAAAGCTTTAAATCGAAATTTAACCGCCTCTACGGGGAGGGATTCCACACATCCTTAAGATCATTCAACAGACTTCGGGATAAGAAGGCTCAACTAATCGAGTCTCTCACCTTTCTGAAGAGATGCTGCGACTCTAAGGCGCTTTGTTCCTCTCACACAGCTTAAAGGCCGTGATCTGAACGTGGCTCTTTCACTCCAGCGCTGTCCTACCAGACAGTCTCGTCCCTTCACCTGATGAAGGCCGCTTGTGTTGTGGCCGAAACGTCGTGAGAATATTATTGTGTTATTTTATTTTATCAATTTATTATTTTATTCTCATTCTACGTGACTTTACCGAAAGAACCAAAGAAGATGAATCATTGCAGTCACGAAAGCTTTAAATCGAAATTTAACCGCCTCTACGGGGAGGGATTCCACACATCCTTAAGATCATTCAACAGACTTCGGGATAAGAAGGCTCAACTAATCGAATCTCTCACCTTTCTGAAGAGATGCCGCGACTCTAAGGCGCTTTGTTCCTCTCACACAGCTTAAAGGCCGTTATCTGAACGTGGCTCTTTGACTCCAGCGCTGTCCTACCAGACAGTCTCGTCCCTTCACCTGATGAAGGCCGCTTGTGTTGTGGCCGAAACGTCGTGAGAATATTATTGTGTTATTTTATTTTATCAATTTATTATTTTATTCTCATTCTACGTGACTTTACCGAAAGAACCAAAGAAGATGAATCATTGCAGTCACGAAAGCTTTAAATCGAAATTTAACCGCCTCTACGGGGAGGAATTCCACACATCCTTAAGATCATTCAACAGACTTCGGGATAAGAAGGCTCAACTAATCGAGTCTCTCACCTTTCTGAAGAGATGCCGCGACTCTAAGGCGCTTTGTTCCTTTCACACAGCTTAAAGGCCGTGATCTGAACGTGGCTCTTTCACTCCAGCGCTGTCCTACCAGACAGTCTCGTCCCTTCACCTGATGAAGGCCGCTTGTGTTGTGGCCGAAACGTCGTGAGAATTATATTGTGTTATTTTATTTTATCAATTTATTATTTTATTCTCAATCCACGTGACTTTACCGAAAGAACCAAAGAAGATGAATCATTGCAGTCACGAAAGCTTTAAATCGAAATTTAACCGCCTCTGCGGGGAGGGATTCCACACATCCTTAAGATCATTCAACAGACTTCGGGATAAGAAGGCTCAACTAATCGAGTCTCTCACCTTTCTGAAGAGATGCCGCGACTCTAAGGCGCTTTGTTCCTCTCACACAGCTTAAAGGCCGTGATCTGAACGTGGCTCTTTCACTCCAGCGCTGTCCTACCAGACAGTCTCGTCCCTTCACCTGATGAAGGCCGCTTGTGTTGTGGCCGAAACGTCGTGAGAATATTATTGTGTTATTTTATTTTATCAATTTATTATTTTATTCTCATTCTACGTGACTTTACCGAAAGAACCAAAGAAGATGAATCATTGCAGTCACGAAAGCTTTAAATCGAAATTTAACCGCCTCTACGGGGAGGAATTCCACACATCCTTAAGATCATTCAACAGACTTCGGGATAAGAAGGCTCAACTAATCGAGTCTCTCACCTTTCTGAAGAGATGCCGCGACTCTAAGCCGCTTTGTTCCTCTCACACAGCTTAAAGGCCGTGATCTGAACGTGGCTCTTTCACTCCAGCGCTGTCCTACCAGACAGTCTCGTCCCTTCACCTGATGAAGGCCGCTTGTGTTGTGGCCGAAACGTCGTGAGAATATTAATGTGTTATTTTATTTTATCAATTTATTATTTTATTCTCATTCTACGTGACTTTACCGAAAGAACCAAAGAAGATGAATCATTGCAGTCACGAAAGCTTTAAATCGAAATTTAACCGCCTCTACGGGGAGGGATTCCACACATCCTTAAGATCATTCAACAGACTTCGGGATAAGAAGGCTCAACTAATCGAGTCTCTCACCTTTCTGAAGAGATGCCGCGACTCTAAGGCGCTTTGTTCCTCTCACACAGCTTAAAGGCCGTGATCTGAACGTGGCTCTTTCACTCCAGCGCTGTCCTACCAGACAGTCTCGTCCCTTCACTTGATGAAGGCCACTTGTGTTGTGGCCAAAACGTCGTGAGAATATTATTGTGTTATTTTATTTTATCAATTTATTATTTTATTCTCATTCTACGTGACTTTACCGAAAGAACCAAAGAAGATGAATCATTGCAGTCACGAAAGCTTTAAATCGAAATTTAACCGCCTCTACGGGGAGGGATTCCACACATCCTTAATATCATTCAACAGACTTCGGGATAAGAAGGCTCAACTAATCGAGTCTCTCAGCTTTCTGAAGAGATGCCGCGACTCTAAGGCGCTTTGTTCCTCTCACACAGTTTAAAGGCCGTGATCTGAACGTGGCTCTTTCACTCCAGCGCTGTCCTACCAGACAGTCTCGTCCCTTCACCTGATGAAGGCCGCTTGTGTTGTGGCCAAAACGTCGTGAGAATATTATTGTTTTATTTTATTTTATCAATTTATTATTTTATTCTCATTCTACGTGACTTTACCGAAAGAACCAAAGAAGATGAATCATTGCAGTCACGAAAGCTTTAAATCGAAATTTAACCGCCTCTACGGGGAGGGATTCCACACATCCTTAAGATCATTCAACAGACGTCGGGATAAGAAGGCTCAACTAATCGAATCTCTCACCTTTCTGAAGAGATGCCGCGACTCTAAGGTGCTTTGTTCCTCTCACACAGCTTAAAGGCCGTGATCTGAACGTGGCTCTTTCACTCCAGCGCTGTCCTACAAGACAGTCTCGTCCCTTCACCTGATGAAGGCCGCTTGTGTTGTGGCCGAAACGTCGTGAGAATATTATTGTGTTATTTAATTTTATCCATTTATTATTTTATTCTCATTCTACGTGACTTTACCGAAAGAACCAAAGAAGATGAATCATTGCAGTCACGAAAGCTTTAAATCGAAATTTAACCGCCTCTACGGGGAGGGATTCCACACATCCTTAAGATCATTCAACAGACTTCGGGATAAGAAGGCTCAACTAATCGAGTCTCTCACCTTTCTGAAGAGATGCCGCGACTCTAAGGCGCTTTGTTCCTCTCACACAGCTTAAAGGCCGTGATCTGAACGTGGCTCTTTCACTCCAGCGCTGTCCTACCAGACAGTCTCGTCCCTTCACCTGATGAAGGCCGCTTGTGTTGTGGCCGAAACGTCGTGAGAATATTATTGTGTTATTTTATTTTATCAATTTATTATTTTATTCTCATTCTACGTGACTTTACCGAAAGAACCAAAGAAGATGAATCATTGCAGTCAGGAAAGCTTTAAATCGAAATTTAACCGCCTCTACGGGGAGGGATTCCACACATCCTTAAGATCATTCAACAGACTTCGGGATAAGAAGGCTCAACTAATCGAGTCTCTCACCTTTCTGAAGAGATGCCGCGACTCTAAGGCGCTTTGTTCCTCTCACACAGCTTAAAGGCCGTGATCTGAACGTGGCTCTTTCACTCCAGCGCTGTCCTACCAGACAGTCTCGTCCCTTCACCTGATGAAGGCCGCTTGTGTTGTGGCCGAAACGTCGTGAGAATATTATTGTGTTATTTTGTTTTATCAATTTATTATTTTATTCTCATTCTACATGACTTTACCGAAAGAACCAAAGAAGATGAATCATTGCAGTCACGAAAGCTTTAAATCGAAATTTAACCGCCTCTACGGGGAGGGATTCCACACATCCTTAAGATCATTCAACAGACTTCGGGATAAGAAGGCTCAACTAATCGAATCTCTCACCTTTCTGAAGAGATGCCGCGACTCTAAGTTGCTTTGTTCCTCTCACACAGCTTAAAGGCCGTGATCTGAACGTGGCTCTTTCACTCCAGCGCTGTCCTACCAGACAGTCTCGTCCCTTCACCTGATAAAGGCCGCTTGTGTTGTGGCCGAAACGTCGTGAGAATATTATTGTGTTATTTTATTTTATCAATTTATTATTTTATTCTCATTCTACGTGACTTTACCGAAAGAACCAAAGAAGATGAATCATTGCAGTCACGAAAGCTTTAAATCGAAATTTAACCGCCTCTACGGGGAGGGATTCCACACATCCTTAAGATCATTCAACAGACGTCGGGATAAGAAGGCTCAACTAATCGAATCTCTCACCTTTCTGAAGAGATGCCGCGACTCTAAGGCGCTTTGTTCCTCTCACACAGCTTAAAGGTCGTTATCTGAACGTGGCTCTTTCACTCCAGCGCTGTCCTACCAGACAGTCTCGTCCCTTTACCTGATGAAGGCCGCTTGTGTTGTGGCCAAAACGTCGTGAGAATATTATTGTGTTATTTTATTTTATCAATTTATTATTTTATTCTCATTCTACGTGACTTTACCGAAAGAACCAAAGAAGATGAATCATTGCAGTCACGAAAGCTTTAAATCGAAATTTAACTGCCTCTACGGGGAGGGATTCCACACATCCTTAAGATCATTCAACAGACTTCGGGATAAGAAGGCTCAACTAATCGAGTCTCTCACCTTTCTGAAGAGATGCCGCGACTCTAAGGCGCTTTGTTCCTTTCACACAGCTTAAAGGCCGTGATCTGAACGTGGCTCTTTCACTCCAGCGCTGTCCTACCAGACAGTCTCGTCCCTTAACCTGATGAAGGCCGCTTGTGTTGTGGCCGAAACGTCGTGAGAATATTATTGTGTTATTTAATTTTATCCATTTATTATTTTATTCTCATTCTACGTGACTTTACCGAAAGAACCAAAGAAGATGAATCATTGCAGTCACGAAAGCTTTAAATCGAAATTTAACCGCCTCTACGGGGAGGGATTCCACACATCCTTAAGATCATTCAACAGACTTCGGGATAAGAAGGCTCAACTAATCGAGTCTCTCACCTTTCTGAAGAGATGCCGCGACTCTAAGGCGCTTTGTTCCTCTCACACAGCTTAAAGGCCGTGATCTGAACGTGGCTCTTTCACTCCAGCGCTGTCCTACCAGACAGTCTCGTCCCTTCACCTGATGAAGGCCGCATGTGTTGTGGCCGAAACGTCGTGAGAATATTATTGTGTTATTTTATTTTATCAATTTATTATTTTATTCTCATTCTACGTGACTTTACCGAAAGAACCAAAGAAGATGAATCATTGCAGTCACGAAAGCTTTAAATCGAAATTTAACCGCCTCTACGGGGAGGGATTCCACACATCCTTAAGATCATTCAACAGACTTCGGGATAAGAAGGCTCAACTAATCGAGTCTCTCACCTTTCTGAAGAGATGCCGCGACTCTAAGGCGCTTTGTTCCTCTCACACAGCTTAAAGGCCGTGATCTGAACGTGGCTCTTTCACTCCAGCGCTGTCCTACCAGACAGTCTCGTCCCTTCACCTGATGAAGGCCGCTTGTGTTGTGGCCGAAACGTCGTGAGAATATTATTGTGTTATTTTATTTTATCAATTTATTATTTTATTCTCATTCTACGTGACTTTACCGAAAGAACCAAAGAAGATGAATCATTGCAGTCACGAAAGCTTTAAATCGAAATTTAACCGCCTCTACGGGGAGGAATTCCACACATCCTTAAAATCATTCAACAGACTTCGGGATAAGAAGGCTCAACTAATCGAGTCTCTCACCTTTCTGAAGAGATGCCGCGACTCTAAGCCGCTTTGTTCCTCTCACACAGCTTAAAGGCCGTGATCTGAACGTGGCTCTTTCACTCCAGCGCTGTCCTACCAGACAGTCTCGTCCCTTCACCTGATGAAGGCCGCTTGTGTTGTGGCCGAAACGTCGTGAGAATATTATTGTGTTATTTTATTTTATCAATTTATTATTTTATTCTCATTCTACGTGACTTTACCGAAAGAACCAAAGAAGATGAATCATTGCAGTCACGAAAGCTTTAAATCGAAATTTAACCGCCTCTACGGGGAGGGATTCCACACATCCTTAAGATCATTCAACAGACTTCGGGATAAGAAGGCTCAACTAATCGAGTCTCTCACCTTTCTGAAGAGATGCCGCGACTCTAAGGCGCTTTGTTCCTCTCACACAGCTTAAAGGCCGTGATCTGAACGTGGCTCTTTCACTCCAGCGCTGTCCTACCAGACAGTCTCGTCCCTTTACCTGATGAAGGCCGCTTGTGTTGTGGCCAAAACGTCGTGAGAATATTATTGTGTTATTTTATTTTATCAATTTATTATTTTATTCTCATTCTACGTGACTTTACCGAAAGAACCAAAGAAGATGAATCATTGCAGTCACGAAAGCTTTAAATCGAAATTTAACTGCCTCTACGGGGAGGGATTCCACACATCCTTAAGATCATTCAACAGACTTCGGGATAAGAAGGCTCAACTAATCGAGTCTCTCACCTTTCTGAAGAGATGCCGCGACTCTAAGGCGCTTTGTTCCTTTCACACAGCTTAAAGGCCGTGATCTGAACGTGGCTCTTTCACTCCAGCGCTGTCCTACCAGACAGTCTCGTCCCTTCACCTGATGAAGGCCGCTTGTGTTGTTGCCGAAACGTCGTGAGAATATTATTGTGTTATTTTATTTTATCAATTTATTATTTTATTCTCATTCTACGTGACTTTACCGAAAGAACCAAAGAAGATGAATCATTGCAGTCACGAAAGCTTTAAATCGAAATTTAACCGCCTCTACGGGGAGGGATTCCACACATCCTTAAGATCATTCAACAGACTTCGGGATAAGAAGGCTCAACTAATCGAGTCTCTCACCTTTCTGAAGAGATGCCGCGACTCTAAGGCGCTTTGTTCCTCTCACGCAGCTTAAAGGCCGTGATCTGAACGTGGCTCTTTCACTCCAGCGCTGTCCTACCAGACAGTCTCGTCCCTTCACCTGATGAAGGCCGCTTGTGTTGTGGCCGAAACGTCGTGAGAATATTATTGTGTTATTTTATTTTATCAATTTATTATTTTATTCTCATTCTACGTGACTTTACCGAAAGAACCAAAGAAGATGAATCATTGCAGTCACGAAAGCTTTAAATCGAAATTTAACCGCCTCTACGGGGAGGAAATCCACACATCCTTAAGATCATTCAACAGACTTCGGGATAAGAAGGCTCAACTAATCGAGTCTCTCACCTTTCTGAAGAGATGCCGCGACTCTAAGGCGCTTTGTTCCTCTCACACAGCTTAAAGGCCGTGATCTGAACGTGGCTCTTTCACTCCAGCGCTGTCCTACCAGACAGTCTCGTCCCTTCACCTGATGAAGGCCGCTTGTGTTGTGGCCGAAACGTCGTGAGAATATTATTGTGTTATTTTATTTTATCAATTTATTATTTTATTCTCATTCTACGTGACTTTACCGAAAGAACCAAAGAAGATGAATCATTGCAGTCACGAAAGTTTTAAATCGAAATTTAACCGCCTCTACGGGGAGGGATTCCACACATCCTTAAGATCATTCAACAGACTTCGGGATAAGAAGGCTCAACTAATCGAGTCTCTCACCTTTCTGAAGAGATGCCGCGACTCTAAGCCGCTTTGTTCCTCTCACACAGCTTAAAGGCCGTGATCTGAACGTGGCTCTTTCACTCCAGCGCTGTCCTACCAGACAGTCTCGTCCCTTCACCTGATGAAGGCCGCTTGTGTTGTGGCCGAAACGTCGTGAGAATATTAATGTGTTATTTTATTTTATCAATTTATTATTTTATTCTCATTCTACGTGACTTTACCGAAAGAACCAAAGAAGATGAATCATTGCAGTCACGAAAGCTTTAAATCGAAATTTAACCGCCTCTACGGGGAGGGATTCCACACATCCTTAAGATCATTCAACAGACTTCGGGATAAGAAGGCTCAACTAATCGAGTCTCTCACCTTTCTGAAGAGATGCCGCGACTCTAAGGCGCTTTGTTCCTCTCACACAGCTTAAAGGCCGTGATCTGAACGTGGCTCTTTCACTCCAGCGCTGTCCTACCAGACAGTCTCGTCCCTTCACCTGATGAAGGCCACTTGTGTTGTGGCCAAAACGTCGTGAGAATATTATTGTGTTATTTTATTTTATCAATTTATTATTTTATTCTCATTCTACGTGACTTTACCGAAAGAACCAAAGAAGATGAATCATTGCAGTCACGAAAGCTTTAAATCGAAATTTAACCGCCTCTACGGGGAGGGATTCCACACATCCTTAATATCATTCAACAGACTTCGGGATAAGAAGGCTCAACTAATCGAGTCTCTCACCTTTCTGAAGAGATGCCGCGACTCTAAGGCGCTTTGTTCCTCTCACACAGTTTAAAGGCCGTGATCTGAACGTGGCTCTTTCACTCCAGCGCTGTCCTACCAGACAGTCTCGTCCCTTCACCTGATGAAGGCCGCTTGTGTTGTGGCCAAAACGTCGTGAGAATATTATTGTGTTATTTTATTTTATCAATTTATTATTTTATTCTCATTCTACGTGACTTTACCGAAAGAACCAAAGAAGATGAATCATTGCAGTCACGAAAGCTTTAAATCGAAATTTAACCGCCTCTACGGGGAGGGATTCCACACATCCTTAAGATCATTCAACAGATTTCGGGATAAGAAGGCTCAACTAATCGAATCTCTCACCTTTCTGAAGAGATGCCGCGACTCTAAGGCGCTTTGTTCCTCTCACACAGCTTAAAGGCCGTTATCTGAACGTGGCTCTTTCACTCCAGCGCTGTCCTACCAGACAGTCTCGTCCCTTTACCTGATGAAGGCCGCTTGTGTTGTGGCCAAAACGTCGTGAGAATATTATTGTGTTATTTTATTTTATCAATTTATTATTTTATTCTCATTCTACGTGACTTTACCGAAAGAACCAAAGAAGATGAATCATTGCAGTCACGAAAGCTTTAAATCGAAATTTAACTGCCTCTACGGGGAGGGATTCCACACATCCTTAAGATCATTCAACAGACTTCGGGATAAGAAGGCTCAACTAATCGAGTCTCTCACCTTTCTGAAGAGATGCCGCGACTCTAAGGCGCTTTGTTCCTTTCACACAGCTTAAAGGCCGTGATCTGAACGTGGCTCTTTCACTCCAGCGCTGTCCTACCAGACAGTCTCGTCCCTTAACCTGATGAAGGCCGCTTGTGTTGTGGCCGAAACGTCGTGAGAATATTATTGTGTTATTTAATTTTATCCATTTATTATTTTATTCTCATTCTACGTGACTTTACCGAAAGAACCAAAGAAGATGAATCATTGCAGTCACGAAAGCTTTAAATCGAAATTTAACCGCCTCTATGGGGAGGAATTCCACACATCCTTAAGATCATTCAACAGACTTCGGGATAAGAAGGCTCAACTAATCGAGTCTCTCACCTTTCTGAAGAGATGCCGCGACTCTAAGGCGCTTTGTTCCTCTCACACAGCTTAAAGGCCGTGATCTGAACGTGGCTCTTTCACTCCAGCGCTGTCCTACCAGACAGTCTCGTCCCTTCACCTGATGAAGGCCGCTTGTGTTGTGGCGGAAACGTCGTGAGAATATTATTGTGTTATTTTATTTTATCAATTTATTATTTTATTCTCATTCTACGTGACTTTACCGAAAGAACCAAGGAAGATGAATCATTGCAGTCACGAAAGCTTTAAATCGAAATTTAACCGCCTCTACGGGGAGGGATTCCACACATCCTTAAGATCATTCAACAGACTTCGGGATAAGAAGGCTCAACTAATCGAATCTCTCACCTTTCTGAAGAGATGCCGCGACTCTAAGGCGCTTTGTTCCTCTCACACAGCTTAAAGGCCGTGATCTGAACGTGGCTCTTTGACTCCAGCGCTGTCCTACCAGACAGTCTCGTCCCTTCACCTGATGAAGGCCGCTTGTGTTGTGGCCGAAACGTCGTGAGAATATTATTGTGTTATTTTATTTTATCAATTTATTATTTTATTCTCATTCTACGTGACTTTACCGAAAGAACCAAAGAAGATGAATCATTGCAGTCACGAAAGCTTTAAATCGAAATTTAACCGCCTCTACGGGGAGGGATTCCACACATCCTTAAGATCATTCAACAGACTTCGGGATAAGAAGGCTCAACTAATCGAGTCTCTCACCTTTCTGAAGAGATGCTGCGACTCTAAGGCGCTTTGTTCCTCTCACACAGCTTAAAGGCCGTGATCTGAACGTGGCTCTTTCACTCCAGCGCTGTCCTACCAGACAGTCTCGTCCCTTCACCTGATGAAGGCCGCTTGTGTTGTGGCCGAAACGTCGTGAGAATTATATTGTGTTATTTTATTTTATCAATTTATTATTTTATTCTCATTCTACGTGACTTTACCGAAAGAACCAAAGAAGATGAATCATTGCAGTCACGAAAGCTTTAAATCGAAATTTAACCGCCTCTGCGGGGAGGGATTCCACACATCCTTAAGATCATTCAACAGACTTCGGGATAAGAAGGCTCAACTAATCGAGTCTCTCACCTTTGTGAAGAGATGCCGCGACTCTAAGGCGCTTTGTTCCTCTCACACAGCTTAAAGGTCGTGATCTGAACGTGGCTCTTTCACTCCAGCGCTGTCCTACCAGACAGTCTCGTCCCTTCCACTGATGAAGGCCGCTTGTGTTGTGGCCGAAACGTCGTGAGAATATTATTGTGTTATTTTATTTTATCAATTTATTATTTTATTCTCATTCTACGTGACTTTACCGAAAGAACCAAAGAAGATGAATCATTGCAGTCACGAAAGCTTTAAATCGAAATTTAACCGCCTCTACGGGGAGGGATTCCACACATCCTTAAGATCATTCAACAGACTTCGGGATAAGAAGGCTCAACTAATCGAATCTCTCACCTTTCTGAAGAGATGCCGCGACTCTAAGGCGCTTTGTTCCTCTCACACAGCTTAAAGGCCGTTATCTGAACGTGGCTCTTTGACTCCAGCGCTGTCCTACCAGACAGTCTCGTCCCTTCACCTGATGAAGGCCGCTTGTGTTGTGGCCGAAACGTCGTGAGAATATTATTGTGTTATTTTATTTTATCAATTTATTATTTTATTCTCATTCTACGTGACTTTACCGAAAGAACCAAAGAAGATATATCATTGCAGTCACGAAAGCTTTAAATCGAAATTTAACCGCCTCTACGGGGAGGGATTCCACACATCCTTAAGATCATTCAACAGACTTCGGGATAAGAAGGCTCAACTAATCGAGTCTCTCACCTTTCTGAAGAGATGCTGCGACTCTAAGGCGCTTTGTTCCTCTCACACAGCTTAAAGGCCGTGATCTGAACGTGGCTCTTTCACTCCAGCGCTGTCCTACCAGACAGTCTCGTCCCTTCACCTGATGAAGGCCGCTTGTGTTGTGGCCGAAACGTCGTGAGAATATTATTGTGTTATTTTATTTTATCAATTTATTATTTTATTCTCATTCTACGTGACTTTACCGAAAGAACCAAAGAAGATGAATCATTGCAGTCACGAAAGCTTTAAATCGAAATTTAACCGCCTCTATGGGGAGGGATTCCACACATCCTTAAGATCATTCAACAGACTTCGGGATAAGAAGGCTCAACTAATCGAGTCTCTCACCTTTCTGAAGAGATGCTGCGACTCTAAGGCGCTTTGTTCCTCTCACACAGCTTAAAGGCCGTGATCTGAACGTGGCTCTTTCACTCCAGCGCTGTCCTACCAGACAGTCTCGTCTCTTCACCTGATGAAGGCCGCTTGTGTTGTGGCCGAAACGTCGTGAGAATATTATTGTGTTATTTTATTTTATCAATTTATTATTTTATTCTCATTCTACGTGACTTTACCGAAAGAACCAAAGAAGATGAATCATTGCAGTCACGAAAGCTTTAAATCGAAATTTAACCGCCTCTACGGGGAGGGATTCCACACATCCTTAAGATCATTCAACAGACTTCGGGATAAGAAGGCTCAACTAATCGAATCTCTCACCTTTCTGAAGAGATGCCGCGACTCTAAGGCGCTTTGTTCCTCTCACACAGCTTAAAGGCCGTTATCTGAACGTGGCTCTTTGACTCCAGCGCTGTCCTACCAGACAGTCTCGTCCCTTCACCTGATGAAGGCCGCTTGTGTTGTGGCCGAAACGTCGTGAGAATATTATTGTGTTATTTTATTTTATCAATTTATTATTTTATTCTCATTCTACGTGACTTTACCGAAAGAACCAAAGAAGATTAATCATTGCAGTCACGAAAGCTTTAAATCGAAATTTAACCGCCTCTACGGGGAGGAATTCCACACATCCTTAAGATCATTCAACAGACTTCGGGATAAGAAGGCTCAACTAATCGAGTCTCTCACCTTTCTGAAGAGATGCCGCGACTCTAAGGCGCTTTGTTCCTCTCACACAGCTTAAAGGCCGTGATCTGAACGTGGCTCTTTCACTCCAGCGCTGTCCTACCAGACAGTCTCGTCCCTTCACCTGATGAAGGCCGCTTGTGTTGTGGCCGAAACGTCGTGAGAATATTATTGTGTTATTTTATTTTATCAATTTATTATTTTATTCTCATTCTACGTGACTTTACCGAAAGAACCAAAGAAGATGAATCATTGCAGTCACGAAAGCTTTAAATCGAAATTTAACCGCCTCTACGGGGAGGGATTCCACACATCCTTAAGATCATTCAACAGACTTCGGGATAAGAAGGCTCAACTAATCGAGTCTCTCACCTTTCTGAAGAGATGCGGCGACTCTAAGGCGCTTTGTTCCTTTCACACAGCTTAAAGGCCGTGATCTGAACGTGGCTCTTTCACTCCAGCGCTGTCCTACCAGACAGTCTCGTCCCTTCACCTGATGAAGGCCGCTTGTGTTGTGGCCGAAACGTCGTGAGAATATTATTGTGTTATTTTATTTTATCAATTTATTATTTTATTCTCATTCTACGTGACTTTACCGAAAGAACCAAAGAAGATGAATCATTGCAGTCACGAAAGCTTTAAATCGAAATTTAACCGCCTCTACGGGGAGGGATTCCACACATCCTTAAGATCATTCAACAGACTTCGGGAAAAGAAGGCTCAACTAATCGAGTCTCTCACCTTTCTGAAGAGATGCTGCGACTCTAAGGCGCTTTGTTCCTCTCACACAGCTTAAAGGCCGTGATCTGAACGTGGCTCTTTCACTCCAGCGCTGTCCTACCAGACAGTCTCGTCCCTTCACCTGATGAAGGCCGCTTGTGTTGTGGCCGAAACGTCGTGAGAATTATATTGTGTTATTTTATTTTATCAATTTATTATTTTATTCTCATTCTACGTGACTTTACCGAAAGAACCAAAGAAGATGAATCATTGCAGTCACGAAAGCTTTAAATCGAAATTTAACCGCCTCTGCGGGGAGGGATTCCACACATCCTTAAGATCATTCAACAGACTTCGGGATAAGAAGGCTCAACTAATCGAGTCTCTCACCTTTGTGAAGAGATGCCGCGACTCTAAGGCGCTTTGTTCCTCTCACACAGCTTAAAGGTCGTGATCTGAACGTGGCTCTTTCACTCCAGCGCTGTCCTACCAGACAGTCTCGTCCCTTCCACTGATGAAGGCCGCTTGTGTTGTGGCCGAAACGTCGTGAGAATATTATTGTGTTATTTTATTTTATCAATTTATTATTTTATTCTCATTCTACGTGACTTTACCGAAAGAACCAAAGAAGATGAATCATTGCAGTCACGAAAGCTTTAAATCGAAATTTAACCGCCTCTACGGGGAGGGATTCAACACATCCTTAAGATCATTCAACAGACTTCGGGATAAGAAGGCTCAACTAATCGAATCTCTCACCTTTCTGAAGAGATGCCGCGACTCTAAGGCGCTTTGTTCCTCTCACACAGCTTAAAGGCCGTTATCTGAACGTGGCTCTTTGACTCCAGCGCTGTCCTACCAGACAGTCTCGTCCCTTCACCTGATGAAGGCCGCTTGTGTTGTGGCCGAAACGTCGTGAGAATATTATTGTGTTATTTTATTTTATCAATTTATTATTTTATTCTCATTCTACGTGACTTTACCGAAAGAACCAAAGAAGATATATCATTGCAGTCACGAAAGCTTTAAATCGAAATTTAACCGCCTCTACGGGGAGGGATTCCACACATCCTTAAGATCATTCAACAGACTTCGGGATAAGAAGGCTCAACTAATCGAGTCTCTCACCTTTCTGAAGAGATGCTGCGACTCTAAGGCGCTTTGTTCCTCTCACACAGCTTAAAGGCCGTGATCTGAACGTGGCTATTTCACTCCAGCGCTGTCCTACCAGACAGTCTCGTCCCTTCACCTGATGAAGGCCGCTTGTGTTGTGGCCGAAACGTCGTGAGAATATTATTGTGTTATTTTATTTTATCAATTTATTATTTTATTCTCATTCTACGTGACTTTACCGAAAGAACCAAAGAAGATGAATCATTGCAGTCACGAAAGCTTTAAATCGAAATTTAACCGCCTCTACGGGGAGGTATTCCACACATCCTTAAGATCATTCAACAGACTTCGGGATAAGAAGGCTCAACTAATCGAGTCTCTCACCTTTCTGAAGAGATGCTGCGACTCTAAGGCGCTTTGTTCCTCTCACACAGCTTAAAGGCCGTGATCTGAACGTGGCTCTTTCACTCCAGCGCTGTCCGACCAGACAGTCTCATCCCTTCACCTGATGAAGGCCGCTTGTGTTGTGGCCGAAACGTCGTGAGAATATTATTGTGTTATTTTATTTTATCAATTTATTATTTTATTCTCATTCTACGTGACTTTACCGAAAGAACCAAAGAAGATGAATCATTGCAGTCACGAAAGCTTTAAATCGAAATTTAACCGCCTCTACGGGGAGGGATTCCACACATCCTTAAGATCATTCAACAGACTTCGGGATAAGAAGGCTCAACTAATCGAATCTCTCACCTTTCTGAAGAGATGCCGCGACTCTAAGGCGCTTTGTTCCTCTCACACAGCTTAAAGGCCGTTATCTGAACGTGGCTCTTTGACTCCAGCGCTGTCCTACCAGACAGTCTCGTCCCTTCACCTGATGAAGGCCGCTTGTGTTGTGGCCGAAACGTCGTGAGAATATTATTGTGTTATTTTATTTTATCAATTTATTATTTTATTCTCATTCTACGTGACTTTACCGAAAGAACCAAAGAAGATGAATCATTGCAGTCACGAAAGCTTTAAATCGAAATTTAACCGCCTCTACGGGGAGGAATTCCACACATCCTTAAGATCATTCAACAGACTTCGGGATAAGAAGGCTCAACTAATCGAGTCTCTCACCTTTCTGAAGAGATGCCGCGACTCTAAGGCGCTTTGTTCCTCTCACACAGCTTAAAGGCCGTGATCTGAACGTGGCTCTTTCACTCCAGCGCTGTCCTACCAGACAGTCTCGTCCCTTCACCTGATGAAGGCCGCTTGTGTTGTGGCCGAAACGTCGTGAGAATTATATTGTGTTATTTTATTTTATCAATTTATTATTTTATTCTCATTCTACGTGACTTTACCGAAAGAACCAAAGAAGATGAATCATTGCAGTCACGAAAGCTTTAAATCGAAATTTAACCGCCTCTGCGGGGAGGGATTCCACACATCCTTAAGATCATTCAACAGACTTCGGGATAAGAAGGCTCAACTAATCGAGTCTCTCACCTTTGTGAAGAGATGCCGCGACTCTAAGGCGCTTTGTTCCTCTCACACAGGTTAAAGGTCGTGATCTGAACGTGGCTCTTTCACTCCAGCGCTGTCCTACCAGACAGTCTCGTCCCTTCCACTGATGAAGGCCGCTTGTGTTGTGGCCGAAACGTCGTGAGAATATTATTGTGTTATTTTATTTTATCAATTTATTATTTTATTCTCATTCTACGTGACTTTACCGAAAGAACCAAAGAAGATGAATCATTGCAGTCACGAAAGCTTTAAATCGAAATTTAACCGCCTCTACGGGGAGGAATTCCACACATCCTTAAGATCATTCAACAGACTTCGGGATAAGAAGGCTCAACTAATCGAGTCTCTCACCTTTCTGAAGAGATGCCGCGACTCTAAGGCGCTTTGTTCCTCTCACACAGCTTAAAGGCCGTGATCTGAACGTGGCTCTTTCACTCCAGCGCTGTCCTACCAGACAGTCTCGTCCCTTCACCTGATGAAGGCCGCTTGTGTTGTGGCCGAAACGTCGTGAGAATATTATTGTGTTATTTTATTTTATCAATTTATTATTTTATTCTCATTCTACGTGACTTTACCGAAAGAATCAAAGAAGATGAATCATTGCAGTCACGAAAGCTTTAAATCGAAATTTAACCGCCTCTACGGGGAGGGATTCCACACATCCTTAAGATCATTCAACAGACTTCGGGATAAGAAGGCTCAACTAATCGAGTCTCTCACCTTTCTGAAGAGATGCCGCGACTCTAAGGCGCTTTGTTCCTTTCACACAGCTTAAAGGCCGTGATCTGAACGTGGCTCTTTGACTCCAGCGCTGTCCTACCAGACAGTCTCGTCCCTTCACCTGATGAAGGCCGCTTGTGTTGTGGCCGAAACGTCGTGAGAATATTATTGTGTTATTTTATTTTATCAATTTATTATTTTATTCTCATTCTACGTGACTTTACCGAAAGAACCAAAGAAGATGAATCATTGCAGTCACGAAAGCTTTAAATCGAAATTTAACCGCCTCTACGGGGAGGGATTCCACACATCCTTAAGATCATTCAACAGACTTCGGGATAAGAAGGCTCAACTAATCGAGTCTCTCACCTTTCTGAAGAGATGCTGCGACTCTAAGGCGCTTTGTTCCTCTGACACAGCTTAAAGGCCGTGATCTGAACGTGGCTCTTTGACTCCAGCGCTGTCCTACCAGACAGTCTCGTCCCTTCACCTGATGAAGGCCGCTTGTGTTGTGGCCGAAACGTCGTGAGAATATTATTGTGTTATTTTATTTTATCAATTTATTATTTTATTCTCATTCTACGTGACTTTACCGAAAGAACCAAAGAAGATGAATCATTGCAGTCACGAAAGCTTTAAATCGAAATTTAACCACCTCTACGGGGAGGAATTCCACACATCCTTAAGATCATTCAACAGACTTCGGGATAAGAAGGCTCAACTAATCGAGTCTCTCACCTTTCTGAAGAGATGCCGCGACTCTAAGGCGCTTTGTTCCTCTCACACAGCTTAAAGGCCGTGATCTGAACGTGGCTCTTTCACTCCAGCGCTGTCCTACCAGACAGTCTCGTCCCTTCACCTGATGAAGGCCGCTTGTGTTGTGGCCGAAACGTCGTGAGAATATTATTGTGTTATTTTATTTTATCAATTTATTATTTTATTCTCATTCTACGTGACTTTACCGAAAGAACCAAAGAAGATGAATCATTGCAGTCACGAAAGCTTTAAATCGAAATTTAACCGCCTCTATGGGAAGGGATTCCACACATCCTTAAGATCATTCAACAGACTTCGGGATAAGAAGGCTCAACTAATCGAGTCTCTCACCTTTCTGAAGAGTTGCGGCGACTCTAAGGCGCTTTGTTCCTTTCACACAGCTTAAAGGCCGTGATCTGAACGTGGCTCTTTCACTCCAGCGCTGTCCTACCAGACAGTCTCGTCCCTTCACCTGATGAAGGCCGCTTGTGTTGTGGCCGAAACGTCGTGAGAATATTATTGTGTTATTTTATTTTATCAATTTATTATTTTATTCTCATTCTACGTGACTTTACCGAAAGAACCAAAGAAGATGAATCATTGCAGTCACGAAAGCTTTAAATCGAAATTTAACCGCCTCTACGGGGAGGGATTCCACACATCCTTAAGATCATTCAACAGACTTCGGGATAAGAAGGCTCAACTAATCGAGTCTCTCACCTTTCTGAAGAGATGCTGCGACTCTAAGGCGCTTTGTTCCTCTCACACAGCTTAAAGGCCGTGATCTGAACGTGGCTCTTTCACTCCAGCGCTGTCCTACCAGACAGTCTCGTCCCTTCACCTGATGAAGGCCGCTTGTGTTGTGGCCGAAACGTCGTGAGAATTATATTGTGTTATTTTATTTTATCAATTTATTATTTTATTCTCATTCTACGTGACTTTACCGAAAGAACCAAAGAAGATGAATCATTGCAGTCACGAAAGCTTTAAATCGAAATTTAACCGCCTCTGCGGGGAGGGATTCCACACATCCTTAAGATCATTCAACAGACTTCGGGATAAGAAGGCTCAACTAATCGAGTCTCTCACCTTTGTGAAGAGATGCCGCGACTCTAAGGCGCTTTGTTCCTCTCACACAGCTTAAAGGTCGTGATCTGAACGTGGCTCTTTCACTCCAGCGCTGTCCTACCAGACAGTCTCGTCCCTTCCACTGATGAAGGCCGCTTGTGTTGTGGCCGAAACGTCGTGAGAATATTATTGTGTTATTTTATTTTATCAATTTATTATTTTATTCTCATTCTACGTGACTTTACCGAAAGAACCAAAGAAGATGAATCATTGCAGTCACGAAAGCTTTAAATCGAAATTTAACCGCCTCTACGGGAAGGGATTCCACACATCCTTAAGATCATTCAACAGACTTCGGGATAAGAAGGCTCAACTAATCGAGTCTCTCACCTTTCTGAAGAGTTGCGGCGACTCTAAGGCGCTTTGTTCCTTTCACACAGCTTAAAGGCCGTGATCTGAACGTGGCTCTTTCACTCCAGCGCTGTCCTACCAGACAGTCTCGTCCCTTCACCTGATGAAGGCCGCTTGTGTTGTGGCCGAAACGTCGTGAGAATATTATTGTGTTATTTTATTTTATCAATTTATTATTTTATTCTCATTCTACGTGACTTTACCGAAAGAACCAAAGAAGATGAATCATTGCAGTCACGAAAGCTTTAAATCGAAATTTAACCGCCTCTACGGGGAGGGATTCCACACATCCTTAAGATCATTCAACAGACTTCGGGATAAGAAGGCTCAACTAATCGAGTCTCTCACCTTTCTGAAGAGATGCTGCGACTCTAAGGCGCTTTGTTCCTCTCACACAGCTTAAAGGCCGTGATCTGAACGTGGCTCTTTCACTCCAGCGCTGTCCTACCAGACAGTCTCGTCCCTTCACCTGATGAAGGCCGCTTGTGTTGTGGCCGAAACGTCGTGAGAATTATATTGTGTTATTTTATTTTATCAATTTATTATTTTATTCTCATTCTACGTGACTTTACCGAAAGAACCAAAGAAGATGAATCATTGCAGTCACGAAAGCTTTAAATCGAAATTTAACCGCCTCTGCGGGGAGGGATTCCACACATCCTTAAGATCATTCAACAGACTTCGGGATAAGAAGGCTCAACTAATCGAGTCTCTCACCTTTGTGAAGAGATGCCGCGACTCTAAGGCGCTTTGTTCCTCTCACACAGCTTAAAGGTCGTGATCTGAACGTGGCTCTTTCACTCCAGCGCTGTCCTACCAGACAGTCTCGTCCCTTCCACTGATGAAGGCCGCTTGTGTTGTGGCCGAAACGTCGTGAGAATATTATTGTGTTATTTTATTTTATCAATTTATTATTTTATTCTCATTCTACGTGACTTTACCGAAAGAATCAAAGAAGATGAATCATTGCAGTCACGAAAGCTTTAAATCGAAATTTAACCGCCTCTACGGGGAGGGATTCCACACATCCTTAAGATCATTCAACAGACTTCGGGATAAGAAGGCTCAACTAATCGAGTCTCTCACCTTTCGGAAGAGATGCTGCGACTCTAAGGCGCTTTGTTCCTCTCACACAGCTTAAAGGCCGTGATCTGAACGTGGCTCTTTCACTCCAGCGCTGTCCTACCAGACAGTCTCGTCCCTTCACCTGATGAAGGCCGCTTGTGTTGTGGCCGAAACGTCGTGAGAATATTATTGTGTTATTTTATTTTATCAATTTATTATTTTATTCTCATTCTACGTGACTTTACCGAAAGAACCAAAGAAGATGAATCATTGCAGTCACGAAAGCTTTAAATCGAAATTTAACCGCCTCTACGGGGAGGGATTCCACACATCCTTAAGATCATTCAACAGACTTCGGGATAAGAAGGCTCAACTAATCGAGTCTCTCACCTTTCTGAAGAGATGCTGCGACTCTAAGGCGCTTTGTTCCTCTCACACAGCTTAAAGGCCGTGATCTGAACGTGGCTCTTTCACTCCAGCGCTGTCCTACCAGACAGTCTCGTCCCTTCACCTGATGAAGGCCGCTTGTGTTGTGGCCGAAACGTCGTGAGAATATTATTGTGTTATTTTATTTTATCAATTTATTATTTTATTCTCATTCTACGTGACTTTACCGAAAGAACCAAAGAAGATGAATCATTGCAGTCACGAAAGCTTTAAATCGAAATTTAACCGCCTCTACGGGGAGGGATTCCACACATCCTTAAGATCATTCAACAGACTTCGGGATAAGAAGGCTCAACTAATCGAATCTCTCACCTTTCTGAAGAGATGCCGCGACTCTAAGGCGCTTTGTTCCACTCACACAGCTTAAAGGCCGTTATCTGAACGTGGCTCTTTGACTCCAGCGCTGTCCTACCAGACAGTCTCGTCCCTTCACCTGATGAAGGCCGCTTGTGTTGTGGCCGAAACGTCGTGAGAATATTATTGTGTTATTTTATTTTATCAATTTATTATTTTATTCTCATTCTACGTGACTTTACCGAAAGAACCAAAGAAGATGAATCATTGCAGTCACGAAAGCTTTAAATCGAAATTTAACCGCCTCTACGGGGAGGAATTCCACACATCCTTAAGATCATTCAAAAGACTTCGGGATAAGAAGGCTCAACTAATCGAGTCTCTCACCTTTCTGAAGAGATGCCGCGACTCTAAGGCGCTTTGTTCCTTTCACACAGCTTAAAGGCCGTGATCTGAACGTGGCTCTTTCACTCCAGCGCTGTCCTACCAGACAGTCTCGTCCCTTCACCTGATGAAGGCCGCTTGTGTTGTGGCCGAAACGTCGTGAGAATTATATTGTGTTATTTTATTTTATCAATTTATTATTTTATTCTCATTCTACGTGACTTTACCGAAAGAACCAAAGAAGATTAATCATTGCAGTCACGAAAGCTTTAAATCGAAATTTAACCGCCTCTGCGGGGAGGGATTCCACACATCCTTAAGATCATTCAACAGACTTCGGGATAAGAAGGCTCAACTAATCGAGTCTCTCACCTTTCTGAAGAGATGCCGCCACTCTAAGGCGCTTTGTTCCTCTCACACAGCTTAAAGGTCGTGATCTGAACGTGGCTCTTTCACTCCAGCGCTGTCCTACCAGACAGTCTCGTCCCTTCACCTGATCAAAGCTCAAGCCTGCTTGACTTCCGGAATCTAAGATCAGCTGTATTCGTGGTGATTTGGTCATAGTCAAGTAAGGTTATATTAAATATCGATCAATATGGTTATATTGATTATAGTTGTGTATGCCAGCAATTCAAAAACGTTAGAGAAAAGGGTTGGTAGATCGCATCAATTTCTTAACTAACTGTGCTGAGGTGACCAGAAGATGGCTGTAGAGCAAGTGGTTTCATGTCTGTGTGGACCTTTAAGCTTCATTTCATTATCATGGGTTCTCCAGGACCTCTTATTGCATCCCACATGCATAAGACCACCTTAAACTAGAATCCCAATGCACGGTCTTCCTGCAAAGGGATCTTGAGACTCAATTAAGCAGTCGTGGATCGATAGATAAATAAATAACATTACTCTTTAGCAAGGTAACAATGAGCTAGAATTTATATCAATCTATTATTATATTTCTCTAAGTGGGACTTTGGTTGTGAAGCCATCCCACCCGTACCCACTGCTCCCCCCCTCCAATTCCCCCTCCCCACCCCCTTTACTGTCCCCACCCACCATGCACACTCCTCCCCCAACCCTACCACAACCCCTTACTACCCAACTAAGCCAAACCCTGTGTCCAGGGTAAGGGGCAGGGCCTAAACAGAGGTGGGGCCTAGGGGAAGTGTGGGTCTTAAAAGGAAAGTCACGGAGTGAAAAGAGGAAGAAAACGAGCCTAATCAGGAAGGGGCGGAGCCAGGAGGACGCCACACCCAGAAGGATGTCGCATCTACCTGGACAACACACCCAGACATCAGTGCATCACATTCGCAGGGACGGCACCCCCGATAGCTGGGCATGACACTGAATGGCACAAACCTGCAGGTTGTGTGGATTGCCGGATCAAACCAGGCTGGCAGCATGTTGGGATGATTTTGCTCCTTGAAGTCGCTGATCTTGATAATTGAAAGGCTGTCCTCCGTGTACCCATGCATTGTAGGCGAACCTGTGCCATACTCTGCTGAGTATCCATAATAATACACCAGGCGTGGGATGATGTCCGTTGTGAACGCCAAGATGCATGACTGTGGAATTAGCATACGGAGGCACAGCGATAGCGGTCACTTAGCATGCAATGATTTGACCAAGGCTTCTGAACATCTCACCTTGGCAATTACATTAATTTTCACAAATACAATTTGGGGGGTTGCTGCCAGAGTGTAATGGTTACCATATAAGGACTTGCAATCTGGCAGTCGTCAGTTCAGTTTCCTGACACAACAGTTGAAGCAATGGATCATTTTCTTAAATCTCCCCCGCCACTGTCCAATTAGCAATATAAATGGGTTCATCGCTGTTTTAGCGCAGGTAATTCCACATCTTACAACATGTCTGGTCATCATGGAAGAGTAGGCCAAATACCGTGTAGAGGGGTTCTCTAGAGCTACCTTTAGTTGAGGCCCTTCTGCCAGCAGTGACATGAGCAAGCAATTGCAAGGCTTTACCTTTTGCGATTTTGGGAGAGAGTGGATAGGAGCGGTGGTGCAGTGATTCGTGCACTGCACTTTGAATTGAGCACACATGCAATTGACTTCCAGCTACGACTAACATCAGTGACGAGTGATACCCGAACCGCTCCTGGTCCCCCACTACACCTCTTCTCAAACCTGCCATGACCAGAATGGTGAAGTATGGTAAAAAGAACCCACACGGCTAACATGACATGTTATGTCACTCATAAGATGGGATATTGAGCGAGAAAGCGAGCGGACAATCTGGCGACTTACATTGGTGATAACAGAGAGGGTGGCAACGATACTCAGAATGTCGGCCCAGGCTCCAATTCCTCTTGCTCGCGCAACCACAGGCCTCCTCATCTTTGTTACGAGCTTCCACGCGTCGACCCGCACTTCGATGATGTTGTTGAGCAGTGCGAGCAATGGCGCAAGTGGAAATGATGCCACGAAGAGAGTGACAAACCCGAATTGGATAACTGGGGTATATTTTGAGAATGGGTAGGGGGGCAAGGATAGGATAATGAGTGAAACAGGATAGAGACACACACTCTTAATGCTGTTATGTTGTGATTACTTTAAGCAAACAAAACATGTTTTCAATGCATTGAATGTGTTTTAGTCAAAGGAGACCCCAAAATATGATTACATTTTCGTATCATTTGTTCACAAAATTATCGTGTCCATTACATTGGCCACTGAGATGCGACCAGCCACTGCCATCTTTAATGCTCAGCTCTGGTTCACCTGGGTTTCTTTTGCACCATTTTCCACCACTAGGTGGCTATAATAACTAGATCACATCCTGTAGTGAGGACTCCATTAACCGTACCACACATTTTTAGGCATATGCACTGTGGCTGAAATGCCAACAAATCACAGCAGTTAACCACAGTGGACATGATGCACAAGAGTTTTAAATAAATAGTATGGGGGAGAAACGTCAACCCAAGCTGACCAATGTAGTTGCATTGGTTAGCAGACAAGAGGAGCAAATATGTGCTTCTATTGTTTCTAAAACTTAACTCCGTACATATGCACATACGCGCATTCTCAAAGACAATTGTGTTACAGTGTATCCATAGATTGGTGCCTATGGCCAAATCACCCAGTATGCGCCAAATTTAAACAGATCCCAGAAGTTATGGAGAGCTGAGCCTGGAAATTGGTTGGATGGGTGACCATGCAATAGTTATTGTGGGGTTGTGAGCAGCAGAGGACAGTGCAGCAAATTACATTGTTGTATTGTACATCTAAGCTCTTACATCTGTGCTCCCTGCCTTCAACAACCCGAAGTGTGGGTAATTTCCCTCCCACAACAATGTCCGACAGATACACAGGGGCCGTACACACGTGCCTATAATGTCAAATGATACCCAATTGTGTGTGTTTTTTAATAATAAAGTAAAACGCGTTGACTCCGTAGTGTGATCCTCTGAGCTCATTGTACCCATCTCGAGGTATTCATCAAAGAGTCCAAGTGGGCTCTGGGGCTGTAGGTCCATGTCTTGCTCCCAGCGCGTGTAGACAGCCTCAGGCCTTAGCTTGGCCCGACGCTGGGCCCACCAATTGCTGAACCATCTGGGGAATTGTGGAGGGAGGTACGCATGTGCAGACACAGAGACACCCTTACACGTGCATACCCATTTGTTCATCAACTCTAGGTTGGCTATTTCATAGCTTTCCACTGCGTTTTCAGGTTGTATCATGTGAACATCCCAAGCACGTGGAGCGAAACGTCAAGACATGCCAAACAATATGCGGTATGACACAAAACATGTCAGAGAGCTGTACAAAACAACTGCTAAAACCTAAGTAGTAGCTGTTTTTCATTTAGCTCGTTGTCAATCCACTACACTCTTTCAGTCATGGGAGTTGCTTGTCTAATATTATGAAACTATGTACGAAGCGTCTGATCGGAATATCGCATGATACTAACGAGGTGAACTTTGTCCAGTTGACTGGTGTTCACTGCTTAACCAGTGCACACTGTTAACAAGCTGTTGACCCGAGTTTTCGCTGAATGCGTTTTCACACAACACATTTTCATTGAAACATGGTTCTTATATTTGGGAAAACTTTTCACACAACGTGGAACGTGTCCATTATAATGTGGAATGCACACTGTTAAAACGCCGAACGCGGCCATTATAATGCGTTCCTGAGCAGTCGACGATGAACGACTGTCTTGAGTTGCGCAGCTGAGCAGTTTGATAAAGTATGCCGAATGATACAGTAACACGGCAGCCTAGCCTGAGTTATTTATCCCACCATGGGATGACTGCAGGTTGATTTTACTGTGCAAATGTGATTAACTCGGTAATTCCTTGCTTTGCGCGTTTTTACTTCACGCAGAAATTTTCAGAAACGCATCTACCGCGTTACACGAGGAAACGCCGTAATCAGATTTCACAGCTTTCATGTGTTCATGCGATACTTACGGGATGATGACCTCCTGAAAATTGCCAACCATCTGCTTCACTACCATGATGACAGTGAGTTGAGAAGTCAGTTCAAAGAGACAGCCGTTTGGGGGACACTGGAGGGGAGATGGGGTGGAGAATAGATTCAGGTTAAACACTGAAGATATGAAATTTTGGGTAATACATATATGGATACCACACATCATTTCTAATGATCCTCTCACATTCTTCTCTTCAGTCAACTGCACACTGCAAAAGTGACGGCTCCATATGTAAGAGGGGACAGTGATTAAGAATATCAATATTCTCCAGATTATAAGAAACACTTTCCCCCTCCCCCTCATGTATTTTAAATAAAGAAAATGGTGGCGCATCTGATAATGTTTTGTTTGTTGTCCTCCCCCCACACATCCGATGCAGGCTGTGTACGGTGCAAAATAAGTTCAACACACAACATGCATACTGCAGTTGGTGTTTAGTATCAGGTGAGTTTAATTCCAGAGCATCGTCTAGTAAACATAATAATCGTAAAACATGAAATTAAGTTGGTAGAAAACACAGAGGCACTTAAATAATAATCTGTATTCTTTATCCTTTATGTGTATTGTTTTTGAGAGGATATCAATCAATGAATCGCCCTCGTGACGATTTTCTACAAATCTGCAGCAGGAGAAGTAGGCACCTTAATATAACACCAAATATACTCATTATAATCATCTCATGTGTCAACAAGTCTGCCTTCAAACAGAAACATGAGCAACAGGTATAGAGTGACTGCAAATACTCAGGGTGACTCTGAATGGCAATTATGTAAATGTTAAACTACGTGTCATTAACACTGTCTTAATGACATTGATTTAACGTGTGCACAACGCAATGCTGCTTAATTCCTTACTCCAGAATTCGTTCTTGATATCATATTACGAGGCCGTTCTCTAACACAACGTGCTCCACTGCGCCACAGTGAATCATAGGTAGTGGCTAAACATATCCTTGAGGGGGGCTGAAATACTGTACTTTTTTAAGGATGATCAAACATATAATTTTAAATAAATGGCGTTTGATAAATACGGTATATAATTGAAAATGTCCAATGAGAGACCACAAGGGTACTACTTGCAAAATATGTGATAAACTAACACCCTCAAGGTAACTGGGCTACCAATTGCATCAGTCTAACACGTGTTCTGCTCGTGGTGACCTCGTGCTCTCTCAAGTCTGGTTTCGAAAACTTTTTTACTCCGGAGACTGTGTTAATGCTAGAGCTGGTGACCAGGTGTGAAGACAATGAGGCCTTTTAGAGTTCCAAAAGAAAGAGTCCTTATTTCGACATTTCACCAACAGCACGGTGTGAAGACAATTGTTGGGAAAAATATCAACTACAAAAGTAAAACATAAAGATGTTGTACAAACAGCATAGAAAACACAGGGCCAACCCCTCAGATCTACACACCTCCTCGATTCTCCATTTTCCAAAGTAAAAATGCAATGTAGAAAGACGCCGAGTAGAAGTTGACGAACTGAAATAAGAATTTCTTGAACGTCAGCCGATACTCATATTCTCCTTGCGTCTTGGGCATCTCTGTGGGTGTGATACAAAGGCAAACATGGACACAAACATCAAACAGGGCAATCAGTTTTGATGTTACTTACATAGTTTCTGGCACACAGGCTACGAACAGCCACTGATAATGATGCCGCATTGAGGAATAGCAACATTTCACAATGTAACGTGCTTTGATATCCATTAAAATGAATTTGAAGATCGAAAGTTAATTTCAAAGATGTTGCTGGGGAATGAGTGACAGTGCACAAGTTCATATTCTTAGTTAAATTTCGTCTCCCCCCTCCTCTTTTCAGAATATAGATGGACTAGTCCTAAATAAACTGCCAAATCGTTGCGCGTGGCGCTAACGTTTTTAATAAATAAATAAATGCGCCGTTTACAAATAAATTTATGCAAACCAACACACCTGAAGATGACCGTTTGAGTTATGGTCGAAACTTCGTAAAGATTTTTTTATTGTTTTATATATAATTTGTTATTTTGTTGTTTCCCTTCAACGTGACTTTACCGAAAAAACTAAGAATATGAATTACTGCAGTCACGAAAGCTTTAAATCAAAATTTAGTGCACAAGTTGTTTACCAGGTGTTGTTAACCACATTCGCCCTGTGGAGTATCCTTCAGTCTCCATTTGCAATTAAGCCATTTACACTGTCCGTATGATGTCTGAAAGCCAGTGCACTTGATTTTCATATATCTTTAAGGTGTATCTTAGTAATTATCATGGGTCACCTTTCAGAGGGGGTGCAGGCTTCAGCAGGATAAATTACTAATAAAGGGCTCAGTAGCGGGCAACATGAGCAACAAAAGCAGATAGCTGACAGCTGACTAGAAGGTAGCAATGCAGCAGTGAGGGTCAGCCCACAATTACATTCAGTGATTCAATGGATCGAGAGGTGAAATCAGAGTGCTAAGTTGGCACCATCGAGATCCTGGGTTTAAATCCAGGCAACGGCCTCTGGTAACATGTGTGCTCAAGTGCAGTGAATTGATGGCTTCAGGACGATTACTAATGATGGCATATACATCTGTAACATACACCATTTGGTTCATCACTTAATTTTGGTGAAATTCTAGTTGTGAGAATGAGCAATTTGACTGTTACGAGATTAACATTATATTCCGTAGCAGTGTGGATTGAAAAGTGCTTCCCCCTAATGTGTGAACCAGAGTTCACTTGAATGAAGGGTCTCAGAGGTAGCTCAGTGATATTCACTTCTAGGGCCATTTCATGACATTAAGGGTTGCACTGGTCTACAAGAGATCCCATTGGATACTTCATCTCAAGATACGATTCTGATAGCCCAATCGGAATGAAACTGGAGGAAAAATTTAACAGAGTTCTGACAAAAACAGGCAGTAGTTGAACAAGTGACTGGATGATGCACTGATGCTGCTATTCATGGCCCCATGGTGCAAGGTTAAAATCCTGATGACATTTTTACAGCGACATTATTTACCATGCACAACATTTATCCAATCTTCAAATTTACATGTGTTCTCTGGTGGCGTATAATAAAATAAACATGCAAACCGTGATGGTGATGACACCTACCCAGATCAGTGAGGACGAGGGCCAGCTTGTCGTAACCTTTGTTGAGTAGTAATATGATTACGATGTTGAGGATGGAGGCCGTGATGGTGGTAACCATATCAGGTGTGAGTAGGGCACCGATCACCTTGATCTTGGTCACATGATTGGGGATACTCGAGGAGAGTATGCCAAAGATGGACAGGATAGGGTCAAGTAAAAATATATATGTATAACCCGTATATGAATCCACTGCTGGATGATGGCCTCCCCAAACCTGTGCAGATTGTCAGGGTTATTTTCCCATACTTCACCATGCACACCAGTACAGGTTGGTAAAGGATGGAAGCATAAGAATGCAGTTCTCTGTTGGCCACAAGGTAGCTCTGCAGCAGCCTACAGTCCATTTTGTGCATGATGGTTACCCATTCGTGCAGTACCCAGGCTCAAAACCTGCTTCACCTCCAAGATGAGGCACATAGCAGGTGACTTGGCCATAGCTCACTGGATCAGGAGAAGGGGTTCAATGTTGCTGTTGAGTTGGCGGACTCACCCAGAACAACACCATGATCCCGGAGAGGCAGTAACGGAACCTCAGTATCCTCTTAGGCATATGAGGCTCCTCCTCCTGCACTCACAATGCACGTACACAGACGGAAAAGCATTTGTATATAGATTAGTCTGTCGGAGTGACCAATGTTAGTGTGAGCCGTTAAGGTTGACTGATGAACTATTATTTGTTTTCCCCACTACTAGTTAAGCATGCGATGATATAAAGGAATGGATTTGATGGTCCTGATGTCTGAGAGTTGAGCTGGCAGCGCTGAGATTGCTTGGTTTTAATCCAGGCAGCTGCCTCCAATAAAACCAAGTAGTAAGCCGATCAGCCTGGTCACCAATATTACATTTGTTTCTTTTCTAAATTTGGACAAATTTCACCTTTCAGAATTAAAAAAGATGAGTTTGACCATCATGAACATTTCTTTGTAGCAGGGCTGATGGGAAAGGGCCACCCTCTAGTGTGTGTTCACTTAAAGGGATCTTATAAGTAATTACGTAACATCTGCTTCAGCAAACCTTTCTATAACATAGAGATCCAAATGGACATTGTTTCATAACGATGCCGATAGGACAATCGGGATAATATTGGAAGGAAAACACAATTGACCAAAGGCCAACAAATATGTTAAAAGAAAAACTAGGAAAACAGTGAACAGTTACACATGCAACAATACAAAACAGAGGTGTGTGTGTGCAATGAGGTAGTCGCCGTGGTGACAGCAGAAAGCATTACCATGGTGATGATGTTACATTTCGTGGTCGTGCAGCGAGCCAGGTACTCGGGCCGGATGGGGTCTCCCTCCTCCGCCGCTGCCGTCAGGTCCCAGCGGTATGCGAGCGATGCCTGGCGACGCTTCCAAAATTCCAGGAACACCGTGGCTGTTGCGACACACCACACGGGGAGGATTTACTTAGAAAAGTAATTTCACTATCGATTGCTCAAGGGTTCAAAGGTTACCTAATGTAGTCTGTTAAATGTAATGTTCAAAGTAACTTCATTAGTACTTTTTTTTTCTTTCATAAATACCTTTATTGGCTTTTTTTGGTACATTGCCACAATTTTATCCCACTTGCACTGAGTGGCATGGCATGAGATTGAGTTTTCCTTTGGATCTATAACAGAGCAGTGCTGCTCTTCGTGTTACAAAACGTTACACAAAAGTGAATGTCACAGAGCTACCTCTGTGATCTCTGGTCCACACTGTAGGGATAGCTCTTTCCAAAATGCTTTGCCACGGAGAGGAGCGTTTGTTACGTGATAGTCAAGCTAACATTTTTATTCTCAGAGCTGGAATGTAGCCTAATTAAGTACAGAACCAACTTTAACATTATGGATTTTTTGTATTTGTTGTGCAGATATCGGTGACTGAGTTGAGACCATCATCTTGCTATAATTGAGAAACTGGTTTAATCGCAGGTGGCCACTTTCATTCCAACACAGAATCTCAGCGGCGGCAACGCAGCACTCTGAACTCTGAGCCACCTGGCCACTTTGCATTTTTCATGGAATCGCCTTGGGGTACCGCATTCGTTGCTTGTTGCAGAGGTTCGTGGTTCAATGTATGTGGCTGCCCTGATTAATATTGCCCGTGTATTAATTACACAAAAATACACACCATCTGCTTCACAGTGGACATTAAAGATTATTGGTTATCATTCGTAAGAGTAGGACAATGTGTGCAAGTCATGGTCCAAATTTGCCCTCATTGAGCAGTGGGTTCATAATAGGACTGTCAGGATCACTGCATACGAACATTGCAAGACATGATGGTACTGTATATGGTTGTACGTATGTATGTTGAACTTCTTTAACACTGTATGTGGCCAAATGTGCTCATCATCATTGCAAACATGTTGATACTTGTCACTGTGTCTGGACAATGTGTGCCAATGCTTAGCATCACTTACCCCAAAGTCCCATGAAAACTGCGAAGAATATGGTGACCGGATTTTCATACATGTGTGAAGTCTGCAACGGCACAATCAGAGGTGTTAGTCACAATTAAACCTTAAATCTTAGCATCCACGTCTTTTCAATATCAACAGCAGGAAAGTAATGATGCATCGATTGATTTTTAAGTTAAAATAGATTAATCACTCATGAAACATCCATTGAATAATGGAGATGACAATGCTCTACAATGTCTGATATTATAGTGCTCTTCATGTATCAAACAAATCTGTATAAATGTGACAGAGAGAGCAAAATAAGCAATGGGCAGTTCCATGATTGTGGACATACATTTCAGACACTTTAAAGTGAATAATCATTATTTCGGCATGACATGTCAACTAATTAGCACTGAAATTCAGATTTCAAAATACGTTGTCCACTTGTATTGATCGTGGACAAATACTCATGAAATACATCGATTTACTCAGACAAAGTAACTTTTGCACTCCCGCTGGGATGTGACGATGCATTCATTTTCATGTATTTGTCTAACCATCGACTTAGTCCATAAAAATGACCTATTTACTAAAACTATAACTAACTACCTTCAAAATGATCACACGTGTATTATTAGTATAATATTTTTTTAACACCCACACGAATGGCAGCATAGTGTTTCGCATGATGTGCTGCAATCTAGTGATCATGGTTAATGTTAATGATACAATCTCAGCAACGTGAGTTCACTTTGTGATAATGATGCACAGCACCAATAACCAATAAGTATCCTTATTTAGAGGGAACATCGATGGTGTATTTGCGTGATACCTTCGCAGTCTCGCAGGTATCATTTAGCCTCCAAAAGGTGCATTTTTGGTCACACTGGGGACACATGACCAGGGATCCTCCGATGGTGTTGTTGCATATTTCGCCACTGCACACATAGACACGCACGAACATAAACACACTAATGGGCATAGTACACTTGGATGAGAAATATAATTTGCCTAAAGGTCATGCCACCTTTGAATGTCTTACCCTCCCTTTAAACAAAGTCAGACTAAATTATGGGTTCCAACGTCGAGCATTTTCCAAAGTAAAATGTATTTGCTGATGTTTAATTATCATTTTCGTTGATATCAGTGGTGTAACATCTCTATGTATTGATTTCCAGGGGTGTTTACAGCCCTTTTATCAATCCACTTCTGGCTGAGGGCCTCCCCACACCTCGTGGGTCATGAGGGCTATTTAATTCTAGTCATCCCACACTGGTCAGTACGGGTTGAATATGGGAAGCGAAGACTCCAGACAGAGTACAGCAATGTATTTCCTGCACTTGCTCCCCGCTGTCCGTCATGCAGCTCCACAGAGTCTATGTGTGTAAGTCGTATTATAAGGATACGTTTCACATTTAAACATTTTGGATTTGAATATTTTTTGATTTTCGGATTATTTACAATTCGTAAGAATGTACAATATATTCATGTGAACAAGAGTGACGAAACCCGATGCCACGTGATACGTGTCGTCGTGAGTGACGTCACAATGGGCGATGTCATGTTTTCTGAGCAATCCAAAACAATGTTTAATTTTCCCTGGATTGTCCGAAATATTGTAGCTAGGCTTGATTTTTTGGATTTACTTTTAGAAACAGAGACATTTGGAACATATATACATATACAATATATTGAATGTACTATATTTGTACTGTATATAAACTGTATGAGATTCTATATATGTGCATATGTACTTTAATAGTGAAATGTTAAAGATGTGGCTCTGATATTGCTTGCTCATACCACTGCTGGTGGAAGGTCCTCCACTAAAGAATGCTCTAGATTGCCCCTCGAGATGATATTTGGCCTACTCGTCCATGATGGCCAGACGTCTTGGACACGGCGGGAGTACCCACATTTTACCCCATCACATCTGAACTGCCAATCATCTAACTGCGGTGTCTCCGTTTATACTGCTGAGCATATGTGGGATAATTGAAGAAACCTAGCCATTATTTCAGCTTCCATGCCAGGCGATCGCACTGGAAATCTATAAACTGCAATTCTAGAAATGTAACTATTACACCATGGCAGCATCCCATGGGATTGTATATAAGTGTGTATGTATGTCTATATGTACTTGTGTATAGGTGCTTGCTGATACTCATTGTTCAGTCTGTATTGCCATACAGGAGATCTGTGTGAATTCTACATCTGACACATGAGTGTATGTGTGTGTTTGTATGCATTTGTCTGTATGCATGTGTCTGGCCAGTACCTAGTGATGTCACGGTCCTTGCTGAATACTCCAAAGAAAAAGGAGATCAGGCCGACGATTGCAGCGAAGATCAGCATCTTCGTGTAGAAGCCGAGCCATGCAAAATAGAGCCCCACTTGCTCCCCGAAGTATGACCTGTGCCGACAACATCACTCGCACACACAGCGCAAACATCACCAACCGCACATGGCACCAGTGGTGTAGCTATCGAATATGTAAGCAAGGACCATGGGCTGGAAGGAAATGTGAAGAGCAGGGAAGGCATGGGTAAATGCTATTCTGGAACTCCATTTCCCCAGCCGTCTGTGCTATCAACTCCCAGCTAGCATTCAAGTCCAGCCTTAGGACCTTCCTGGACAGGGCACGTCCCTAAGAGGTACGATGGCCTGTGGTCGAGACTAAGAATGATGTGGCAGTCAAGAGAAGGAATGCGTCTGAGAGGATGTGCACCACAGAGATTTAAGTAATAAAATCAGCATGTGTGCAGGAGCCACATGGATCGTTGCATCAGGAGACTGGGAGAGATGGTGAAGGCTTGGAGAAGTCTTCATCCAGCAGTGGATAGGGCATGAACTTACCGCACAAGGTCAAGAGGCTGCTCCTTGAAAGAGCGCCTGGCTCTCGCCCACTCCCGTCGCAGCGTGTTGCGGTCGCCCAGCGTGTTCGGGTTTTTGGTGGGATGAACAGACTCACTCTGACATGGGGAACGCAATTGTTAGTCACAAACACTGCATGGACATTCACAAATTGCCAGCTCCACCCCCCAAAACTCTGCCGTGGCGCTGCTGTGGTGTAATGGTGTTGCACACTGCACTGGACTTGCAAAGCTAGAGGTCGCCCATTTGATTTCATGGGAACGACAGTTTAAACAATGACCACGTTTCTTAATCACGCTGCTTCTGCCCAGCAAGCAGTGTAAATGGGTGCGCCCACAGTTAGTCTATTGGTTGGTCACGTTTTGTAGGATGAAGTGTGGGTAATTCTAATTCTTCCAAAGACTTCTGTCCCACGTGAAATAGTCGCCAAATACCCTTGAGAATGCTCTCTAGAGTGCTCGTGGAGTCCTTTCCAATGCATGTATTTTGAACTTCTTTTGCACCGTATGTAGCCGACCATGCAAATCAGAGTTGTGTTTAGTGAGCTGGGGAACCTGGAAACCTATGCGGCGCATCTCTGTGGGACACTAATGTTAAGTATGTGGTAAGCTTTAGACTATGCTATAGCGTCCTAAACAGGTGTGCAATTCAGGTATCGTACATGGGCCTCCCGTAGGGTGTCAGTGTGCCCTCCACCCCCTTCCCCCCCAACAACTTACGTCATGCAGTGGATAGGCTGCAGTATAGCAGCCATTTTCAATCATTTGGTTGATATTTAATATGTTCGTGCTGTCTTGTGGCATGGGGCTTTGCAGCATGTAGTGGACCTGTGAGAGCACACATGACACACATGACAAACATAACATGCATGAAACATAGGGCTGGGTGGGTAAGCTATTATTTACTCACTCCACTCTGAAATGTTTCCCCCTCTCCAACCACCACCAGCCTACACAGTTATAATGGGCCCACAACTCTTATTGAGTCCCGACTCGGAAGGGTCCATAGAACACCCCAAAAACTGAAGTAGATATGTACCGATTTCAGCAAGTACAATATCCAGATTTCAAGGAGAAATTTTCTGCATGCTTCCCATGCAAAAAGGCAATTTATTCAGAATACAAATACTATCAAAACCCCAAATGCCCATAATACTGGCTCGACAGGATACCTGCTCACCAGGAACCATATCAACAGTAGTCTTTCATTCTTTTGTTGTGCAGGGGAGAGTGATTGAGGGGGCGTGGTTATATAATGTGGGCAGGACTTACAAAGGGTGGGGCTGCTAGCTCACCATGTCTCCTGGTTAAGCATCCCAAAAATTTGGTAGCTTTCTCTACAGGGACACATTACCACAACCCCTAAACCATAAATCCAGGCATTCTTAATAAACCATAATGATTTACACTTCTAACCACATAACACTCAGAAATCGCAAGTTGCGATACAGAGCTAAAAACTTTAATTAAAATGATAAAAAAACACGACAAAACCCTATTAAATTAACATGTTTTTGCAAAAAAACCACCCCATTCTGGCATTATTTATACAGCATTATTGATACAAACGTACGATTTGGCTGCGTACAGCCGGTGGGATGAGGACGTCATGATCCTTTATAGGATAGATGTCATGCTGCGAACGCCGGTAGGGTGCCGTGAAATAGTCCGGTTGTTTGGGCACGGCTCCCGGGTTCAGGTGGTGAATATTTCCCAGGTAGTGAAGAGGCCCACTGTCTGAGCCTGACACCTGGGGGATGTCGCTCTCCTTGAGTGGCACCTGTTTGATTTTAAATGTATTAAACGCTTTGCCTCGAGCACATGGAATCATCATCAGCCAAAATCAGTCCACTAATGGATGAAGGTCTCCCAAAGTTGTTGCAATCTATACAAGTCCTATAATACAACAAGTCCTATACTACAACAAGCCCTATCATACAACATTCTATACAAGTCCTATAATACAAGTTCGATAATACAACAAGTCCTATAATACAACAAGTCCTATAATACAACAAGTCCTATAATACAAGTCCTATAATACAAGTCCTATAATACAAGTCCTATAATACAAGTCCTATAATACAAAAAGTCCTATAATACAACAAGTCCTTTAATACAACATTCTATACAAGTCCTATAATACAAGTCCTATAATACAAGTCCTATAATACAACAAGTCCTATAATACAACAAGTCCTATAATACAACAAGTCCTATAATACAACAAGTCCTATAATACAACAAGTCCTATAATACAACGTTCTATACAAGTCCTATAATACAAGTCCTATAATACAACAAGTCCAATAATACAAGTCCTATAATACAACAAGTCCTATAATACAACAAGTCCTATAATACAACAAGTCCTATAATACAACAATTAATATGCCAAAAGCCTCCACTGCATACCCCACCCACTCTTCAAGTTGTCCCACCAATATCCCCAGTCATGAGCACACGCACATGAGCCAATCTTATCTCGCCATCTCTATGATATACATCATCTTGGGCACGTTCTCTCCTTCGGCTGCCACTCCAATGTCATTTTCGGCCAGCAGACATCATCCCTTCAAGCAACGTGCCCTTCCCGTGCCCATTCACTTTTATAAAAAGAGTCACTATAATTTTGCTAATATGCATATGTTTTCAAATGTGCGTTTCTCTAATCCGTTTGTATATTTACGTCTCTCGATATCTCATGTCAGTGCTTCAATTATTATCTTTGAACGTCATAAATTATAATCATCACAATCATCACCCTCACCATCATAATCTGTATCACATGCATGATCATCGCAAATATCATCACAACCATCATGAATCCTCACAAACATTATTATCATCACATTCATTATCACCATCATAATCACAGTCATCACCACAATCATCATCACAATCATCAGCATCATCATCATTACAATGATCATCAAAATCTTGCCTGGATGTGGAGAATCTCGGCATAGGTGGTGAGTGGGTTCCATGGCGCGTGTACTTTCACAAAGGTGGTGCGTCCACTCACCGACTCCTAGTGGATGGCACGAAGTTCATCGTCAGACTCTATATGAGTGCGTTTAGTTGTATTTGTAGTGGGTTCCACGGAGACTGGAGACGTTGTCTTTAGCGGCAATACGATTTATTTGTAACTCTAAACAAGACTCCCCTTAACTCCCACTATCTATGGAGGTACAGCCTCCGGGCTAGCGTACCCTCACATTTAGTCAACCTGGCTCTGAGCCCTCCGGCTATCTGTGCCCTAGGGGAGGCTAACTGACCCGACCCAGCCAAGGTACGGGTCCCGACTACTGGTCCGCGCTCGGCCCCGGCCCTTACAAGGACGTCGGGGCCCAGGGTCCCAGGGGCACCTCGAGCTGTGCTTGAGGTGCCCCTTTTATACACTTCCTGGGGACTCTCCGCCCCTGGGACCGCCCCCTTTCTGGAACCTTCCAGGTGGCTCTGGAAGAACCCCCCAACCCCTCACCTGGGGTCGGGGGGGGAGAACCCGGCCCCTCAATGGTCCGGCTCTTTCCGACCATCCCCAGCTCAGGGTGGCACCCCCTATGGGCCCGTGCCCGCAACTGCAGGTAAGTATTATACCGACGGTATAAGGTGTGCATTTCCGACGCTACATATTTATTAGACGTTGTTTGACCAGGTGAGAGCTCAAGGGAACAGGATGGTCTCATTTGCAAGAGTGTCCACGGTCGCGGGGATTTTCGTGCCTGTGTCACGTGTTGTTGGGACCTCGTGCCGATCAACGTGTGGTACAACCGAAAAGCAAATGGCATAATGTACGTGCAGTTAGAGAACACTTATTACTACAGTATAAATAGCTGGCATGCCACATTAAGGTGGAGACGGTTTATACCCTCCAGTATAAATGGGTAAGTCACAATTAATCCATCTTAAGATTGTGAATGGTGGGGTTAAGTATGGGTATTCGCTATCTCTTTCAAGACGTCTGGCAAACATAGAAGAGTAGGCTATATACCCTCCAGCGGGGATCTTTAGCGCTCCTACTCAAGGAATGTATGCCAGCAGTGATATTATGAAGCAATCACAGTCTTACACCTTTTTATTTGTATACAGTGTCTGTCATCTATAGCAGAGAGACACGCAGGACACTTACCTCCTTGGGTTCAATCTCGAGATCTAGCCCCATCTTCATCAGGCTTGCCTGATATTCGGTCCTCTTCTTCTGTCAAACAAAATTTACCATCTATGTTATACATTGTTCTCAGTTGTGTCACTGTGGGAGTCAAGTCAAGAGGTGAGGAAACTTCTTGAACTCTTACAGTGAGCAGAGCCTCACATGCGAATCAATCAGAGAACGGCTCTGCAAAGTAGCATCAATGAACTGCTTCAATCGGTGTCACTTCAGCAGACCTTAATAAAATAAAAATGTGCACAGCTCTTTGTCAATCAACTGTTTGAGTTCACCTTATTTTTTACAGGGATGGTCCCACTTAGCTAGTTGTTTTGCTATTCTACAAGGGAGATCCATTGTGCGTGGGTACAGTAGCAACAAAATAAACACCAAAACATCAATATTGCAGAGAATGCGTACTGGGTACTTCAGGAAAATTGCACAACTAAAAAAGGCATTAATGGTCACAAACTAAACACACGTGAATCTGAAAAAAGTTCAAACAAAATGAGCAAGAAGTGGCAGAAAATGTTAGGTACAGGTGCAACTAAGCTCAGTGTTTTTGTTGAATAGGGACACAAATTGGGTGGTGAAGGGAGGGAACCCAGCTGCAGATGACTGGCAATGGTATTTCAGAGACGTTGAGCAGCAATGCAGAAATAATTATACCAAATAAAGTTTTAACAAATGGGATGTTTAATACGAGTAAGATATGTCATGCCACTGCTTAGCCTTGAACTGGATTAAGCTACATTGCAGAGTTCATAGTGCAGTGTGCTAACCAGTGAACCAGCACTCCTCCATCGAGGCCTCACACAGGACTTAACAGTGCTGCTTTAAGGCAAAATCACAATAACATTGATCGGAGCTCAGAAATTAAGCAGGATGGAGCCTGCTTAATAATTGGATGGGTGGCCACCAGACCTTGCAAAGCGTTAATAGGCATTGTGATTGTGAGGTGTGGCCGGGAGATGGTAGTCCTGGGCATCACCTTTATTCCGGCATCCTCCCGCACCGCGCCAAACTCCCATTCATGGCATTGGCCAAATATCTCAATGTAGGGCCCTCCTATAAGAGAATCTTGAGGCTCGCTGATTTTTTTCCTGATTAAATAATTATCACTGTTATAATAGTTTTCCATTTGGCAGTTAGAATGTGGATATTACATATATCCTGTAAGTTATCTGTCTGGGTGTCGGTGTGTGCAATATGAAAGTGGTGTATTTATTGAGGAGTTGGGGATGGAGTGTGATACGTAAAGATAATTGGTTGTTGTTCGCCAAAGCAGTGAGGCGTATGGTTCAGGGTGTGGATGTGCGACTTGAGTGATGGGAGTCTAGCGTTCATTGAATAGCGTGGTCTGCAGTTGACGATACAATTTGACAAAGGATGTATACTATGGATTTAAAGACTCATATGGAGGTGGCAGGGTGACTCAGCGGTCAGAGAGCTGAGTTGGCACCACTGCGTCAAACCTGGGTTTCGAGGCGTGTGGTGTTGCACGTGGGGAGAGGTGATAATGCTGGGTGCAGGAAGGTGGAACATTATTTATAGTTTCCTCGTTCTCACCTGATTGTTGATGGCGTCCTGAGAATGGACCTCATCATCGAACGCGAGGATGAAATCGATCCGACGGACTCCATCGTAAAAGTAGACAGTGTCCTACACGCAAAGGCAAGCACACACACGAATATGAGAGATTTAATAGCGTATGCATGAAATGTATATTTATTCATAAGCTCATGATACATGTAACAGGATATAAGTTAATCTGCTATTTGTATGCAAGTTGTTCATTGCTATGATGATGTGCTTGTTTACCCAGGAAAACCTCAATGAGTTTACATTTTTATTTTCAAGGAGGGTCCTACCAAGTTCTGTTTTTTTGCAGTCGAGAACGAAGTTGCTCAGTTTAATTCCAATTGAATAATTTGCATGTATTTTTTCAGCATTGGTATGTTTGGCCAATACCAGTTACACTGTTTCATTTAGCTATGGGAGGAAACCAGAGACCTGGAGAAATGTGTACACAAAGCATCCAGCCCCTGTGCATTATACAAAAAACATCAGTATTTTCTTAAGTGCATTGTGGTAATGTTATCTTAAACCACCATCAAAATAAAGTTGAGCAAATGTGACAGACTAACAGCAGCAGTGATGCAGTGATATGCAACTGTGGACCGGTGTCATCCTCATTCGGACTCATCAGCACTGTATAGTCACCAAAGCGCACTGCTGCAAAGGCTGGAAATCTATAAATGAGGAGCAGCCGTGTCTACACTTTGGGGCCCATTAGTTGGCGAATGCAAACAACAACTAAATCTGTAAATACCAGGAATCTCCCATCTTTGACATTAGCCAAGCTAATTTATAGGCTGTGCAAATCCACGTTGTGCTGCATCGTACCTGGGCCAGGGTAGATTGAAATGATGACGTCGAAAAGTCTTGCGGCACCGTTGAAGGTTGAGCCTCCTGCCCCTTCGCTCCCTCCTCATTCATTCTCTCCACGAGCTCTGCATAGGTAATACAGGGGTAGAGGGTTCGTTGCATTAGGGACAGGGGAGGCAGGTGCAGGGATAGGAATGTCGGTAAAAAACCGCACATGGTACTCATGTGTAACGCTTTCTCACAAATGTCGACGCTGCTCCAGTGTGAGTACACCTGTGGTATAAAGTTAGGGGACTATTACCCCATTTAATATCGTACACTTTAAGCAAAGCCGTGCCCAGCATGGTCAGACACAAATCAGGGCCAAAAATATTATTTGGAATATGCAAAATATTTTTTGCCCTGACAGCTTGTCAGCTTCCATTCTGCTCATTAAATACTTCCCAATTCAGCACATTGGAGAGTGATACATAATGCCTCATTTAATTTCAGTCTGAAGATACCTTTCGTGTACCTTTCAGCAAATAACCCAACTTATTCAGGACGTTCTTGCCAACTTTTATCAGTCAGGGGTGACGTTGCTAATTAAAAGATTAACAGTAATTTATCAGCAATGGGATGTTTGGCCAATGCACATTACAGTGTATTGGGTTTACTCATTGTTTTTTTCGGTAAAGTCACGTATGTAGAAATACAATAAAATTATATTGAAACAAAAATATAATTTTATAATTATATTTTATTGTATTTCTACATACGTGACTTTACCGAAAAAAACAATGAGTAATTTTATGCAGTCACGAAAGCTTTAATTCTGTATTGGGTTTGTTTCTAACCTATGGGAAAACACAGAAGAATCCGTCAAAACTTGGGAGCTAAGCAGGTTTGAGCCTGGATAATTATTGGAGGGGTATGTCTAAGTTTTGTGAAGTAGGGTCATTGCCCAAAATGTCGCCTTTAATATGTTTATGTTTAAGGCTACAGTTATGTTCTTTGTAATTGTGCACTCCTGTCCACGCAGCAATTTCACCATATACATAAAACAGGTTGCTATAGGCTGCTGCGGTGGCGCAATGTGTGCAGCAGAGGGCAGTGCACCAAAATCCATTGATGTAATTGCACTGTACTACTTACCACCTTCACCAAACCCGGCGAGCGGTGGTGGTTATTAGAGGGATGCTGCTGATGGTAGTGTAATGCTATTTTTGTTAGTTTATTTAGCACCCGTCCTTCGTGCAAATTTCATCTCAAAACGCTGCATAGTTGGTAATGCGTCCAATTTTCGCAATTCGGGAAACCTCAGGCCACGCGTGGAAGGAAGCCTGCACGGGCGCGAGCAACAATTGCCAAGTTCTGTGATCTGTCAGCAGGGGCGATACTTACTGTGTACGTAATCCTAATTGATTAATTGATGGGAGATACAGTATTGTATTCCAAACTGGCAAATTTTGACCGTGACGCCAACATACAATAAACGACGCTTGCGAATGACGCAACGGGATCTTAACGTCCACTGTGAAGCAGACGGCACGTATTTTAATGCTTAAGACAAACGGAGTATTAATCAGGGCAGTCACTGGATTCGAACCCTGGACCTCTGAGACAAGCGGTGAACGCGCTGCTGCTGCTGCAACAAAAGCCTGCAACGCGAGCTGGATTCCCAGCCACGGCTAACATCACTGCTTTCCCTAGGTCGACTCAGCCTTAAATAAGTACCTGGTGTAATGAGTAAATATCACCATTTGGGAGACAAAGGCGGCCGCATGTGTTCTGGCCACACTACAAACCTCAGAGGTCTTAATAGGTCCTCGCTAGCAGCACTCGCTCAGCAGTCTTTACGACTATACGGGAGATCTATACAGCCGTAGAGCTCCTTTAAGATCTCTGCCCATACCCAAAACACCTTAATGCTAACACCAACATTAACCCAAACTTTAACTCGAATACAGCTCTTCGTCAATCCACTGCGAGAGCTTCCCCGTGACCACACAGATCATGGTGATTATTTGACCACATTTCACCACTCTGGTTAATGTGGGTTGGTGAAGACGTATAGGATGTATAGTACAACCAATTTTGATGGACTGCCCTTTGCTGCCCACCATGTAGCCCGACACCACACTTTTAGACCCATTATGCACTATCATGGCTCAAACTCTGCTGAGCGTCCAATTAAAACACTGACGAGATCTCAATATTTAAAACTGGCCCAAAGCCCCATCATAGCACGAATATTACACTTTACCTATCTCAACAAATGTGGACATCATGAATCTTTGGTCTAATCTCAGATCTTGTGAGTTATAACTCGGGAGCTCCTCATGCACAGCCAGCCAAGGATAACTCCCTGCTAGAGTGGCGTCACAGCAAACTGGCGTGACGTCACCTAAATATGGGCGTGGTCAAAAGAGGCACCTTCCCCCGCTCTTCCCGACCTTGCTTCCCCCCTCGCCGAGGTTACCCACATGAACAATAATAATAAATCATAGATGTACATTATGAAAGGATCAATGATTTTTCACAAAACTGCGCCTGCACGGCCTTTTGCCAATCCACTGCTGGAGAGCCTCTTGACGATCGCACGAATCGTGTTGGTTATTTGCACATACTTCACCATGCCGGTGAGTATGGGTTGGTAAAGGAAAAGGAGGAGCATTAACGTACAAACAAAAACCTATTTTGCTAGAATGCCTTCTGCTTCCTATCATGTAGCCTGTAACACCTGGTATGTGCTATCCAGGCTCCAACTTCCTTAACGTTAGATGGAGACATCTAGCACATCCCCAGCAGTTTTGTCCATAGGCTCAACTTTTAACACAAACACACCTCCCTAACACTAACGTTAAACTTCACCTATCTCGACGAAGGTAGATATCGTGAATCTTTGATTTTTTTCTCGAATTCAGAGTCAGAAGTCAGGAGCTCCTCGCGTGCACAGGCAGCCAACGATAAAGTCCGACCCGGAATGATGTCACCGTGACGTCAGTTAAATATGGGCGTGGCCTGAATGTGGGTGTGGCCAATAGCGGCGGCTTCCCCGCCCCCCGCTGCCCCTCCCCGCAGGTTTCTCTCAACCCTCAGTGCGCATGCGCAGGCCGCGCATCTCGGACATCGCCTTCAGCGGCCGTTGGCGACGCGGCGGTTGTGGCGGGAAAATTAATTAAAAAAAACTTCTCCGAATAACCGTGATCTTTAACTACCCTCACGGATAATCTACACGGATCTCTGGACGGCAAGGCGAAGACGATCAATGGCGTAATCTCCGGTGAGAGACGGAGAGAGATGGGCAGGCGTGAGGGCGAGCCAGGTTCAACTTTGTTGAACGCTGAGCGCAGAGTGAATGGGGTTTGCTTCACTCAGCACGCGGCTTGGACACTTCGGTGTGCAAAGTGTTGTCTGGTTGTGCCGTGTAAAGGAGGAGGACATTCAGTAAATGTCGTTGGTTTGTTAATGGGAGTGTGTGGCACGGTAATGGACTGGGTACGACTTACAATACAAGTTCTGCTCACATTGCACGCTAAGGGTTAGCACGGCGATTATTACGTGTGCATTTATTAGTTATTGTTTATGTTAAAAGTAGTATTGATTGTTAAGACAATAATGTTTAGTATTTGTAGGTGAATCATTTCACTATTGTACAGTATAGCATTGTCCTGCTGTGTGGCTCTCACGTGGCGAGCATCAGTGCAGCAATATTCAGTACGTGGTTGTAATGTACTTCTATAGCCCCCTGCCACCAGTGCAGCAATATTCAGTACGTGGTTGTAATGTACTTCTATAGCCCCCTGCCACCAGTGCAGCAATATTCAGTACGTGGTTGTAATGTACTTCTATAGCCCCCTGCCACCAGTGCAGCAATATTCAGTACGTGGTTGTAATGTACTTCTATAGCCCCCTGCCACCAGTGCAGCAATATTCAGTACGTGGTTGTAATGTACTTCTATAGCCCCCTGCCACCAGTGCAGCAATATTCAGTACGTGGTTGTAATGTACTTCTATAACCCCCTGCCATCAGTGCAGCAATATTCAGTACGTGGTTGTAATGTACTTCTATAGCCCCCAGCCATCAGTGCAGCAATATTCAGTACGTGGTTGTAATGTACTTCTATAGCCCCCTGCCATCAGTGCAGCAATATTCAGTACGTGGTTGTAATGTACTTCTATAGCCCCCTTCCATCAGTGCAGCAATATTCAGTACGTGGTTGTAATGTACTTCTATAGCCCCCTGCCACCAGTGCAGCAATATTCAGTACGTGGTTGTAATGTACTTCTATAGCCCCCTGCCATCAGTGCAGCAATATTCAGTACGTGGTTGTAATGTACTTCTATAGCCCCCTTCCATCAGTGCAGCAATATTCAGTACGTGGTTGTAATGTAGTTCTATAGCCCCCTGCCACCAGTTCAGCAATATTCAGTACGTGGTTGTAATATACTTCTATAACCCCCTGCCATCAGTGCAGCAATATTCAGTACGTGGTTGGAATGTACTTCTATAGCCCCCTGCCACCAGTGCAGCAATATTCAATACGTGGTTGTAATGCACTTCTATAGCCCCCTGCCACCAGTGCAGCAATATTCAGTGCATGGTTGTAATGTACTTCTATAGCCCCCTGCCACCAGTGCAGCAATTTTCAGTGCATGGTTGTAATGCACTTCTATAGCCCCCTGCCACCAGTTCAGCAATATTCAGTACATGGTTGTAATGTACTTCTATAGCCCCCTGCCACTAGTTCAGCAATATTCAGTACGTGGTTGTAATGTACTTCTATAGCCCCCTGCCACCAGTTCAGCAATATTCAGTACGTGGTTGTAATGTACTTCTATAGCCCCCTGCCATCATTGCAGCAATATTCAGTACGTGGTTGTAATGTACTTCTATAGCCCCCTGCCATCAGTGCAGCAATATTCAGTACGTGGTTGTAATGTACTTCTATAGCCCCTTGCCACAAGTGCAGCAATATTCAGTACGTGGTTGTAATGTACTTCTATAGCCCCCTGCCACCAGTGCAGCAATATTCAGTACGTGGTTGTAATGTACTTCTATAGCCCCCTGCCATCAATGCAGCAATATTCAGTACGTGGTTGTAATGCACTTCTATAGCCCCCTGCCATCAGTGCAGCAATATTCAGTACGTGGTTGTAATGCACTTCTATAGCCCCCTGCCACCAGTGCAGCAATATTCAGTACGTGGTTGTAATGTACTTGTATAGCCCCCTGCCACCAGTGCAGCAATATTCAGTACGTGGTTGTAATGCACTTCTATAGCTCCCTGACATTGTGCAGCAATGTTCAGTACATGGTTGTAATGCACTTCTATAGTCCCCTGCCATCACCAAATTCACACTGACCAGCGTGGTGAAGTATGGTAAATGACCCCTCCCCCTGGGAGCTGCATAGCATGGGACAGCTGTCAGCCAGCAATGGATTGAAAAAGGAGCTGTACTCCGCACACGTTGTTATTCAGGGTAGGGTAAGGAACTTGGAGGTTCGCTACGCATAATGTGCTCGGAAAGTATTGTATTCTGTATGTGTGTTGAACCTCTTTCGTACCGTACCAAGCCCACCGTGCTCTTCTGAGGTGCGATAATATATAAATATAAGTAGTCATACTACTGTAATACCACTATTAATATTTAGCATTCATTGTCTTAGTAGTACGGTAATTTGTTGATATGCAGGTGTGCATGCCAAACGTTAACCAATGTTAAATGTTAAGCCTTCTCTTTTGTATACAGTGTGTTTTAAATATGGAGTTGTCTCCAGCTAATTTCTTAAATGTATATCATTCATAATGTAGTATGCAGGTAGTGCATTTGTGACATTTCAATTGTACATAGAGCTTGCAGGTTTGATGAAGGAAACCATGGGAAAGGCAGGGATTTTTGTTGAAAAAAGGACAACAGCCACAGTAGCTTAAGAGACCTAACGCGAGTGGTCGACACTGGCCCATCCGTTGTGACGTCGGACCCACTTTCCGCACACAGCAGCCCCTCATGGTGCCCCCCATACCAGGACCAGTGGTGACCTGGTAGCCACAGCCATTCCTCTCCCTGGCCCCATCCGGTCCGGGCATCCCAAATCATACAAAATGTACAGCAACGGTGGTGAGACAAGCAGCCCTTCGGGCGACAGCACGGTGACGGACCTCTTTACAAGCCCCCGCGGCAGCCAGGGCAGCTCGCTGCTCCGGACCGGAAGCGGGGGCTACCGCAGCCCTGTGGTGTATGGAGAGCGGTGCTACTCGTCGGCGAGCGATGCGCTGGACGCCTACATTGAGGACTTTGAGCAGAGCGGAATCTGTGCGTCACCGCCACCCAGGATACGTGCAGAGCACAGCGCCGCGCAGCATGGCGGAGCGGAGACACGCGGAGGAGAGGAGGATGCGCAGTGTGGATGAGGGTGGGTTGCGCCTCTCACCACGCGAGGAATCGCTCCGTGATGCTTGCGCTCGAGTGGCTATCGAGTGTGCAGGCGGTGCAATGGTATTGAAGCTAGTTACTTATACTGGGTGCTTGCCAAGTATGCTATGCTATCATGAATGTAATGTTATTCCCCGAGAAAAAAATCCCTTAATGAGGTCTAAAGAGACATTTTCGTGAAAGTCCCACACTGGGATGCTTGGCAAATTCCATTAATGAGTTCATTTTATGTCAGAGAAAACTATCCATAGTAAGCACACGCATATGAGAGGATAGCATAGGTCTGAAAAGATAGGTCGGTGCATGCATTTCTTTCTCCTGTCATCTTCCAGCAACTTCACTGATTATCGAGTTTGTAAAGTTTGTGAAATCTAAGTGATCCTCCAACCTTTGTGTAAAAATTTGCAGATCCTAGACTGGACACATCTGAAGTTTAAACAGTAACAGCTCATGCACTGATTTATCCCATATTCTTGACTTTTTTTTCATAAACTCCACAAACGGATAACATCATTAGTTACTAATGGCGCAAAGTAAGGCAACATTGCAGGATTGCCGTTCAGGGGTCAAGGAATCTAGGGGAGAGCAAATTCATTGTGTACCAGTAAAATGTCTGTGGATCTTACATTGCAGGTGGCATGCTGCTTGTGGAGGACCTCATCTCGGGCACGTGCAGCCTCACTGCTGCACTGCAGCGGGCGTGGCTCAGAGCCCGATGGTCAGTCTAACCACGGACCAGCTCCTAGCGGCACCAGCTGACGGTTCCTCCGTGTCCTTGCTCCGCTCGCCTGGCGCCCACCGAGGGCTCACGGTGTCGCACAGAGGCAAGCGGTCATCTCTTGGGGTCACCGCGCACAGCCTCGGCGCATCATTGGTGAGGGGCAATAAGCCAACTGAACGGTTGAGCTAAATAGTGAGAAGCAGCAAGGTTCTGCCGCCGTTAAATTTGTCGGCGAAGCCCAAAAATGATTTCTTTTCTAACCAGTAGAACGTTTTGTCGTACTTACGGAGCAGTGAAGCAACTAGGTGTGAGCACTTGCCGATCGGCGGCGGCTGTGCGACAAGTACCTGTCCCAGGTGGTTGACAAGCCAAAAGGATGAGCTGGATGTGTCAGGGATCACGAGCATTCCTGAGCTCAGGTACCCGGCCTGGCTGCGTGACCGCTCAGAGCCCGCAAAGCAGACCAAATTACCCAGAGTGACTCAAAGATTTGGACATCTCCGGCCTTACGAATGTAGCCAATGAGGAGCCCGTGTCAGAGGACCTTAGATCCCTAGGTGTGTGTATATATAGATATAGTCTGTATATAGCAGACGACATTTCATATCTTTTCAGGTACATATTCAGTCTTTTCTCACAGAGACGGCCGAGCGGCAACCCATGTGGTTGTGACATGCGATGCGTGATTCTTGATGCACAGCCTCATTGGAGGAGCTGCTGAGCAGGGCGCGCATGGCGTTGGACTCCCCCGGCTTGGAGGCCCCCTCCCCGGGCAGCTTCAACACGGACATCTTCCTAGGGGCTGATCGTCCCTGGGAAAACCCCTCCACGCCATTGTGAATTTATCTTTATATTCACACTCACGCACAGCATAGAGGCTGCACCGCCTCTAAGTATGATGTGAGATTATGAATGTTAGAAGCTAAGCAGGTAAGCCTGGTTATTACTTGGATGGGAGACTATTTGGGAATAGCATATATTAGAGATTTTGGCTGCGAGGTAACCAGGAGTTAGTAATACAGCAATGGAATCTTGAATCTATTTGCAGAGTTTTGCATTTTACTCCCTCTGTTTTCACCGGGTTCTCCGGTTTCCTCTCACATACCACTCGCTGATGAAATTTGCAAAATATCACTACCAAACCCTCCTGAGACTTGGTGAGATTGTTCTGGCTTCCACCATGATAAGTCAACCAAATAATTTTTTTCTCAATCGTGTCTCTTCTCAGGGCCGTGTACCACCTGTCGTGTCTGAAAGAGCTGGTTGACATCATCAAGAAGAACAAGGATGGCTGACTACCCGTGATGTAGAAAGCCCGAAAGCATTTTATGGCGGTGGTCGAGGTTTGTCCTCAGAAGAATACGTTCGCTTGGTCCTCCTGCTAATTCATGGTTGTTAAACATCAACGGTACTCCAGGTGCTGTGGTGTGAATCACAATTACTTGCGAACTTGTGGGGCCCGTGGGGCACAGTAATTGCCCTGTTAACGGAAGTGCCACAACAGAGTATTGGAAAAATGTGATTAAATTCGTTCAGGGTTGGAGTTAGTGAATGGTTGCAGCAGTATTTTGCACAGCAACTCCATACAGACTCAAACGTCACTTGAAAGAGAACGGATATGTGAACAATATTTTGAGCACAACTAAACCAATTTTGGTTTTTACCCATTTTGGAAGGAGCCTACTTTATTGGGAACATACATGCTAGTATTTGTGTAGTTATAAACATTTGGGAAATCACTGTAAACGTACATATGCTTATTTAGATTGCACTATACCTGTATTGTAAAATTTCAGAACCTTTTACGTAATTTGTAATCAATAAACCAAAGTTGTATATTGTATGCAACCCATGACTTGGATTGTTTTTATCATGTCTTGTTTTGCATTGTTGGTTATGTACAGTGTGAAATAAACTCAACATACATTAAATATTTTCTGATATTTGAATGTTTTATATTGTACATGTCTCAGATTTATTGCAAAATAAATATACAAAGGCTTATACACATGGAATTGAAAATATTCAGCTATGATTTGTATTTCTCAAGTATTTTAAGAAAAGTCAGCGAGTCTCGTGACATGTCTTCACATTTGGGGGTGATGATTGTGATGGATATCCAAGCATTAACCTGCTTACATTCCTAGAGTATGTATGGTGAATTTGGGCATTCTGGGTGATTGGGTTTTAGGCCAAACACAGGCAGATGGTGGGGGATAGATGTTTTCAAGCATCTATTAATTATTCATCGGCATGTACTATCTTACTATGATGTAAAGTTCAAAAACATGGTTCATGAAAGGAATGGAATAAAAACTCAACTGTGCACAAGTATGGAGGAATTAATACTTGGAATTCAATGCAAAGATCTAGCCATATGTCGTTTACTGGGGACCAGGGTTGCCAAACAACACATGAAAGATGTGTATCAGGCACAGCCTCTGCATTATGAAAAAATATCACTTCCTGAAGTGCATTTTGCTTCTGTCTTAGGTCACCATCAAAATAAATTAGAGCAAATGTGACTCGACTGACACAGGCAGCATTTATACTTGTGAAGTGTCCTCCTTCTGACGTGTGGTGTGTGTCGCACACACTGTCGGAGACAAGGTAGTTGCGGGAGACATAATCTCTTTATTATCTTGTTCACACCAACTCCGGCCTCACTCTCGACCATATTGCCGTAGAGCCCGGCCTAGACACGACCCTGTCCGCGTTGCACCGACGGCGTCGACCGAGAAGGCCAACTACTGTCACGCAATGATTGGGCGAATGCGGTGGCAACGACAGTGACGACGAGACGAGTCCACTCCCAGAACCGGCAGCCCAGAGCTCTCGCTCTCCGCTGCTTATATTATATTCTATATTCTACTCGGCGCGGCTTGGCTCTGCCCTAGCCACGCCTCCCTTCTTGAACCGACCAGAGGGTTCCAGAGGCTTCCCTATGAGGTCTTCCATGACCCTTGCCCCAATTCCTCTGCCCGGCCGGCACACCCGTATATATGCTATGAGAGTCTGGTAAATTTTATAGAGAGAAATAGGCAGTTTGAGCAAAAAATAACCAATTTTTTGGGAAATGTAATGCAATGTAACACAGAGAGTCGGCTAACACAGTTAACGCATAGCATGGTTGATTACGATCAGGAAATGTTTATACAGTATATGCAAGGTGTGATCAACTGGACCATCAGGAATTGAGATGTTTCCTGTGACTGGAATGTGCAATTGCTAACTTGTCTGGGTGATCGATATTCACCCTCGGACACTCGTTTTATTTTAAACTAAACTTTTTTATGTTACCAGGTAAGGCCCACTAAGCTATATTGCCCTTTTTCAGAAGCAACCTGACCACAAATTAAAGCTCAACGAAGTGGCTTATCATGTGGACATTTATAGCAGCCAAATACTCTTAAACGCATGTTTCTAAATGTGGAGGGTAAAACTTGAGGACCCGGAGAAAAATCCACGCGACCACGGGGAGAACATGCAAACTCTTAACATATAGGCGTCAAGGATTGGGATCGAACCCACGATCTCCTGTATTCCAGGCGAGGTAGTTAACATCTCGCCACGTGGTGCATGTTGAACACCCCCATCAGAATTTACTGCATTACACAGTCTGGTTACAAAATGACCAGTTTTCTTAGTGCTTCCGTTTTAATGTTATTTTTTATTGTGGTTGCTGCAAATTAATATTTGTTGAAAAGTGTGCTAGTGTGGAACTCTGGTTGTTTCTGGGGGTGTCCTCCCTGGCTTAGGTGTGGGTTTGGTTCAAATCATCTAGGTGGCTGGAATAATCCAGCTGCCACAAAATCATCATTCCCAGTCCCTCTCCCCCCAGCCCCCACCCATTCAACCCACACTAACCAGCATTTACTTTTTTTCATATATTACTATTCTCCTTGTTTTCCCAGGAAAACCTCACTGAGCCTTTTTCAGTTCATGCAGTATGGGATGCATGTATGTTACACTTTTTTCGCACCATACGTAGCCAACCGTGACAACCGGATAATGTTGCTATGTGTAAATTGCAGATCACACTTCTGCCTCAAAGCGGTAAGTCCCTAGGTGTAATTCCGGACTCGGGTGCCTTTCTGCGTGGAGTTTTTATGTTCTGCCATTGTTCTGCATGGGTTTCCTCCGAATTTATTCTCCAACTCTCAATTAGGAAATATTGGTCAAATTGAACCATAACACAGGCATAATACTCTTCACTGAATGAAGTCACAGGATCATGAAGCAGGGTTGCACATAGTATTCTATGGTTACTAAACACAATATTAACTGGGGTGATCTGCCTGATTCAACCACGTAGCTCTGCAACAAGCGACGAATGCAATACCCCCGGGCGACGTCGCCGGATGGTGCAGGCTTTCATCCAAAAGTGAATCAATCATGGCCGATGACAATGATTGCGATAATGATGATGATGTGTCACGACTGTCTGTCGGGCTGCACGTGTATGGGAGCCAGTAAAGCATGGCAACCCCGGTAGACGGTGTCTCCAGTGAAGAGCTGTCGTCGAGCGGCGTCGTGCAGCACACGCAGCTCCTACTCTCCCAGCTCAACCCCGTCTTCTGCCCACACAAACGGCCAACCACATGACAACGACACGACAGGCAGGAGAACGGCCTCTTAAACTGACATGACAAGGTAGAGCAAAGGCACGCTTAAAATGACATGGCCAAGGTAAGAATGGCCTCTTTTAAGACAAAATAAGCTCAGGAACAGCCCCTATTAAAACGACATGACGGAATAGAGAACAGACACTATTAGAACGACATGACAAGCTAAAGAGTTGCCTCTTAATAATGTAACTTGTAATGCACTACACAGTGTTTACTCATTCTGAAAGAGAATCACTCCAAGGTGTCGAGGAACCAGACAAGCGAAAAGGGAGCAGCTACGTGATGAGCCAGTGGTAACAATTGCCCGACGTCTGCGATGCTTTATGCATTATGGTATTTTCGTCCAATGAATGAGTGTTTATACGTGTAGGAGAAAACCGGAGCACCTGGAGAAACCCCACGCATGCGACGGGGCAACACCCTTTCCCGTACAGAAGGAACAGGTGGAGTTCACATTTTGCAGTGCCGCCTTCTCCTGGCAAGTCAAGGTGTGGCACCTTTGACGTCCACAGGTAGAGAGTTCACAGCATTTGTGCGGTGATCCACCAACCCTCGCTGCCTCCAAGGTGCTGGATTACAGGCATAAGCCACCGTCACTCCTTGGCATTATTGTGTAGTGACTGGGAATGTCACTGTGTGGTGCCGGGCCTGCGAGGCCACGGCAAGATGTCTACTGTTGTGTGTACACCTCGAACACGGGGTGTAGCACCAGCCCTAGTGGGGGCTTGGGTGAGCGCTGGTTCAGCGCGGTGGCACCACGCACAGAGTGCGGTGCGGGCTCCCGTTGAGAGAGCGAGAGAGTGTCAGCCAGCTAGGGTTACGTTGGGGGCATGATACTCTGGCTGACCTGGGGACATGTAACCGGATGATACTTGAGGGGGCCCACCGGTGGAGGGGGCCAATGGGTGGTCACATGGTCCGGGAAGAACTCTTGAGAGGCTTCGGGCAAGGGCGAGAGAGATCGAGAAGGTGGGCGGGGCGTGAGGCGGAGCCAGCCCCAACCCGGCTCGGGGTTCTTACTGTTGGAAAGGCAGGAGATCCACGTCAAGCTTGAAGAAGCCTCCAGCCATGCGGTCCGGGACCCAGCTTGTGGTCCGGACCGGGATAACGGAACCGTGTCTAGTTCCGCCGTAGCGTGGTTAGTTGGATGGTCACCACCCGAGAGTTTGTTGTGTTAATAGCCTGGAGTATGTTGTGTTAATAGCCTGGAGTGTGTTGTGTTAATAGCCTGGAGTGTGTTGTGCAAATAATTTAATAAAACGTGTTGCTCCCTAAGACAACGTCTGCGACTCAGTTGGACTCACTACAACTTTAAAGAATAATTATATCCGTTTACTCAGAATACCTATGTTGTTGTATACGTCATTAAACCACGAAATAAAATCATAAACGCATGCAGATGCGTGAAACAGCATTGTCTCTTTTGCAAGGCTGATCTGAGTTACATCAATAATTTTAAAACATTTAACGAAAATCATTTTGACCAAATTTGACAATAAATTGAAAGAGTGTAAGCAAAGCAGTGAATTGCACTTATAAATATAACAAACAAAAAACTTCAGGAAAGTGACTGGATTAGCTAATTAGAGGTAGTGGAGAAATTTCAACAGAATTTTAAACATTTGAAGCAAATTACCTTTGGCAGGCAGAACACATTAAAACAGTGAATCAAATCAGTCTCAAGACTCTTATAGGAGGATCCTGACAAGTTTTACATTGAGAAGTGACAATTGTTATGTCTTTCCCATTTAAAATGTTTTCCATGTTTCAAATTTGGATTGTGACACCAGCACACGAAGGTCTACTCTTTTCAAATACCGTCACAGGATCTTTAACGTCTACTGTGAAGCAGATAGCACATATCATTTTTTTGTTTGATACAGCACGCAGTATTCGGTGGAGCAGTTTCGTAGAGCGGTGTCGAGCAGTAATGTGGCATTGTCACTGTGCACAGCGCAGTAGTGCAATTCAGCGGTGGTGCGGCAGATCAGTGGTTGGTGCGGTGTTGGGGTTCAGTGGCGCTGCGGTGCATCTTTGTCCAGCACCATGGTGGACTTGACTGGCCCCACCCCCGTAGTGCCGGGTGCTCCACCGTGAACGCGGCTCGCCCGCAAATCAAGCCGGCTAAGAGCTACGTGACGGCCTCGTAGTTGCCCCGGTGGGACAGAGCCGAGGCCTCGAGGTGGTGGATCGCCATAGCGGGGAACTGGTGCATGCCGCCACCACGGTTGAAGTGCACGTGCATGGCGAGGACAGTCAGCGGGCAAACCCCACACCAGGCCATTTAACGATCTGACCACATTTGGGTCATACACACACACTCCACCACCTAAAATCAGCCGAATAAATTTGACGTGTGCCAGTGTTTAACAACTCATCGATTATTATTGTTTCAGGTCACCGGTTAGTTTAAGAACAATTCGCACAGCCAAATTGGGCAGTAATTTGATAAACGACATTTTCACTATAAACTAGGGAGGTGATAACGTACGTGTGGTCTCCCTGTGTTTAAAATTTTAATTTGATTTGGTACAAGTGTTGTGACAGCGCCTACTGCCGTCCAGCAGCGGCAACTGCGGGTGGACAGTTTGCGCACATACCGTCGAGCCTATACACGGCTGTGCCAGCCGGGCAAAGGAACTGGAGCAAGGGTCACGGAAGACCTCGTAGGGAGGGCCCCTGGAACCCTGTAGTGGGTTCAAGAATGGAGGCGTGGCTAGGGCGGAGCCAGGCCGCACCAAGTAGAATAAAAGCAGCGAGAGCTCCGGGCTGCCGCTCTAGGAGTGGACTCGTCTCGTCGTCGCTGTCGTCTTTGCCGCCTTCGTCGCTGCCGCCTTCGCCCAATAACTGCGCGGCCGGACAGTCGTTGGCTGTTTCGATCGACGCCGTCGGTGTAATGCGGTCAGGATTGTGTCTAGGCCGGGCTGTACGGCAGCGTGGTTGAGAGAGAGGAGGCCAGAGTTGGTGTAATGGGATAATAAAAAAAACCGCTAGGAGTGCAAAGTATAGCAAAAGTAAGCAAGTCACTAAAAATAAAAAATGCACAAAATATGAGTGCACATTGCATAAGTACATAAATTCCTGCCGATTTTTCAACACTAAGTGTTACTTCTGAACCTGGCGATTCCACACTAATCCGGAGAAGACAGTTGTGTCGTCAGCATTCTATCTGAATAACAAGGTCACCATGGAAGAACTCAAAGTTTCCATTTATGGTAGGTGCCCTTACCCACAAACCCCACCCACATTTGCACCACCCTGGACAGCTCTCTCACATATCAACCTCATCTCACCAATACTGCCCAAAATATTGAACCAGGGTGGACCTGATCCAGAAACTGACTGAAACATCATGGGGGGGGGGGGGGGTGCACAGGGAGAGCACTCCGCAGCACAGCTGTCGCCTTCGGCTACTCTGCTGCAGGACACTGCTCTGCCTCATGGCCCAGCAGCCACCAAATATCGTAGACGTACAACTATACACCGCCATGTGGACCATGTTATGGAAGCTTAATTACACTCTAAATGAGTAGCTCCCTGTACTGTCCCACATTATCCAACCATGCCATCCGCCATGACGCCACGGTGCTGTGCGAGTTGGAAAATAATGAACAGCAACTCCGACCTACCAATCCAGCAATCCTGAACAACCCCACACCACGAAATAGATTAAAATTATGCCGGCCATTTTGGGAAATAAGAAGCCAATATCCAAGTAGCTGGCACCAAACAATTATCTAGCGGACAGAATCATGGGACGCATGTAACAGAAATAACTCGACTGAATACGCACAGGACATGGGCAATGCGGTCACCTGTTTTTCAAGTGGAAGATGACGGTTTGCCCAAAATGTGACTGTGGCCATAAGTTTACAGACCATGGAAACATATCACCTCAACCTGCCCACTAAGATCCATTTCTCCATTTAGCTTTTCCAGTCACACGAAAGAAGAAGACGTGAAACTGCATCAAGCGTAGCTAAGTACCAGGGGAACGGTGTAGCTGATTCCTCGGTGAGTAATGTAGCTGAGAATCATGGTGAGGGGTGTAGCTGAGTGCTGGGTGAGCGCTGTAGTTGAGTACTGGACGACAGATGTAGTAGAGTGCTGGGTAAGCAGGGTAGCTGAGAGCTGGGTGAGCGATGGAGCTGAGTAATAGGTGAGAGTGGTAGCTGAGTACCATAGCAGCAGTGTATTTGATTACCACGTGAGAGGTGTAGCTGAGTGCTGGGTGAACAATGTAGCTAATTGTGTGTGGTGAGTCCAACTGAGTCGCAGACGTTATCTTGGGAGCAACTCCTTTATTACATTAACACCAACACAACATAATGTAAACTACACTCGGGTGTTGAACGCCCATCTAACCACGCTACGGCAGAACTAGACACGGTCACACTATCCCGGTCCGTACCACGAGCTGGGTCCCGGACCGCGTGACTAGAGGCTTCTTCAACCCGACGTGGATCTTCTCTCACTAACAGAAGAAGAATCCCGGGCCCCTCATGGGGCCCTCGTTATATCGGCCCGGGCTGGGGCTGGCTCCGTCTCTCGCCCAGCCGACCTTCTAGATCTCTCGAGCTCTTTCCCGAAGGCTCCCGAGAGCTCTTTTATACCACGTGACCACCCAGCGGCCCCCGTCCACCAGTGGCTCCCCTCCAATATCATCCGGTCACGTGTCAGCAGGTCAAACAGCGTATCATGCCCCAACGTAACCCTGGCTGGCTGACACTCGCTCTCGCTCCCTCACCGGGAGCCCACACTGCACACGGTACATGGTGGCCCCGCACTAACCAGCGCTCATCCAAGCCCCGCTAGGGCTGGTACTACGCCCAGTAACCCGGCTACACATAAAACAACATAATACCCGCCATGGCCTCGCAGGCCCGGCACCACACAGTGACATTCCCAATCACTACATCACCCCCCTCCGCAGCATCCAGCCACCTGGCTGCCAACTCCCCCACAGGTAAGCAACCAACGCACATAAAAAAGAACAACAAGCAAGGTGTGCTCCAACAACAACATAACAGCACAATAAATACCCAACTGTACAAATTTACACCGAGATAGAAGGGGAAGAGGGAAAGAAACACAACAGCGAATAACCAAAAAAGTGCGTCGCACAAGGTCCCCGCAGTGAACATCTCCCACCCACAACGTGTAACAACGCCGTGAGCTCGATGGCGAGCAGGATCAGCCAAATACTCGCCACGACGCATGCGAGCGCGACAACCCATGACGGCGTGGGAGTGTGTAATGTGCAGGGATCACGCGAATCGAGTCTTTGAGCGAGTCCGTGACGCCAGGGCCTCCAGGCGGGTTGGGCTCATCCGCCCTGGAAGGCCCGGGGGGAACAAGAAATCGACCCGACGAAGCCGGCTCCTCACGAAGAGCAGTAGGCCGGGTCGTCGGGCCCTTCACGTCCAGAGCACGCGAGGCCGACACGAGCAGCCGCGTGCGAGGCATCAATCGCGTGGCGCCTGGGGGCGGAACAGAAACACTCTCCTGAGGACCCGCGTCGGCAGACGCACGCCCCAGCTCGTCGGGCACACCCGACACTCGGCCCCTGCGATATGGAGATGAAACAAACTCACACGGCGCGGTAAACGGCTTAAGACGAGAGGGGTGCACAAACCAACTCCACTTCCCATACCGAATCTGGACACATTGGGACGCACGACCCGAACCACATTAACCAGCCCTCTCCATGGTTGCAGCAATTTGGGAGATGTGCCCACCGGCACCTGCGGACAATGCAACCAGTGTTCTGCCTCACGGCAGGTGTGGGGGTGTGTGTACACAGGACTTTCCTGTTTGGAGGTTTAGTTTGGTCACGTGACCAGGAAGTTACGATTTAATATTCCCTCTCACGGTTATGCACGTCTGTGTTAAAGGCCTAAATCGATGTAGATATTCACACTGAGAAATGGGATGTAATTGGTCAAAAAATGTTGATCTTAATTTACATCAGCCTCTCCTGCGTTGGTGACAACGATCGTCCGATCTCTTAACGAGGTGGGACGACAGTGCCCGCCTGGTGACGACGTCACAACTACCATGGCATTGTTCCTGATCACGTGCCTTGTCCAACACGAGAGATCAGCGAGGGGTCAGGGTGTTGTATACAGGGAGAGAGACACAGACTCTTGGCCTACAGGTATAACACGCTACTCCAATGCTGTCAGCCACACATTCACATTTTGCGGGACGTCGAGATGCGTGTGTTGGTGTACTTTATTTCACTTCTATGTGACGCAAATACTTGACTGAACAAAAACTGTCAATCTCGCGTCGGTAAGCTCCTCTGCCTCGCCGCAGATTCTCCCAGTTGAATGTAATTCTCCCGCACGTGACAATCGCCTCGCACGCCCTTGCTGGTGTGCTGGCCTCTTGAGTGTACGGTACTGGCGTATTGGTGAGAATAAATGGGCACCGCGGTGGTTCTTCAACATCACGTGGAGGCTCCCCTGTGCACCTGGTGGCTGACAGTGGGGCACGCTGCAACCCTCGAGTAGCAAGCGAGCTGAGCCCGGGGGCCCTCGAGCGAATTATTTGTACAATTTCATTTAAATAAAAACACCCCCGTGTCCTGGAGTGGATACACTGACATAACCTGCCTGTATACCAGACCAGGTAGTTAACATATCGCCACCGTGGCGAGAATTTTAACGACCTCGCCCGGTATACAGGAGGTCGTGGGTTCAATCCCGACCCTGACGCCTGCTGTATATTTGGATGTTTTTCATGAACTCCCTGTGGTCCTCCAGGTTTCCCCCCTACACGTTCAGAATCAACATGCGTTTAGAGTATTTGGCTGCAATACAGTCCCACATGTTAAGCCACTTAGTTGAGCCATCATTTGTGGCCAGGTCGCTTCTGAAAAAGAGCTATATAGCCCAGTAGACCTTACCTGGTAAAATTAAATGTATAGTTTCGTACATCACTATACTCAATTTGGACCACACACACACGGCAGCAACATCGCCTCCTGCTGGCAAATTTTTCCAGGAGGGGGCGATTTTGCCAGGACCCTGCTGAAGTTTTCCTCGGCAAAAAAAAGTGTCTGTGTGTAAATGAGAAATACACATATACACCCAATTACATCGCGATGAGATTAGTGGTTGGCGCACTGCGCCGTGAACACGGATAATTAAGCTCTCGGCTAACATCAGTGGCGAGCGATATCCGAGCCGGTGCCGACTGCCTCCCTTCGCCAACCCCACACGGACCTTTACCCGGCAGTGGACAGAGCACGGGCCGCGACATTGGGACACTGGGACATTGGACCACACACACACGGCAAGATTTGCTTTGACCCGGCAATCGATTTCCACCACGGGGTATCGATTCCGAGAATTGCAGAATTGAATACGGCACGTAGCAATTGGTCACGTTGTACTGAAACAATTGAGAGCTCGTAGCGATATGACATTGAGAGCTAGCATGGATACGTTGTATGTCAGGGACCCATGCGATAATTATCAATTACATTTTAACACTTAGGCTATCGCGACCAATATCATCCACTAGAGGTTTTTGGGTTAGAGCGTGTGAATATATAAATGTGTCGTTAAACTGGCCACCACCCGACACAGCCAACTAGTAAGGTTTGTCACGTAAACAGAACGTGCCAATTCATCACTAGTACAGCATCACCGGTGTGTTGGAGAGCCAAGCCACAACATTTACAATCTGAGTACGACGTTTCGCCAGTAATTACAACTAGCTTCATCAGGCGACAGCCAGATTTGTGGAGAAGTCTGTTTCGTTCCCTTTTAGAGGCGTAGATGTGTTGACCACGCAGCTGCGCTCTTGCACAATGATGAGGGGGGGGTCGGGATTACTGAGGCAACGTACATTATGCATGTGCATTATGCGAGCCCTTTGAACTTGTCCTTCCTGGCGATTGTGTTGATTAAAATATCCCTACCAACGGTAATCCCGATTGAAGTACGCTGCCAATTTTAGGCATGCATTTAAACTTTGTATTATTTGATGATTCGCTTCCACGCAGCACTAAGGCGGTAGCTATCCGTACGGTTAAAGTAATTTTTATTTCATTCAATTTCGATAGATTCTCTAATTAGTCTTGGCCAGTAGTAGCTAGTTTTGCACAAAACTTAAACATCTAAATCAATTGAGTGTTCTTGTTGGCACGCGTGTTCTGCTACTGCTAACGTTGAAGTTTTGTGCAAAACTAGCTACTAACCCAAAAAACTTTATTATGAATTATTATGACAGAAACATATATTTAACGCAATCTAACCCAAAAAAAACTTATATTATGAAAGTCTGTTAAAGGCTATACGGGACATCTTTGTCTTGTGTGTGTTCGCGTAACTCGCCCACGTCCAAATAAACCTGGCACCCCACCCACCACGAAGCACGCGCACTCGAAGGGCGGCAGACAAACGTGGCACCACCACCACCCATGAGAGCTCTCGCGCGTACTCGGCCACACGGAGCTCCTCCACCCACCGCCGCTGCTCGTGCAGAGGTCACGGACGGCGCGGTGCTCGCGTTGACCTTCTCGCGGAGGTCATGCACAGCTCGTACCATTGCGTATTTGGGTCACAAATATTCACTCGCTTCTCGTAGCATTCCATGCGTTTCTTAGTCGTCTATCTCCGACCTAATTCTCGCTTTAATCACATCGAGGACTAAACATCTCTTACCCATTGTGCTGATGTTTTCTATTGGCGGTCTCAATGCCTGAAAAAACTGAAGCAGTCTGCGACAAACACCGAGTGCCAGTGGAGAACCCGCCACGGCGCCAGACCACGGGATGCTGCGGCTGCGTGTCCCAGACTGTTGCTGCTGAAAGGCAGAAGAGTTGGGGGTTTATTTTAAAAAAAATGAACGATGGCGAGTGAAGATGATCGTTTTTTGCTCAGTGGGAGTTTGTTCCAGTGAAGGGGAGCAAGAAGGAAAAGGTGATGAAAGAGCGTGGGGGGCACAGAGAGAGACGGCAAAGACTGGGAGCGTAGAGGACGGAATGGGACAGAGGAGCGAGAGATGAGAGAAGCAAGATCGGGTGGGGCAACACCATGGAGGGATTTATAGACCCCTCAAATCCACTTGACCCCCAATGACCCCATACACCACACCCCTGGCCATGGTGTTGCCATGTGGGCGTTCGGTGCTGCGGCTTACGGGCAGGCTGCGTATAATTAACAACTCAATGTTGTGAGCACACGGAGGTAAATGTTTGTCACGCGACTGTGCAGGGATTGTGTAAAACGGACTCGGACCATTGATTGAAACCCAGATTTGAACCCAGGATAATCGCGGTTGTGATTTATTGACCACTCGGCAACATTTTTCTGCTGGTAAAACACTGTCAACATTGGTCCAACATTCGCCTGTACAGCATCAATAATGCTGAAATTTTATGTAATCCCATAGGGCCATGGGGCGATGGGATGTGTAAAAATGTTTAAAATTGTGGAGAGATATGTATATGAAATAGATATTTTGTGCTGAGCTATTGATACTTCTCATTGGTGAGCCCTTCTCTATCTGTAAGATAAGAGATGCATTCATTGATTCCTGTCAATCATCTGCCAGAATTTCATCCCATGTAATATTTTTTGGTTGAACGTCAACATTAAGAGGGGGCTGGCCTGGATGGGAAGGACCAAAAGGGCACAAATTTGCATACCCTCTCAATCAGAATTAACATCCACCGAGGTTACTTAATATACATACCAATACTCACCCACGAGCTGGCCAGCAAATATGAACACGACATCAGAATGTATGAAACCAACCCCATCTCTGAAGACACCATGTCAGCTGGGGAAGAGCTCAACTGATGGATTGGCAGAACAACAAAAGTAATGGCAGGAGCTGATCGAGAACACAAACATGACCCAGCATATCGCAAGAAAACGTGGTCCAAAATCAAAAGACTTGAGCAGCAACTTAAAAAGCAGAACACCACGAACGTCACCGCAAACCAGATGGCACTTACTCATTGTTTTTTTTTCTTCGGTAAAGTCACGTATGTAGAAATGCCATAAAATTATATTCAAATAAAATAAATAAATCACGGCGTTTCGACCACAACACAAGCGATCTGCATCAGGTGTAAAAAACAAATAACACATAGGGTGACATCAACGCAACACATACAGAGCGTTAAACTGCACGGAGGTAAATACAACAAGAAGATGAGAGACGAGAATTCAGCAAACCTAAGAAAAAATTATGTGATGCAAAACCAGTCGGCCAACGACACAGACACTTGCCTGGCGGACCACGAATTTCAGAAGAGTGCTAAATTTCGTGTTCATCCTCTGGGTTGAACATACCAGCATAGACAGAGTGAACAAATACGAGGTATAAGATAGCAGAAATACATATACAGGAACACAAGAGGTAAGAAGAGGAAAGACGGACAGAGAAGCAAGTAAAAAGGGGCCAGAGGGATGAACAGAGGCTTAAAATAAGCTGTAGAGGTGGGAGGAGGGGGAGGGGCCGAAGAACAGGAAACCTCAACGAAAAGAACAAGAGAGCAATGCCTTTGGTGACCAGTTCATGAACAATAACTTCAGTGACCAATTCACAATGGCCAAAATGGGGGGGGGGGGGGGAAGCCAAGGGTATGAAGACTGGCAAGGCAGCCTTCGTCTTGAGACTCGTGTTAAGGCAGCCTTGGGTTTGGCCTCTCCAGCCAACTCACCATGCTCAGCAGTCCAGCCAAGTTCAGCCAGCCAGCCAGAATCCGTATAGCTATGTTACCGAATTTATGCAGTATCACCCCACCCCCACTACCGAATGCCATGTGTAACAATTTCCTTAACACTTACCGTACAACACCGAAATCTTGCCCTCCATAAAGAAAATCACACCAAGGATGCACCACAACCATCGCCTTGTCAACATATTACCCACTCAGGACAAAACATACCGCGTAATAAGACACAATAATACAGAAAATTCCATAAACAATTTATTGCATTTAACTATAAAGGCTTGCAATTCTGCCCAAGCATACAATTAAAAGGGACATAATTACACATCACTTTGGAAGAACACATTTGTTTTTTGGATTTACGCCACCCTTCCAATCATTCAGAAACCCAGCGAGCTGTGTATAGAGAATAAAGCGAAAGCAGCAGAACCAAGCCATTTAAAATCAACCCTGCGAGCCCCGTCGTCACTCGCACACACTGACCACCCGAGTGAACCCTCCCATCAAACGTGCCAACTGCTGTACAATCCCCACCCTTGATTGAAAATAAACCTTGGGGTCATATGCCGCTTATTCCCCGTGGACCCATATGACCCGGAAGTGACCGTTCTTGTTGCATTGTTGCCCTAGACATGGTTGTTGTCACTGAAAGGAATAAGGAGGACAGGTGTTGAAAGGCAAACGTGTGGTTTTCACTTTCGTGCTGTATGGCTCTCTGATGCGTTTCCAGGTTTTTATCACGCATTGATTCGGTGCAATGTTCGACATTTCATTTTGTGTGCCAGAAGCTCGTTCCGGAATTGAATTAAAGCGGAATCTGCGAAGCACGTGGCGCGAAACGTCGGCCGAATCATGCAAAATGATGCGCGGTACAACCCAAAAACAATTTATGGGGGTGTATAAAGAGCTTGGATAGCGTGTGACCCATCGTCGGTCATATGGCAGTCAATGTGTTAAGGCCCCCATCAAACACACCTTTATCCACTCAACACCAATGCCACCTACCACACAAAGTTAACCACGACACTTTGTCCTCTTGTAGTCAAGTGAATGTCCACCGTGATGGTGGAGCAATTGAATCATCCCGTGTGCAGGAGTGAGAAGGATCCTTGCATTGCAAGGCCGCGGTGCGTGATGGCGATGGCTTTGTGGGAGATCTTCATCCAGCAGCGGATTGATCGTGGCTGATGATGCCACCAACAACGGCACCCGTCAGTCATGTGTGAAATTGACATGGGCCGCTCGCAACTCCCTCGCATTCGTGGAAAATAAAATTATCATTTACACCCCCCTATCCTGTATGACACCAAAAGGCACTTAAAAACTTGCGGCTGAAAGAACTGCATACGGACAAATAACAACTGACAGCGAACCCTCAAACGTCAACGCAACTGCATTCAGAAATCAGGACTACATAAACGGCAGGTTTGCACCCTGTGAATGTCGAAGACTTTGCTACAAAAATGTCTACGCGCATTGCCAACCTTCGGCCTCCCTTTCCATTGTTCAATGACCATCCTTAAAAACCGAGGCCTGTTATGATAACAAACAAAAAATAAAGCACGTACAGCAGGCAACCCGGTCCGTCTCTACACATTAATAAACCTAAACATTTCTTCAAAAAACTAACGAGACAAGTTTCAATTAAAACAATGCTACTATTTCATTACCCTCCACACCTGCCCAAAAGCGCCTCCAAACGCCGCCCCATCTACCCCACTCCTTTCCGGTAGCAAAAAAAAAATTAAACGAAACACACATTGCACGCTTTCTTTCTATGCTCCGGCAAAAACCCAGTCTAAAAACTCGCGTTGAACGCCCAACAAGCGAGGCCGACGCAATCAAAAGAGCAGGCCAAACCGCTTTCCAGTGAAAACGCAACGGAGACCCCCCAAACTTGCGTTGCTCCTCTCTCAAAAGGGTACAGACATGCGCTTCCCAACCACCTTCGCACGCCCCCCACGCCCCCCCACTACCCAGCCTCCGCCCGCCGGCGCTCACGAGTAGAACGTCAGCACACTCTGGTGATTTCCGCGGACGAGCAGTGTGGGCGGTAGGTTCTTCGACAGCACCTCCAGCCAGGCCATGTAGAGCGTGCTCGAGACCGCTCCCTTGCGCGCCACCGGCAAGCTCCTGCCATGCACACGCGCAAAGACAAAGATCCCCCGTAAAGCCTTAACAAGACTGTTGGGGCAAGTGCTGTTAGCGAGCACCGATGAAGGCCGGCACGGCACACGAGGGGGTGCGTGGCCAGCACCACGCCCGACCGCCTTTGTATCCCTAATGGAAATCTTTACACATCGCACCAGGTACTCATTTGAGGCTGTGTCGACCTAGGGAAGGCCCAGGACCGTTTCAGATAATCGTCACTGGTGTTGGCCGTGAGCGGGAATTGAACTCGGGTCGCAAGGTTCGGAGCATAGCTTTTTCTTACCGTGACATTATCGCTCCCCTACTCACTCACACACGCACGCACGCACGCTCGCATACGCGCACAACAACCCACAATGTCAAAAGGTACACCCGAGACGGAGAGACGATGCCCTGGGACTCGTTGGTGAATGGGCCCCAGCTCTCTCCCACCCCGTGGATGGATGGACAGATGCCCTTAGAGCTGTTTGGTGAAGGCCCCCCCAAGAGGATGCCTTGGGAATCGTCGGTGCCACCCCTCCCCGGCCACACCGGGCGTCCTTAGGTCTCGTCGTAGTCTTCGTCGTTGTTGTTGTTGGTGCCGAGCTTAGATTGCAAAATCCCGGGCTGCGTCTTGATTTTGCTTCCACTCCCCAACTGTATGTTTCCCTGGAGCTCATACGCCACCCTTCACCTTTGCCGCCCCCTGCCAAACCCTCTTCTATCCTCTCACGTATTTGTCTCTTCACTTTTGCAAAGCACCTCGAGCTGTGATTGCATGCAGATACTGCGCAAATAAAAATTGTTGTTTTATGTCAACGGGTGGGTGCTGCTACTACGATGTGCGAGCGCTCCGGAAGTGAATGACACCGACAACACGAGTGCAATGTAACTTCACGAGCCATTTTGTTGCGTAACACAATAGCACCATTAAAGTAAAAAAAAAACATCACTTACATGACAATGAGGTTCGCCCTGCGGGAGTGCTGCTGCAGCAACTCATTCATCCGGATCTGACGGTACGTCTACGACAAACCATGTGCACACACGCACACACAAACGCACACGCAAGCTGTCAGGTACAACACGGAGTGTACTACTTCTTTCGTAATCAGGGGTATGGAGGGAGGGGGTGACCTGCAATGGTTATGTCGATGTCGACGTTATTAAATCCAAGCTGTATATGATGGGGTAGGAAACCTCTGGCCTATGGATACTCCCTCAAAATGTATTTCTTAAGAGCCCGTGGCCACACGAGGCTTACTGCTTCAAAGTGGCCTGCAAACGAGATGTAGCCAATTACTGCCAGCACTTTAGCCTCACTAATTAATCGGTCACTCGCAGGGAATATTTTCAACCTGGTAACAGCGCGGCATTTCTCGTGTTCGGCAGCCTCAGTTCACACTTCCGTCACCGCGAGGGCCCTCTTCCAAAACCAGGTCTTCTCGCCGGTACCTTGTCGCGAAACCTCTCCAGCTCGTCATCGGAGATCTTGCAGGGGTTCTCCTGCCGCAGCTTCTCCGCCTCCTCGGCGTCCAGGTCCTCCTCGTGCAGGCGGTACGGCTCGATCATCTCCTCGAACGCCTTCACGCTGCCGCGGCACACACCACGGCGCCAAACGCCCCCCCCCCGTGTCAAGCGGTCGCTTGATGCCCTCAACGCCGCTGCCCCTCACGGTCTCATAAAATCCACCCCCCCCACCCCCATCCTTACCGTGGGATACGTGTAACGTCATTAGCACGAATTGTATTAAAGTGGTGGCTGAAAGGGGGACTGAAAAAGCCGAGGTGTTAAACACAACAGATCCCTTGTAAAACGCCGTATAAAGACCATAGGGGCATAGCAGTGTTAAGCATGCATCTCTGAAGGCCTAAACTACACGGGAAGGGATAGGAATTGCGAGGCCAGTAGCAAGCCTGACCAGCTTTGTCTCCCCAGCGCTGATGTTGAAAACACACCCCCCATACCGGGTACCCGTTTACGGCCGAGCCTGAGGGGAGGCCAAGGATGCGTCGGCTGCACAAGGCCTCACCTATCCTTGTCCGGCTTTGTGTTCATATCTCCTAGCACCTCGATGTCCGAGAAGTCGATGCGGAACTTGCTCAGGAGCGTCGCCATCCTGGAAGTCAACAGCACCGTAACGTACGCCCGTTCACATGCAACAAAGACAAACATCTCCCCTATAATCATAGCAGACTGTTGGGGCAAGTGCTTAGCGAGTAGCACCTATGAAGGCCGGCACAAAACACGAAGGGGTGGGTGGCCAGCACCACGCCCGGTCGCTCCTCAGTGCTGAATGTTTTACACATTGCACCCGGTACTCATTTAATGCCAAGTCGACCTTGGGCAGGCCCGAGATCGGTTCAGATATTCGTTAACGATGTTGGCCAATCTTGATTTGAAGCTTTCATGACTGCAGGAATCCATACTCTTTGGTTCTTTCGGTAAAGTCACGTAGTTAGAAATAAAATAAAATCATGACGTTTCAATTGCAACGCAAGTGGTCGTCATCAGGCAAAAAAAGCACAAAAAAATTCCCAGTTATGTTGGCCATAACCGGGAATTGAACTCGGGTCGCCGGGTTTGTAGTGGAGTGCAAAAAACACACCCACACGGGTATCGCCCAATTGCCAACTCATCACCCCAATACTCCGATACCACCACTGGCTCCCAATCAATTTCATTATCAGGTACAGAGGCTTCAAAACTTCCCGTGGACTCGCCCCCTTCCTACCCCTCTCCGCTCATTTAAATCTACTCCCTTCCATGCCCGTTATCTCATTATTGACGAACTGATTAATTGTTAAGCACACCCCCCACCGCTCATAGTTGCCAATTTTTTCATTAATGAGTGCTGAATTATTGCAGCCATCTAAAATCCGGAGGTGGTCAAGGTCCTTCCCCATTGATGTTGCTCCCTTGCCTCTGATTTGTTTCCAAGTCAGAGTGGGAATGCTGCTGGCACGATCGAATCTTTGAAAAACATTTTTTTTTTTTTAACATCGAGTTCGCCTTTATTGACCTATTAACTATTCCCGGTTCGAATGGCCAACGGGTTTTGCCCCTGGGATGCGTCACGTGACAATCGCACGAGGGGCGCTGTTAGACCAAACGAACAAACCGAGTGGCCGAGTAGGGGACTCACACGCGCTTGTCATGATCGATGCGGTTGATTTTGCCGCCGATGAACACTCGGATCTTGCAGTCGCGCCACGTCTTCTTGGTCGTGAGCAGGTAGGGCACGAGCAGGGTGAGGCCTGCACGCGATAACGTGCCGCACAGAGCCGTGTCAACGTGCCGTGCCGGCACCGCCCGGATCTGGGGTTTCAGCACGTGGGTTCCAGCCCTCGGATGGCATTTTGCGGTTGTAATGCCCATTATCCGGCACCGCGTCTGACGTTTCCACTCCAGGCACGCAAATTCAGTTCCTCAAGAAGCTTCCGGCAGTTGGAGCTAAACGTCGGACAGTCACGTAAACCTCAGCCTGTGATCCGATTGGACGTTGCCATCCCAGTTGCGATCAAATTTGTAACGATTTTGGGTAGCGAGATTTTTACCGAGGGGTAATTCCATCACAACTATCGACGGTGTGGAGACGGTCGCCAACGGCGATGACTGGCGATGGTTGCCCTAAAAACTAAACTTTTATTTTACCAGGTAAGACCCACTGAGCTATGTAGCTCTTTTTGAGAAGCGACCTGGCCACAAATGATAGCTCAACGAAGTGGCTTAAAACATGTTGAAATGTATAACAGCCAAATACTCTAAATGCACGTTTCTACATCTTGACTTAAAGCTTTCGTGACTGCAGGAATTAATATTCTTTGGGTCTTTCGGTAAAGTCGCGTTGATAGGTTCAAAGGAAAATCACAAAAAACTACGACGTTTCGATCGCAACGCAAGCGTTCGTCATCCTGATGACGTTTGTCATCCTGATGACGTTCGTCATCCTGATGACGTTCGTCATCCTGATGACGTTCGTCATCCTGATGACGTTCGTCATCCTGATGACGTTCGTCATCCTGATGACGTTCGTCATCCTGATGATGAACGTCCCGACGTTTCCATCGCAACGCAAGCGTTCGTCATCCTGATGACGAACACTTGTGTTGCGATCGAAACGTCGTAGTTTTTTGTATTTTTTCTTTGAACCTATCTGCATGACTTTATCAAAAGACCCAAAGAATACGTTTCTACATGTGGAGAAAAAACCGGAGGACCCAGAGACAAATCGACATGACCATGGGGAGAACTCAAAACTCCAAATATACCAGACGAGGTTAGTTAACATATCGCCACCGCGGCGCCCCATCGCCGGCGCACAGACCACCTCACCTCCGTCGTCAAACAGCCACCACACGTCGATGGTCCCCTTGCCCTGGCGGCTGTTGAATTGCGCGCTGGCGTCCAGCAGCTTCTGGTCGAAGTTGGTCAGCGGGAGGGTGTGCAGCTTGCTGCGGCGCTCTGTGCGCGGTGGCGCGAAACAAAGACAGAGATCGTCCCGTGCAGCCATTAACAAGACTGTTGGTGTTGCTTAGTCAGCACCCTATCAAAGGCCGGCACGGCATGCGATACGTGCACCGCACCTTTTGCCAGCTTAAGAATCGAGATTAATGAATAACAGTGATTGCCGCCGTCAACGTCGATTGAGTGTTTGTGGAGCACAGGTTTAAGAAAAGGTTGGTCAGGAGAGGACAAAAGCACCGCTTCAAGGCCCTTAAACACCAAGTGTAGAGACCACAAGACAATTCAACGGAGAGGTTCCATCGAAAAACGAAATACTTTTCAAACGCAAACCTTCACACTCGGGGAAAAAAAAAAATTGCCAGTGCTTTCCGCTTGGACGAGCCTTTCCAAAGCATCCGAGGTTTATTCGACGCTGAGAATCAATTGGTGAGCACGGCAGGGGGGGGATGGATTTCCACGAGTCAGCGAGAGGAGTGCGGTTTGAAAAGCGCCGGTACGGGGCGAGAAACGCCGGCAAGCAACGAGGCACCAGCAACATGCTTCGGAGCTGGAGAGGAGAAGAAAATACAGCAGTTAGAGCACAAGAATCCAGGGAGGGAGAAATGAAAGCAATAAAAAAATATTAACCATATATTCTGTACTGCCACTTAAAATTGTTTATTTTAGTCTATTGACCAATCAGCTCCTCTGAACTTGTGTTGAGCAGCAGCATTTTATTGAAGCCCCTGTGCTTGGCGATACAGCACAAGGGCAATGTCGCAGTAACGTCACTCGAGTGTTCCTGACCCTAAACTGAAATGCTTTTTTCCCATCGTAAAAGCATCAAACTCTTGCGCTTTCCCAGGGCACCCAGCCTGCAACGCAGCTGAAATACCGCACGACAACAGGAACTATTTATTTTATGACTTGCGTCTTCCTTTTAAAGAAGAGAATGCAGCGCATTGGGAGAGAGAATTGAGGAAATCTGAAAGGTTCAGAAGGCGGGCGACAGATCGAAGGCCACAAGCACAGGGGCCGAGAGTCCAAGGTCTTGCCAGCATGGTGCTCGGGCCTGCCTTTATGCAGCAGAGGCTTTGTCTGCTGCCCTTTGCCTTCCTCCTCCTCCGCTCCAGGGGTGCCGCTGCCAGTGACTGTTCGACCATTAAACGGTGTGCGAGTACACACGCACACACGCGCACACACACACACACAACCAAATACATCAACAACTTTCTCCGGCCAACGCCGCACAAGTCTCACCGACAACCGTGGTGGGCAACCTTTTCCTTACGGGGGATGGAATAAAATAACAAATTCCAGCCACTCTCAACCCACTGCTGGAGGAAGGCCTCCTTACATCACCATACTTAACTTTTTGACCATACTTCACCACGCTGGTGTGTATGGGTCGGTGAAGGGGGGGGGGAGGGGGAAGTGTTGGGGGGGGCGGAAGGACAGGATCAGTGTTGATATTACTCGCCATGGCCAGGAATTTAACACGGGTCGCTGTGGGTTCATAGCCAAGTGCCCCAGCCACTCATTTTAAAATCGGTTCATCGTTTATCTCCTTAACGGTGGAGAGAAACCGACCACCAATTTAATGATCGCAGCAGGCCAGCTTCCCGCACCTTGCAAGTTCTTTGAAAAGGCCAATTAATTCGGATTAACGCTACGAGATCACTTCCATCACCCGCGTCAACCTCTTATCAAAAACGTCCGTAAACTCTCCCACCGCGCCAGTGTGCGTCTCGGACTGAGCCTGCGATCAGTGGGAAACGGGACCCACAGCAGAAGCCGACTCCTCATCCGTGGAACAACGCTCTTCCCCAGAACATTCGCAAATCTGAATAGGTCGAGTCTTTTCGGTGACGTCTTGAAACGTATCGGTTTACACTTGCACAGCCAGTCTGCGCATGTGTTTGGATTATAGTGTGCTGATCTTTAAAGGTGTATTGAAAAATGTTGATACTGCTACTGATACTCCTGCTGTAATGGAGTGACTCATGCAGCCAGCTATGGCTGCAAAGTTTGGTCGTACATGTTATGTATATCGTTTATTGTTAAATTTGAATCACAGTTCCTATGATCACTGTTTTTATAGCTTTATTTTGGTGATGTTGAAAAGTTTTGGTTTAGCCATGTTTGTTTGTGGTAGTACAAAGTTAGCCTGATAACTTTAATGTAAATTGTCTTGTGGTTGTTATTGTTTGACTTGCATCCCACTGGGATTTTTTGCACACAGCGTTGAAATGCGGTGCTTTTTCTGGAAGACTTTGCTGTTTTTTCCTGGATTTTTCTGTTGCATGTAGTCACTTTAAGATGTTTCTTGTTCATGTTTTTGTTTGTTGCGGTTGCACCCGAGTCAAGAGCCACATGGCTCACAGGGTTATACCTAATAAATTGAATTGAAATGTGCCTTTTACATTGTTTTGATTACTTTCAGTTTTATTCAGTTGCATCTGTTAAGGGTTTTATTCAGTTTTATTTGTTCGGGGTTTGTTCAGGGTCATTTTATTTCATGTACAGCTCTACGAGACCTTGTGAGGCTGGCGCTGTATACCACCGAGCTTTCAAGGGTTAGTTTCTTCTGCCCATCGTCCAAACCAAGTGCTGGGAGCTCAGTACGAGCCAACGACGGTTACCTCTGCACCCTCGTACCTTTCCCCATCTGGCCGTCAGCTACGCCACAGGGCTCCCCCCCCCACCCCCCTCCCATGACGCTGGCCGTCTACCACTTCAGGTCGGGGAGCAATTCCTCAAAGCGTGACATCTAGCAGAGGAACAAACGCGAGTCCTTCGCGACGCGGAGGTAAGCTGGGCCTCATGAAGTCACGTGCGTTCTAGCGTTAACAATGCCTTAAGCTGCTTTCCCGTGAGCGTGTTTGATGGAAGAATTCGTCAAATTAAACTCGATAAACGTCAAGACGGCTTGCGCCCAAACGAGGGCTCTGCGGCCTCCGGTTTTTCCCTCCACATTTAGAATCAACGTGGGTTTAGAGTATTTGGCTGCTAACCATAGATTTCTACGTGAAAAGCCACTTCATTGAACTATTATTTACGGCCAGGTCGCTTCTAAAAAATAGGTATATAGTAGCTAAGTGGCCCTTACCTGGTAAAATAAAAAAAACAAAATGGAGGGAGTCGGCTTGGAACTCTCGATCGGGGCGAAGAACAGCATCGGGCTTCCGCCGACAAAGTGTCACCATGCGACTGGCTCCACAGAGAGCGCTACGCACGAGCTACTCCACGGGTGAGGACCCCTTGACACAAAGCACGTGCACATATGGCCCTTTTGTCAACCTGCTGCTGCATGAAGAGGGCTCGCCACACCCTGTGCGGGTCCGTAAGGGTTTTGTTAACGGCACCCGCGTCCTGTTAACGCGTGCGCTGCGTCCCTCGCATACTCACCGGTGTGTGCCAGGGGAATCCCGGTGCGGGCACGGGAGTTTGTGACTCGCCGGAGGCACCGGACCGGGCTCCGGGCTTGGCCACGGTGTCTCCCCGGTGCGCTCGCGACGTTTCTCACTCACCGATGCGCAGTGGGGTTCCCGGTTCGGTGGCCTCCTGGGGGCTGCTGGACTCGGATTTGTCACCCACCACCACGTCAGTGAGGCCTCCCTTCTCCGTCTCCATGTCCTTCTCCTCCTCGCGCTCTTTCTCCAGCAGGCGGAGCTCCTCTGTGTCACATGCACGCACGCAGGCACGCACGCAGGCACACACACAAACGCCAAGAAAATGCACCGTTGTTGCCATTGCCACCACTGTTAAGAGTCGCGACGCAAACAACTGCGGTGATCAGACACGTGACTGGGCTGCCTCCGAGCCAGAGCTCATTTAGCTGTGAATTTTATTTTAGTTGTTAGTCTTAGTCCGTTCGACATTAAGTCCACCATTAGATTATTAAATGTTGGTGTCAGGGGTGCCCAATTTCCCTACAACCCCACCCTCCAATATAATTTAGTTACGTTCATATAGAATATTAAACATTTTGAACGTGGTCGGGTGTGACTTTAAAATCAACGGAGGTGTAAAATGACGATGGTGTCACCTGTACCAACGCAGACTCATGCAGATTCATCACCGAACATCTCCATGCACCCTTTACGCACTTGATCTGGTTTTAAGATGACGACCGCGTGACCCCACAGAGCCCACGTGCAGCGCACACGTCGCTTGTGCGGCAATGACATCTCCAGAGCCTCGGTCTTCAACGGCGTTGCTCTGCGATTCAGAGCCACGCGCTACTTTATATCTGTAGCGCTGCAGCCCACCACGTTGAAACAGAGTGGCGGTGTTTCAGGGGACAACAACCGAACAAAATCTACACCCCCTCAATGTCCTCCTCCGAGATTGCTGCCAGGTAGCTCAGAGGTCGGAGCGTCGAGTCGGCACCACTGAGGTCCTGGGTTCGATCCCAGGCAGACGCCTCCGATTAATTAGATTTTTCAAGTGTGGCGAGCTGACGTTCTCAGTCCCGTCACAAAATAACCGCACATAAAACAACATCCAAGCGTCATCATCATCATATTAAATTTGGTATTACATTAAATTTGGGCAAAATTTGTACTGTGTGGTCAAGAGGTCACTTGCAACTATGGATGTAGTTCTACGATATCCACTTCCACGGGCTGTTCTTCTCACCGCAGAGCGTCTTGCTGCTCTGCGAGGGATGTGCGAACGTGTGCTTCTCATCGTCGCATGACGTCGTTTGCGCGATCGGGATTCAATTCCGGGGGCGGGAGGTGGGCGGAAATCTAAAAAAAAACACGAAACCGGCGTGGTGACAGGAAGCGTTTCTCACCCTGGATCTGCACGATGTGCGACACGTCGAGGCCCTCGTGCAGGCGGAACACCAGCACGCCGTACTGGAAGTCAAACGCGTCGCTGGGGGCGGGAGGGTAGGGGGGGATGCGACGACAGTTTAAGAATTGCACCGCCGCGTACGATTTCTTGTGCGATCGTTGTCTTATTCCTCTCCCGATGCGTTTTCGGTTTACACCACGCGTGAGTAGTCCCGGCATGGTCACACAGCCCCCCCTCCCCACCACGCAAGGCCCTACATGGCATGGGGTAGGCCTTCATTCAGCAGCGGATCGGTGTGGTCTGTTATTTAGTCAATTGTTATGAATTAGAAAATAATTATCATCTGCTTCCTCACTTGAAAAGAAACCTCCATTTGACCAACCCGAACCAGAAACGTTCGCTCTGCTTAAACCACGTTTCCAACGCAGCTCCTGCGGCAGTAGCGCGTGCGGGTGAGCGGAACCTCCCGCCTGGCTGCCTCACCAGAAACCAACTCGGCCCTCGCGGCCACAGCCAATGCCGGGGGGCGGCGGTGAACGGCAATGCCAAAGACTCGCCGCTAGGTGGCGGCTCATCCTGTGAATCTTTACGTTCGGTCACAAATATCCATCAAGATTACTCCACGAGTGATGGGGAAGGGTGGGTCAGGTTGGGTTTGTGTGCGTATGTTTGCCGTGTGTGTGTGTGAGCACGTGACGGGGTGAGGGTGGGGGTGTCGCGGGGGTGATGAATTATGCTGCCCTCTTAACGAGCCACAAGACCCGAGTTTGAACTCGAACTGCCATCCTCCATCCCCCGTCAGAGCGTTTCGAAAAAAAAATTCCCCCCACCCCCTGTCATCTCGCATTGGCCCACCACATTCTCTCGGCTAAAATTTGCTTCGCGAACTCGGGCCGAATTCCCCACGTCCGAATTTTGACCGAGGGGAAAATCATCACCCCAATGTGTCACAATCGTAACCTGGTCAGCTCGTGCGATAATTCAATTAGTGCCCCAAATCAAACTACTTTTCTTGAGCCCAGCGCGATTCGTCCTCGAACGCAGGCCGACTCAAACGCAAGCAGACTCGAAGTCTGGCCAACGTGGGCCGTAACCTGAGCTCAGGCCAGCCCAAGTCATTCCAAGTGATCCGTCCCACGGAAAACGAAACGTCCGAGTCCGAAATGCCAGTGACGTGGCTGCGGACCAACACGCTCTACGACTGCGAGTCTCCTCCTGGTGGCCCCGCGGATCTCTGGCTTCCGGCACCGCCGCGGTGCCCCTGGCACGGGAGGTGCGGCCGCCGCATCACTCACTGGATGATGTTGATGTACTCGTCCACATCCTTGGATTCGGCTCGCCGCCAGTTCTTCTTGAAGCCGATCACCAGCGTGTTGGGCTTCATGCGGCCCAGCCCTGCCGCCTGGAAACACACCACACACACTTTTTACTCCTGCTTCCAGGTCATTTTAAAACGTAACGTTTCATCGCAAACTATCCCCGACCGTGCTATCGACGTCCTGATGCGAGACGGAGAATCCCGTTCGGAAATCTCACAGAGCAGTACCCTAGGAAATTCCCAAGAATTTATTTCAGCCGGGCCATGCAGTGTGACATTCAGCCGGGCCATGCAGTGTGATATTTCATTCATGACCACCTTGGCCTCATGATAAGTGCAGCATCAGGAGATAACCCACAGTATATAAGGGCGGAGGTGAAAACGCTCAAAGCTCCGCTGACAGATTCAGTCGGTGGTTCAATCTGGCAGGCGCACCCAGATTAGTCTGCGAACCACACCCATTGCCACACGCCCGTTTCTCGGCTGCTTGCGACCTCGAAGCCAACAACACCCTGGGCAAGGCAACCAATCCACGCACGCGCCAGCCTCGAACCCTGCTAAGCTTCGGAGCTGCGACGAGATTGGCCGCGTACACGGAGCTATGCGCTCGCGAGATCCGTGGGCAGCTGAGCCAAAGCGAATCCCTGCGTGAAAAGCTGGACTCGCGAAACGGGCAAACGGCTGATCCACGGCAGACAGCCACAATTCATGTGCAAATGACCGTGCCTATCGCACGCGAGTTATGCCGCGCACACGTTTCTCCCCTGGCGCGATGAGGACACGACGCCATTCCCAACACGGTTGCCATCAAGAAAAGATCCGAATTCATTTGTCTCGCCCGTCGCTCTGGCAATGGCGGTCGAGCGATCAGCGAGGAGCGTCGGGCCTGTGCTCGGGCGCTCGCAGAACTCCTCCGTGGTTCAGTTTGGTCCCATTTGTTCCGCGTCGAGGGGGCCGCGTTTCTGTTCGAGCCACGCATGCGGTAACGACCGACGCGAACTCACCGAGGTGGCTCGGAGGCCGGAGCTGCACAGGAGCCAGCACCGTTGAGATTCCCAGAGTTGGAATCCGGGTTTCAGCTACCACCCCCCACCTAACGTGGTTAAACCGGATTCTCACCGCCTAACGAGGTGACTACCGTGTAAAGTTTTACTCTAAAACTTAATTAAACTTATTCCAGCTCCAAGTCTTTACAGATTCCAGTTTTATTCCCATGCGACAGATACTGTTCTGCAGTGCGTAGGAGAGGTGCCGCTTGTGTTGATACAGATGCCTTCTCATGTATGTATGTTGAACTTCTTTCGCACCGTATGTAGCCAACCGTGCTAATCGGAGGTACGGGTAAATGCAAAAACAAGTAATAAAAGTGCATAGCTCCAGTGGCTTCCTAATATCAAAGGAAGAGCGTTCCAGACGGCCGAGGAAATGGCTGTCAAGTGACCTCAGGAGGCGATCTGGGACACCTTCTCTCCAGAATCCAGGTTGTGCGCTGCTCACTGCGCGAGTTGGCAGTGTCTGCGTCTCACGATGGCACGATGCCAACAGCACAAATGGAATACAACTGGGGAGGGCGGAGCAAATCAAACGCAGCATGGGAGGGCGGCCCGGGGTGGGGGGGGGGAATGGTAGCGGTGGCAGGGGAGGCGGTGCCAGCGTTAGCGATGGCGCCGATGGTGCTGGCGGTGGTGGCTGCAGTAGGGGCGGTGGTGGCAGTTGTGCGAGCAGTAGCAGCGGTAGCGGCAGTAGAGGTGGAAGCAGCAGTGGCGGTGCAGCAGTGATGGCGGTCACAGTGGTGGCGGTAGCGCTGGGAGCGTTAGTGACGGTCGCTGTAGCAGTGGTAGCGGCGGCGGCAGTAGCGGCCGCAGCGATAGCGGCGGCGGCAGTAGCGGTAGCGGCGGCGAGGGTGGCGGCAGGGGAGCCGGCACGTGCCTGCAGGAAGTGGAGCGTGCCGCCTCGCAGGTCGTCGGCGCACACGGCCGAGTAGAACGCCTTGCGGCGCTGGCGCAGCAGGTACTGGTGCTGCTTGGAGGCGTTGGCCGTCAGCTCCTTGAGCGCCTGCCTCCGCGGGCCCTGCGCACGCGCGGGGGACAGATGCGCAACGGTCGCCACTCGCCCCTCTGTCGTTTGCGATCCATCGACAAGCAAGAGCGATAGACGCGAACCCCCCCACCCCCCACGAACAGGGCGGTTCACATCATGGCCAAACGAAGGGTGGTGTCTTGGACACAAACTCGATAACCCATGCACGTGTGTGTGTGTATATAAAAGATTTATATTTGAAGATGACAACCCCGTGGTAGCTTGACACTCGTGCGTATCGCATTTCAACCGTCAACGGCAGCTTCTCGCTCTGCTCGTTTCGGCGGTCTGCAAGTCGCTCTCTCGGGCACCGCCAGGGGGAACTCACCACGCAAACATGGCTGCACACCATGAGGCCCACGTTCTTGGTGAAGGCGTGAACGAAGTCCACAAGCGCCGGGCGAGACTCCGGGGGGCCCGTCAGCACCAGGCACTGCGGCCTACGCACGCACACACAAAGATAAAAGACAAAGATCCCCGTGTAGCCTTAACAGACTGCAGGGGCAAGTGCTGCTAGCGAGCACCCATAAAAGCCGGCATGGCACACGAGGGGGTGGATGGCCAACACCACGCACGGCCGCCTTTGTCTCCCTAGTGGCGATGTTTACACATCGCACCAGGTACTCATGTAAGGCGGAGTCGACCTAGGAGAGGCCCAGGACCGGTTCATATAATCGTCACCGGTGGTGTTGGCCATGAGCGGGAATCGAACCCGGGTTTCCAGGCTCGTAGCGCAGTGCGCTAACCGCTACACTACCGCTTCCCGCGACACACACACAAAGATAAAAGGCAAAGATCGCCCGTATAGCCTTAACAAACACGCACACACACAAACAGTTACAACGAGCCCGCGTGTAAGTATTGTAGACTGTTGGCGAGCACCGATTAGGCCCGGCACGGTGCATGAGCACGTTGGTGTGGCCACCGTCGTCTCCCCAGTGCTGATATTTTCACACTGCAGCGGGCACTCACTTAAGGTTGAGTAGACCTAGAGGAGGGCCCAGCACCGGTTCAAATATTTCCCGCCGGTATAGACCGTGAGCGGGAATCAAACTCGGGTCGTCGGGTTCGCACCGCAGTGCGCCAACCAATACAACCACTCCCCCCCCCCCCCCCCACACCATACACATAGGAGTGCACGCATGAACAATGACATAGGCACACACGCACGGACGGACGAACATCAATGCACGCACAGACGCCGGTACGACCATTGTTGCTCAAACCGACCCTTCTGGGGCGACTCATTGTTAGCGAGTGCCTATTGCCACGCCCGACTCCCTCGGCCTCGCCGCCGCCGTGGCACCGCGCAGCCTCGCTGGCGGTACGAGCGGACGTGCCACAGCGCAGCACCGCCGCGTGATGTAATCCCGGCCGCCACTCCTCACGACGCACACAACACCAGCGGGGGTCCGCTCGCTCCCGTAGGACCCGCGGGGCAATTCATTCTCCGCGACCGATGGCGTTGAACGTCGCCTCGACTAAAAATACGGCGCCTAACGCCTCGGCCGTACGCGAGGGCACGGCGGGCTTTTGTGCAACGCGAGACAAAGCGCCGCGAGCGGCACAGAGGAAGACCCGTGTTCATTGTGAGGGCCCGGTCTTCGCCTGCCATTGTCACGGCGGCCGGTTGTCCGCGGACGATGTGGGGTGGGGTGGGGTGGGGTGTGAGGGGGGTGACGAGGGTGCGGCCTCGACCCAGAGAGGAATGCAACAATGGCGAAACCGCCGCGTTGGGTTAAAGCGGCAGGGGAAGCACCTATCTACGTGACTTTACCCGAAGACCCAAGAATCGGGGAAGAATCGTTTCCTCACTGCGGGGGGGGGGGGGGCAGATCTGAATTTAAAATATCATTGGCAGGCAACAGCAACAACCACCGTTGACCACTAAGTGGTGGTGATGTCACGACGGCGCTTGTGCCATGCTAGGTGCACTTTGAGGCCATGTAAAGTGTGGAAGGCCCGCTGGCAGGAAGTCATGGAACAGGCCGAGGTGCCATGGGTTGACTGAGATGACTGACAGATGCACCAACTGTGTACTCCCCACTGTGCCAACTCGGTGTTTTAGCCGCCCGGCGCACCGCCCGTTGTTGCGAGTGTCGCTCCTCTGCCCAGTAGCGTCCTTCACGAGCTTCGTCACGTTGACGCACACTGGCAAGAGGCCCTTGCCAGTAACAGAAGTGAGCGAGTGCACCGATATCATTATCAGCGTTGTTCTCACGTCGGTGATCCCCCCGCCCCCCTCTAGTACCCGATTAGCGTGGCTACGATGCTCGCAGCGATGGATGAATATAATTTTCAGGCCGCTTAGAAGTGGCAGGCCTCATACGTGGCTGCGCATCGAATGAAAATAATTCTCGGGCCATAGATTAGGCGATCTCCTATACCAATGGCCAATGAAGAAGCGGCCACAGTGCGACTGCGATCACCAATCTTATTGCCGCTGTGCGCCCCGATCACTTGCCGGCAACGTTTCTGGCATTCACCTGGCCCATCGGCTCGCTCGCCAACCCTCCACATGAGCGAATAACGATTAACCGCCCTGCCATGCAAAGCACGATGACGTACGGCTAAGACGCTTGCCGCGACGGATGCAGATCACTTGCGGGGCCGTTTAGAACTGATAGGCCTCATGCGGCCACGGGGCCGCAAGCGATGAAACGAGCTGACGCGGGCCGTAGCTTCTGCACCATTAATACTGCCACGTAGGTTTTCCCGGTCGTGCTGCGTGGCTCTCCCCAGTGCGTTTTCGGGTTGTGCCGCGCGTTGTCCGGTTCCACGGCCGACGTTTCGGTTCGCCACGCCAGCCATTCTGGCGACCCCCCGGGTCGCGCTCTCGCAAGCGAGGCCACCGCACCCCCAGGTTAAAACAAAAAACGCGAACTCGTGGCCGAACGATACGCGGTACCAACCGGCAAACCCGCCAGGAGGAGCGGTGCCCCAGCCCCTGAATTAAAGCCACCGAGCGCCTCGTCAACGCGAAGACTCTGCCCGTCGTCACGCCCCAGGGGGGCGCCGCGAATGCTGCGGGCGGAGCCTTCGCCGCTCGCGCGGAACTGAGGCCGCGGTGACGGCAGTGCTGAGCGGCACGTGGGGGGGGTGGGGGGTATGGGGGGGAAGCCGCGCGTCCGAGCGGCGTTCGCACATTTCTGAAATGTTTTTGAAACGACCCGAAGGCGTCCCGTGGGCGAGCGCGAGCGTGTCGCTGCGCTTGGACGAGCAGTGTGCCGACGCAGCGAAATGTGAGCGGGACCTGCACACTCAGGGCGGATGGTGATGTTTGTTGCGATAAAGGGGGCACCCTCCCCACCACCACAACCCCCCCCCCCCAACCCCCGTAAATTTCGTACCGGAAGTTTTTGACGTGGTCCTCCACGCCGTACAGACGGATCGAGTTCTGCAGCGCGTTGAGATAAGTCAGCGCCTGGGTGGACGAGCCCCAGTTCACATCTGCGGCACGAACACACGGCACAAATACAAACACGCAAAATTCCAGTGAGCGTCTCTCCACGAGCCTCATGATTCACCCCCTCTTGGCCTCAAGGTGCTGTTTATCATCATCAACAGCAGCCATGCTTTATCCACGGCGGCTTAAAGACCTCCTCCCCAAAGCGCCATTCCTCTCATTCAAGTGGTGCAACAAACCGATGGGCTCCTCTGATTCCATCGCGCCGTTTGCACGGTGGACATATTCTCGTTCGTGCGTTCTCTCCTTTAGCTGCCAATCCGTTGTCAGTCTCAAACCGCCGACCATCATCCCTTTGAGTGACGCGTCCCGTCCAACCTTACTGACTTTTCGTACGGGCAAATTTTACGTCTCCAACTTACGATAGCAAAAAAGTTAGGATTTGATTTTAAAATGAGTTTATGTTAATTTATAAGTCAAGGCTTCGAAACTTCACCGCGCACGAGTGAGGCACTATATAAAAAAACGCAATTACAGCAGGTAATGATTTTAGAATGCGGCGAATGATAGCGCCTCTAGTGGCTACAGCAATAACACAAGCCCATTAGGTGCGACATAGACCCACGGCTCTAAACGCTCCGATTCCCACACATGGTTAGACACGTGTGCACAGCAGCTTTGCGAATTAACTTTAAATCAAATCAATCGATGCATCATCACTCCACCAATAAACAGACAAAAGTTCACGCCACATTAACAAGCGGCTTTAAAAAATAATCCTCCCTGCCCCCACCCCCAAGAGCTGCAGGGAAGTTCATCACCATGCACCACTGCCAATAAAATAAAACATCTGCCAATAAATTCACCAGGTTCAACAAAGTCTGAGTCTGCTGAAAATTATATACTCCCAGAAGGCCCTGTATGGCTGATGCGAATTTGGGTCAGCTATGAGGTAGGAGAAAGGAGGTGAATTTCCAGTAAACATGCAACGTTGGCACGTGGTACGAACCGTTGGCCCAACGTTCGCCCAACGTTCGCCCAACGTTCCATGTTTACTCAGGACCGGTCAGAGCGGCGAATTTGAAACCCGGTTATCTTTCAGCCGTTGTGCCGGCTCAGAGGCGGCTGCACAACCTTCCCCCCGCAATGACGCGGTGCTGGTCCCCAGGGTCACCCTCGCTACAAATGACGTTCCACATCCTGGCAAGGGACGCCGCGTTCTCATTGTGTCTGTTGGTCGCATTGTTTTTGCTTTTATTTGTTTAACCTTTTTTTGCCAAACGCCCCCCCCCCCCCCCCAGAGGATCACAGCGGATGGTGGTATGGGGAGCGCCTTCATCCAACCAGTGGACAGAACATTCCCGTAATCGTGAAACGTTGGGGGCAAACGTCGGTCCAACGGTTCCAACCACATGCCAACAACAACGTTGGCATGCTCACCGGGAATCCGGCAATGATGACGATCACGACGCCTCCGTTACAATCGAGCCATCGGCGCCGCGTGACGGCACGGAGAGATTTCCCAGTCGAAACCCTCGCAGCGAGCAGTGCATCACCCTGCATCAGAGAATGCTCCCTCCCCCCCCCCAGCCCCACCCCACCACCCCACTCCGACCCCAGAACATGATGACGTTGGGCACATTCTGTATCCATAACAGAGGTATTTGTGTTAGATCGCGTAAATACAAATGTGTCGTTAAAACCCAACCTGCCTCATTGGGCGCCTGGTGAGGCTAGCTGTAATTATCGGCGAAACGTAGTACTCAAATTGTGAATGTTGTAGTGGGTTTACTCTCCAACACATTGGTGTGCTACACTGGTAATGAATTGGCACGTTTTGTTTACGTGACAAACCTTACTAATTGGCTGTGTCGGGTGGTGGCAGGTTGAACGACTCATTTATATATTTACGTGATTTTACCCAAAAATCGTTATAATGGATAACATTGGTCGGCCAAAGCCTCCGTGTTAAACATTCTCTTTACCTGCACGAGGGGTACTCGGCTTTCAATATGGCCCCAAAAACAAAGTTCAACGGAACCGACAGTTGCAACAAATAATTTGGTGATGCCGCTGCTGTGGTGGGCAATGGTGCACGAACACAAACCTCACATTCATAAAAAAAAACCCAGTGGCCTTAGAAATTAAAACATATATATAAATAAACACTTCCCTACCTCTCAGCATGGCCTCTCCATGTGCGGTGAAGGGCCGTTGTCCGAAACGTCACCTATAACATACTTGTTTTTTTAAGCCTACAATGTCACTGGGTGGATGTGTTGAGTTTTTTTTACGTCTGTAAGCCTGAAAAACAACTTGAACGTTGAGGTTGTTATTGTTGTGTCCGGCCATTGGGGTTCTTGGGCTGAGACCATTAACTGCACTACAATTGTGCCAGACCATACATTCAGAATATTTTCATTAATCTGCGGCACCACCCCACCTTCACTGACGTGAAGTACGGTTGAACCACCCCCGCGACCCACACACTACGTGGGGAGGTTTGCATCCAGCAGCGGACTGACCAAGGGCTGCATACGTACATGCAAGCATATACGCAGTACTTGAGCTGTCTACAAATGCACGCCACTGACAGCGATTTTCATGGAAATGCTCCCCTACGCGATGGCCATGTGCATGCGCCGCGGTGGAACGTTGCTCGGCTCGGCGGCGTCTCCTAAGGCGAGTGGTGGGCTCCTAATGGGGCACACAGCCTCACCTGGCCCCGCACGCCTGCTCAGGCACGCCTGCCCCCGCACGCCTGTCATAACACACCTGCCCCCGCACAGATCACGGGTTCTGTTTCTGTGCGCGTCGGTGAAAAAGTTTCTGCTAATTTTCGGTGGAAAGTGAGCGATTTTTACCGCTTAGAAACGGTCACAAAAAAAATCTAATCTCGATTGTTATGGCTTCCTGCGGGGGGGGGGGGGGGGGGTGGTGGTTGGATCTCGCTACGTGGCTGTCAATTGAGCGCAAAGTGAGGTTAAATCGGAGGTCAGAGAGATTAATGAATTTAAAAAAATCCCAGTGCAAGAAGAAACCAATTAGAGACTTAATGAATGGATAGCTATGAAGTCAGAGCGAGCACTGCCCACACGCACGCACGCAAGCCGCTTCCTTTAATTTGCGCAGCAATTATTATTTCCCGAACCCATCGTCCGTAGGCAACCACGCATGGTGCAATTACGTGCTCGTAAAGCGCGACAGAGTAACAACGCGACCCCGGGGATCACGGTGCCGCCGCTGTAACAGAGCCCCTTTCTGCGCCAGTACCGCTCGTAAATCTTGCAGCCATCATCCCCGTCGACCGACATTCTCTCAACTAAAAACTAAACTATGTTTATTTCACCAGGTACGGTCAGGGAGGAATATCGCTTTTTTTTTCAGAAGCGACTTGGCTACAAATGATAGTTCAACGAAGCGGCTTATCATCACGTGGACATTTTATGGCAGCCAATTACTCTTAAACGCATGTTTTTAAATGTGGAGGAGAAGCCGGAGGAGAAGCCGGAGGACCAGGAGAAAGAAAAAAAACACACGACCACGGGGACAACATGCAAACTCCAAATAAACAGGGATCGAACGCACGACCTCCAATACACCAGGCGAGGTAGCTAACATCTCGCCACCCGGGTGGCAGCATGGCGAGCCATCGCTGTGCCGGGCTGGGCAAGCCACCCCTCGTAACTTCCCTCGCCTTCGTTAAATATCGAAGCGGGCGACTACTGGGACGTGTCGGGGCGCGCGTTGTCCCACCAGCCGACGGCCGTCGGTCTGAACCGCGCGGCGCGGTGGCCGGCGTCGTCACGCGGCAGGCGCATGTGCGCCGTCGAGACCTCCCGCACGGAATAGCGCCTCGTCGTTTTCTTCTTGGCGTCACCCCTCCTGACCGCTCCCACTCGAGCTCGATGCCCACGCGGCGCGGCGCGGCGCGGCGCAAACGCCGCGTGTCCCGATTCTATGGACGGAGGTGAAGGCGGATGCACGAAAGTCCACGGAGGAAATGACTGTCACGTCGCGCGCGCGCACACTTCACAGGGTGCGTGCGGTTAATAGGTCAGGGCGGACCATGTGACCGTCAGACACGCGATGGCGCACTGCATTTATATCTGCAGTGTGTCCGATCTCATCCGACCTGGGAAGCGAGGGTCGGTATATCGGACAAATAACAAATGTTGCCAAACTCCCTTTCCTAAGGCATCGAGGCGCAATACACCGGCTCGCCAGCAGAATTACACAGTCAAGCAAAGTGTGGACCGATATTGCCCATTCCTTCTGTACGGGATAGAGCGTTGCCCCCTCGCATGCATGCGTTTTCCCCGGGTGCTTCGCTTTCCTCCCACTAATTGGCTGAAAACACCTTAATCGATAGAGAATTGCAGATCAATCGTTGATGCCGACTCACGACCTGGAAAGCCTTGCAGCTCGGTCTGTGGTTGCTACTCAGTGATTGTGAGAGATGCAATTTACACGAACGACACGATATAAAACTAATAATTCGATTTTTTTATTAGCTTTCCTGCATAAATAGCTTGACCCAGTACGTTTTAATAATGACCATTATTATTATTACAGCAAAAGATTAACGGGTAGGCTTTCACGACCAATATAATTCATAATAAGGGTTTTTGGGTTAGATCGCGAAAATATATGAATGTTAGTTTAACACGTAGGCTTTCGCGAGCAATATAATTCATAATAAAGGTTTTTGGGTTAGATCGCGTTATTTATAAATGTGTCGTAACCCTCCACCACCCGACACGGCCAAAATATAAATGTTGATAGCTTCGGTAATACATCTTTTGTACCAGATATTAGATTATGTATTTTATGTACCGTGCCAAATATGACTCGGATAATAAACACAATCGCCAGGAAGGACAAGTTCAAAGGGCTCGTGTAATGCACATGCATAATGTACGTCTGTCTCAGTAATCCCCCCCCCCCCCCCCCCACATTGCGCAAGAGCGCAGAAGGGTAGTGAACACATCTACGCCTCTATATAAGCTGGTTGTAATTACTGGCGAAACGTTGTACTCAGTTTGTAAATGTTGTGGCTTGGCTCTCCAACACGCCGGTGTGCTGTACTCGTGACGAATTGGCAAGTTCTATTAACGTGGCAACCCTTACTAGTTGGCTGTGTCGGTTGGTGGCGGGTTTTAACGACACATTTATATATTTACACGATGTAACCCAAAAACCTCTATTATGGACATCAAAAGCTATTATCCACAATTCACTTGGAATGCAGGGTGTCGGTTAATCAAAAATGTGAGTTATCTAGAGTTATACCTATGATTCACTAAATTTTCCATGTACATAAATATTTTCAAGAAAGAAACAAAGCCTACATTTTAACTACGATATAAGACAAAAATGACTCTGTTGTAGAGAAGCAATGGGGCCGTTTAGAGTAAAGTACACAGTAGTACAGTACTGTATGTACAGATTGCCGCTAGCACCACCACTTGGCAGTGTCCTGAAGCTCCGTAACGACAGATCTTTGATGAGCGTACGGCAAGATGCCAGATGTCCGTCGGAAATTTTCCGGATACATGCAGGAACATTTGTAATGCCGTCTATGACATATGCCCGTCAATGGAGCGTTCTGGATGGTAAAAGTGCCGGATAACGGAGCTTTTGCTGTATTATAAAAGTGACAAAGGTATCCAACGGCTCTTCAGCCGCTGACCAGTGACTGACATCCAGCAGAGTTACGGCCATCAACCTTTGCGGCCGCCCCCCCCACCCTCCCTCTTCCAAAAGGTCAAGGGGCCGCGGAATAAAAGCCGTTTGCGAGGCGAGGCTAGCCTTGAGCCCAGTCCATTCGAGCGTCCAGCGGTTATTTGCCCGTTGGGATTTCCTGCGGACAAGGCGGAGCTAATTGTCGCCATGGCATCCGTGGACCGCTGGGAAAGCCCGCGGACAATGCGACGACGAAGGGCAGGGAGCGGGGGGGGGAGGACAAACGCATTTGCAACCACCGGGAGGAACAGCAAAGAAAAGGATCACGGCAGCAATAGCCGCACAAAGACAAAAGATTCCCCCCCCCCTCGCCCTAGAGCACCTACAAAGGCCGACAGAGACACGAGGGGGTGGCGTGGACAGCACCATGCTCGATCGCCTTCGTCTCTACAATCGCACCAGTTACTCGTTGGAGGCCAAGTTGACCTAGAGGAGGCCAAGGAACAGTTCGGGAATCGAACTGTGGGTAGTTGGGTTCGTAGCGCAGCTCACTAACTACTGCACCACCGCTCCCCGCGCACGTGCGCGCGCACACTGGCGCACACACGGGCGCGCGCACACGTGCTCACGTGCGATCGCATGATCGCACACGATTCTACGAAGAAATCCGCACTTCCCGTGAGTGGCTCTGGTCTGGGCAGGCTGCCGTGACAAACGCCATGAGCGGGCGAGGGGGGGGATGACGGCTGACGGCTAAGAGCGGTGACGGAGGAGCAGCCGAGGAACGGAGCGAGTCCGAGATGACGTCCATCAGCTGTGGACTGCAATTCATCATCATCATGTTTGATGATGATGAATAGCGAGTGAATAGTGGAGCTAGCACCACTCCCAGACGCTTTCGACCCCCCCCCATGCCCCAGAGGCCCAGCACAAAGCCAAGACTCGCCCCTGGCCTGCCTTCTCCTCTTTCATTTCACTCTTTCCCCCTCCACGCTCTCATCTCTTTCTCTCATCTCCAAACTTTCTCTGCTCCAGCAACCAAGGCCTCCCATGATGACCTTCACAATCCGCCTCCACGAAATGAGAGGTCACTCTTCTCTGCTGCTGCCCCCACTGTCTGGAACATCTTCCCCCTGGCCGCCCACACTGCCAATCTCTACCCCCGTTCAAGGCCCCGCCATTCCCCCCTGTCCCCCTCTGCCCAAGACCATCGTCCATCAACACAAATCGTCTGGGTTCATTCTTTATTCTGATTATTATTATTCGTTGCGTCTGTTCTCGGAACCAAAAAAAAAATCCCAGCCCTTGGGGAGCGAAACGTCGGGCATGTTGCCGAGCGACGCGCGGTACAACCCGGAATCGAGTCGTCAGGGAGCAGCAGCAGCAGCAGCAGCAGGAGCCGCAACAGCAGCAGCCCCTCTTGCGTCAACCGCGGTGACGCCACGCGCCCAACACATCACCCGGCCTGCACCCAACACATCACCCGGCCTGCACCCATGCTCGCCGCTACAGTCAGCACCGCCCCGACGGGACGCCGGGGGCACGGGCAGCGGCGGTGTTCGCTCGCCTGGTACGGGGGTGCGCGGGCGGTGTCCTCACAGTGGACATTCACGGGAAATGGCTCGTGTTTATTTAAACAGGGCACAATCAGCTGCCGCTATTGTAAATGTCAAGGGTCGGGGATCAGGGGTCGGATTTCACGCGCTACTCCTGTCTGTGGTGAGAAACTGCTTTGCTGCGGAGATAAACGACAAACGAGAGAGGCGATAGGTGAGCATCGATCCAGCCCCCCCGCCCTCACGACCCCCTCCCCCCCCCCACGTTACGAAGCAATCAATTGTCGCGACTCAATTGAGGAATCGATTCTTATGTTTCAACGCTTGCGAGCGTTAACGCATTACCTCCGTCCACCTGGAACGTCTCTGCGAGAGCCACACGATGACTCTCGCAAAGATATGACGCAATATTAATTATTGCTTTAGTTTTAACGGTTCTGTTTCTTTTAGGGACTTGTGAAGGGGTCATTGTGACAAATTATCTTTGTGGCCATTACTGAACAAGAACAACAAAGGAATGGAAGGAAAAAAATGGGGGGGGGGGGATGGCGGAGGCATTTGCCCAGCGGTGGAAAGTGATACAGGCGCCGTGGTGGCGAGATGTTAACTCCCTCGCCTGGTACGCAGCAAATCATGGGATTGATACAGACCCTGAAGGCTGTTGTGGATTTGTAGTTTGCACGTTTTTCCCGTGATCAAGTGGAATTTTATCCGGCCCTCCAGTTTTTCCCTCCACATTTAGAAACAATCGTTTAGAGAATTTGGCTGATATACATTTCCATCTGATAAGCCGCTTTGTTGAGCTCTCATTTGTGGTCAGGTCACTTCTGAAAAACAACTATAACAGCTCTGTGGACCTTGCCAGGCAAAAGAACAACTACAACAACAAGACGATCTTTTACATAATCATCTCTTCATAACTTTGGTCAAAACAAAAGCTATCACGCAAACGTCGGTGGACCACTGCTGGAGCACCAATGGGCGGAACCCCAACTGGAGCAGCCTCGCAATTTCTGACAAAACGGACACGGTGGCCCGGGGAGGCGGCAAACACAACCAGGGGGGGGGAGGGGATTCTCGAATCCATCTGTGCGAGCATTTCTGTGGAGGGGGGGGGGGGGGGAGAGGGCGCAGGGGTTCGCCTTTCCCACCGGGTTTCTGGTAGGTGACGTAGATGTAGAGGCTGAAAATGATGACGTAGGTGACGAGGGCGGCCCACCAGTTGATGACGAACATCACGCCGCAGCAGAGCGCCGCACCGAACAGCGACACCCACATGTTGTAGTACTTGAACGCCGGGCGCCAGCCTGCAAGCGCACGCGGGCGGGCAGGCACACGGGCATTGGGACGGGTGCCACACAGGACCATTACGGGCAATGGACCTTCATCATAGCAAACAGAACGTGCTATGAAGAACGGGCCATTGTCCGAAACATTGGCCGTCGTGTATTTTTTTTTTCTCTTTTCGAGCCACGCAGCGTTACTGACGACTGTGCAGAGCGTTTCGCGAACCTTAGGAGGCGGGGTGCACGCCGATTCGTATGAAACGCTTCGTTTGGGCACATTGGCAAGTTTTCTTGTTGCGCAATCAGCACGAGCATCGAGACCGCAGCGTTTTACGAAAAACCCGGTAAACAATCAAACAACAAAAACTCTCTCGCGTTTCACCGACGTGTTTACGGGACGCGCCGGTGACCTTGCTCGGCGCGAGTATCGCGTTGCGGAGCGCAGAGCGGCACCGATGGTCCCGGCACACGAACGCGAATCGGTCCGCCAAGCGCGACAAGAGCTGGCAAGGGACCCCCCCCCACCCCCACCCCCCCCCCCCTCTCGTCAACACCCCCTTGACCGATTACAAAAGCGTACATCCAAGACAATGGGCACCCTTTATCAGACCCGATGGAAAAGTTTAAAAATGTGCCCTCTCTCGTCGAACGCGGCGAGCTAAAATTAGCCGAGGATAAATCTCCGCCAGCGTAAAATGCTTTAAACGCAACTTTGCTGAGCAAAAGCCAAATCGTGCAACTTGCAGGCAACCAAGAATACAGCTGATCAGCCACGTTTAGGATCGATGGTCGGTTTGCGTAAAATATCTTCAGTGATTATTTTGTGCACCCGACCACTGACTGGCCGATTGATTCGCAGGTTAGCGTAGATTAGTGCAGCTATCGCACCAGATCACCTCGTGGCCGTCCTGATGATGTCACGGTACCCTGCTTAAGGACCCGGGTTGGATGGGGAAGCTCGTTCACACGACAGCTGATGATGCTGGATGTTAAAAACTAGACAATAAATGTATTTATTTTATTTTACCAGGTAAGGCCTATAGCTCTTTCAGAAGCGACCTGGCCACAAATGAGAGCTCAACGAAGTCGCTTATCTCGTGGACATTTATAGCAGCTAATTAACGCAAATTGAGTTTAAATGCGGAGGGATAATCCAGGGGACCCGGAGAAAAATCCATGTGAACTCCAAATATACAGGTGTTAGGGTCGATATTTAACCCACGACCTGTTGTATACCAGGCAAGGTAGTTAACATCTCACCACCACGGCGCCCGCAGATGTAACCTCCAGCAAAACATTGTTAGTAACAAATTGTAAAAATGTTTACCTTAAATAATTCATCCAATTTGCTGAAAAACCAAATCAAGTGGCATATTTGCCCATCACGTGACAGCTTAATTAGATTGGCTCTGTCATCATGTGGTGGAGGGCTGTAGTAATACAAAAATTAAAATAACATTACACCTAAACGATGCCAACCCAAAATAAACGAATTGTGGATCAGAATATCGGTCGTGAGATAGATAGGCCATCGATCCTAAACTTTGGCACTAAAAGTATCTTCGGTGAAATTTCCCCCTTGGTTGGCACTGTAATTCATTGCCGCTTCGTTCAAACAGATTTACATTGGCAACTAAATGTCACTGAAGGAATTTTACCCACCTGGCTGCTGCAGTATTCAAGCAATAAAACCACCTGGTGGCCCTTGCACAATAAATCAGCCCTCTGTGATCAACTGGATGCTCGGCTCGCAGAGAGTCCGAGTGCCACTGCTGCCGAATGCCGTTTCAGCCTTACTTGGTGTTGTTTCACCGTTCGTTTGGTTCTGCTAATGCACACGTACGGACCCCCTTTGCCAAATCCACTGCTATGATGAGGTGCCACGGTGGCGAGATGTTAACTACCTCGCCTGGTATACAGGAGGTGGTGGGTTAAATCCCGACCCTGACACCTGCTGCTCTATATTTGGAGCGTGTTCTCCTATGGTCGCGTTAATTTTTCTCCGGGTCCTCCGGTTTTTCCGTCCATATTTAGAATCAACGTGCGTTTCGAGTATTTGGCTGCAATAAATTTCCACGTGATAAGCCACTTCGTTGAGCGATCATTCGTGATAACCAGGTCACTTCTGAAAAAGAGCTATATATATAGCTCAGTGGCCCTTACCTGGTAGTTTAATGTATCAGTTTAGTTTATGTGGATTGGTGATGGGCAAGGAGCGGACGCGCGAACGTACAAGTACAGCGCAACGTTGGATTTTTTTTGCTGCGCTGCCCCTGGTTGCGACGAAGCCCTGGGGCCTACGGCGCCGTTCACCACCACGGTCGCCCATCCCAGCAGCTGCCAGACACAAGGCTGCCTTGGCATTGAGACTATTTAGATGGTTTTGGTGCTATAAATGTCCAAATGATGGACCACTTTGTGGGCTTTGCCTGGTAGGATGGGGATGCTTTAGTTTCATTTGTATGTGTTTGGGTGATTTGTTTAAACGTTCTTGTACTTTGCACTGCTATCGTGTTTTTGTATTGTTCGTTGCAACGTTCTTACCCGACCCTACTAAACATCTGTGAAAAAGTGTTTCATAGCTCATCGGATTCCTCCAGTCGAATTAAAGATTCCGATTCTGAAGACATCGGGCATGTTTCGGGTGATCTGGTTTGAGACTAATGTTGTGTTAGTAGTATGTGTGTGTGTGTGTGTTCTGCTTCAGGAGATAATTTACATTTAAATTCCATTGATATGCAATTAACTCTCCACTTTACTTGTCTCTGTAACCTCACCCGATGTTTACTGGGCATATGCCCATTGAAAGGGACGTTTTGTCTTAATGGGTTTCCACTCCCCTGGTTGAAAATAAAGGATCTGTTCACGTACAGGCCTCATTGCTTATTCAGTTTTGCAAGCAGAGTTTGGCTTATGCAAGATCTGAATTTTTTAAGACGACTTTGAGATGAACTGCAGACCGCACACCACTCAAATTTTACATTTCAATCGGGGATAAAAAACGCTGACGGCAATTTAAAAAAAACTTTTTTAAAAAAATGTGTTAAAAAAATCTTACGGAAGACTACAACAAAGAAATATATTCGACAAAAATATAAATTATTAATTACACACCTTCAAACCAAAAAGTCACAGGCTTCATAGAAGCAGAAAGCCACGATAAAATATTAACGTCAACACGCCTTTCCATTTTCTCCCCGCCGTCGCGATGTTTTATTTTGTCCGCCCCCTACAAGCCGTGGTTCCCTTCGCCGTTGACTTTAAACAAACGGGTGCGTCAATTCCGCCGTGAAGGGCTTCCCCCCACCGCTTGCGCGCTGCGTTGCAAAGGCGCAAGAGCACAGGGCTCGGCCGACGATCACGTCGAGCGTGGAAACCGTCTCGGCGCGACTGATGCGGGCGATTGGAGCGACCGAGGCATCTGCCCGCCCCCCCCGCACGCCTGTGCATCACAACCGCAAAAAGGCACCAAAGTCGCCGAAGGTTGGTTACGGTGGCGTGTCCTAGAAATCATGCGGGCGGATTTACCCATTAACATTGAATGGAAAATTTTCAACCTGCACTCCCCACAAGCCCAAAATATGAGCCACCGTATTTGGCTCGTGAATTCTACAATTTTTGCGTGCTATGGCGGCAATACGTTCAGGAGCTGAAAGGCCAATGTCGAGGGTTGCTAGCCACAGGACAAAATTCGTGTGGTTTTGCTATTCATCCTCCTCTGTTGAAGCAGCACGGACTACGGTGGGGTTTACTATATGGTCCATAGGTGTGGGTTGGATGGCCACAATCGCACTGCTGCGGCTTTTCCATTCATGAAGGAGATGTGCGCATCGGCCTGTTGACATTCTGATGCGGTCGACGGTTACACCGGTGTCATGTTAATGACGGGCCAAGTTACCTCTTGCATTTCATCTCTTTACGTTGCTTCATACCTTCAGAGTACAACGTGCGGTAACGTTAACTGCCGAGCACTCGAAAATAACACGACAGGCTGCAAACTGGCTTCGGGAAAACGATCTGGGTTCTGTTAAGTAAAGAGGATCCAGCTGGGCCCCAACCATAAATTGGCCCAGTATTTTAAGAACATGCCGCAGTCCCTCCAGCCAAGGGCGTCAACAGCACAGCGACATCGACCCTGGCCAACGGGGAAAAGATCCCCAAAGCAGCCTACATAGGCTGTTGGGACAAGCGCTATTTGAGAGAACTTATGAAGGCCGGCCACGGGACACGAGGAGGTGGGTGGCCGCCTTTATTTCCCCAGTGCTGATGTTTTATGCACTGTACCAGGTACTCATCTGTAAGGCTGAGTTGACTTAAGGGAGGCTTACGACCGGTTCAAATATTCGCCACCATTATTTGGTCATGAGCGTGAATCGAACTCGGGTCACCGGGTTTGGTGTGCAGCGCACTAACCAATTGCATTACCTCTCCCCTTAGACACATCGTTGTCTTTGTACCATTAACACACACGCACACCCGAGCAATCTCCTCCGCCACTGCAGGGATGCCCCTTTACGAGTGGTGAACGATCGAACGTCGCACCTGGGGACTTGGCGAGAGAGGCGTGGAAGCAGGAGAAGTTGATGAGCGCGTACGAGGCCAGGAAGAAGTTGGAGATGATCGGGGCGATCACGTTGAGTTCGGCTGCACGCGGGGAGTCGCGGGGGAGACGAAGGCCAGAACACGTGGATCAGGATCAGCAAACGGGCAAGCGGAGGCTCGGTCCTTGGCACAGGCCCCGCAGAATGACAAGACGGAACAACACAAGCAGCTGTCGGCTCAAGTCCGCGCGGCGGCCTGCGTGGTAGGAGGGGCTGGCGAGGCGACCCTGCTCCCCACCGCGGCCGCCACAGAGGCCGCCACTATGCCTCACCGATGAGAATGAAGGCGATGGCGATGATGAAGGTGAGGATGTAGCCGCGGATCGGCTCGTTGTTCTTGCCGTAGCCCACGGCGAACATCTGCATCTTTGGGTAAATGTTGTCCTTGCACAGCGCCTGCGGGAGGGGGGGGGGCAGTGGAAAAGATAAATTAAAATAACTGCTTCCAGAACGCGTACGTCGAGCCTGGTTACTATGGGTGGCCACCGACACCCTCTACACCCTCCACACAAGCAGCAGCGTGCAGAGGGCCACCGTGAGGCTTTGCTAAGCTCACACCGAAGCCATCACTTATGCACGTGGATGGAATCTTATCGCTCCATCTCCCAAGCGATCAACCTCTCCGGTGCGTTCTCCTACTTTTGGCTGCCATTCTGTCATCAGTCTCATCCGTCGGCTACCCAACCCTTCTCACACCACAGGATGCATGCTCGCGTAGGCCCACTTCCCCTTTGCCGAGCGGTCACGGTTCCCGGTGTGCGGGAACGAGTCGGGGAGAGTGCCCGTGGCGTGGACTCGAGAGTGGCGGCTGCACGCGAGCGCCCGTCTCACCTGGAAGACCTTGGGGGCGCTGACGAGCGATGCGAGGGCGGATGACAGCGTGGCCGCGAAAATTCCGGCCGTGATGAGTGGCCCGAAGCCCGAAACCATCGTCATCAGCTGCCAGGGACCACACGCACAAAGACGCCGGCGCCCGTAAGCCACCCTCACCGGCCAGCGAGCTTGCGTCTCAACATGTCGAATGCTTAGATCATCATCATAGTTGTCATCAGCTATAAGATATTGTTGTGAATGTAGATGCCCCGAGTGGCTGGAGGTCGGGGGGGGGATGGTCATGTAAATCCTCATGACCTTGAGCATATAGGAATCGACAAACATCGTTTTTTTTAATCGCATAACAATAGCCGTGCAAGTGCTGAGCTCAAGAAATTTCAACAATTGAGAAACGATTACCCTGGGCCCACTACCCACTCATTAACACAACCACCAGCAGCAGCATCAGCAGCAACGATCACTCCACTGCCATCGCCACCCCCCACGGTCTTGTGATGGAACGATCCTTCCAGTTCCTCTGCACCGGAGTCGACATTATCGCTCCTCCTCCTTCGCTCTTAGCGACCGTGCCGTCACCGATCCTGGTCACTATCCCAGATAGCGGCTGCGTCCTGCCGGAGCCCATTTGCACGCCGTCTCTAACTTGCGCATTTTCTCCGATACAAGCATTCCTCTTCCTGTCTACCAGTGCAATTCCAAGCTACGTGGCTCTTTTGCAGTAGCGACCTGGCCACAAATGATAGTTCAATGAAGTGGCTCACCATGTGGAAATTTATATCAGCCAAATACTCTGCACGCATGTTGATTTTTCCGGAGGACCCCGAAAAAAATCCACGCGACCACAGGGAGAACATGCAAACTCCAAATATAGAGCAGGCGTCAGGATCGGAAGTTAATCTCCTAGCCACCTGGTGTCCCCCTTTGTGAGTGTTGACTTTTCCAACAGTACGTTCTAGTCTATCCACAGTACGTAGCGGCAATAACAACATTTCCCCATTGCAAACCTCGTTCATGAGGCACAATGGATGGAGCCGCTTTTCAAACGCTGAAAATTAATTTTTACAAAAGTAACCTTGCTGTCGCTTGCGCCTCGCCCTTCACCACTGCGATCCCAGTCTAGCCACGATAACCGCTCTAGGTGTACGTGCGTGACGTGGAGTGTCCCCACGCGTACTCACGTTGACGAGGCAAGTTATGCATAGTCATGCGAGGCGCGCTCATTCACATTTCATATGCACAGCCACACACGAGGGCAAGGACTCGGGCGTCGCAGAGCGGACTCGGAGTAAATGGATTCACCCGAGCTCAACCTCCGCAGATCTAACAGGTAGACTCGATGTGCATTCCTGTTACACGCGACTTCAAAACAACGTCGTCATTTCTCACGAGCAGACTCGCTGTGGCATCGCCGGCCGCGCGGGCGTTAACTGGACGGTCTGCACGGGTGGCGGCGTCAGATTTCGCGGCCGACCTAACAAAGCCCAGTTCTTTACAAAACGGAAACGGTGAAAGGCGAGAGAGGACCGCGCGGCACCTCGCCGCAACAGACACCGGCGAGCGCCGAGGGCTCGAGCGTGGTGGGAGCGTTAATTGGCTCCCCGTCATCGTCGGTCCCCGTTCTTCGATCTCCGGTGTCAATTGCTTTGCGCGGCGGGGACGCAGCGCGGGCCTAATTATTTCTCGCGGACGTGAGATGATTTTCTTTTTTTTTTGGCCTCCGCCAAAAAAGGTCACGCGCGAAAGGTCGCCCCCGCAAGCCGGCCGCCAGTGCCTTGCGCTTTTAACATCACGACGCCTTAAGACTCGTCCGCACAGAATGCTTTTCATGTCCGTGAAGCGCAATTAAGTATTACCGCGCAGCAAAAAAAGAAACTTGAACCATCGAGCCAAAAAACAAAAAATTACACTTGGCACCTGCGCAAAGGAGATTTACTCCGTTCCCGTGTGATTTCCTCCGAGATTCCAGACTCGGCGGCAGCCCTGCTTCGCATGCCGCGCCACGCGGCAACGGCGGGGAGTTGGCGACCGCGCCCGTGACGGGTTCCATTCCCGAACCCTTCCCAATCAAACGCTGCCGGGCGTCGCTCATCGATCGGCCTGTACGCCGGAGAGCAGTGGACGAATAGAATCGTTCGCAAAGGGGGGGTGGGGGAGCAGCAAACTCTCACCCGGTCACTTTCATTTTGCGTCGCCTTAAGAGTTTAGAGAAAAACGAGAGCAGCAACAGCCATTTTCACCACCAAGCGCCAGTGATGTCGCCACCAAGTGGTTCGTGCCAGGCTAGGTGCACTTTGGTTCGCCACGTGACGTGACGAAGGCTCGCAAGAGCGAGAGGGGGGATCATGGGACAGACTCAGGGTGTTCAGGGTTGACTCGCTGAGATGGCTGGCAGATGCTCCCACCTGTGCTTCCCCCCACCTGCGCCACAGTCAACGCGAACAACTTCCCTTGCAAGGGCTCAGAAAGCAGGCTGGCAAAAAAAAAACACCCAGCAGCACACCGGCCCTTGTTGCACTGAAAAGGACGGATCTGTATTTGGCAGCATGAAATCTGTGACACGTGCCAGGCGTGTGAGCCACGTGTGTTTGTGTGTGTGGGAAGCGCATCAACTTTATTTTAGCTCTGTAATGCTGCTCTCAAAACACTCCCTCGTTGGCTCACTTTAAAAAATATATTATTGTAACCACTAAGCTTGGAAACCTAGAAAAGTCTCAAGACTGTTTTTAAGGAGGCTCCTGCCAAGTTGCATCCAGAGCGGGCGACGTTGCTGCCGAGTGTTTATCCCAATCGAGTGACGTGCAGGGACAATTTCAGCGTTGGGATGCTTGTTCAACACCGGTTACATTATATTATTTTGTAGCCGTGGGAGGAAGCCCACGCAGAACAGCGGCGGGTGGGGGGGGCCTAAACACACACCAAATTCCACGGAAAAAGGCAACCGAGTTAGGACAAGAACCCAGGCCCTTCTTTCTGCGAGGCACAAGCGTCATCCTCACCGGTGTCACCAACTCGCCGGCTCGACAGCCTGAAAGCAGAGCCACCGTTAAATGGTGAGGCCCTTGCGAGACGAAACGTGTGGTGGGAAGTTGGGGGGACGACGACTCCTCCCCCACACGAGCACGGGGTTTGCGAGTCGCGACCTGCGCGCGCACGCCCCCGCGCACCCGGCGGCCCGCGGGACCGGCGGGAACCTACAGGCCTCCTGAGCGCAGCATCGCGTCGGACCTTTCACAAGCGGCACGGCTAGCGTCAACAAAAGCTACGTAGCGGCATTGCCCGACGGTGCGCCGACGGTCGAATGTCATCGGCCGTTGTCTACAAACCGCTGGATGAACGCCTCCCATCCCCCGCCTCCGCCCCATGGCGTCCACATCCCTCGCGGGGCACCACCGCTGCTACCGCCAGTCGTCACTTATGCACGTGGACGGATCTCATCGCTCCATCTCTGCGGCGGTCGTCCTATTGGGCGAGTTTTCCCCCATTTTGGCTGCCAGCCCGTCACCGGCCTCATCCTTTGGCCATCTCATCCCCTCTAGCCATGACGTGCCCTGCCCAAGCCTCAATACGAAGTTTTCTAATCCACGTGTTCCTGTAATCATACAGCGGTGGTCATAATAAAAGAATAGGAGTATTGTTTGTGCTGACGCACGAGTCAGAAAGCCGGCGTTTAACACAGCCAACTGAAAAGATGACAACGGGCCTTTAATGACGGACGTTATAAAATTCCATGAAACGGGGATGAAGGGTGAAAAACTTGTAGGCTTCGAAAAGTAGATAGATAGGTGGCAATAAATTGTTGGAAGATGTAAATCAGGGATTGAAGGGTGCGATGGGCGGGCCACATGTGCAGGATGTATGGGGGAGGGCGGTCGCCGAGCCTGGCATTGGAGTGCCACTCAGAGGTTGGGAATCAAGGAGGGAAGGCAAAAAATAAATCTAAATCCAGACCACGGTGGCGATGAAAACGGTGGTCACTGAGGGTCAGGTGTCAACTTTTGGATCTGGCAGAAAGGAAGGGAAGAGATGGCGAGACGCAGAGAAATCAACGGCCAAACCTCTAGACCTTAACCTCGTTATATTGAGAACAAAGGTACAAAAAACAAAGTTATTCCAGCTTAAGAGCTGCGCTTTTCCAAATCCCTGCCCTTTGGGTTGGGATTTGGCATGCGGCAGCACGGGGCAACGCACGCGGGTGTGAAATTTGATTATTCAGCTTGCAGATTTTTTTAAAGAAATGGAAACTCACTAAACTCCAGCCAGTGGCTATGCTCACACTAAGGGGATTACCGACGACCACAGAGAGATTTTTGAAAAATGTTCAACGATCCCCGCTGCGAGGCGTACCAACACAACGATTAACGGTAACGACTGCGAGCGATTAACTCGCCCCAGCATCCCCTTCCCTTCCTCCTTTACCACAAATGACCCCGGCGCTTCAAGAACACGGCTGCGAGAGTGCGTGCGTGTACGCGTACGCAAAATGTGTACGTGCGTGCGTGGATGGGGAGCGGGATTGCGGCGGCCAGCGGCGCTGCGCCGTGAATCCGGCGACCCGAGTTCGATTCCCGCTCACGGCCGACGGCGGTTCTGTTACAGGGATACGCACTTTACCTACGCGTACATGGGTAAGTGCGTATGGGTGCAGCAGCACCGTGCGATTACCGCGGAGAGTAGCGCGGTGGGCAGGTCGCGGGCGACGCGTGGTAATCGCGGGACACCGCTGCGTTCGCCCTATGTACACACGCAGGGGCGTGCGTACGTGCCCGGGTGCGCCGCACCTGCACGTTGTCGATGAGGCCGTAATTGCACTCGTGCTCCCTGCAGAAGGAGAAGTCGTAGCCCAAGTCGCACGCCGCGCCCGAGCAGTTGGTGGCAGAGCCGCTCAGCGCCAGCGAGTCGTTGATGCGGCCCGTGGCGTGGCGCACCGCCACCGAGCCTGCGGGACGCGCCGCATGAGACGGGGACACGGGGCCGGGGAGGGGGGGGGGAGACATCGGATCGGGGATCGGATGGCGGAGGTTAGCGTCGTCGTTCGGGTGCCGTGACCCACGTTTGGTGGCGCTGGACCAACGCCCCCCCCGCCCCCCCCCCCAATATCGGAAATCGCTTTTTCGGTGCCCCTCGTCCTTCAGATTTAGAAGCTCAGAGAGAAGGGAAGTGGGCAAGCGATCTCAACATAGCGAGGTGGCGGGAATGTGGCCCGAAGCTTGAGCTCTCATAAGAGGAGAGAGGAGACACTCATGAGACAGATGTAGAGAATTGAGAGAGATAAAGACAAGAAACAGAGATGGAGTTAGACGAGAGAAGAGCTCCAGGCAACATAGGGATGAGAGATTAAATCGGCTATTCATGTTCATATTTCTGCGTAAATTAGAATTTAAATTCAACGCGACGTTTGAATCGCCTCTTTTTTTAATGAATCCAGGGCCCCCTCTGCTCACTGGGGCTCTACGCTTTTGCTTGGTTTCGCTGCAGCCCCGGCACCATCGCTGATAACCCGATTCCATCGCTAATGTTCCGCTGGGAGGCGTTTGCTTCCTTTCGGCAATAAATCAGAAAATGGAAACCGATGACTTCAATCAAAAGATAATCTCAGCAGTAATGGCTCCGTGAACTGGGGCCTCCTGGCAGCACCCAGCCAACGAGTGCGTTGCTGTTAAACACAACGGGGGAGCGGTAGTGCAGTGGCTAGCGCCCTGCGCTACGAACTCGGCAAACAGTTCGATTCCCGCTCGTGGCCAACACCAGCGGCTATTATCTGCACTGGTGCTGGGCCTCCTCTAGGTAGACTCAGCCTCAAATATGATGCGTAAACATCACCACTAGGGAGACAAATTTTGGTCGGGTGTGGTGCTGGCCACCCACCCCCTCGTGTGCCGTGCCGGCCTTCATTAAGTGCTCGCTAACAGCACTTGCCCCAACAGTTTGTTAAGGCTACACAGCAGCTGAATTTGTAAATGGCACTCTGGAGTGCAAGAGGTCTTCTTAAATTTCGATTTAAAGCTTTCGTGACTGCAAGGATTCATCTTCTTTGGTTCTTTCTGTAAAGTCACGTAGAATGAGAATAAAATAATAAATTGATAAAATAAAATAACACAATAAAATTCTCACGACGTTTCGGCCACAACACAAGCAGCCTTCATCAGGTGAAGGGACGAGACTGTCTGCTCCAGCGCTGTCCTCCAGACAGTCTCGTCCCCTTCACCTGATGAAGGCCGCTTGTGTTGTGGCCGAAACGTCGTGATAATTTTCTTGCGTTATTTTATTTTATCAATTTATTATTTTATTCTCATTCTACGTGACTTTACCGAAAGAACCAAAGAAGGTCTTCTTAAATTGATGCTGAAACAAAATAAAGTGGGGGAGGCAGGGGGGTAAAATAGCGCCGAAACAACCCATCTGCCGAAGGGCCGGACGACCCTTCGGCGGATCCTGCCTCGAAATTCGATTAACTTGAACATGCGGCAACGGCCCCCATCCATTCACCGGAGTGGCCCAGTGCGGCCGTTGGTCCGTCAGTGATGCTTCGCAGGGCGGCCTCGAAATTCGGAAAAAGTTTGCACAGCTGCGCCGGGTTATTGAAATTGCCAGGCCTCTTCGTAACGAACGCTGCGCGCGCCCCCTACCCAGGCCAGAGCCAAATGATCGAGGAGCGAGCGGGCGAGCGCAAGGTGCCGCTGCAAACCGCGAGGGTCGTTCTGCGGTCGCGACTCAAGCGAAATCCGCGACACGCTCGGACACGGCCTGTCGTCAAGGCAGGATCATCATTTATAGCCAGGGAAAACTTAATTCCCCTTCTGATTAATTTACGTGCTCTTTTGCAAGCCTGCGCACAACCAGAACGGGGAACGGGGGACGAGGGGGGGGGGGCAGGGCGAGCCGTGGCAGAAGCTCTTGAAAGCATGCAGGCGGGTGCACAACTGCACCGGAGAACAGTTGCCACCTTTCGTGGTAAACAAAAACCCGGGGAGGTATCATGTAAGGAAGACATGCTCACAGGGAGGCGGCAGACATACATATATAAATGTATCTTGAGTGGTGTAATGTTGTTACGATCATTATGCAACAGGCAAAAAAAGACACGGCGCTTTTAAATGGAAGATTTCCCCCCCCCCCCCCCCCCCGCAGATGCCGCCTCCTCAAATTACGAGGCCGATCCTGGGAAAAACAGGACAGGTGGCAACCCTATGGTCGGAGCCCACAGGTGGGAGAGGGGCCCAGGTGCGTGGCAACAAAGAGGGGTGGGGGAGCCCACCATTGACGAAGGCCGACACAGAGAATAAAAGCGCGAGATTTGAAACTAAACAATTTTTTATTTTACCAGGTAAGGCCCACCGAGCTGTATAGCTCGTTTTCAGAGGTGACCCGGCCACAAATGATAGCTCAACAAAGTGGCTTATCACGTGGAAATTTATAGCATCAGCGAAATACTCCAAATGCGTGTTTCTGAATGTGGAGGGTAAAACCGGGGTGAGCCCTCAATACTCTGGTATTGCGCTGTTTTTGAGTTGTACGCCTTTTGGCGTCTTCTGGTCCAACACAAGTGGAGACTAGGCTCTAAGAAAAGCCGTCTCGGGTGTGGATCAATCAAATTCAAGGACAGTGCATATTATTCTCAGAGTTGTCTCTTTTGTTTGCATTTTGACTGCTTGTGTTGTGGTTATTGCAAACATGATGCCGTGAATAAAGGTATCAGTTTTTGTGCCAGTTAAAAGGGTAAAACCTATTACTATAACGGGGAGAGAGACATGCAAATTCCAAATATGCAGGCCACAAGGGTCGGGATCGAAACCACGAACTCCTGCATACCAGGCAAGGTAGTTAATATCTCGCACCCATATTTGGAATAACCGCAAAGTCTCTTTCTCCACGCGTGAATTCCGTGCCCTCTCCACAGAATCAAGCTGGGTCCGACAGAGACGGGGAATATCAGCATCTGCGATGTTTACTCCCCCACGTAATAACAGCAGCGGGCAGGAGGAGCCCTACCGCGTATGACAGCGTGAAGAAAATTGTAAGCAAAAGTGAAAAAGCTTAAAAGGAGGCCAAACCCGATGGCCAGAAATCTGAAAACTGCCAAACAAGATTTGTTTGGGAAGCTGTGATGTTCAGCCTCCGAGGAAGACTTGGAAATTACATGAAAACAAATTAATTGCCACGTGAAACGCGACATCATCAATTCCTAACTCGGCCACAAAAACACCGTGAAACTGCGTCGGGTAAAATGTATGAACAACACTAATGACCTTTTTCCCAGTAACGGGAGCTCACAGACAAATACACTTTGTGTGCCCAACTTTAGAAGGGGGGGGGGAAGAAAAAAAACCTTTCAGGCCTCTTCCCCGCTAATGTGTTTACAAGCTCGTAAACGCTAAACCGGGCTCAAGTGCAGTCTCTCTGCCCAGTCGCTGCCAATAAGTGCATACACACAGAGCAATTTATTTATATATATTACTCCATTCGAGCACCGAGGATTAAAATTCCTGGTTTCATTGTCCTGTGACAAGCAGGCAAAACCTTATAGAAGAGTGTAGCAAAGTATGCCCCCTGCTGTGTAAAGATAAATATTCCGATTGAAGGTTTTTTTTCAGAAGGAAATCCCTGAAAAATGTCTTGCACGGTGCCTTTCTCAGACACGCGCGGAGGAAACGCTGCTCCCCGAGATATCCCAATGGGTTCATTGTCTCACGACGCAAATGTCGATAGCGCACCAGAAACAACGTCGGAAAATACCACAAACGACAATTCTTATGGTCTAATTTTTATGATCTTGTGTGTATTATTTCTCCGATTTTTTTTTTCTAGCATGGTCACGTATTTTTTGTATGCGATCACTTACATACATTTTTAATAAAAAATTCTTAACACGCGTACCAAATCGACGAGTCAGATCACGAGTGTAAAAATCCATTTCAATCGACCGATGTGCATCGCCGCATGCCCAGTTCCTAGCGAGCCATTCTTGATGCGCACATTGGTTCGCGCGCATTGGTTTGCGTGCGTACCAGCGCGCCGCAAAGTTGACACGTCCGACGCGCGTGAACTCCGGTTAAAAGGTAACGTTTATGAGCCATCTGCAGGCCGGCCAAGATACTCATCGCTTTTTACAAGCCGTGCTAGGGGGCAGGCAGTGGCATTTGAACCCACGACCGCAGCAAGCGCACATCCGCCCCGTGTTAGCTTTTTTTGTGAGATTCCTTTTTAATTATTATTTGAATCGACTTATAACGAGCGAACAGACAATGTCAAGCACCATAATGACTCTGATGACTGCCCAGCAAACGCCAGAGGGCCACACTGACAAGACAGAACGAACAAGTGACCAACTACGGAAGACTGAGATCATTTAGGAACACAAGATGGAGGAATACTTGAACATAATAATTTATTTCGTGTGTACTTTACAGCTTTACCGAGTTCACAGATTGGCCGACCTGACTATGAATGTTTGACTGAATGTTCGACTGCCTTAGTTGAACGCACAGCCGCACGCAAGCAAGCACACACATACGCATGCCTAACACGCACACATGCAGCAGGCCACGTTTTGGAAGTGCCGCGTAAAAGGCCCCTAAAACGTAGGGGGGAGGGGGGGGGCACAGCTGAGCGCTGGTGATCTGACAAGTTAACCGGTGAACACGTTTGCCGGCGTCGGCAAGGAACAGTTTCGATTGCCTCCAATAAACACTTGCGATCGCCGTTAGCACACAAACAGTAAAGATTAAAGTGTGCCGATTAACGAGGTGCCTTGTGTTTTTTGAGGGGGGGGTGGGTGGGGAGGAAAGTTGGGCGGGGGGGGGGGTGAAAGTCACGGCACACGACGACGGAGAAAATCCTCGATTTACCATGGGGGTGCGCGAGTCAGGTTGACCGGGTGTTATAAAAACAATTTTAATCAATTGTGGCGAGAGAGCCAAATTCCCCATCACGAAGGCAGGTTTGACATGGCCATAAAGCAGGTGCGCTCCTGTACGAGAACGGGCGACAAAAGCGGGAAACGTTGTGTGGTTTTTAACCCATCCAAAACGCCAGTGCAGAAACGGCTCTCGAACTGACGGCGCTCTAACGGACACTTCGCCGAAATCCACAAGATTCCTAATCCTCGTCATCACCATCAACCACCATCTATCTACCAGTGCACGAATGCCTGTCCGACGCCCATCACACGGCACCCCTCCCACGGTTTTGCGTGGGAGGGGTGGCGCACGATGCAACGATCCACCGACGGTAGCAGCTCCCGCACAACGGGCCCATTTTCGTCGCTCCATCTGCACGGCGAGACATCCTCTCTCGTGCCTGCCGTTCCGCTTGCCGTCTCGACCGCCGGCCAACGCCTAGTCTCGCGGCGTCGTCCTGCCAAGGATCAATTTACTTTTCCTAACAGGTGGCAGTCAACGCGACGTTCTCTATTCCACGCCCTCCTCTTTTTGCCTCTCGGTCTGCACCTCCGAGCGTGCAACCTCTCCATATGCTCCTTTAAGCACTCTTCCACTCTCGTTCCATTTTCTTCCGTCAACGCTCCCCGCCTGTTTCCAATCCTAATGTCGCAGCGGGACAGATGGATGCACTGGTTGAAAAAAACTTCTTTCAAAATTTTTATAAAGAAATAAAATCGGCTTGCTACACTTGCAGCACGTTGCTCGCTCGCTCACTCGCCAGCTCGAGGAGTGTGCTTGGGAAGAAGCGACGCCGCTTGCCAAGCGTGGGTCTTTCGCGGCGGCGCTGTCGAGCTTCGTAAACCCGCGTTTGGGTTGCACCGGCACGTCACTCGGCACGACGCGGTCCCAAATTCAGCTGCTGAAGAAGCTCCCAGGCGCACGCAGCAGCCAAACGTCAGCACCGGTGGCAACCCGAAAACAAATACGAGAGCGAGGCAACACCCCCCTCCCCCAACCCCACCATGCGTTTTTTTTAAGCGATCCCTTGCTTGCGAGCATGGCGATGCGTTTACCACCGCTGTTAGTCAATGCACAGGAAATAAACGAGATAATAAAACCTCAAACGTAAAATCCAGGCGTGACGTCAAACACCGCCCGCGTGAAAAAACGAACGCGCTGGGTGACGATAAACGGACGCCGCGCCCTCGCAATTCTTCTCTCGCGCGTCATTAACCTCCCCCCGCGAGGTCATGCCTGACCTTTATAAGGAACCGACACAAACACAACTCAGCTACTGGCAGAACAACAAACACACAACAACACCTCTCCCAGCCCAACATCGGTGCTGCCAACCAAACGAGCTCACCACTACCGCCCGACTCAACCAACGACCAGACTCACTCACTACTACTCGGTGAATTACTCGCCACCAGGAGGGCATGGAATTATGATGCTCCTCCTTGGTGATCATAGTTTTGTGGAGCGTTCCTAAACTGCCGTCACCCGAATGGGTGAATGATTGTGGCTGACCTATGTGCACACCTGCCCCTGCCATAGGAATGTGGAATTTATGCCAACAGATGAGATTGCCTGCCCATGCTCAACCGAGCAAGATATCTGACACGGACATCAGCTGGATAGGTGAGACAACAGCCTAACATTGACACAGCAGCCTAACATAACAGCTCCAACAGCCCAGAGACTATACCCTGAACACTATCCAACAGCTTGACGACACACCAGTGAAATGACTGCACTAACAATTCTAATGACCACATTGACAGCAGCCTAAATACTACACAGACGCACAACCGCCAATGGCTAGAATGCTCCCTTAACAATCTCGCCACGTACCCGACCCAGGCCTAAACAAACAACGCAGCCCAGAGACTTTAAATCATCTCGTCGCTGCGCCCACGCGGGCCGCGAGTGTGCCGCCACCATCCATTATCACCGTCCGCTGCCGGGGCTACGGCCTGGCAGGAACTTCGTCCTTTAAAAACAAAACCTCCCAGTGGCCCTTGACAACCGCTCCGGCATCAGGCTCTGGGCATTTTCAATAACTCGCGTGGGTGCCAGCCGCCCTGCCCGCTGGTCTCATTAAGCGGCCTTTCACCGACCCCCTCCCACCCCCTGCAAATCAGCGGTGGGAACGCGAGGTGGCCATTCTGAGGGATCAGCGGAGTGCTTCATCAGACTCGGTGGCGCAAGGGCAGTCAACGGGAGGACGGGTTTGTAACGAACCTTGCAAAAACGAACCTCGCTCTCGCGCCGTTGCCGGGAGACCTACCTGGTGAAGGTAAAGGCGTAGCTCACGTGGCATAGCGCCGTTGTTTTTAAAGACATTATACTAACCGCAAAGAACTGTAGCGACACGACCGCACTACATTAGCTGGCGTCAAACTGTGCCACACGCCCTGCCAAATGGCCTTGTGGGAGCCTCGGTACCGATAAAGTTATTTTATATTAGTTTTTTTTCCAGTTCCAATAACACCTTCATACATAGAGGGCCGCAGAGCTTTGGGAGTGATTATGGTGCTGGCTCACTGCCTCGCTGCTGCCCTTCCCACTCCTCTTGTGGTTCCTCGTGCGTTTGAGTCGCTCCCTCTCTCCGGGAAAGAGCGAGCGAGCAGTGTTACGGCGCCGCGTTAGAAGTTAAAATAATTGCTGCAGGACACTCAACAAGAGGAACTTGAGGCATATTATAAAGGAGATGGATACGGCGAAAGACAGTGTAAATCTCAGGAGATAAGAATGGTGAGAGTAGACTTCAAAGGACATGTTGGGAAAGGGTGGAGTAGATGGTTTAATTGGGTCGCATGGATGAGAACAAATGCCATATTATGGTTTGATCGGGAACATCATCAGCATCACAAGAAGCCGGAGAAAACCGCAAATTAAGTTACACAAGCAATTTGAGCAACCGAATGCCACCGGGGAGGAGCATCTAAAGTTGTTGAGTAAATATCACGGCCAGAGGTAAGGGCAAGGAAGGCCAAGATCACCGACGTCTTTGAGAAAGGAGGTGGCACACAGAGAGAGCGAGAAAGATTATCATAGAGGGAGCTGTGGCAAGCCCCCCCCCCACCATCACCCACACCCTCACCCCAATACAACTAAATATTTTTTTTATTTTACCTGGTAAGGCCCACTCAGATTTATAACTCTTTTTCAGCAGCGACCTGGCCACAAATGACAGCTCAACGAAGTGTCTTAGTCATCACGTGGAAATCTATAGCAGCCAAATACTGTAAAACGCGTGATGTTGATTCTAAACGTGGAGGGAAAAAACGGGAGGACCCGGAGAAAAATCCACACGACCACGGGGTGGAGAGGGACACGGAAACTCCAAATACACAACAGGCGGCGGGGTCGGGATCGAACCCTCGACCTCCTGTATAGCAGGCGAGGTAGTTAACATGCCGCCAGCGCGGCGCCCATGGCTGACGAGAGAACGCTTCCTCGCCCCCCGCTTGCCCGGCATGAGGCGGCCGGCGTTCCACAGGCGGCTCTCACCTGTGCTCATGGCGACGCCGAGGTACGTGATGGTGGTGATGAGGATGGCCAGCATCGTGCCGCGCGGGATGGCTGCCTGGGGGTCCTGTGGGTGCAGAGCGCAGTGGTGGGCGGGGCATGGGGGGGGGGGGAAGGGGAAAGTTGGCGGCACATTCACCAATTGTTCACAGTCTCTTGATTTCGACGTTCCGATGACAGGGGAAAATGTGTGGGGGGGGGGGCGAAAGATAGGGGAAGAAGTGGGTGGGGGGGTGGGGCACGGAGGTCGTTCCTCAAAGTCATTCCCATTCATGACGGTTGTGAAACTTACGCAGTTGGGTTTGAAATGCCTTAAAACTAACACCTAAACTATTTTCTATTTTACCATTGAGCTATGTGGCTCTTTATCAAAAGCAACCGGGCCACAAATGACAGCTCAAGGAAGCGGCTTATCGCGTGCATATTTATAGCAGCCAAATACTCTAAACGCACGTTTCTCAAATGTGGGAGGGAAAAACCGGAGGACCCGGAGAAAAATCCACACGACCGCGGGGAGAACATGCAAACTCCAAAGATACAACAGGTGTCAGGGTTGGGATCGAACCCACGACCTTCCTGTATACCAGGTGAGGTAGTTAACATCTTCTAGCCACCGCGGCACAAGGGGGTGGGCGTTTAGCAGCTTGTTCATTCCGCGCTGTTTGCCACGCGTCTCTCGTTCGCATCGTTAAACCCGAAGATGCGTTTGCATAGAACTTCCATTGATTGCACACGCGGTTGTTTCGTACACCCACAATTCAAATGCATGCATTGGGCGCATTTCTGACCCGTGTGTTCCTCTTGTGGACATCGGCTCGAATGAAGTCTGGGGGCGGGACGCGTCATGGCTACAACGGTTGATCGCTGCGTGGTCAAGACGGATGACGGAGTGGCAGCCAAATAAGGAAACACCTCGGAGTCTACGTCACCCCGCGGAGATGGAGCGGGGAAAGCGGGAATTAGAAGGATCGTTGTATCGTGGGACCGTGAGTAACGGCCACGGCTGGAGGACGACTTCATCCAGGAGGTTATGGCTGATGAGGATAATGATGAAGATAATGAGGATGATGATGAACCTGATGAGGATCATGATGATGAATAAGAGGAGGATCGTGATGATGATGGACACGACGATGATGAGGATCGTGAAGAGGATGATGCGTGTGCACGCAGGAGCTCACGGCGAGGTCCCCGGAGATGTTGGCCCCCGCCAGGATACCGGTTGCCGCCGGGAAGAAGATGGCAAACACCGAGAAGAAGGTTTCTCCGTTTTGGAAATCGGGTCCCATATTCTCCGAAAAAATTTTCGCTGCAAGGAAAAACGAACACACGAGCCTACGGTCAATGCGGGTGCGTGCAGTCACCGTCATCAACATACAACTCACGAGTACGCCTGCTATTCGCGCCCAACTTACACAGCGCAAGGCTTTCGTCACCGAGGCTGAAGAGTTCACAGGCGCGGTCTGCGGTCGATTCTCGGGGGGGGGTGGCGGGATGACGATTGCGACGTGCGTTTCTCCAACACGAGCAATTTGCGAGTCCCGCAAATTTGGAACGCACCACACAAAGCCCTGGTCTCTGTGTAGTAACGCCACAGGGGCTGTTACCGTCCAATGGGAAGAGAAGGTGGCGCCAAGCCTATGGACGCTGCCTCAGTGTAACGGTTGCCGTGCGCCGGACCTCCAATCCAGAGGGTCGCCAGTTCGATTCCATCTCCCGGCGATAGCAGTTCATACAATGGGGGCGAGTTTCTTAAATCTCCGCCACCACCTCTGTCCGTCCACCTGCACCACAATTAGTCAAATCGGGTAGGTTGCGTGTGGTGGTGGGGTAAAGTGTGGGTATGGCCCCCCCTTCTTGCAAGACGTCTGTCCAGCATCAAAGCGTAGGCCTAAAATACCCTCGAGATGTCCCCCTTTAGCGGAGGCCCTTTGGCCAAACGGTGGCATGGGCAAGCAATCGCAGGGCTCCACCTTTACCATTTGTGTGCCTATAACGGTTAAAGTTCAAGTTGATTTCGTGCAACCCGGGGGTGAGACCTCAAGAGGCTTGGACAAAAGTCTCATTTGCAAGAGTCACCCGGGGGGGGGGGGGGGCACCAAAGTGACAAAAGCAAAACAAATATAAAATAAAGCACAGCAAGAGAAGCAAATAGAAATAGCGCAGGGCCGGTGGCGGTCCCTCCCGGCTACGGAACGCCCAAAAGGAGCGCCCCCCCCCCCCGCGCTCGTCGGCCCGGTCCCACGGCCACTGCCGGCCGCCACCGGGCGGCCGCTTGGGCCCCGCGACCCTCGGCACACACAATGGCCAGCGCTGTCGGAGAGCTCCAGAGGAGTCGTAAATCGGTTGCGAAAAACCGGTCGCCCAGGGCGGTCAACGACCCGTCGATTCCCCAAGAGAAGTGAGGTAAGGTAAAAAAAAAAACCCATCTCAGGCACCGCTGCTGCCTTCTGGGGCCATTGAGGCCTTACAAGAGTTGCTGCTACAGGGCTCCGCCTCCTATCTTCGTGCAACGCCACAAGGCCCTCAATTCACTTCCGGCTTACTACCACGAGAGAGCCAAATCTCAACGGATGTCAGAAGCCGAGCCGCATTGAGCATGGTTAGTGCGTTAATTGCAGACTGCCTGGGAACACCGGGTGTTGCAGTAGTGTGGGCCCCCAAGATGGATACAGCAATGGATCCTCTAATCCATATGTGGATGGGTAATGCTAGCATCTTTCTCAGGTCACTATGCATGAAAAGGCAGAAGTGGTTAACATCCAAGCATAGCGCAGCCTCTTTCGGAACGTGATGCAAGCAGCTTTAATTAAATGACATTGCTGCTGCTGTTGTTGTTTGGCTTCACGGTGGGAGGAAACTGGAAATACCCGGACAAAACCAACGACGCCATACGAAGGGCCGATTGCCCGAAACATCGCCGATCACACGATGGTGTTCTTACGGAGTTTTTTGTTGTTGCTGCTGCTGTGGCCACATCGCTCGTTTATTTTGCGGCGCAAAGAGGCGAGGGGGCATTTAAATTGAGAGCCGAGCTTTACCCGGTGGAAACGAGGCCATGGGGGAAGGCGGCTGGAGGGGGGGAAATCACCTGACATCTGTTTTACCAGTCGGGAAAAATAGAGCCGCCACCAACCAAGGTCCGCAATACTTTCCGACGAATTATAAAAAAAAAAGTGGATCGTTTTACACCGGACTCCGAAACGCCCGCAATCATATCCAACGAATTTACGGGATTAAATTTTAATTTAAAAATAAGTTACACGTCTGTGGCAATGTATTGCTGAATGAAGGTCCCTCTCTTCTCCACAGTGTTGTCGGTCGTCGTAGTTGTTGTGAACATACTTCACCACTTTGGTCAACATGGGTTGTTGGAGGCGGGGGGGGGCACGTGCCGCAACCGGTTCAGATTTCACCCGTCCACCGACATTAGCCGTGGGCAGTGGGTATGCTTACCACTGCGCCACCGCTCCCCGTTAAATTATTTACGCTGCGTCGATAGCTTCCACCCCCCTCAGTTTTGAAACCATTCCAGACAAGCACGGCACCCATCTGTTCCACGCACTCGCCGTAACCTGTAAACATTTAAATTTTAATCTCCTGATCTCATCGGCACACGAATAGCTTCACTGTATAAACTAACGCCATTCATTCACTCGTTCATTGGGGCCGATCAGACCTCTATGTGCTATCGCCAAATGCCATTGCGAATTGCCGACGTAACACAATCACAGACACATTTCGAGCATCCGTGTGCTTCCTGAACAAAGAAGCCATCCCGTCGAGTGATATGCGTGCTTTGCACGAACAAAATTCTGTCTTTGAAAAGTCTTCCCAAATAAGGACGCAGACAACAACCAGGTGCGAATGATTCTCCTTACAAGTCTCTTGAAATAAATCAGCTCAAGACTTGTGTGTGGCCTCCCACATTCTGAATGCTTCCCCTCTCTCCGCCCGCAGTGAAAGTAGACACCGCTCCTCCGCACAGCTCACTTCTGGTCGCTCGTTTCGATCGCGCTCATTACACACAAAGTGCTTGCCACAAATGAGCCACAATACCTTTGCTGTTCTCGTCAGGGGGCATGGCCCATCACGAAAACTTCGGCCATCCTCGCAGCAGAGGCTTTTGGCTCACCATCGAACAACGACGGTCAACTGTATCGACCGCTTTCAGATGCGCCCTTCCTTCCGATATTAGGAAGCCACTGGAGCTATGCACTTTCAAATCGAGATTGAAAACTCATTTCTTTACAACTTCTTTTTGTGTTTAGTTTGTTGTCCTTCCCCCGAACCTGCAATTAGCACGGTTGGCTGCGTACGGTGCGAAAGAAGTTCAACATACATTCGTACATCTTGAGCTGTGCCCTCCTCTCTGTCTGTCTTAGGGGCTTCCATCCTGGCATCCCTTCCGAATTTCCTGATGATCCTACCCCCCACCTACCTGCCCGTGGATGGCAACGGACTCGACCACTCACCATTCCCATGGTGTGCCACGGGTAAACACAGTTTTATGCAGTGCGACTGACACAATTAAGCATCGCAAACGAATCCAAGAATAGCGACATTGTACAATGCGGAGAGAATGTCGCACGTCTCTTGGCTGTGGGATCATATGAGCCATCGATAATTCAAAACGTAATTATCTGCAGCCTGGGGTGCCATTCAAAATTGAACTTTGTTACTTTCAAAGTCAAGCTTCCTGGTCTTATTCATTTGCCTTTTAAAAACCAAAGCCACTGCAAAATGTACCAGTTGGTCAACATAGTTGAAAAACGCGCGACAGTTAACGCAGGAGTCATAGTAGAGGCATGGCCGTAGACAGGAAGAGAGGATCCCCGAGAAACCTGGAGAGATTACGGAACAGACCCGGGTGGCACTCGGCTGCTGACTTTTACACCGAACGTCACAAATCAAGAAGATAGGTGTGATCCAAATAAACTGAAACTTCACTTTCCCACGTGGATATTCAGTGAAACCCTAATACAGGTGAAGGCCTTCCCTACCCACACCATGTTGGTCACTGGTGGCCGTTTGACCATTATGTCACCATTCTGGCCAATGCGGCAGGACCGGCTCAAACGTAGCCGTGGCCGAAATCGAACTCAGCCGGCCAGGGTTTCACAGCGCAGCGCGCCAATCGCTGTTCCACCGCTTCCCCTTCACAAACCCGTACACAATTCGTAACCATGTCAGATCCTACGCCCAACGTTTGGACGCGTGCACGGCCAGAGTCGATTTTTAAATCGACGAGTTGACCTACGTGCGTCGCTACGTCGCTGGTGGTAAATGCGACGACCTCTCGACGCTCACCTTGGTAGCCAAAATATCCTCTGCTCTTCTTTTCCTCAGTCGGGGGGATGAAGGTGCCAATGAGGAAGTTGGCGATGGCCAGCAGCAGGATGACCAGGAGGACGATCTGAGCCTGCGGTGACAAGCGGTCACGCGCACGCGTGTGCGGATTAGCGCCCGGCATTACCGCGCGATCGTCGTTCGGCGCGCGTCGTACCGGCGTGACGCCAACTCGGTTCGTGGAGAAGCCGTTCCCGGCACGTGGGGCGAAACGTCGGGCATCGTGGCGAGACAACGTGCGGCGGCGCCACCTGAAAAAAACGCGTCGGAGGAGCGGTCGCCAAGGCGAGCGTCCCCGCCCGCGATTGGGTCATGGCGGTCGGCTCGTGACCGGTCACGCTTCCTGGCCGGCACCACGGGCGTCGCGCCCCGCTCCAGGGTTGTTGTTGAGGCATCACCCACGAGGCTTCACGCAGGTGATGAAATCACGAAGCGAGAGCCTCAATGAGCGCCATTCACAGAGACCGCCCCCTGCACCCCCACCCCCACAGCAGCGATGAAGAAACCTTCCATCACGCGGCATCCATTACTTCGATATGAGGGCCTCCCCAGGGGTTGTTTGACCAGATTTAGCTCACCGCACTCGTCAGTGCGGGTTAGTGAAGGCGACGAGCATAGAAGCGTAGTAGAAGAATGGGCTATGCTGTCCTGCGTCCTCTGAAGTCTAGAGCCTATATAGACACCTGTCATGTGTGGAGATTTCCCATCCAAGCACCATCCAGGCTCATGCCTGCTTAGCGTCGGAGCTCTGATGAGTGAGGGGGGATTCGGGGCAATTTGGTCAAAGGCTCATTTTTTTCTCATGAAAATATTTAGGCTTTATTACGGAATAAAATTGCTACCCCTTGATCGCTGGGTTTGTAATCAGCTATGGTCAATCCACCGTTGGATGAAGACCTCTGCCGAGACTGCCGCACTGAGTTTCCAGCTGCACTATCATCGCGGGGGAGGGGGGGGGGGAGATGCCCATACTTCACCAAGCTGGCCAGAAAATTTGGTCACAACATCACAAACCAGGACCCCCCCCCACATCTTCTTACAAAACGAGTCTTGGACACAGCGAGGACCATCCTGGCCAAACAGATTAAAATAGCCAACAAATAAGTCAAAACATTTCCACCGATTAAAAAAAAATGGTTACCTTGGCCTCCCATTCCATGCCGGCCACCGATATTCCTAAGAGCAAGATGATGGTGATGATGCCGATGATGCGGATGTCGTTCGTCTCGTCGATCATCAGCGCGTTGTTTTCCTGCAAAACAATTCGGGAAGAAAGCCACAGGTGCGGCGGCGGCGGATTGTTACCCGTTTCGTTCCAAACAGAGGAGAGAAAGTTTTGGTAAATTCACGCACGCCACATTGGATCATGCACCACGTTCGTCTTCGGAGTATTTTAATTAGCGGCGCAATGGTGAGCCCGACGGCGGGTGGCTGTCGGGGCAAAAACTCGATTTCGTATTTAAAAATAGGCCCCCGCGTCGGTTTTGTGTTTTCAAACGTCAGTCAATGCCGGTCAGGTGCGCATTGGGTAAGTGAAGGCGGGGGAGCATAGGCACAAGAGACTAGAAGTACAGCACAACCATAACCTTTTGGAGGCGTCGACCGTTGCGAGTGACCGGCTCTCAGGTGAAGGACACGGTGACCCTTTATTCGTCAAGTTTTGGGCAACCCTACGCTCAAGTTGGCCGGATTTCAAGCACGCAACTCCCAAGAGAAACACAGCGATACGCTAACGTTTGCTTTCACGGCGATAGTTACCGTTACCGCCACGTTACATACCTATGGATGACAGCGCTAATAATGCGTAAACGCTTTCATCCTTCATTGGGGAGCGTTCAATAGAAAAATGTCATTCCCCCGAACCTCAATTCCATTTTTTTTCCCTGAGTCCCTTACGCGACAGCTGAACATGCCCTCGGGACAGGGTTCCGGCTGCAGCGCTACAACGCATCCCCGGGCATAATGCGGCGCAATTTTACACCTCCGAATTACGCCGCGTGGCGCTCCGATCACGTCGCGCAGCTGCCGTTTTGTGCAATCAATCTTCGGCGCGCCGACTGATAAAAGCCACGCCGCTGCTGGTTAGTTTGTCGCTCCTCCCCCGCACCGCCGATTAGCACGGTTGGCTACGCGCTGTGCGAAAGAATTTCAACATACATATGTACATCTTGAGCCGCGCCCTCATTTGTCCGTCTTGGGGACTTCCGCCCCAGCATCCCTTCCCTCTTTCCTGCTGATCCTACCCCCACGCCTATCAGCCCCTGAACGGCAACGGACTCACCCTTCCCGTGGTGTGCCACGGATAAACAAAGTTTAATGCAATGCGATTGACACAAGTTCAACATACATTCGTACTGTACACACATACATACGTAAAGGGGGCAATTTGGGGAGAGAGGAGCCGCCTGACGTCGTCAGAACCGTTCCTGCCCCCCTCCCGCCTTCACCGACCCCCACACGGAGCGGCGCGTTGAAGCACCCGGCGCCTCCGTACACAGGAGGTCGTGAGTTCGATCCCGACCCTGACGACTGCTGTATATTTGGAGTTTGCATGGTCTGCCTGTTGTCGCGTGGATTTCTCTCCGGGCCCTCCGATTTTTCCCTCCACATTTAGAATCAACAACATGCGTTTAGGGTATTTGGTTGCTACTATAAATTGATAAGCCACTTCGTTGAGCTGTCATTTGTGGCCAGGTCGCTTTTGAAAACGAGGTATATAGCTCAGTGGGCCTTACCTGGTAAAATAAAACTTAAAAAAATGTATCCATCAGTTGATAAGAGAATTGCACGGAATTGATTTACACTGTTACCTGCTTTGACGTATGGATCAAAACAATGGGACGTTGACAAAGAAACAAAGAAATTGGGACAAGAGCTGAAAAGCATTGAGAGATGCCCGCTTGGAATTACACCGAGACACAACGACGTGGAGCACATGGATTGATTTTTTTTTTAAACCAGCGTAGCATAAAGACATCGTTTTGACTGTTAAGAAAAGTAAGGAGGTGCTTGGGGCAAGACACGGCACGACCAGAAGGGACGACGGCCGATGGTCAAGACTAACGACGGAGTTGCAGCCAAGGGAGGGAAACGCGGATTAGATGAGCCAGGTGGAGGGGGGGGGGCAGGGACCTTCATCCAGTAGCGGATAGCTCGCGTTGTTGATGTTGCTCCGTGGGACGACAGACTTGTCGCGAGGGCAGCAGTCGCGGCGCGAACATAGGGAAGGAGCCGATTGCGATCGAAGCAAAGAGCGCTGCGAGCAAAGGATTGGATTTTCCAGTGAAGGCGTGACCGCATGCTCATTTACCCCCCAACACACTTGCCACAGCAATTCGATTACAGGGATATTTACGATCGTTTGATTGAAGAGATATTCTCAATTTGCACTGCGGCCAGCACTCCAATGCGAGGCCATCTGCCGAAACTCCTCATTCGAGGCCTCGGCACCACCGGGTGTTTTTTTAGGGTTTCATTTGCGCTTCCTTGCCAACGCTGAAAGCCTAAATGCATCGACTCTGTCCGTGCGTCCGTCCGGAGATGATCCAACACAAATTACATTTCAGTATAATTGTTGAGCCGTTAAAACTACTCAAACTAATGAGCTCTTTTTTTCACAAGTAACCTGACCACAAATGATAACACGACAAAGCGGCTTATCATGTGGAAATTCATAGCAGCCAAGTACGCGACGTACAAACGTGAGAAAAATGTAATCAAAAGCGTCTCCGTTTACAAAACTACCGAGTGAAAACAAAAACCTGGCGAGAATCCGAAGGTGCGCGCGATTTCACTTCCTTGTTTTTCTCAATCTGAATGCGATTTGGAAATTTGGCGGCGGCGGCGGCGACGGGGAGCAGGTGGGGGAACTCACCTTGAGGATGTCTCGCAGCGTCTCAGCAAAGCCCACCACGTACATCGCCACGGCGACCGCATTGGCAAACGCGAAGATGAGGCCGATGGAGCCGCCAAACTCGGGACCCAGGCTCCGCGAGATCAGGTAGTACGCACCACCTGCACATAGGTGTCACATCACGCACGGGAGGGGGGGGGGTCGCCATGGCAGGGGTCACGTGGGGGTCACGCAAGGGATCAGCACAGCAAGGGTCAAACAGAGGTCATCACAGGAGGAATCACGTGGAGGTCAGCACAGCAGGGGGTCACATGGGGGTCACGATAGGGGATCAGCGGAGGGGGTTTACGTGGAGGGGTCGAGCGGGGGTCATGGCAGTCGTCAAGTGGGAGTTACACGTGGGGTCAGCACGGCAGGGGTAACGTCGGTGTCGCACAACGGGGTCAGCACGGCAGGGGTCAAACAGAGGTCGTGGCAGGAGGGGTCACGTGGAGGTCACATGGGGGTCAGTACAGGGGTCACTGTGAGAGTCGCTCAGGGGTCAGGCAGTGTTGATGTGAAGGCATTCGGCATGCCTCGAATAATTGAATAATGCAGAGGAGCAGCCCTTCAAATGCTTGCTCATTGCCACTGCTGGTAGAAGAGCCTCTTGTAGAAAGCGCTCCAGAGAGCCCCTCTGGAGCATATGTTGGCCTGCTCTTCCACGCCAGCCAGACATCTTTCCGATGGTCATCAAACAATAAATCGTAAGTTTTTAGTTCTGGGGAGGAGGAGGACAAACCTTCTGGAATGGAAAGAGCCTCACCATCGAACAAAACGAAAATTATTTATCTAAATATCTATTTACATCATTCCTGATTGACCTGTGCGGGAAGTAGCTGCTCCGTGAATATCGGCATGCGATCTACGCTAACCTGGGCACTCTGGGCACAACGCAGGGCGGAGCGGCCTCCGCGTTTCCCAGAGGCTTCGCCCTGCAAGCGCGCAAGCTTTCCGCGGCTGTGCTTACACAGCACTCCGACGTCCTTTCACGTTGCACCGCGTGTTGTTGTTGTTGTTCGGTACGATGCCCAACAAAAAAGCGAAATATTCCTCAAGAAGCTCCCGGGCACATGGAGAGAAACTTGGGACATCACGGCGAACAACACGCGGCGCAACCCGAGAACGCGTCTCGAGAGGATGGCTGTGACGCCAAGAGAAACCTCCGCCCACACCCCCGCAGGTCAAAGGTCGTGCGTGGAATCTCACCCCCCCTCCGCGACATGACCCACGTGAACCCATGTGACCCCACACCCGTGAACACACGTGCCCGGCAGTGGCTGTCAGCACCTGCAGCACAAATGCGCGGGAAGCACATCAATTATGCACGTGCAAAGGAGGGAGAGAGCGTGTCGTCGATCCGTTGTCCAATTATCTCGACGTCTGTCCACACGCTAATCGCTTTGCGTGCGACCTCGGCGGGAGCAGCTCAGGGCAGGTCACAGCACAGACCACGTGCGCAGGCCAAATTCAACGGACCCATTGCCCGATCGCTCATTTGTTTCTACGGCAACCGAACCATGCAGTTGGAAAAACTTTCTTTCAGCAGACAATTTTTTTTTTGCACAGCTGCGCCATGAGGGCAAAGGTTGGTCGAGTCATCTTGCAACGGCTCGTGCTGCCAAAAAAATTCAAATGGACTCCCTGTGCTGCGCAGCGATGAGGTCTCAACAAACCGCAGCGCCGGTGACATGGATGGTGAATGTTTCGGCAATGGCCGTAAATGTGGACTTCTACCTTTTTGCGCATGTCCCTATTGCTTAGAGTACGATACATTTCCACCTAACACTGTGGAATGATACAGCTAAACCCATGATTCCAGGGCCCCTTCAGCTGCAAGGGATCCTACCCTTTGGCTTTGTTTGCTCATGCCTAACACTGCCTAAACTATTACTAAATTAAAAACTAAACTATTTTATATTTTACCAGGTAAGGCTCACTGAGCTATAAAGCTCTCTTTAAAAAGTGACCTAGCCACAAATGACAGCTCAACGAAGTGGCTTCTCATGTGGAAATGTATAGCAGCCAAATACTCTGAACGCACATTTCTATTAAAGCCATCGGCAAAGTTTACATCGCCCATCTTGACCGACCGTAGTCTTCGTCTAGGCCAAGAGAATTTTTATTTATTCACACTCGGGTAACCCCCCCCCATCGCCACGGGCCGCAGACATCTTCTGGAGAAACGGCGTTTCGCGAGCAAACAACAGAAAAAACAGAACTTATTTGTTCGTGGCCAGGCTGAGGTTTGGCGCGGCTGTGCGCCAAATCCCCCGGAGAGCCGCTCTCGTATTAAGCTTCATTAGAGTGTTGCTGCGATATTTTGGGTCCAAAAGCAAAAATGCAGCGACGAGCAAAAAGCACGCGTCGTTGACCATAAGTCATGGGCAAAGCTGGCAGCGGTGACCCTGGGCTAAGGCCCCTTTAATTATTGTTGGCCAAGTCAGTCGTTCATTTCATGTATTAGTGTTATTGTTCTGCCTTAATCCAAAACGACACGAACAACTCAACTCTGGCAGTGAATATAATAATAATAAAAAGTCTGGAATTTTTACAAGAATTACTTCTAAGCCAATTTTCATTTTTAGCGTATTTGTTTACCGCTGTACTTATTCATATCCAGATCTCCCCTTGAAAGCGAGATGTCTGGTCTCAATTTTTGTCTCATCCAATTGTAAAAGGGTCTCTGTAAATCCGTATTGATATTCTTACCTAGTTAAATAAATGTATGCGTCAGGAGTTGAATGAGTCGTTGATTTTATGAACTGCAATTAAATTCAACTGCAGTCAAATTTCACGCCGCCTCCTTAACACATTTATTTTCTCCTACCAACCCATCCACGGTTTGGTCAGGTTTAGGTTTTTTGTACGTAAAGGGCTGCGAACACATGCGAATAAGCGCCGTGTAAAAAAATATCTAAGTAAAAAAAATCGGCGTTACTTGGAGAGTTAGCCACCTGCCGATTTGTGTAAGAAATGAGAACTCGAGCCAAACCGAGCAGCGAGGCCAGGCACGCGGCCGGCATTTGAAGACGACGCTGGGGCACGCGGACGTCACGAGCCGCGCGAGCCGCGCGCTTCCGTGTGTTCTGCCCGTCGCGAGCATCCGGCGTGAACCCTGACCAAATGGATTAAATATTATCTCTCCAGCGTTGTTTTAGAGGGCAAAGGTGGACGATAGTTAATGATTTTCATACTTTAACTGGGACTGCTTCTTCCCAGCGAGCAATAAAGCGATGATGGGGGTGGGGGGGGGCTCTGAACGAGTCACTCCTCCCATGAACGATCCACCCCTGCACATTTCCCACAGGAAACGGTATGCGTCAAGAGTGACACCTCTCCCACCCCCCCGCCCCCCCTTATCTCTCAACTCCCCACCCTCTCCCCTCTCCGTTTGCTCTACTCCACGCGCACTCACCTACCCTCTACAATCTTACTCTACTCCACCCAACATACTCGCCTATCCACTTGCATTCTATCTACTGTACTTTTACATCTACATTGAAAACTCATTTCTTTAAAACTGATTTTTGTGTTTGGTTTGCTGTGCATCCCCTGCACCTCCGATTAGCACGGTTGGCTACGTACGGTGCAAAATAAGTTCAACATACACACACTCCTCTTCATGCACTCTCCCACCTCGGCTCCCCTCATCTCTCTCTCCTCTCCCCCAGGCACTCTCCTCTCCAGTACCGGAGGCCTTCTGACGAAGTCCCCCAGTCAAGTCAGCATTCTCTCTTCTCTCAGTTCGGGGGTCGCTCATTCTCTTCAGCTGCCCCCAGTCTGAAATTCCCTTCCCACAGCCCTCTGTGCTGTGGGCTCCCCGTCCGCCTGTTTGTTTATTTATTTATTGCCGATTGAGCCTACGACAGGCCGCCTCGTTCTCGCTCTCTCACCCTCTCTACAGATTAAACGTGCCCCGCACCAGCCTCCACACGGCGTCTCGACGTCACGCCCGCGGAGTCATCACTGCCCGAATCCCAACCCGCTGCGCGGACGCTTTGGTGGTGCAGGGAACGAGCGACGCCGGAGACGTGGTCGCAGCGCGAGACACGCCGAGCAAACCCAACCCCTACGCCGTCAACTCTGTCCGGCGGCGACAGTCGAGACGCTCGCCGGCTGAGCCGCCGCAGCGGTGGCCGATTCGCTCAAAACACGGAAGGAGCCCAGGAGGGGATCCACCGAAACCACAGTCCCCACTCCAAACCGATTCTTGTTTTCTGTTCGTTGTTTGTGCCTCCTCCAACCACCCCACCACCTGCATCTGATTGCTAGGAATTTGCCACCCAGCCAACCCAGACCCCCCCCTCATCATCCCAACCCAAACCCCCCCCCCCCAAAAAACATGTAAAACCTACTCACGACACAGAGAAGCACAGAGAAGAAAACACTGAAAACAACAAATGACAATGTTCACACGACACCCGCAGAATCTCATGCAGGCGATCTCATTGGGTGGAACACTTTGGCTGCCGACAGCCGACCGTGCAGTGCAGCCTCGTCCAGGGGAGTCTGGTGAACGGGCGTCGCGGCGCACGGCCCCGTTACTCACGAGGAATACAAAGGGGCCATGGAATCAAATTCACTCAAAAAAATTAAGAATACGTCGCTAATGAAATTTCCAATTTGGCGTGCAAACTATTTGGATAGACCAAGGGACCAAGTCTGATCATTTAGGGTGGTCCAAAGGAAGGGAGGGAGCAACGGAGGTGTATGTAGTTTACAATATTTTTAATGACTCGGTAAGTATTGTTATTAATTCCTTTCTTTCCCAATTTTAATGTTTTCCCTGGTGCGGCCCAGCACCCACCGGCCTCTGACAACGGGCCGTCGAAACCGATGACGCGTTCCGAACAATCCGTTTGAGACACTGAGTGGCTTCGTGTCGTAATGTTACGGCGCGCGGCAGAGCACGGCTGACTGTCGGCGGGAGAAAGCGTCACGATGGGTGCCGGGGGAAGGACCGACCTCGTTTACCGGAGGAGTGCAGGTGTGGCGGAGCGCGCGGAAGGGCCACGGGACTGTGGCGGGGCCCGCCCTGAGCGTGTGTAGCCGTGGCCCGAGCGAGCGAGCGGTCATGCTTACCTCCTCGTATGTTCCCGTTGGTGCAGATGGCCGACATGGAGATGGACGTCAGGGTCGTCACCACCGTGCTCATCATGATGATGACCATGGCGAGACCTGAAACAGCGCCCCTCTCACTGCTTTACGGGGCCTCGCCTAGCTCACCCACCTCACCCACCTCACCTACCTCACGCCCAGCGGCTGGCGGTGGTGCCATCGCCCCCGCGCCAACCACAGCCGTCGACGCTACTTCCTGCAAATGGTGCTTACTTCGCCGCTTGCCTCTCCGGACCTGGAACAGCGAGGCCTCGGCCTTCTTCCGGAACCCTTACCGCGCTGGTCCTCTGCGTAAGCGAGCAGGCGGACGCCTACGCTGCACGGTTAACGGGTCACGCAGTGCTCCCCTGTAAGAGCATGCCGGGCGACGCGGACGCCACGTCTCGCCATCGCCACCGGCGAGAACACCTGCCGACGTGGTGACGCGACGAGAGAGAGAGAGAGAGGGAGAGCCAAGCCACGCGGTTTACGATCGCCGCCAGTCCTGAACGGCAGCCGTGGTGGTCTTCGTCGTCGCTACTCGCGGAGCAAGACAGCGGAGGGAGAGGGACGGTTTTACCCACCTGGCGTCACCGATGTGATTCCGGAGGCCAAACCGGCACCACGGCGTCTTTCGAGGAAATCAGCACGCTCACACGCACGCACGCACGCACGCTCACACACGCGCATGCACGCACGCACACGACGGCACCGGTTTTGTTCGATCGGCGTCTCTGATTCGGCACGGCGGAAAGTGGAGGGATCCACTCGGCAACAATGGAAGGGACAAAACGAGACAAAGAGACAAGACAAGCGGCGAGACGGAATCAGAGAGGATCGCCCAAAACGCTCTCGCACACCGACGGGGTTGGTAAGGGGGGGGGGGGGATGGTGGACGACAGGAAACACAGCGGCCAACGCCGGCTCGTTACCTCCTCGCACAAATCCGTTGGTCGTAATGGCGGAGGTGGACAACCCTGTGATTGTGGTTACCAGGGTAGCCAGCAGAATTATGGTGGCGGCAAGGCCTGCGGAAGGAAGGCCAGCATCAAGCACTGCCGTACGGCACACGTTACACCACGCGCACACACGCACACACGCACGCACCTGCAAGCACCTGCAAGCACGCGCACGCAGGCAGCAAAGCGATGAGAGTTGCGGCAGCGGTTTCATCACAAAGTCGAGACGTTACGCTTTTGAATTATACGCGCACATCAAATTTAAGGCAAGATTTTCAAGGTTTCTTAACAAGGCTATGCAATGTACTTTCATAATATTCAATCACCTTTTTTTTTACATTTCAGATTTCAGTAATACACAACAATAGTGGCAACCAGGCATTGTGTCTATACCGGTGGTTCGTAACCACGGGCCACTCATCGGTGGGCCCCGCAAGGCCTTGGGGGAAAGTGGCTCACGGGGAATTATTGCATGAACTATTTATTTAGCATCTACACAAACTTTTTGCCGCCCGGCGGTCCTCGAAAAAGTTTTGGGGGTTGCTTGGGAGACCACTGGTCCCCGCATCAAAGTCAGAGCCAGCCGACAAGATAAAACGCACTTGGAACACACTTAAAATCGTACTTGTAATTAACACTGCCCATCGCTAAAACCAGGTAATGACATACGCTCCGAATGGTACACGGTAGGCGTGGCACCTGTACCACTGTCGGGTTCCTTGCCGTCCCCTCCGGCCACTTCCTGCAATTGTCGCCGAAACCCCCTCAACTACCATGATGGACAGCGTGACACGTGCGTACTTACCACCAAACCTCGACAAACTCTCCCCCCCCACCCCCTCTCAGGGTTCGCCAGATGCAGGGTGTCAAGAAAAAGGTACCATCTGTTATTATGAAGAGCTACTCTTACTTAGGACGGCAGTGTGCAACGTCTTTCTCGATTCGCGATTGCTCATGTCACCATTAAAACTTAAAATATTGAGCAAACTCGCACGTGTACCTACGTTTTTCTGCCGCCTCATCATGTAATATTTGCACACGTTTTTTGTTCATAATTTGCGAGCGTTTCGTTTACGACCGTTAAACACCTCATTTGTTAGCCGTGCAAATATTCCTCGAGGACCCTGCACTCGCTCTATGCAATATCGATGTCTCCGTCTTTTTTGTTGTCGACGCTGTGCTCACGCAGCACCACCGGTCCCGCCCTCGTAAATTGGCCGGGCCGATCGCTAAAAAAACACGGGACCGTCCGTTTAACAAACCAACTCAACCCCGGCCGATACGATGTCCGTGACCGGTGTTAACCGTGGCCGGGAATCAAATTCGAATCGCCGGGTTCATGGCCGAGCACGCTAACCGCTGTGCCACCGTTCTACCGGTTGTTAAATGAGAACCGTAAAATAAGACAACACCTTTGTTGACACGCTGTAATAAGGCAGCGGTGTTTCGCGAAGCAGGCGGCAATGCTCTTTTGATGACATTTGTTGACATTCTACAGTTGCTGGTAAGAAAACTAAAACAGAAAAAAAGTGTAGATGTTTTGTATGTTAATTTTATATATATGTACGATCTCGGCCTGGGCCCAGGGCCAAGGTTATCAGCCAATAGCCGAGGTCATGTTACTGAGGCCGGGAAAATGATCTGAGATGGGGCACACTCGCAGGGGAAGAGAACGTCCCCCACACACGTGGCCATTGTTTAAACCCCAGCAATCTTCCTCCACGTGACCGCAACTCGAAACAATGAGTGACATTTGCGCGAGCTTATATATATAACAGAAATAACAGCGAGTAGCAAGAGGACCTCATTGGGATTCGGCAGCTCCACCGCCGCCGTGCACCTATCCGTTGTACGATTTTCCAACGGGGCTCGTGGAACGTGTGGGGGGGATATCGGAAACGGGTAAACAAGTAAGCAGCACCGGAGGGGGGGGGGGGGAGGGGAGATTAAGCAAATTACCGGTGAAAAGAATCTCACAGACACAACTTCATTATTTCCTTCTAAACTCGACTTAAAGCTTTCGTGACTGCAGGAATACATATTCTATGGATCGCAACACAAGCAATCGAAGATGATTGCTTGTGTCGAAGACGATTGCTTGTATACTCTTTGGTTCTTTCGGTAAAGTCACGTAGGTATAAAATAAATTAAATCACGACGTTTCGGGCGCAACACAAGTGCCCGTCATCAGGTGGAAACAACCACAGCAAGAAACAAATTGCTGAAGTGTATTTTATACCTACGTGACTTTACTGAAAGAACCAAAGAGTATGGATCCCTGCAGTCACGAAAACGTCAAATCACGATGGCTTGTGTTGCAATCGAAACGTCGTGATATTATTATCATCGTTTTAAACTGCTTCATGATGCGATGGCACTTTGGGGGGCAGATTTGTGCCACAAAGGGCTCCACGTGTTAACCAAAAATACACCAACTCGACAAAACATCACAACAATTTAGACCCCATTTGCTTCTCTAGCGTGAGAGTTCACGTGACAACCTCGTCCATTGAAAATGTCGGCGTGGTCGAGGAGCAGTCCTCCAGACCACCTTGCAGACAGCTACCTGCATCGACGACAGATAATAATTCACAGCCGTTTGTGAAGCCACTGCTGGATGAATGCCTCCCCCCCCCCCCCCCCGTCGGTCGCGTCGCTTGAACACACTTCACGCTCTGGTAAGTGCGGATTTTAAGAAGGGATTGGGGGTGGGGGTAAGTGGGAGGGGGTTCAGAACCAGTTCAGGTATCGCTTGCCGTTGATGCGAGCCATTGCCAGGAATTGAACTCTGTTCGTCGGGTTTGTATTACGGTGCACCAACCACAATGTCGCCACTCCCCACGCACACACCAACATGTCACTTGCAAATAACAACTCCAACTCTCCAAACACTCTCCTGCATCCCCATCTCCTCGTCTCTCGAACCCGGAGCCTTGCCAATGCTAAATCACGTGCTCATTTGCAGGCCGGCATCTGCAGCTCCGAGCGAGATGCAGGCTCAACATCGCTTGGCTCATGGGAGAAGAGAAAAAGGGAAAAAGGGGAAGAAAAAAAAATCGGGCGGATTATCGGGCGCATTCCGGCTGATTTGGTCACAGCCAGAACGATCGTAGAGTGCAACAACAACAAAAAAAACGCAACCCAATTTTGGAGGCAGCAAAAATGCAGGCAGAAGCAGTTCGTGGGTCCCGATTAACGGGAGCACACGGCGACGATCGCTGGCGGTGCCCCGCGAATGACGATCGCGGTGTTTGTTACGAGCGGGAGCCAACACTCTCGAAGAGCTCTGCAATCCGTGCGTGCCAAGTGCGGCCGTGTTGTGGCTCCAGCTCTTAATTATTTTGCCGAGTGGTCGCTGCGCCGGCGCCAAATTTCTCGCCCGTTCGGGGAATAGTTTTAGCGTCGTGTTTTTTTTTTGTGAGGGACGGCAGGCGGACCGGGAGTGGCCACCAGCCGGCGGTGGGGCGGGCAGAATCATCATCACACGAGTGCATCTGCTCGTTAAAAACAATTGGACGTCTGCGAACCGCCGGCAAAAACAGGCTCTCGTTGCGATTCAGGCCTGCCAATCATGTCATCAGCATGTTGCTCTTTGTTTAATGTTCACAGCCTTGTTGGCATTGTTTATCATTTTCTGAGTAAATTTGTCCGACTTCACGCGAGCACCAACGCAACACCGCCGTATCATTTGCGCGCGACATCCACAAATCGCACATCCTTCAGACGAGCGAGTCAACGCGTGCATTGCGAGCCGTAATCGATTGACGTCAAATCCGCGAGCCGATGGCGTCGTGGCACCCCTAAAAATATCGCGCAAGATAAAACGTGAAAAAGGACAGCACGATGGAGTCCCTTGCTCCGTTCGGCTCTATCCCGGCTCCGACCTTGACATTTTTCGGGACAAAAAAAACGCAACGACTTCCGGCCACAGCGGGCGCTGGAAACGGATGGACAGGAAAAGGGGGCTCGCTAATAATAGCTAACCACGGGGGCTGAAACCTTCAGGTGCACGGCCGACAGATATCGCTCGCTGGTTTAGCAGGCAGGGGGGTGGGGGGATGAAAATGATATCTCTGCGTTTGCGCAGCGCGCGGGTCCTGAGGCCAAGAGAATTGGGGGGGGGGGGCTACAGTTTCACCGCCGGCACAAAAAAACTTGCACGCAACCCGATACCTTAGCGGCAAAACAGCCCCTCGCACGATCGTGCCGTGCACATCGCGTGCATATTGAGCCGAGCGGTCTCCTAGCAACCGCAAGCTCCGCTCCCGACGAGATGCTGCCGCCCCGCCATCGGCCACTGTACGTATGCCAATCCCATAGTCATTAATGATTGAGTGCTCGCCATCGATGACACACGCGACGATGACAGGCACACGACGTTCGCTCTCTATTTCAAACCCCGCCGTCATTGTCGTTGCCCGTGAACTATCTGCCGCAGGATGACGGATTCCCCCCGCGAAGCCGTCTCGCGATGCGCCGACGGAGCTGTTCTAGCCGCTCCATCTCGAATTTAAATCGTGGTTTAATTGTCAAATCCGGCATTGAAGGCTCACAAAACACCATAACACGCTGGGCGCCGTCATAATCTGTTAGATTCTCACCGCGGCTCCAGATGGCTCCGTTATCGAGAGGGTGCTAGAGGGCGGCACGGGAGGGGAGGCTGGTTCGTGCCGCACGTGAAGGCGGACACAGCCACGCCATGCAAGCTGGGGGAGTCCGACTCGCGAGCGGTTCCTCGCTTACATTACAAACGGGATCCGTGAGATTCACACCCCACTTTCTCAGGGAGTGCCCTTACCGCACCGTAATTATATTAATTACAACTACGCATCTCCTGGTCAACAACCCTGAAGAGAGACGCCGCTCGTGCGCTGCTGCCTACTGCAAGGTCCCCCCGTCGGCGTAAAATCGCCTCTCGTTTAAAGGAAGGTCAGAAAAAAACCCGCAGATTTAAAAAAAAAAAACGATAATTCGCATACAAAATAGTCACGGCCGTCTCAGAAGTACGCGAGGGGCCGCGCAAGGCCTCAGCGACAACTCCACCGCTTCCCGTTAAACGCCTCGCGCGCCACCTCCACGCGAGTGCCCGCGCCACCATAGCAACGACGCATCTCGGATAAATGCCACGATTGGAGTCACTCGGCGGCACTCTCCACCGGCTGCCTCCGGTGATCCTCCGCCGCCGCCGGCGCCGCCGGCGCCAACCGCCGGCATCCCCCCACTCCCGACGCCCGGTGCTGCGAATCCAAGGAGCGACGGGAATCCGAGAAAAACGTCGCAAACCCTGCCCGGCACCGACATGCGCCCTAAATTGGCATTCACCAAGACCTCTGAAACCTTTCCCTAATTAATCGCATTACCAATTAAAACTGGCCGTTGCCCAAACACATCTGTTTATTGCCTTAAGTCGGTGAAAGTGCTATCGTACGCCTACTGTATTGTGCACTTAAGCCTCTGCGGTGTGCATGGATGGATGTGTGTATTTTACGTGCGCGTGTGTGGTGCGTGCGGGAAGGATAGTCTAGCGGTTCGCGCACCGAGCTACGAACCCGGCCACCCGAGTTCGATTCCTGTTCACGGTCAACACGAGTAACAATTATCTGAACCGGCCCTGGGCCTACCCTAAGTCGACTCAACCTCAAGTGAGCACTTGGTGTGGTGTGTAACCAATCACCACTAGGGAGACAAAGGCAGCCGGGCGTGATGTTGGTCACCCATCCCCTCGTGTGCTGTGCCAGCCTTCATTAGGTGCTCGCTAACAGCACTTGCCCCAACAGTTTGTGTAAGGCTATATGGGGGATTGTTGTGTGTGTGGAGTATGTGTGTATGTGTAGGTGTGCGTGTGTTTGACAGCAAATCCAACCATTAAAAATGGCAATGCAACAGCTACACGGTTATTACACTCAGACATTTAATAAAAACTGCCATGGCCATGCCAAGTAGTAGTAACAGTGCCGATTAGTGACCCAGGAAAGCCTCACCGAGTCTCAAAACTCTTTTAGGAGGGTCCTGCATTTTGGATATTTGGCCAATTACATGAATATTTATTTGGCATGTGGGAAGAAACTGGAGAAACCCATCACGCACACCACGGGGGAGATAACAAATCAACGCTGCCATCCGCAGGCCACCTCGCAGCCCTGGTTGTAGGTCACCCATCCAAGTGCTCGCCAGGCCTAACCCAGTTTAGCGTCTGAGATCCGGCGGCATCAGGTGGGCGCGAACCTCGCGGGTTGTCATTCTGCGATCGTGGCCGTGGAATCATCGCGCGCTCCGCGATCACTCTTCTCGCGATAAGCGCCCACATAGAAACGTCCTGACGCTCGGCGATTTATCTTACATTTTCTCCTCTGCCCCTCCCCCCCGCCCTGGGTTGCCGATTAGTGGCAAATCGGGGGCCCCGCCAAATTGCGGTGACCTTGTTCCAATCTCGCGGGCGCCTACTGCGATTTATGATGCGACCCTGCTGCGTGGGGAGGGGGGGGGGCGACGCTTGCGTCAAGAAACGCAGCCATCAACTGCCTAGGTCGCTGTGGCCGCTTCCTCCCTGCAGACGGAACCTCTGGTTCAAGGGGGCCTCCTCAAAATCCACGCAGAGCCCTTTGGAATGCACCTCCTAACGACATCAGATTTTAGTCTTCATTTTAAGTTTGCCGAGCACAGACCCCCAAAGGCCCAAAACCGTCGAGCGGCCGACAAAAAAAGAGCACTGCCAACGTTGTAATGGATACCGGCAAATACGTTTCTTGAGTTGAGCAAGATTATTATTGTAGGAGGGAAAGAGACGACGAAATGGAATAAGCACAGAGATAAGTGCTGTGACCTGCAGTGTGGCGAGTGGTTAAATGGGTGAGTGGATGAGTGAATGGTTGAATGGGTGAGCGAATGAGTGTGTGAGTGAGTGAATGTGTGAGTGTGTTGCTCTGACCTGCAGTGCAGTGGGTGGGTGTGCGAGTGTTTGAATGGACGAGTGGATTAGTGAGTGAGTGAGTGAATTGGTGTGTTGTTGTGCGCTGCAGTGTAGCGAGTGGTTGAATGGGTGAGCGCATGAGTGAATAGTTGAATGGGCGAGTAAATGGGTGAGCGAGTGGGTGAGTGTGTTGTTGCGACCTGCAGTGTAGTGGTGGTCAGTGTGGTACGCTGAGATTGCAACATGTATGAAGGAATCAATGGGAAAAGCTCACGGGAAACGTAACCATGGTCGTAGCGATGGAAGAATGACGAGAAGGCGACTGGCCGTAGGTGAGGGGGTAACTGGAGCGATGAAGTCAATTTGTATTCTTTTATTCATTACTTTAAAACAAATCATCCAGTTTGGGTTTTCAAAATATGTTTTCCCACCCACTGATATTGACATTGATAAGTGTTTTACCGTCATCGTTTTGCCCATGAAGACGGCGGCAAACTCCCGAACGTGCCGGATCTCATTGGACCGCGGAAGCTAAGCAGGTTGGGGTCTGTCTGGTACTTGGGGATGTCAAACTGCCTGGGAATAGATCGGGTGTTACAGGCTAGGGCTGTGAGGTGCCCGGCAGAAGGCAGTTTAGCAACGGACACTTGTACAATCCCCTCGTGTGCACGGTGGGTTTCATCCAACGCGATGCCACACACGTTTGTAAATGGAAGTCAACAAAATTATTTCAAACGTGTAAAGCTCTGCATGGCATTCATTCTCTTCTCTCTCGCTCTCGCTTTCAGAGAGCTCTGGCTGAGAGAGAGAGAGAGGGGACGGCTCGGAGGCCAAGAGGAACAGCGCACACGCTGGCAGGCAGCAGCCAGGCGATGAGCCAGTCCAACCGACAATTGCCCAGGGCTCTGCAGTCCTCTAAACGTTTTCAGTGAATTAATGAGTCCTTATATGAACCATCCCGATGTAGCAACACCCTTCTGAAAAAAAATAACGAATCAGCGAGGCTTCCCTGGGCAAATCAAGGGCATCAGATAATAATTATTATTATTCATAAGAGGTTTTTTGGGGTTAGATCGCGTAAATATATAAATGTGTCGTGAAAACCTGCCACCACCCAACACAGCCAACGGGTCAACAGAACATGCCAAAAATTAATATTGTTGTTTGTAAATTTGCTCCCCTCGTTGCAAATAGCGGACCGCTCCGTGGAAATGGCTCTCCCCACCACCAACAACAACAACCGCCATTCGCCACTAAGTGGCGGTGACATTACCACGACGCTTGTGCCAGGCTATGTGCACCTTGAGGCCACGTGAAGTGTCGAATGCCCGCTGGCAGGAGGTCACGGGGCAGACCCAGGTGCCACGGGTCGACTGAGATGACTGGCAGATGCACCACCTGTGCCCCCTACTGTGCCAACCTGCTGTGTTTTAGCCACCCGGCGCTCCGCTCGTTGTTGTGAGCGTCGCTCCTCCCCCCTCCGTTGTTGTTGGAGGGCGACTGCCTCCAACTGCCCAGTAGCCTCCTCCAAAGAGGCCGATCTTGACACCACTGGTACCAGTCATTGGCAAGTCAACTGAGCTCCACATCCTCCTGTGCCACGTCACTCCATCTCTTCTCTAGCCCGTGCCGCGCCCATTTAGCCCCCTCGATCCGGCTGAACAAAAGCTGTTTAGGCACGCGGTGGCTGGGCATGCGGGCTACATGACCCAGCCAACGCAGCCCTGCCTGCCGGAGGAGCTCACCGATATGATCTGTGAGCTCCTCACACAATCCAGCCTGGTTAAAACCAAATGGATCGTAGGCAGGCCAGCCTAAATGTTTCTAACCGCCGAAGACGTTCCATTAGGGGGGGTCCACGTTTCGCAAGCGTAGAGAAGGTAGGGAATGACTGGTCGAGAAGACCTGAAGCTTCGTGCGGAGCGACAGACCAGGTAGCTTCGACACAGCGTTACGCAACCGATTAAAAGATAATGCCGCTCCCACCACCAACACCACCATCGCGTCCGCGCTGCTCCGTGTCGCACCAACGTCCACAGAGAGTCAGGGCGACTGTGCCCGAGCTTGCGGGAGAGCCGGCACTCGGCAATTACCCGGCACGGCCGCTCCGAGGCGCCGAGCACGCCCAATGGGGGGGGGGGGGGGGGGGGGGGGGGTAGAGTCACGGTCCGTTTCAAGAAAAATCGCATATTTTGCCATCTCATTCGAATGAATTGTTTTGCTCGTTGCTGTCCGATTGGTCCCATTAGACTCGCGGTGGCATTCACGTTACATTTGCATTCGTTTTCCTAAAAATGCATTCCAAATAAATGGCACTTTAACAATGTGATGGTAGGAATCGACTTTAAATCAATTAGCCGTCTATTGCCTAGGAGGAGGGAGTGGGGGAATGGGGTGGGGGGAGGGGATCCTTGAGGAGAACAAATTCCAATCGGTCTCCTCATGACTTGGATGCGCTTTGAAAAGCGTCGCCTCGTGCTCTTCAAACTCTGTCCCACGCTGTCGGCGGCAAACCTACAGATCTGTGTGGACACTGTGCGGTTAATCCTCGGCACACAACACTGTGCAAATGTGAGAGGGCCAATATTATTTAAAGACGGTTACACAAATTAACCGACATGTGCACGACTCTCCTCCGGCGGTGCGATAATTCATTAATATCACTTACAAATCCACATGCTCCCATCGTCATCCATACCCTCCCTGCCTCCACCTCCCAACCACAGACCGACGTGGGGAAGTATAAAATAAATAAATCTGACGCAACCTGCAACAGTGCGGGGACGCAACCTGCAACAGTGCGGGGACACTGCCAACCAGCAGTGGTGCCCACCGACCCCCGCCGTGCCCACCGACCCCCGCCGTGCCCACCGACCCCCGCCGTGCCCACCGACCCCCGCCGTGCCCACCGACCCCCGCCGTGCCCACCGACCCCCGCCGTGCCCACCGACCCCCGCCGTGCCTACCGACACCCGCCGTGCCCACCGACCCCCGCCGTGCCCACCGAGCACCGTCTAAGCCTTAACCCCGCTGGGCTTTCGAGACCTTGACTTAATTGTGCGCTGCCTTCCGGCTCGATATTGATCCCAGGGCAGGACATTTTTGCAGCCCCCGAGCGACGACAGCGAAGCCCCCCCCCCCCCCAGCCCCCCCCCCCGACGAGGTCAGTAACCGGCACCGCGTCCCCGGCTGTGTCGTGCCCACCACGGTGCACCTCGCCCCTCATCTCCGCCGCCACCGCAAACTCCGTCGCTGTCTTCGGAGAACAACGCCTCCCATTGTTTGGTTTCGCAACGAGCAGTCGAGCGCCAAGGTCGCCCAGCCATCGCTCCTCTTTGAACCCCGCTCTTTACGGTGTTTTTATTGCAACACCCCCCCCCCTCCCACCACCGGACTCACGGAAGACGCCCCTCGCGGTACACCGAGAAACGCACGCGGGTTCAGCGGAGGGAGGGAGGCGATTCCATCGAATGAACGGACAATTCCGCCCGCCTCAATTAGCGCAACACCCCCACCCCCTGCCGTCGAGTAAGGTGGTGATGCGGAGAGCACGCCGGTGCCCACCATACGAGCAATGCCTCATTTCGGCGTGACCTTTAGCCGAGAAGCGCCGTTTAAAATCGCGCCACAGCCTCACGAGACGGCACCTCGATCGCCTGAGGCTCCGCCGAGCTAAACTAAAAGCACGGGAGACGCTCATTTACTTGCGATTTAATTTACGGGTGCATTTCCTCATAAAAAATGGGGCATTTGTGCGGCGATAACGGCGCAGGGTCAGCCAGCGTCTTTCTCGCAGCAGATTCTTGAATCCGTCTGCGCACAGATTGGAGCGTAACCACTGTACGCCAAGCGTGGGTTTTTCCTCCGGGGTGGCCCTGGGTTTCTTCGCACGTGCCGCTGGCATCAACAACCCTGCACCGCGGGGCTAGGCCCCCCTGTTAATTGACCAACGGGCTGTAACGTTGCCCCACGCGCAACTTTACCGGAAATCCAAACCCCCGTCACACGTCTGTGCAAACCGGCTCGGCTTGCCCAAGCGCTGCCTTTCGAAATTCAAACGCCGATTAGCGAGGTTGGCTACGTACGGCGCGAAAGAAGTTCAACACACACACACGTGTACGTGTGTGTACGTACACACACCTGGCTACAAACGGGAGGGGCAACGCTAACGAGCCAAGCGCTCTCCGAGACCAATTTACTCCGGGCCACCGACATCCAATTACAGCGGCGCTCTCTCGCGCTCTCCCCCCACCCACTCGATCCTGCCGCTGCTCGACAGCGGAGACTCTGTACACAGACCAGGGGACTCTTCCCCTAAGGCTGGAGGTCAGGTCGTTGGGTTTGCAGTGCGACGGGCTAACTGCCGCTCCACGCGCGCGTGGGTCGACGCACAGAACCCGCCAGCGGGCGATTCTCTTTACCATCGCAGGCCGCATGCGGCGCAATGCCACGATGGCAACCGCCGGATCACTCTCAAAGTGCCAGGCCTCGTCAGACCTCGCAAGCAAAGCGGGGGGGGGCGGGGGGCAAGAGCCTGGTTAGGACTCCCGGGATGGGCAACCAACAGGTGGGGTGGGCGTGGGGCTGCGGCGTGCCGAGTGCTGCCCCCTCGCACGCGGTGCGGTTCTGGGATCTCTCTCCGGGTTCCTCCCGCAGAAAGCCACGGTGGCGAGACGTTAACTACCGCGCCTGGTACACAGCAAGAAGTTCGTGGGTTCGAGCTCAACCCTGATGCCGGTATATTTGGAGTTTGCGTGTCTCTCTCCCCGTAGTTGCGTGGCTATTTCTCCAGGTCCTCCGGTTTTTCCCTCCGCATTTAGAAAACATGCATTTAGAGTATTTGTCTGCTATAATAAGCCAATGTATTAAGCTATCTTTTTGATAGCTGGGTCGCTTCTGAAAAAGATCTACATAAGCTCATTGGCCTTACCTGGTAAAATAAAATCATTAAAAGAATTGGCCAAATATCTCAACGTAATAGGGACCAACCCCCCCCCCCCATAGAAAAAACCTGGCCTCGAGACTCTCCATGACTCTCTTCCCGAGTAAATAATTGGTATCAGCGCTGCCGTGTCATCGTTACAGGCGGATTTTGTTTTCTTCACCCCGTTCCTTCTCTGCACTTTCTCTCCCTCCATGCCTCTTGCCACCACCCCCGCCGCGGCTACCCCAGTACTTTCAGGGTCTGCTGATCACGGACCCCCGGCGCAACACAATGTCATCCCACGCGCGCGCGCGCTCGCGCGCACGCACGCACGCAGCAAACCGCACGAAGACAAAGAATCCCCACCCCCCGCCGGGTCGTCTTGGATCACCGGGATTCGAAGCGCAGCGTGCTAATCACTGTGCCACCGTTCCCCGCAAGGCGCACGGGGGCGCGGCGCATGTTCACTTTCTAAACAAATGGCCGCCGTCTGTTAGCAATCAAACACGGGGGTCAATTATGATTACGGCTGTTAGCTGCATCATTAGCTCAAGTAATGGTCACAATTGCATCGCGATTGAAATTCATTTAAAGGGCGACGCTTAGTAGTTGACCCCGGTGTCGGTGTTGCATAGAGAACCATAGACTTACATCGAGACCCATGAACTCACGATACACTTACATGAACCATAGACTTGCATAGAGAACAATCGACTTGCGTAGAGACCCATAAACTCACGATATACTTACACGAACCATAGACTTATACGGAGACCCATAGACATGAGCCTTCTTATAAACCCGCACGCACTTGCGATTAGCACGGCTGTCCACGTAACAGTGGGAAAGAAGTTCAACAAGCGTACGCACATAAACTGAGTGTTCCCGCTATTGCACGGGCTCGATTGCTCAGCTGGTCTCAGCCTGGTGGATGATGACAACCGCAACCACAAACCCTCAACGTGGAGATTGCATTTTCGTTCTGCGCTTTCAAATTTGGGTAAAATTCCAGCGTCGGTCGGTTTGACTTGCCACGTCAACTCTGGGACGTCAACTCTCCACGCCAGAGAGCGGGTGGGGAAGCAGCTGCCGCTCGGCCCGCTCTGTGCAAAGGAAACCGAACACGTTGGTCGATAACACCGCGGCCTTAGAAGGAAAAAATTGTTAAAACGAGCCACGGAGGCCGTTTTAGGCAATGGTCTTTTTTTTCTTCACAGCCAATAAGGAGAGACAGAGAGATCAAGAATAGTTGGGAACAGAATCCCATTTTTAGAAAATATTTTTCTGATGGCCAGTCGCTATATAAGAATAGGAAGTTACACACAATTGAGCAGCTCACAAACCCTAAAATAATTAAAAAGCATTCCAACTGAATACACCCAATTTTTATAACGTATGTATATGTTTAATTGAATAACATTGCTCGCACATAAAATGTTGCTGGCACACGTCCCTTCCATGTGGATTATAGGCCACTGGAGGGGACCTCGGAGGTAGCTCTACGACAGCCGCTTCCCCCCACGAGGCCGTTCTCAAACACGAAGGGGTTGCCACTGCTCTGCAACCGATCTGAACGGATTCGCAACTCATTCTGGACGTGACGCCACGCGCCGCTAAGCGCGCACACACACACGCACACACACACGCACACACACGCACACACACGCACACACGCACACACACGCACACACACGCACACGCACACACACACACACGCACACACACACGCGCACACACACACGCACACACACGCACACACGCACACGCACACACGAGGGGCAAGTGGCCGGGAAAGCTCCTGGGGTGGTGGTCGACGACGATGCCACTGCCAGTAAAACACTGCCACGCGGTGACGTCTTATTAACAGGAACGTTTACCGCGGCGGACGAGATAATTCACCGCCGACCATCCCAACGTCAATCCCAAGACGAATTACGCCGCTCGCTCGCTCACGCGGGCGTCTCGACGGGAGAGCTGCCCGCCACCAAATTTCCCGACGTCCGAACGCGCACGGTGGGTGGTGGGTGGTGGGTGGAGGTGGGGAGGAGGGACCTCCCGCGCAATCGTTTCCGCCCCGGTTAATAAGGTCACTGCGCGTGTGTCATCGCTTCGCCCTCCCCAATGCGGCGGTGCCGGTGTGGTCAGGTGGTGACGTCGACGCCGAGAACAAAGGGGAGGGGAGGGGGGGGGCAGCGGATTTGACGTCGGCCCCTCCTCCTGTCGACTCCACATCCCCATCGTGTCCTGGGGCCAAGTGCGGATCTCCCCCCTCGCGGGGGGTGCTGGGGGGATACGCAACGCAGTCACAAACACACAGATCCGCCGGCCCGCCCGCCCGCCTGTTCAGTCACCGCAGACTGGCAGGGTGCGCATTGTTCAGTGGGTAGCGCCAATGAAGGCCGTCATGGCCTGCGAGGGGGTGGTGAGGTTAGGACCACGCCCGGCCGCCTTTGTCTCACCAGTGGCGATGTTTACACACCGCACCAGGTGCTCATTTCAGGCTGAGTCGACCTAGGGGAGGCCCAGGACCGGTTGAGATAATCATCACTGGTGTTGGCCGTGAGCGGGAATCGAACCCGGGTCACCGGGCTCATAGCGCAGTGCGCTAACCGCGACACGACCGCTCCCCACACACACACACACGCTCTCATCCCAGCCACGGCCGTGAAGAAGCCCCCGCTTTCCCCGCCATCACCATCACCACACCGCCCCCGTGCTCTATCCCCTGGGATGGCCGAGTGCCGCATTTCGCTGAAGGCCACTGCCAGCGGGCTGGGGGTGGGGAGTGGTGGGCGGGCGGTCCGTGCAGCCTTAACGCTTTCCCCCCGCGACAAGAATTAGCAAAAATTTATCGGCGGCCCCGCGGCTTCGCACCACGTCCTATAAATCGAGCGCCAATGTTTCTACTCCAAAATAATCCTCACCATTGTCCGAGCGGAGGGACTCATTTCACCGCCGACACCGGACACACGCGTCTTGGTACGACGCGTGGAACGCAGCCACTCGCGTCGCACCCAGCACCTCTCGCGGGCCGCAATTGGACACTTCTGCCGCACGCTCGCCGGATCACGGCGGGGGGGAGGGGGGGACTTGCAAACCTTTCAGAACCCTCGTGAGGCCGGGGGACGTGATCAGGAGGTGGCGGTGCGGCGAGTAGGTTCGTCACCAATCTGTGCGGGCGTTTCGAGCATGATCTCCAGCAGCTTCTCGTGCGTGCCGGGTTATTAATCCGGGCACTCTTCGCTCACGCCGCTTTCCTCCCACACGGCAAGGACGCAGCAAGCAAAACAAAAAAACCCCAAACCCCGCTCGCCAATTAAAAAACAAACTAACCGGATCAAACTTCCCCAATGTAGCAGGGTCCTCCCGAGAAGCAGCCTTCAGGCCCCGCGAGCCTCCTCCCGAGATTCTCGTCGCCGCCCACCAGATTTTCACCGACTCCCGGCACCCGCGCTCGTCGGCAGGGGAGATTCAGACACCGGCGCCGGCCGCACGTGCCGAGTCCACCATCACGGGTGAAGGGGTTAAACCCGGCAGGTCGCGGGGAAGGAAGCGCGGAGTGCAAAGGCGCCGTCTCATTCGAGCCCCCATTCATAATTAATGCGCAAAGCCTCAACGAGCCCCCCGCCCCCGCCGTCCTTCCCCGACCCCGTCTTGGGGGGGGGGCGCGGGGAGGGCGCAGCATCAAGCGGGGGCGGCGCCGGCTCTACGCGCAGATCCCTTACACGTGGAGAGAAACGTACCCCCCCCCCCCCCATTAATTGCCGCCCAAATAATAGAGGGAGAGAGAGAGGAGTAATAACAGCAAAACACAAGAGCGCTGTTATTCGGAGCTCGGCTTGCGCGCTCGCCGGTGATTGAGAGGCGAGAACAGCGAGGGCCCTTGTGTCGTGCCAGCACAAGCCCCCATCCGCATAATGCCCCAAAACCCCCCCCCGCCCCCCTTCCTCCACCACCCCGCCCCCACCGCCCTCCCTCCCAGCGATGTTTACTCCTTTCTCCAATTACCAGCGAACGCCATGTGCGTGCGTGTGTGTAAGAAAATCCAATTTTGTACCGGTGTCTCTGTCAAATTGCTTTAATTGTGAGGTTTTAATCAACTGTGTATGTGTACGCCATCGCCTAATGGTTTTCTGAAACACGCTTGTTTGTTTGTCCGTCATTCCGCTTGGAACTCGGCAGCCAAAAAGTCACGTGGGGTTGAGCAATGCGACCAAAAATGTGAAAATGTTTGTGTTTAACGGAGAGAACGAAAAGTCCGGCGAACACGGCCAAATCACCCCCCCCCCCGCCACCGCCGGCCAGTAGCGGAGCAACAGACATCGCGGGACTACAAGCGAGTGCATAATGGTGCGCGTTTGGATAAGGCGTAGACAGAGAGCGGGGGACTGCACACCGTTCACCATCCGTCCGTCGTGGCAAACGGGCGGCAACCGTGGCACACGGCAAGAGCAACGAGGCGGCTCCAAAAAGTCACCGCGCAACGCCAACGCGCGAACGTCATGCGTTAAGGCCTCCCCCAAAAGCCATCGCGCCCATCTCTCCGTGGCCCTTGCAATGCAACGATCCACCTTAGGTCCTGCACTTGTAGACGCGGATCGAAAAATCGCTCCGCGTCTACAGGTGCACACCCACCGCCGCTTGGGAACGCTCCGTCCCTCGGCTGCCACCATCCCCGGCACAGCAGCGGTGTCCTGCCGAAGCCCGCTTACTCCCCACACCTCTGTGCTTCTGTGCCCGTGGGTGCACGCATGCACGCGCACGCACACAGACGGTGGAGCAGCGGACTGCGATGTGAACGCGTCGACCGGAGTTCGATACCCGCTCACGAGCAAATCACAGCGGGGAATATCTGAACCGGTCGTGGGCCAACCCCTAGGTTGACTCCACCTCAAATGAGTACCTGGTGCGGTGTGTAAACATCGGCACTGGGGAGACACAGGCAGCCAGACGTGCTGTTGTCCACCCATCCCCTTGAGTACCGAAACTGCCGTCGCCAATTGTGCTCACCCCAATAGTCTGTGCACGCTACACAGGGGGATCTTTGTCTTTCGGTATATATAATATACGCAAGTGCTATATTCAAGTACATTTGATTCTGGCCATTTGTTTTTATATATATTTTAGTTCACGAAGCACTTATAACAGGAGTGTTGTTGTGCGAGTGCGCATTTTGCCAAGCGCGCGATGCTTCTCGAGTTAATTGCGCCCACTAACAAGCGCACCCCGTGTTCGGATGCGAGCGAGCGAGCGTGCATGCGTGCCGATGACGTACCGCACTCGTAGTGTGTGTAAATCGCCACGGGCAAACTAGCGTGAAGGCGATTGTCGGGCGGCCTAGGCATGGCTCACGCACGTCACTGCGCACGCACTCACGCACCGATGCGTGTGTGCGTGCGTACATAAGCTTGCTTTTTTTTGTTTACATAGTAGATGGGCGCAGACCCATCAGGCCCAAAGCGTCACGCGGCCAGCCACAAACTGCACTTTTAAAGAGCTTGGGGGGGGGGGAGAAAAAGACGATGGAGGGAGGGAATTCCCAAGTGGAGCAGAGCGAAGGAAGAGGCGGATGGAGAAGTGAGGTGACCTGCAGTGCGGCGAGTGTGTGGGCGAGTTAGTGAGCGGAACCAGTGGGTGAGCGAGTGCGTCGTTGTGACCTGCAGCCGATCCAGGTATCCCGTCTCCCCCCCGCCCGCCCGTACGGCGCGTTCATTTCTCGGCGCAACTGCCAAGCCGGGGCTAATGTCGCAGAATTAACGAACTATTTGTCCACCACTGGCGTTGTTGAATGTGTGCTCTCTCAGATATGACGCAGTGCTCAGGGCTCGGAGGTCGCGAGCTCAGGGCCTTGCACACAAACCGCGCGCCAGATAAACCCCACTGCCGCACACTCTATTTGTTTACAAAGCGCTGGATGTCAACACAAAAAAACTCCGTTCAACTACCGAAGGCGGATAAACGAAAAATACATTTTTAGGTTTTTTTTTACTTTCTTTCTCACTCCCTCTTTCTCACCACAGCTCGCTCCAGTCGAGGCTCAAAAGCGGAGCGACCCACGGAGCAGTGCGCTCTGCGAAAAGTCCGGCGCTAAATGAAACTGGCTCCACGCGGCCCGGCACGTTCTGTCTACACAGCCGCCCCGCCAAGCCAGTGTCCGGGGCGGTGCACGTTCTCCACAAAGTGGCACCAACGTTCTACGGCCAGCGGCGATGGCCAGATGCCGTCGCAGAAGAGGGCTCGTGTACTTCGAGGTTTTAACCACATTATAAACTAAACAATTTTTTATTTTACCAGGTAAGGCCCACTGAGCTATATAGCTCTTTTGCAGAAGCAACCTGGCCACAAATAATAGCTCAGAGACGCGGCTTATCACGTGGAAATTTATAGCAACCAAATACTCCAAGCGCACGTTTCTAAATGCGAAGGGAAAAACTAGAGGGACCCGGAGAAAAATCCCCGCGACAACGGGGAGAGAGAGATGCAAACTCCAAATATACAGCAGGCGTCAAGGGTCGGGATTGAACCCACGACCTCCTGCACACCAAGCGAGGTAGTTAACATCTCGCCACCACGGGCCCAGGTTGAAAACCATCAACTCGAGCGTGATAGTGAGGACCCAAGACATTCGGGGTAATTGTAACCTGCACCAGGTCTTCCCACGGGGGGCGACGGGGGCTTACACGCGATGCATGTGGGGCGACGAGGATTACGGGACAACTCGCGCTGCAACTGCGCGGGCGAATGCCACCCAACGGAGCGCGCCGCCGTGAACAGTCACCCCTTACGAGTCGTTCTCAGCGGCACGACTAAAGTTCATTCCGTATATCCACTGATGTCCTTGACTGGAAGTAAACACGCGACATCTCCCCTTGCTATTTTTACGCGGCAGAAGAAGAAGACGACAACTAGGGGGTGTATCAATTCACATCGATTTGTCGAGCTCGCGATACGCGCAAATTGTGTGCGTGTTAAATTGTAACTTTCAATTCGAACGCACGCGCACACGTGTGGTGGAGGTTTTCCTTCGGCAACTGTGAAGCATTCATGATTAATTTTGGTACTACCAACACGTGTGCGGGAGCAGGTGGTGCAGTGGTTTGAGACACTGCATCGTGAACCCGACGATCAGAGCCCAATATCTCAAAATGGTCCTGGCTCCACTCCCATCCGCAGGACCGCACCGACCGGCGTGGTGAAGTATGTTCAAACAACCGTGACCGACACAGCATGGAAGAGGCATTCATCGAGCAGTGGATTGACAGAACGGCTGTAAATTAATTACCGCCTTCAACTTAAAAGCCGCGACATTCACCCCAAAGCAAGAACGAATCATTGATTCTTGAATCGAAACGCGACTCGGCACCACGGCGCTTCATCCACCTCCTGGTGGACAAGTCGTTTCACCCGCCAATTTACAGCTGGGGGTTATAAAAACGCTCACCTCCGGCGAGCCACGGGCCACACCTGCACGCTCCCACAGGTCGCTCGGACGCTCGGCGGCCCAGCGTCGCAACCTCCAAGGCGGCGTCGCGCGACCTCGACAGGTTTAAAACAAACGCCAAGAACAGAGGAGACACGCACACGAACGACGCAAAACGACGGAGGGGGTAGAAACGTACCTATGCCGGCCTGCCCGACGATCCACGACAAGCGGATGAAGAGCATCACGCCCCAGATGTTGAGCATGCATCGTACCTGTCAGACGCACACGGCACACAAAACATCCCTCTGTTAGACAGACTGCTGGAATGTCAGTAGCGTCGGCAAGCACCTATTTCGCCAGCAGAGGTCACTGCCCTGCCCCCCCCAGCACCGGTGCCGATGTACACAACTTGGACAACCTAACAGAAGCCCCCACACGTGTTTGATATTTACACTCACGCTGCCACTGCAAAGACAAAGATCCCCCGTATAGCCTCTACAGACTTTTGAGGCAAGTGCGGTTAGTGAGCACCTACGAAGGCCGGCACGACACATGGAGGGGTGGGGGCAGCACCACGCCCGGTGCCTTTTGTCTCCCAAGTGGCGACGGGTAGTTGGCCATGAACGGGAATCGAACTCGGGTTGCCGGGTTCATAGCGCAGCGCGCCGACCGCAGCGCTGACCGCTATGCTCCACACACCCCACCCCGGTGTGCGACCTGTACGGCCGCGGCCAGAGGCCCCCCGTCCGACCCCGTGGTGGCGCCCCCCCCCACCCCCACCCCGTGTCCGTGTTGGTGGGCGGCGCTCTATAAAAAAGGTCGACTTGTGAAAACCATTACTTTCACGGCTGCACTGGGGGACGTGACCTTTCGGAAAATTCGGCATCGCGCCAAATTGTACCTGTCGGGGGCATCGGAGGCAGCCACCCATGGCGCATGCGGGCACACTTGCTTCTTTCACAAAAACAAACACAAGTAATATATTTTTCCCGAATTTCACCCCGATTGTGCGATTGGAACGATGCCGTGACAAGAAACACCCCTGAGCATCTCTCGCGTAGAGACATTTTGCACCGTACGTAGCCAACCGTGCTAATCTTCCAGTAACCTTTCTCCAGCACAGAGTGATGCAATGCTAGCTGCAGAGCTCCGACCATAACGTGGAACGCCGGTGAAAAAAATTGGAATTAAAAATGGCAGCGCGGAAATATACAATTCAGACAATTCAATGCTACACCAACAGTGTGCTTAGGACGACCCCAATGAGTCATGCGATGGATCGGATCCAGACTCCTCCCTCTGTCCCCCCCACCACCCTCACCACACCACCATCTCCAGGAAGCGGTGGTGGCGGCCAACCGTGCCGCTGTTATCTCGTCGTCGTCGCGCTGGTGACACTGAACCTGGGGGCAGGGAACCGTCAAACCAAGAGCAGGCGGCGATGTCTCAAGACCGGGGTTGCTACTGTCTGGGCTCGAGTTTGGCGTAGATTCCAGCCATAACGAGCAGGAGAGAGGGGGGGGGTGTATTTACAAACACCCACGGAAACTTTCACCTGCACGGTTCGGCCGGTTTTGGGTTTGGTTTGACAAGGCTAAGCAAAATTGCTTTAACCCCGATTTTTCGTGTTGCTTTCATGTCATTCTTGTTCCGTCTCCGAGGTTATCGTCCCTCTCTTGGGCGCATCTCCGTCCGCTGGCCGCCACGCCATTGTCAACGCACTGCACACGTGACCAGAGAGCGACTCAATCTGCCGCGCCACCGCCTCTCGTAAATCGTCGGCCAGGGCCCAAAGTCTCTCCCCGCACCCTTAACGAGCACGGAGCCCTGTTCCGTCACCGGCTGACCCTCCTCGGTCAGTGCTGGAAATTTTCCGTTTCCATGGCAGGGAGAGCCGCGTTCTGTGGACAAACAGCGTCGACCTCCAGGTCCAGTGTTGTGACCACAGGTTGATGAGATAGAGTTGACCCCGTCTGTCATTTGGCCTCGCGTCCCACGATTAGTACTGCAGCTTTCTCTACCAGCTGACCTTTAGCCGATCCGCTATTTTCCATTGCTCTTCAGATACACGGACAAACGCTCAAGATTTCGGGATGGGGAAATTCCACCACTGCCTCAGGACTGTAAACGGGAACTTGGGCACCACCTCAATACTAATTTGATGAGGAAATCACTTTGACCTCAGATAGAGAAGGATCTGTTTATTATCACTGCCTGTTCAAATTCCTCTCCCCGGTCTAAAACATTCCTTCATGGCCTTGCCCCACCATATCCTGCCACTCGTGTGTCCCTCCTGTGTCCCTTGTGTGTCCCTCGTGTGTCCCTCGTGTGTCCCTCCTGTGTCCCTCGTGTGTCCCTCGTGTGTCCCTCTTGTGCCCCTCTTGTGTCCCTTCTCGCCCTCCACGTTCTCAGTCTTTGTCGTTTCTCCCGTTCGTCCTCCTCCTGCTGCTGCTCAACCAAACTTATGCCCTTCCTCTTCTCTCGCCCCCCCCTTCACTGGAACAAACTTCCCCTCCGCGTTAAGCGGCCACCTTTGCTCACGCAAGTTTCCGCTCCTCCCTCGCTCACCCCACTACCCCTTATAAATACTACGACCGTTCCTGCTCGCTCTTCACAATCCCTCTCCATGGCTCGCACTCATTCCCCTTCCATCCAATCCATTCGCCATTATTTGCTCTCGTACATTTAGCCTTTACTTTATGCACGCATCACAGGTTCGCCCAATCACTTCATCTCATCTATTTATTCACCTCATCTTCAACACTGCATTCATACTTACCTTTGTGATTTCTCTGTAACACGCCTTCGCCAAGACGCGATATAAATGACGTTAATACGAGATTGTAGTCAAGGCAACTTGAAATTTCACCCTCTGCGTCGTCACGCGGAGAGAGTCTTGGATTAAAAGTCAGGACGCATGAGGCCAAGGCTAGGGAGACTTTTAGATGGAGGCCAATTGAAGCTGGATCCTCGCGATTGAGGGCGTATTATGGCCGGTGCCCTCCAGGCCAGGAACAATGCCCGTGGTTGTTTGGAAAACAAAATGTAAAAAAAACGGCCAGGTTATATATTTTTCTAAACACATAAGGTTGTAGTACGTGCTCCTTCGGCGACTTCGATGAATGGGGTCGTTTAAAAACAAAGGGATCCAAAATCCACTAGAGTGGGCGAACGTGACATTTGCGCACGGATGCATGAAATGCCTCTTCAGCAGAGCTGTCAAGTCCATTAACGGCGACTGGGGCTCTTCCGTGAGAGCGCAGATTCCAGTGCGGGAGGGACAAACCCAGCCAGAGCACCGCTACTACTCCAGGAAAAAAAGATAAAAATGTTAGGAGGTCACTTGACAGAGCACGACGAGGCCTGGCGTCTATGCCCATCTCGTTTTCGCGAGGGTTTACAGCAGCAGCAACAGCAAACTCTTCCAGTAAAGCTTTGATAAGGGGCACGAAGAGGATGACCAGTTTCTGGGCAATTAGTGCTCCCCTCACCAAGACGCACCGTGACCAGCAGTGGTGAAGTACGGACAAACAACACCCGTGCCCGACACTGCGGTTGGGTGGTCATCATCCAGCAGTGTATCGAGACATGGGCTGTAAAATCATCATGTGACCCCCGTGAAAATTAACAAACTACGTTCCCCGCTTCACTTACACGACCGACAGCTCCTACACCGCGGTTCTGGATCTACCAGCAGTCGCGTTGGTTAAAGGGTGAAGGAGCAAGGGTGGGGGCTACGAGCCACCGGGTACGACCAGGACGCCTTCTGGGTTTGACCAAATCGCCACGCACGACACGCGGGAGGGCCCAGTCTGGAGGGTCAACCCTCGTCGTCGAGGTGGAAGACAGCAAATTGGCGGCCAAAAGGTACGGAACGCGTCCGAGAGGATGCCGACCGGAGAGATGGCGTGAGGAAAATCGGCTCGTGGGCGGGCGCTAGGCGGCTCGGCGAGGCCTTCATCCGGCAGTGGAGTGATCCGAGCGCAGCCGATGAAGACGACCATCCACATCACAACAACACCCTAATGTCCTCTTGTCAGTTGAATGCCCCCAGCCATTGTGCGACGGGATCATGGAAAATCCGTTATAAAATCCTCTACGTTAAAACAATTCCCCCGAGCGAGCGGCAACGCGAATCACGTACGTGCCAATCCGAGCCGGGAGCCGCACGATGCGCCGCAAACGGCCGCCCCCCCCCCCCCGACCCCCGATCCCCCGCTGGAGCGTGGGCCCAGCCCCCCGCCATCGGCGAGCCGGTTTCTATGCGTACGGCGGCGGCGATGTTATTTTGAAATCGAAGTACAGTGGATTTCTCCCTCGAGTGTTAACCCCTACATGCATGAACCACCTTCGCTCCGGTTAATTGGCAACACCTGCACAGCATAAATGCAGCCTTAGCAGGGCAGGGCTGCCGCTGCGGATTGCCGAGGCGAACCGTTCTCCCGCCAGGCAGCGGCGTAGGTAGCGTGGCTGGCGATGGGCCCCAGGCTCAAGAAAATTAAATGCTTCGGGGGAGGGGGTGGGGGCCCTCAATGCGATTGCCCCCCCCCCCCCTCTCTAGACCACCGTGCTGCCTCGCTGCCCCTGCGCTCCCCTCCGACCCCGCAGGGCTCCGGTGCGGTTGCGCCGCCTGCATACTCGGCAGCTGTATGTCGTTTGTAGAACTTCTTTTGCGCCGTACGAAGCCGACCGTGCTGAAATCGGAGGTACCGAGCCGCTACTCAAACGGTCACCAACCCTCCACCCCCCTTGCTCGCCGCACGCCAGAGGAGGCCGACGACAACGACGGCGGACGCTTGGAGGTGTCACCGTTCGTCTGCCCAGAGCGCAGCTCAAAAACGCACGGCGACCTTCTGCGCGACGCTCTCCCACCATCGTTCTCCCGTCGTCGAGGCAGCCGCCGCGGCGGTGCGGGAAGACTCTTCGGATTTCCCGCAACGTTCAAAAGTCGCCGGTTTTTGATCGGGTTGAGTAAGTCGCGCAAACCACTCAAGGACGATGCATTTACACGGAAGCGCTCCATTCTTCTGGTCTCGCGAGCTCTTCCGCTTCTTCCAATGATGTTTCCCGATTTTTTGCAGCAACGGCAAAATGTGGTATCAACTAAGATTTTATTACGACGTTTCTTGCGTTTTATTACATGGAGTTGATTGGACTTGAACATGACTGATCAAGATCGGCCTATTTGAAGGTGGCCCGTGAAGGACACTGCTGGAGAGTTGGAGGCAGTCGCTCTGCAGCAACAACAGAGGGTAGAGGAGCGACACTCACAACGATGAGCGGAGCACCAGGTGGCTAAAGTACAGAGGTGGCACAGTGGGGAGCACAGTTAGTGCATCAGCCAGTCATCTCAGTAGGCCAACCCATGGCACCTTGGTCTGTCCCGTGACCTCCTGCTGGCAGGCCTTCGGCACTTCACGCGGCCTCAAAGTGCACCTAGCATGGCACAAGCGCCGTGGTGACGTCAACCGCCACTTAGTGGTGTACAGCGGTTGTCGTTGTGGTGCGCGCATCACCAGTGGGTGCCCACTGCCAAAAATCGCTCCGCGAGCAGTCACCTAATCTGCTCTCGAGTGCAGCGCTAATGTGCACTTGGCTCGCCAAAACCACCGCCCCGGAGAAGTTCACACGGAGCTATTATTTTTCTTCCAAAAACCAAAACAAACCACCACATACTGTGTTCCTCTACGGTGGGCCATCGATGCCAACCGAGTCGAGTTGGACCTCAGGTGCAACAATATTTGACGTCTTTTACAAAACACGTGCTCGCGTTCCACCGCTGCTCATGGAGTTGTGCCCCTCCTGAAATCCTTCCATCCATTTATAAATGGACCCCACGTGGTTGGATGTTGCCCCATTGGTGGAATGATCTTCTTCTTTGTACGACTCGCGTAGATGGAGACGAGCTGCTACAATTTTACAACGAGGTGGCTGGGACGAATAATTGCATCAGGAGTGGCGTTTCACTGTGATGTGAATCAGGGGAATTGAGTTGTTAAATATTCCAATGTTGATTTGAAGCTTTCGTGACTGCAGGAATCCATACTTTGTTTTTTTTTCGGTAAAGTCACGTAGGTAGAAAATAAAATAAATCACGACGTTTTTTAAAACAGTCTGCCTCAGCAGCAGGCCTTGCTTTCCCACCTGATGATGGACGCTTGTGTTGTGCCCGAAAAGTAGCGATTTATTCTATTTTATACCTACGTGACTTTACAGAAAGAACCAAAGAGTATTCCATGGTATGCTCGGGGTTACCACAGTCACACGCTGGAGAGTTTTTAATTGTCCATGCCACAGCCAGTAAGAGACATCTACCATGGTTTGTGTGGATGCGGTTAAGGGTTGGGTACTATGGTTGGCAGCACTGGACTTGCAATCCTGAGGTCGCCAATTCCGGAGCATGTATGTATGTTGAACTTCTTTTGCACCGTACGTTGCTAACCGTGCTAATCGGAGGTGTGGGGAAAGGACAAACTCAACACAAAGTGGCAGTTGAAACGATGGAGAAAGTTTCTTAAAATCACCCCCACCGCCGTCTCTGTCCACCCCGCGGACACATTTATATGTATGCGATAAAGCCAAAAAAAAACCCTGCATTATGGTATAAATGGGTTCGACCCACAGTTAATAGATATGGAGGTCCGTCATGTGTGGGGCACTTCCACCTCTTCTGAGACGTCTGCCCAGCGTGAAGAAGAAGTAGGCCAAAATTATCCTTAAGAGGGGGCTCCTCTTGGACTCCTCCTAATGGGGGGGGGGGGGGTGTCCTTCCACCAGCAGTGGCACGAGCAATTACAGAGCGTCGCCTTCACCTTAGCCACTTGGCTAACGCGACGGGTCGACTCTGCGAGAGATTTTGTGCGCGGTTGTGCCGCACAAGAGTTAACGTGGAGTGGCCAGGCGGGCGGGATTTTGGTGGGGTTGGGGAATAGCACGTCGTAGCAATGATGGATAGCGCCTTCCAATTTGAGAGTGCCGGCAATCTGCTGCGGGTTTTACAATTCCCCTAAGCCATGGCGAGGAGCCCGGAAGACACTGCCACTGCCGCCAAGTGATCATGTAACTAAACTAAAGCATCAACTGTTTTTTTTAATTTTGCCAGGTAAGGCCCACTGAGCTACACAGCTCTTGTTTGGAAGCGACCTGGCCACAAATGATAGCTCAACGAAGTGGCTTATCACGTGGACATTTATAGCAGCCAAATACTCGAAACGCACGTTTTTCTAAATGTGGAGGGAAAAACCTGGAGAAGAGTCCACGCGATCACGAGTACAGAGAGACACGCAAACTCCAAATTTCCAGCAGGCGTCAAGGGTAGGGATCAAACTCACGATCTCCTGCATACCTAGCGAGGTAGTTAACATCTTGCCATCGTAACAGTCTATGTACACGGCAACGATGATTCACCGTCCCCCTGAAATTGGAGCTTGAACTGTGACTCAAGAGGGATGTGCAGCTGATAGCATGGTTGGCGAGTGAGCTCATGGGTCTGTGGGTGATTCACTGGTTGGGCAGGTGGGTGATTATATGGGTGGTTGGTTGGGTCGACTGGATGGGTAGGTGATTAGGTGGGTGGGGGGGAAGGATGGTTCAGTATATGAGAGGGTAAATGGTTGACTGGGTGGGTGGATGGATGAGCAAGTGTACAGGTGGTGGGTGGATTGCTTGAGTAGGTGGATGGGCGAGTTGACGGGTGGGTGGTCGATTGGGTGCATGAGTGGGTGGGTTGTGGGTGTGGTTGACCGTGAGAGTGGGGAAAGAAGGTGGGTGGGTGATTAAGTAATGGATGGGTGGGTGAGGCTAGGAGAGTAGGTGAGTAAGTAGGTGGGTCAGTGGGTGAGTACATGGATAGTTGAGTAGGAGGGAAGTTTACTGAATAGGCAGTGAAGTGCAAGGGGCGAGCAGGTAGGCGAGCGAGCTGGCGCATAGGGCGGCCAGTGGCTTGGATTTATCTGAGCGAGTGGGTTCAGGTTGGCCCTGGCATTGTCGAGAGCCCGGCGAGCCAGCGGCGCGTGTGTATTTTTTGGTGGATCGTCAGCGTGCCGTGCGGAAGCTGTCATTGACGCACCAGCACCCCCTTGATCCAGCCGAACTTGACGACGCCGCCCTGGTCACCCGTCTGCAGCAGGGTGGCGCTCCCTGCGGAGGCGCCTTCTCCGTTCACCAGCCCGTCCATGTCTCCCATGCCGTCCCCTTGCTCCTGGCCACGGTTGGGGCGAGACAGTGATCCCGCGTGAGTGGGGAGATGGTGCATAACAGCTCAAAACCGCTTCTCTCGCGGTAAAAATAATAATGCATGCAATATATTTCCCGAACAAAATCGTTAAGACTCTCACACGTGGCCCTGTGCCTCCCAAAATCAAAAACGCATTCCTAAAATGAGTAAATATAAAAAGCACAATAATAATGCCCGCAATTTACATCGGAAGAAAGCCTCTCTTTAGTCCCAATTCTCTCCCAGGAGGGTGCTGGTACAGTGAGAGGGACAGTGAGAGTTTGGCTTCACGTGGGGGGGGGGGGGTGGGGGGGGAACCGTAGAACCCGAAGACAGTCCCCCAACGCAAACAAGGAGATGCTCGGCAAATTTCATTCGACGCCCCCACGCCCAAAACCGCTGGGCGCAAGCACTGTGGGTCACCTGTACACTTACTCAGCTTCTGAGAATCTGACAATTCGGGTGACCTTAGGGGCCAGGGGGTCGGCAACCAATATGACAAGAGGCGGCATTTTTTTTTTCGAATTTGGTAACAACAACAACAACAACAAAACTGGCAATATTTTAATAAGCCGCAACGCACTGTGTGGTTAATTTCGAGACGGTGGCTCCTTAAAAATAAAGAACGCCACGGAGCAGTTCTTTAAAAGAGCCAGCATGCGGTTCCGGAGACGCAGGTTTTCCGGAAGTTTCTGGTCGTGCGAGCAAAGCAACATTTCGCCGATTTCCTTTCTCGCGAAACGTTCATTTGCCTACAAATGTCTCAACGACCATTTTCCCCATTTCGTTCCCCCACAACACGTGGACACAAATAAACAAAAAACACGTGTGTCAAAGCACGCTACTTTATGGTCACGTTATCGATTTTTTTCGGATGTGTTGTTACACGAGTGCAGTTCCGCTATTTTGCAATCGCATCCAAGACCGTTTAAATTGGGAGAGTAAATCGTCAGTGCAATTACGGAATGGCTTTTTTGGCTTGGGCTTAGCGCGTTGACTAATTTAGGACTGCGATCCAGATATAAATGTCCCCCCGTCTTGGAGGCAGAACGTTCGTAAAACACCGCAGTGTCATCGGACGCACCTCGGACTAACGGGGTGGTGCCAATGGAGAAAGCAATGTTTGGGTGCGTGTGTCGAACCGCAGGCTTTTTTTTTTTTATAAATCTACTAACGCTTTCAAAAAAGTTACATCCCGTACGTATCATCTGGAAAACTTTAACAAAACAACCTCTTCACCGTGAGGTCGCAGAAATTTTGCGGAGCTGCCTTCGTTGAGAACGCACACTGCCCTGTTGCTGCCGGCTTCCCCTTGCGACGATAACGTCCCACATTTTGTACAGCGCCTTCGGATCAAGCTCCATTTAGAGCAGTGGTTTTTTAGCCTTGACTGCAGCTTGCACCCCCCCACCCTCCCTTTGGTTCTCAAAAAGGGCATCCTCGCACCCCCAGGTGAAGACCCACTGGTTTAGAGAATCTTGCAGTTTGCATTCTACGACACATCGCAACGGCGGCGATGCCACCGTAGTCTAGAACTCCCTTCCCTCCCCTGCCAACCATGCTGTCGACTCCCTGCCCATGTTCATGTCCAGGCTTGAAGACCTTCCTCTTCTCTCCACGGCCGAGGACCTTCCGACCGCCTCTCTCCACAACGAATGCCCCCAACAGTTTCTGCGGCCGTATTTACACGCCGCTAGAGAGAGAAACCCACACCAAGTATCAGTAGGTTACTCTCCACGGGATTTTTGCTGTCTGTTTCCGCGCAACGCCGTAGTGGCCGCGGCAGTAGAATGAGGGCATGGGGTGGAGAGTAATTACCGCTCCTTACCGACGGCTTCCCAGGAAACGTGGGAATTTGGGCCAACCTAGGGCCAATTGTGAGGCCAACATTGGACCAATGGTTCTGCCCACGTGTCAACGTTGGCCTGACGTCGGCACGTTTTCTGGGTTAGCCCTCTCCGCGGCTCGTCCCGCTCGCTGCCTCGCGGCTGCACCTCAGTGCTAAAATTCCGCAGAAAAAAACTGGAAATGTAATAACACAGGTCCTGTCCCTCCTGACCAGGAATAAATGTACGGAATGTCTCGCCCTTGCTTGGAAGAGCACAGGCATGGGAGTCTGCAGCAAACAGCAGCACAAATGCCATTCTTCGTGACCCGACGCAGTGCGGTCCCAGTAAACACGGAACGTTGGCCCAACGTTGGCCCAAAGGTCACAAGGACATGGCGACGTTGGCCCAAAGGCCACAAGGACATGGCAACGTTGGCCCAAAGGTCACAAGGACATGGCAACGTTGGCCCAAAGTTCACAAGGACATGGCAACGTTGGCCCAAAGGTCACAAGGACATGGCAACGGCCTAACAGTTCCAAGAACATGCCAACATGACCGACGTTGCATCGTTACCGAGTTTGTTCCGAGTTCAATCTGCTCCGTTGAATTACATATTTCGCCATTTCGCGTCGCATGCGCTGAACGCATTCCATGTGACGTAAAGAAAGAACAATGTTTGCATTTTAACCATTTTAAGAAGCCCAGATCCGGTTCAGATCAAATTGCCGCTGATGTTGGTCGTGGCCGGGAATCGAACTCGGGTTGCTCAGAGTTTGTAGTGCAGTGCTAATCACTAGGCCACCAATCCACCCACTCATAGATCACACACGTGCACAAACACTCACAAATATATCCATCTTAATTTGGAGTTGGCCAAATATCCCATCATAGGACAACAGAGCTTGGACAATTGTTGCCACTGGCTCTGGCCGTCTTCCCTCCGATGCTACCCTCGCTGTGTGATGTAATTAGCATGAACTGCAGTGTGCAAAAATAAAACATTACGACTCGTAATTATTGGTTTGTGGGTCAGATCATGCAAGTAAAAAGTGTGTAGTACTTTATGACTAGCACAGGCAATTCATAAAGTTGTCACGTGATGATCGTGTCAATTTATTACTGCTTCAGAAGCACCACTGGTGTTGTTGCTGGAGAGCGATCCGCACCACGTTTAACAACTGGGTACGATGTTTCGCTGGTCGCTACAACCAGCATCAGCGGGCAGTTATGGTTACGAGAGCCTGTGTGTTATATACCAGACTCATTGCAAACAAATTGCTACACTTTACACCAAACGGTACGTGTTTATGTGTATGTAGAACTTTTAAATCGCACCATACCATTCATAGCCGACCGTGCTAAATCGTAGGTGCTTTAGCAATCACCGGGCTCGTGCGGTGCACAGCAGCTTAGTTCACACTTCAACGGTGACACCTGGCGAGAAGGTGGAACGACGCGCCAGGGCGGCACGACAGGGCAGCTGGCACGCAACGCGAGCGTGGGGGAGCCTGGTCGTCGGAGAGTATCCGATAGCTGGGCCCGGCTCAGGTTATCAGTTCGGCTCATGACAGCAGCTACACATAGACACGCTTGGCAACGACGACAATAACGACACCAAATGGGGGGTACCCGGGGTGCACGCTGCTCACGACGCAGCAGCAGGAGCAAACGTTACACGGTGACGTCACCCAAACTCGGTTCGACGCGCCCAAATCCCACAACGCCGATGCTCCGTGTTTTCCCGAGAACGTGCGACCGCTTAACTCGCCAGGTTAGGGTGGCGAAGATTTGCAATCGTGAATAGGAGCGGAATTTACCTTTCGCGTCCGCCACACCTCGCACGGTGGTTCGATTTAGCACCCGTGTGTTTCTGCTCTGAGAGAATCGTCGACTAATTTGAACCGCCTCTCTTTTGTATTCTCTTCACGTCGTGCATTCGCCCAGGAAAGCCTCGCTGACGCGCGAATCTCGCGAATCTCGCGAATCTCGCGAGTCTCGCGACCACTTCTCGGGAATGTCCGTGTTGGCGGTAGCGGGCGAGAAATGCTGTGCACAATCCCAAAAGAGTAAAACCTGCAGCGTAATTTTTCTATGAGGAAGGCCTTCCTATGCATGCGTGGCCCGGTATCCAACTCGAGTCGCCGTTCTCATCGCGCGGCACGCCAATCACTAGGTCACCACTGCACCCTCAGCATTAGCAGAGCGTTACACACCGTGATCGTGCGTTATTTGCTTATAAACTTCATTATTACGCAGACGGCTCGCCACAAGAATGGAGAGCTGCCTTGCCAGTGAGGCGGTGCCAGGTGGCTCGGAGTTCCCGAGAGCGGAGCCGGCGCCGCTGAGATGCCAGGTTCCAATCCGGGTTCCAGCTGCTGCCTGCGATTACACCAGGTTTCTCAAGAGCTAACGGTCACGAATGACCGCACACGAAAAAAAATTTGAACAGATCAAAAATCTAATTTTATTCTGCACTTACATTTTGCCAAATAAACTTTCAGTTCTGATAATTAAAATTATTTGTTTGACTGCCACCTGCCCCCACCACACTTCCCTCATACTGCGTGGACCTGAGGTCACTCTGAAGGAAGGGAACTCGGGAAGTAGTTCCGCGTTATCCTCTTTCGTGGGCCGTTCTCTAAAACAAAAAGGCGGTGGTGGGGGGGGGGGGGTCACACTCTCGGCGTGCGAAAGTTCCCAATTCATTCTTAATGCTCGCGCCGCGGCAGGGGGGAGGGGAAAAGACGTGGAAAAATAGAGAACCGAAACTAACGGACAAATCGCGAGTCGTCGTTACGCGCACCCCTGGCGAAAGAAAACAGCGGCGACGGGAACCTGAGAAAGGAGGTACCACCGCCCCACCGCCACGTGGCTTTGTGCGGTTATGAACACGAGCCCTATCCGTTGCGTGCAACGCAAACACGGTCAGCGACAGCGTGCACGTCTCAATAAACATTTACAGTAGCGCCGCCGCAGACACACGCCCTGGCGAGTGGAAACCGTTTCTGCCACTGCCACCGCCGCCGCCGCCGCCGCCACTGCCGTTGTTGTTATCTGCCAGTGGCGCCAGGTTGGCCGGGTGCTCCGAGGGCCTTCACTCGCTCTCGACCTCATCCACGCCGGCCCGGCCTGGGCGGCGTTAATAAAGGTCACCGTCATCATCGTTGTCAACATCACTCGTCGTCACCGTCATCGTCATCATCATCACCATCACCGTCACCGTCATCGGTCATCATCACGACCCGTGTGTCATCATCGTCACCATCAATGTCATCACGGTCATGATCACTGTCACTATCACTGTCGTCAGTCATCGCCATCGCCGTGACTCAACATCACCAATGTCATCCTCACCGTCACCATCAATGTCATCACTGTCATCATCGTTATCATCATCATAGTCATTATCGCTGCCATTATCTACACTGTCATCAGGGACTACAATGGTGCAGTTCTAACAAATTAGACAATAACCTCGGGTCAATATAAAAATAAATTACCCTAAAGGTCCAGACGGGCATCAGTGTGTCGGTAATCATCTGGAGTTTTAGAGAATTTGCCTCGTCGACCGAATGAGTTGACGGTTTGAGGCACGCACGAACATGAGCACACCATCGCCATAATCCCAGCGAGGGTGCGAGAGTCGGTATTGTTCGATCGCGACCCCCCCCCCCCCCCCGACTCTGCCCGTATTTCGTGAGAGCAATTCTCCGCGAGCCAGCGAGCCAGGAAGGTGGAGACAGGACATCTCTACTATCTGCAACAGTCCTAAAAATCATTTGACGCACTGTGCCCCGGTACCGCAAGCCCCTTCGGGATTACACTAACATACGCTTCAGACGCCTAGAAATCGTGGGGCCGCACATTGCTAAAAGAATGGGTTGGTGCTGTTACAGCGCCAGAATTAGGTAGCTTTGCCCCTGGGACACAGACCCATCAGCCCCCCCTCCCCCCACTTAGCTATCTTCTCCCCTCCCCTTACCACACACAAACAACAACAGCCGCCACTCGCCACTAAGCGGTGGCGGCGACGTCACGACAGCACTCGCGCCAGGCAAATCACGCTTCGGGGGTTGTGGGGTTCGTGCTCTCCCCATCGCATGTGCGACACCGGCGAGGGGCTCCTCTCCGCCGGCACGGAGGTCGCGACCCCCGGCACTTCAAAAGGGGGCGGCACGGGACCTACGGTGGAGGATAAGATCTGCCAAAAAAATATCGGCCGCGCACACTTTCCAGTGGCTCTGCTGCTGCCACACGGCGTTACGTAAACACGACCAGCTGGTTAGACAACGCGAAAGCCACCCCTCGCTTTTACCGATGACGGTGAGCTATTTGCTGAGCCTTTGGAGAAAGCCGTCGGCTCAGCATTTTTTTTTCCTACCCCCCGCCAACCCCTATAGTTTAATTCCAGTTGCGCAATTGTCATCGCGTTACGGCATAAATGCATACCTCAGTGGGCTTTTGACTCATAGGATGGCGATGTTAATTTGCCCATTAATTATCAATCCGCTTGTCCTGGTGAGGATTGCGGCGGCAGCGTGTTGAGTAGGGGCGGTCCAGACCTCCCTTTCCCTGACGACAGACTCTAGCACTACATTACTATACACTACTACACTACTATACACTACACTCCTTTACGCTATACACTACTATACACAGTACACTACTATACACAGACTCTAGCTCGTCCTGTGCATTCTCAGGCATTCCCAGGCCAGCCGAACGACAAAGTCCCGCCAGCGTGTCCTGGGCAGGCCCTCGGGGTCTTCGCCTAGTGAGACGTGCTGCTGCACGGAAGAGTTCCAGGGGGAGTCTCCCGGGGGGCATCCTTACATGGTGCCCGAACCACCTCAACTGACTCCACTTGATCCGGAGAAGCACCGGCTCGACTCTGAGGCTCTCCCGGATTACCGAGCTCCTCACCCGATCACGGAGAGCGAGCCCGGCGACCCTGCAGAGAAACCTAATTTCGACCCCTTGTACCCGGGATCTCATCCTTTCGGCCGTTACCCAAAGCTCATGACCATAGGTGAGGGTGGGAACGTAGATTGACCTGTGGACTGCGAGCTTTGTTCGAGAACTCAGCTCCCGCTTCACTATCACGGAGTGGTACAGCGCCCGCAACACTGCGGATTCTGCACCGATCCGCCGGCCAATCTCCAGCTCCCACTTACCACCACTTGTGAAAGAGACCCCGAGGTACTTAGACTCCTCCACTAAGGGCAGCTGTTCCCCCCTCACCTGGAGAGAACAATCCACCGTCTCCAAGGAGTGAACCATGACCTCAGATTTGGAGGTGCTGACCGTCATCCCAGCCGCTTCACACTCGGCATAAAACCGCTAAAGTGCCCGCTGGAGATCACAGACTGACGAGGCAAAGAGGACAACGTTGTCTGCTAAAAGCAGTGACGCCACCTCCATGCCCCCGTACTGGATACTCTCCGTACCTCGGCTGTGCCTTGATATCCTGTCCATGAAAATCACAAACAAGAGTTGAGACCTCGACACACCCCCCTTGGCGGAGTCCAACACCCACAGTGAACGACTTTGATTTAACACCAAGAATACAGAAACAGCTCTCACTCCGGGAAAAGAGGGACCAGATAGCGCACAAAAGCGGCACCGGTAGATCGTACTCCCGCAGAACCTCCCACATGATATTGCGGGGAACGCGGTCATATGCTTTCTCCAAGTCTACAAAGCAGATGTAGACTGGAGAATCACTCCCATGACTCCTCAAAATATCTGTGAAATGGAAAAGAGCCGGTCCATTGTTCCACGCCCATGACGGAATCCGCATTGTTCCTCCTGAACCTGAGACTCCACCACCGGGCGGAGCCTCCTCTGCAGCACTCTGGCATCGTCTTTACCTGGGACGATGAGGAGTGCAATTCCTCTGTAGTTGGAGCACATCCTCTGGTCCCCTTTTTTAAAAATGGGAACCACGACCCCAGTTCGCCAATCTATAGGTACTGTACCCGCCATCCATGCAACATTGAAGAGGCCTGTTAACCACGAAACTCTTACACTGGTCCAGTGCTTTTAAAAACTCTGGGCGAAGCACATCCACCCCAGCAGCTTTGCCGCTACCAAGGCTGGGGATGGTTTAGTTTTATTTTGTACGTGTTTGGGAGATTTGTTCACCTTCATTGTACTTTACACGACTTTGATGTTTTTGCACTGTTTGTTGTTGTAACGTTCTAATCCGCCCCTACTGGACATCTTTATAGCTCATCGGATTCCTCCAGTATAAATATTCTGATATTCGTGTAAAACTCCTGCAGTGCGCTGCATCGCCAGTTGTTAAGGACGGTCGTCTCCAGAAGGAAATGAGCCAGAACCAATTCTGTGATTCATTACCCGCGACCATTTTTATAAATGCACAAACACACCTCTGAGTACGATTTTCCACGGGCCCCTGCTGAAGCTAAATCTTTGTTGTATGGCTGTCAATTCTGGGGAGCTGGAAAATATCTACATTTAGCAAAAAAAATATATCCACATTTAGTAAAAAAGAAAACCAATTAAATTATTATTAGTAACATTATTGCGCAGTCATTGGTTTGAAAGGGAAATGTCCACCAACTCGATACACTCAATGCCCAGCTGAAAGCCAGATTCAAACCCAGGATATCTCAGCATCACCAGTACAGCGCTCTGACCTCTGAGCCACCCAACCCCGGCCTCCTCTCCCCAGCCTTCATTTAAAATGATTAAACCATCGCATGTCGACTGTGGCTAATGAAAGAAAATTCCCCGATAAAAAGTTAATTTGCATGTTTTTGTCATCATATACAAAATTCTACCATTTCCACACTAATCCACCACCATACACTTCGACTTCCTACCACAGCCCACAAAACCCCACAAAAAGCCTGTGCAACCAGAGTTGGTAAAGCCCTCGGGCTTGAGCCGTTTCCGTTGCCCGCTTCGGTGCATCTCTTCCCCCGTGCGTTCACACCGAAGCGCTCTGCTCACGAACCCCACGATCCGGGCAACGCAATGTTACCGAACCGTGCCGCTTACGGACGGCCAAACACCCCGCAGGATTTAAGGCAGGTGCCGGTTAACGCAACGTCCACGCAGGCGTTCGGCGGCCTTGCCGTCCAACTCTCCAAACCCCCACGTCCGGTGCGTTTGAGCCGCGCCGTGGGGGTCGTTTCGGCGCGACGTCCGACGTTTCGCATCGCGCGCTGCCTCCACGAACGATCCGTCGCGTTGCCGCGGTCGACCGAAACGATCGCGCGGATCTTCCCACGCGGGGCAGCAGGCGACGCGGACAGACGGCGGGGAGCGCTCGGATTGCGTCCAACGTCACCTCCCCACCTCCCCCCACCCCTGTTCCAGAGCAAATATCTCAAGGATTTCTTTAATCGTTAAATGTTTGTTTTCCAACGAGCAAACATTTTCACTGGCGCTCCAACAATGAATAAGAACACTGGCGGCCTGAAAGGAACCAGCGGCGGGGAAGGGCAGCCAACGAATCGCGTCGATCAAGCCGGGGGTACGCCAAGCTCTCCGACGCGTTCTCCACCATGTCCGACGTTTCATTCCACGCGGGAGATTCCCGTTCCCAAATTCCGGTCTTGGAAAAAACCACCTCGCCTCGCGGCGCGAAACGGTGGACACGGCCGAAAGCGCGTCGGGCAGCTCGGCGGCCCCGGCTTGGTGTCAAACGTTTTGTTCCGCGTGCCGAGGTGGCTTCTTCCAAGATCAGAATTCATGAACGGGAATCTCCCCGGCGCGCGGACGGCGCGGTGTTGGACGCCGTGCCAGATGACGCGCGGCGCGGCCCTGGAAACGCACAACACAACTGCGCGATACAAATGATAAGCCACTTCGTTGAGCTGTCTTTTGTGGCCAGGCCGCTTCTAAAAAAGAGCCACGTCGCTCTTTGGGCCTCGACTGCTAAAATAAAAATAGATTGTTCGTTACTTCCCCCATGCCACCCCCAACCATAGTGACAAATCAAACGCCTCCCACTCCAAAATCACCACTTCCCCCCCCCCTCCTCCTTTTAAATGGAAACTTTGGCGAGTGCAGTGTAACGACGAGGCCCTCAGGGGAGCCGATCACCGCAGCTGGCATCTGCCTGGCTCGTGCGGGCGGAGGGCAGGGCACGGGGGGCGGGGCAAGGGGGGTTGGGGACTCGTGAAATCTGGGCTGAGGACAGAACCGCGGAGGGATCGCGCGAGGCCGTGGGGCTCGCGAAGCCATCGGTCGCGTCCGCTCGCGGAGCGGCCAACCGTTGAATCGCGACCACCGCGCCGCACAAAACTCCACCGTGGGTGGCACGACCCGCGAGCCACGAACCACGCGTCCGCCGGGCGTCCCCCGCACGTGCGTGCCACGGTTTGGGCCAAGCGGATCGTGTTGCGCGTGCCTCTCGCACGTTCGCTGGCTGCTCGATGCTCTCCCGGTCGCCGGAGTAGGCGCCGGCGACTAATCGGTAGCCACTGGCGTGGACAGCGAGGAGGGCAATACTGGATGTGGTGCGGCCAGATGTGGAAATGAATTGCTGAGGTCACAGAACTGTAGAGACCCGGGGCTGAAATTAAGCACTGGCCACTGTACATTGCCGCAATATCAAGGCTGCCCCACCAAAAAGGCACCCTGGAAATGCAATGCATTGTACTACAGTTAATTTACAAAAACATTTGTCCAGGCCAACTATGGTCCCAGGAGCTGTGTTTCATATGAATTCATGTTCAGGCAGTATTTTAGATTACTTCTGCAGTGCGGTCCTTTTAGCTCCGATTTATCTTTCGTTGTCTTCACCACACTTGATTGCTTATTGCAATGTTGGCGACCCAGGTGACTTACGTTAACCTCTCCAACGCGGCCGCACCAGTCTACGGGTCTGTCAGTCGCTGCAGTACAACTGGAGTTCTTATGGCAACGGCATACAAGGCAGTAAGACAGAGACGGCCGGCGTAGTCAAACTAAACAGTGTTTATTTTACTGGGATGAGGCCCACTGAGCGACATAGCGCGTTTTCAGAAACGACCTGGCCACCAATGATAGCTCAATGAGGTGGATTATCACGCGGTGATTTATGGCAGCGGCCAAATAATTTGACAGCGGCAAGTCGGTCATGGGCTGAGGAAAATAAGTCGACAGCACAGATGGCTGGAGGAGGGGACAGGAGTTGCAGGCGACGAGAGCAGAGGAGAAGGAGCAATATTCCACCGAGCGGAGGTTGACCGGCAGCTTCGACAGAAATCCTGAGGCAGAGTGCGTGGAGAAGAGTAGAGTGAGATGAGAGGGGAGAAGGAGCAAAGTGCGTGGAGTAGAGTGAGATGAGAGGGGAGAGGTAGGAGAGTGCGTGGAGGGGAGTAGTGAGATGAGAGGGGAGAGGTAGGAGAGTGTGTGGAGGGGAGTAGAGTGAGATGAGAGGGGAGAGGTAGGAGAGTGCGTGGAGGGGAGTAGAGTGAGATGAGAGGGGAGAGGTAGGAGAGTGTGTGGAGGGGAGTAGAGTGAGATGAGAGGTGAGAGGGAGGAGAGTGAGTGGAGGGGAGTAGAGTGAGATGAGAGTGGAGAGGGAGGAGAGTGAGTGGAGGGGAGTAGAGTGAGATGAGAGTGGAGAGGGAGGAGAGTGAGTGGAGGGGAGTAGAGTGAGATGAGAGGGGAGAGGGAGGAGAGTGAGTGGAGGGGAGTAGAGTGAGATGAGAGGGGAGAGGTAGGAGAGTGCGTGGAGGGGAGTGGAGTGAGATGAGAGGGATGATGCAAGAGTGTTTGGAGGTGAGATTAGATTAACAAAACGGCTAGATGTGTTTTTCGTCATGAAACGATGACATCTGGTACAATGAAAAACAACAACATAATTAAATTGTCACTCAACTATTTAAAATGCATTCTGGAGTTTAAGACGCATTACATAACCCCCACAGCCAAACACTTGCAGAGTACGATGAACAATTAAATGTTTTGTATGATCATAAAAAGGCAAGTTTACATTGCGGCGACTCGAATCTCACAAAGACAACCTGTAAAACTAAAGTTGTCAGTGCAGTTAGTCCAAGCGTAGGCCACTGCTCATCGCAATTAGGCAGTGGAAATTCCACATTCCTATGGCAGGATCGTTACGTCTACAAGACGAAAACCGCCACTGTTCTTCGAAGCGATGGATAAATCGGTGGGAAGCGGTGGTGGTTTGCACACCGCGCCATGAGCCCGGCAAAACCCGAGTTCGATTCCCAGCCACGGCTAACATCAGGTGGAGAGCGATAACCCCAACCGGTCCTGGATGCCCCTCCTTCCCTGCCCCTCTCTTCACCACCCAACACTGACCAGCCGTGGTGAAGTATGATCAAACAACTTCCACGATCGACGTAGAGTGAGCAGGCCTTCATCCAGCCGTGGAGTATTCCTGTTTTATTTCATTTACAATGCCTATACAGTTGTTTATGGACGTGTGTAGTTTATGGACGTGTGTGTAGGCATCAGCTTGGATAAGCTTGTCAATAATTGAATCATTTGGCGGGACCCCGGGGTCCCGCAAAAATCAGGTCAATAATTATTATTTTTCAGTCCGTCCACTCGTGATCCCTACAGCAACGCGCCGCCCGCCCAGACTCGCGGCAACAAGCGCCAGCAGCAGGCGGCGATCGACACGATGGGCGCCACCCCACCGGCCAAGCGCAAGCCCCGGGGGGCGTCCGCCGCGGTCGCGCGCGGCGACGATGCCCTCCGGTCAGCCGTCGATCCTCAGCTTCTTTGCCAAGGCGAGCCCGCCCCCAAGGCAGTGAATTTAACGTGTTTATGTAATTTGTCAAATTTTTACGAAACTTAGTGCCCCGAGTAGCTCTCGATGAGGCCAATCAATTGATACTAGTTTTGTTGTCGGTAAGGCAAGACTCGTGTCGCTACGCGGTTTTTCCCACCCCGGGGCAGTGATGGGACCCCAGGGTCCCGCCAATTGCTTCAATTTCTGTGCTACTGTACCAATCGATTTTGATGTTGTTAATAGGAGACTAGGACCAAGCTGGCAATCAAAAATTGTTCACGATAGCTCCAGTACGCACAATTAAGTATTCGCACAAACACGTGCACGCAAGTAGAGTATGCGCGTGTCTGGGGGAGCAGTAATGGAAAGAGGCTGGCGCTGCACTGTGCTACGAACCTGGCGACCAATATCTAATCAAGTATTTGAACCTGTCCATGGGACAGATGCCTGAAATAAGTACCTGGTGCAGTGTGGGCCACCCACCCCCTCGTGTGTGTACGGGCCATCATTTGGCATTCGCAAACAGCACTTGCCCCAAAAGTCTGTTAAAGGCTGTACTGTACAGGGGATCTTTGTCTTTTTGTCTTTGTGTGTGTGTGCACCGAGGTGGAATGGTGGTGGTTATCCAGAGAAATCGGACAATTAGTCACAAGCAAACCGGCCAAAAAAGTAAAAACTACTTTATTTTGTGGTCAATAATTCGGGCCCCTTTAAAATTTGACTGCCCCAACATGATGCCGCCTCCTGAAGGTGAGAAACCCCGCTAAGGAGGACTCTGTCCCTCTGCCCTTCAAGCGGAGGCTGATCATCGACCAGGGGCAGGATTGATCGCCCAGGCCGGAGTGGTTCGATAGGCCAATGAAATGTGCATCTCACAGGGGCGGACAAACAGAGCAATCCAAATCGACTGATATCCTAATTGATTTGATATGCCCCCAAAAACTTTTTTTTTACTTACTACAAATGACCCACTTGTAGGTTTTAGTTTGGGAATTTTTCATACATCATGGGACCTCCCTTGCCAGTATCAAATTACAAGAATAAGTTTTAGCCTTGGCCTAACGCTGATTGAGACTAAGCTCTAAAGAAAAGAAAGACAATGCATATACTACCACAGCATGTTTTTGTTTGCACGTTCACCGCAAATTTATGTGGTTGATGCAGACAGGATTCCTTGCAAAAGGTTTCAGTTTTGTGTTTTAACATCTTAACACAACTGCTTTATTTCCAGAAAGGGTAAAAACCTATTCTTATACATTTTTATGACATTTAAGTACATATTCTTGGTTCTTTGGGTAAAGTCACGTAGAAGGGAAACAATGAAATAATAAAAAATATAATGTTATTGTTTTATATTTTTATTATTTTATTGTTTCCCTTCTACGTGACTTTACCGAAAGAACCAAGAATATGAATCCCTGCAGTCACGAAAGCTTTAAATCAAAATGTATATACATTTTAATATTGTTTATATAAATTAAACATAGATATTTTAAGCACACGTGCGTAAGGTGGGGGCACAGTTCCAACGCCCCCACCCGTGGCACAGCCGCCACTGGTCGCCCGGCGTCTCGTTTGGCGCGAGCGGCGTGGCCGTGCGCTCTGCCGCGTTCCGCTCACCGGGACGCCGCTTTACCGACGGTGATGGCCCAGGGGTGAGCCGTGGAAAAAAAAAAACAGAGCACGTGGTACGACAATGCCAGCCTGCCCTACTTTAAACTACTCGGCAGATAAAGATTCGGTTTTCACCATAGTAAATAAATCAAACAGTTTTTTTTTATTTACCAGTTGAGACCTACTGAGCTATATATAGCTCTCTTTCAGAAGCGACCTGGCCACAAATAATAGCTCAAAGAAGTTGATTATCACGTGGAAATTTATAGCAGCCAAATACTCCAAGCGCACGTTTCTAAGTGTGAAGGGGAAAACCAGAGGACCCGGAGAAAAATCCCCACGACAACGAGGAGAGAGAGAGACACACGTAAACTCCAAATATACAGCAGGCGTCAGGGTCAGAATTGAACCCACGACCTCCTGCATACCAGGCGAGGTAGTTAATATCTCGCCATAAAATCTGCGCGACCCAACCAATACGGCACACTTCGAACTTTCTCCGGCGGCGAGTTCCAGTGAAACAAACGGGCTGCTAGAATGGTGCAGACGAGCGCACCGCCTGTCCCCAAAAGCGAGCGAAACTTGGACCGTGTCGTCAGAACGAATCTTCCGTCCCGCCATCCCTTTGGGTCTCTGGGTAGCGCACGTGTGCGAGTGTTCCCTGCCACACGGCGAATCCAGCTGCGCTTTGATGGCAGATCGAGAGAAATGGAACGCACCGGGACAAAGGTGTGGGAGTGGTGGGGTCAGCAGTCGGGGGACCGTGCCATACGAACCCGGCCAACAGAGTTCGATTCCCGGCCACGGTTAACGTCACTCGCGAGCGATGGCTCAACCGATCCTGGCCTCTCCCTCCTCCCCCCACCGCTCCTCTTCACCAACCTTGCACTGACCAGCGTGCTGAAGCACGGCAATAGGTCTGGACGGTCAACAAGCTTATACACTCAAAACATTTGATATTTACGTGGAGCCAAAGAATCGTGAATGTTTTTTATCTCCTGTATTTCACAACATACACCAGGTCTGTGTGTCCATGTGGCCAGGGAAAGATTCAACCTCGGATGCAAGCTGCACGATCCTACCGGACCCAACTCGGTCAACGTCTCCGATTCTTTAAAATCGATTATCACACCTCGCGATGCACACACAGAGGTCGCACGCGTGCACGATCCGATCGTTTACAAAGTTTAACCGAAACGACGTGCATACGTTACATTTCGGGCTCGTGGCGGGAACACAAAGCGAGACGTCAACAAAGCAGGGACGCACAAGCGAGACCAGAAACAAATTTGTTTTCGACTCAACAAATGGCTTTCCCCCCCCCCCGAATCCGGACAAATCACGGAATCACTGCAGGGAGGCCGATCACGCACTCTCGTAACCTTGCCGCACGTGTCAATGTTTTCCCCCCGCGGTGAAGTTTCAGGGGGGAGTGGGGGGGGGAGCAGGTAAATGGAGGGGGGGGGGGGCAGCAGACGAAGCCCCCATAATCGTGCCCGATTCTGACGCGGAGCGGCACACACCCCAAGGGCTTTTGTGTTGGCGCTGCTTTGGGGGGGGGGGGAGGAACCAGTTTGCATGCCGAGAGGGGAGCGGTGGGTGCAGCAGTAAGCGCACCGCGCATACCCAGGTTAGATTCCCCCCCCCCCCCCAATCATGGCTAGCATTGGTGGCGAGTGGCATCTCAGCCAGTCTCACGCCTCCCAGAGGCCGACTCGGCCTCCTCTAAACAAGTAGACCGGCACTGGGGAGGGCCAAAGGCGGCCAACCAGGCGTTGGTGCTGGCCACACCAACCCCCCAACCCCTTGGCGTGCGCCGTGCCGGGCTTCACGTGTAAGCTGCACACGTGAGGCAGGGTGTTTGTCTTTGTGCTGGTGGGGTTCGGGGGGGGGGTGAACGTGTGGGGGACGCTGACGACTCTTAAGTGACCGCTTTCCCAGGCACCCCCCCCCCCACGGCGTCGCGTTACGGCGACTTAAATCGGCACCATTAGGTTGAGGGCACGGCGAGGCACACGCGGACTAATTTGTGTGACGCCAGGCTCGCAAAAGTATTTACAGCGCCAATTGGCATCGTGACGACGACCTGGGCTGCGTTTGACTGCGCGCGTCGCGAGACGCTTTTCGCCGTAGTTCGGAAACGCGCCCGGTGCACTCTGCGCGTGGCCACGCGAACCCCGCCCTCCTCGCCCAAGCCGCTGCTGGACAAAGGCCTCCGCACGCCGCCGGGAACGTCGCCGAGGGTTATTTGGTCGCACTTGACCGCGCTGGTCAGTGCAGGCATGGGGCGGGGGCGTGGAAAAGAGCGGAGACGCGGGAGCGTAGAAGTACAGAACGCCAATGGATTTTTTTGTTTTTTACACCGGCCACAATGTAGGCAGCCCGCAACGTAACACTGAAATGGTATCGCGGTTATCATGATTATGAATGGGGATTTAAATGGGAGGTATCACTACAGCACGGATTCATCCGCAGTTATTGGATTCACATGGGCGCTGCTCGATGGACACAGCTGCACGTTGCAGCAGAGAAACACGAACACAGGACCGCTCCGCGCAATCGCGTCGCGTGCACCCAATCGACGCTCTGCCATCCGTGTCAATTTCCTTGCAGTGATGCAGCGGCGAGCGCACTACAATCCCCGGTCCCTCGGACCCCCCCCCCTCGCCTTCCCTTTCAGCGACCCACACAGAGCCCGCGCGGTGAAGTCTGGTCAAACTAACCCGCACTGCAACCGGCACGGCGTGGCGGAGGCCTTCATCCAGCAGTGGATTGGCCCGGATTAACGAGGCGGTACAGCAACACCGACCGACCGTGCAGGAATTCGCCCAAGAGGCTTTTATCTTTTTCACAAAATACACGCGCACATTGACATGCATTCCTCGAGTCGATAGAATCAAAACAGAAAAGCCCTACTACCGATTCGTGTCTCGCCATCGTTCTGTGACCGTTCCTTTAGGTACAGCGCGGGGTGCTGCCCGCCCCCCCACCCCTCCCCCTCACTCCCACACCCAGTTTTTGTTTTTCGTTCCGTGTTTGGGGACGGCAATGAGAGCATGGGTCCAGTGCCCAGACCGTGGCTCTCTCTCTCTCTCGGAGGTCCACGATCCAGCACCGGAGTTTACGACGGGCTCCGAGACCGTAGCTCCAACGCCAAGGTCATGGCGAGGACCGAGGTCACGGATCGGCACGGTGGTCACAGTCAGTGTCGAGGTCACGATAATCGGCATGAAGGTCGTGGCTCTCACGCCGAGGTCACGGCTCCGGCAAACGAGTTCACGGTGCCACACCGACCCAGGGTTGCAAGCTTTCGCCGCCGCCGTCGTTCCCATTACGAGGCGAAGGTCTACCTTGCGTAACGACCAACACCTCAGGAGCTGCTCGGCTGCAGCAGAGTCCACGGGGGCGCGGGCACCGTGCGCGCCAACGAGCCGGCGCTAAATCGATGCCACCAACGACAAACGAACACGGCGCCTCGGGCCACGGCCACGCTAATGAGTCGGAAGAACGAGCGCGGCCGTATCTACCGGCAACACGACGCACACACGGAGCACAATTATTTAACCCACCCCCAACTCTCTAATTCTGCCGGTGGCAAAACCGCCATTCACAGCCATGGCGGCGAAGAAGGCGCCGACATTTTTCATTGCTAAATTTTTTTTTAAAACGCCGATTAATTGGCGCAAGTGTGGCGGAGGAGACTAAATATTGCCAAGAGCTTCTGTTAAAAATACCACACCCACGGGCCCCCGAGAGACGATGCCACTGCCGGCTTCCAGTTTCAGTCGATCAAAGCGTTGGAAGAGACCACACTGTCATGCATCGTACATAACGAGCCATGGTCTATCCATTGCTGCCGCACCCCAGATTAGCTCGGTTGGCTAACGTATGGTGCAAAAGAAGTTCAACCAACGTGCACCGAGGCCTCCCTCTGCCACCACCGCCGTCTCTCAGTCCTGTAATGTCACGACCCATCTCAGTCCTGCCAATGTTTCATCTCCGCGTAGTTCGTCCTCTCGGACCTTTCCTTGGGTCTCCCGATTCCCTCCAATTCCGAGGACGCATCTTCTCCACGCTTCACAGCCACACAAACTCCCCACTCCGTTACCGGCGCTGACGTATAGAGAGAATAAAAAAAGTGCAATCGGCCGAGGTTTTGGGCTATCGCAGTGAGCAGTCGGGGGTGGCGAGACCGACGAGTAACCAACGGCTCTCCATTTTTATTTCACGTTTTGAAGTGACGAGCCACACCACGCGGGGCCCCTCTTGCACCGTCGCCAAGGCAGCCACTACATTTTACGCGGAAGATCGGGGTCCGAATAATCGTATCGACGTCACCTACAAGCTAAAAATCTCGCAATCAGATGGCGACATGTACAGCACCTTAAGTTACGTTCAACCTTGCCCAGAACCGAGAAAGAAAGAGACGTTCGGCGCAGCTACGCAATGCGTTTCTCAAATCAATGAATTAGTAATCGGGCACTACTATGGTCTAGCTGCAATTCACTGTGAACTGCATTGCTTCCTTCCTTCCTGGCATCCGTTCATCCTCATCTAAAATCGGCTCATTAATTGGCAACGACCACACTTTACACGAACCGGCAAGTGGCCTAGGAAGGGGCTGCGTGGAGGTTGCAGCGGATCAAACTATAATTTGTCTGGAACCTGGACTCTGTCACAGCTTTTGAGTGTCATCTCCCCGTACGTCTGAGTGTTCTCTCTGAATACTCCGGGTTTCCTTCTCACACGTGCCAAGTACTCGGAGAAGGGGGAAAAAAAGGGAAATTATCCAAAACATCACCAAAAAAAAACAGGACCCTCCTGAAAAATAGTCGTGAGACGTCAGGGAGGCTCTTTTTCCTGGGCAAAACAAAGCACATGAACGTCATTAAACCTCCGCGTAAACCCAGCCACCTCTTAATTGCTTCTTCAACACAAGCGAAGCCAGCTGGATGCAGTCTGCGTTTCTACCCCCCACCCCGCCCCAGCCCGTGTCGGTGCACCTGCCATTATCACCACTCCGACGCAGAATTTTTCACCGATAATTGGGGCCTTGCGGGGATTGACTTGGGCAAAGCGTTTTCTTGCAATCATCGCGCCGTTGACAGGGTTCTCGATCGAAAAAGCATGGGTCTGGCAGGACACGAAAACACTTTGGATTGCTCGTAAAAAAAAATATGCAAAAATTCCTGGGCTAATGCATCACACGTGGAACAACGTAGCTCGCTATTAAAACCGGGGCGTTAATTGGATCTTGGTGTGGGGTGACGGGGGGTGCGATCAGATTTATTTATGTAACATGGGTGCCTGTTACCATCTCTCCTCGTGGGTCAATCCCACCCCCTCCCCCCCGGATCAGTATAATCATTTATATGTTTTTGCCGATTCAGTCCGCTACCTTCCTTTCTCCGAAAGCTGCAGATCTGTGACACGGGATGGGATGAGGTTTCTTCGTGCTCGCGACAACAAAAATCCCCAAATCTCCGCACGACGCCACACTTAATTAATATTCGCTGTGCGCAACAGCATTTAACTTGGGGGGGGGGGGGGGAAATCGGACATGGAGGCCGACTCGCACGTCAAGCCGATGGAAGGGGGGGGGGGGGAGCGACAGTTCGAGTTACTCGGCGGAGTTACCCAACGTCCAAGAGAATCGCGCCTCTGTGCCTGCCACCGTGCCGGCCGCCATTCTCCCCGCTCGCTTTCGTTCCATTTACTTTGGCCAATGTGAGATCGCAGAGGGGGGGGAAGGGGGAAGGGTATAAAAAAAAACCTCTCGACGTTATTGAAATACTCATGTCAGTCCCGCCGTGTACCGAGTGAAACGCGCAGGGCTGTGAAGCGAAGCAGTGTCTGCAATTCAATCATTTACCCCGTTTCGGCCGATACGAGGTCGCTGCAGAGCGCTAAAATAAAAAAATCGGCTCCTTTTGCTCCCAACTTGAATCCAGTCGCGCCGTCGGCGTCATGCCGCGCGACTCAAAATGTCCATTCGGACGAATCTTCGAAGAGCAGAAGAGCAGCGCGTCACTCCGCTTTAGAGAACCGCTCACGGAAGGAGACATAAAAAATAACTACTTCTCGAAATCTCACTGAAATAACCTCTTCCCCACAAACACACTCAGTAGGCTGCACTCTCCCCCACCTGGCCATCCTGTATGAAGCAATTTTTGTTGGTGCACAGTCGAACCGATGTTTTTAATTTTGTGAAACCAAGTGTAAAAACCAAGAGCGAACAATCGGAGAGGTTTTTATTCCTCGTGCAAATTCACTGTCGACTGGGCCGAAACTGTGATGCCTACTCCACTTGAGAACGCCGTTCCAGCACACCGCCACGTGTGGCGGTATGGACTCGAACCCAGAATGTCAGCAAGTGCCAGCCAACTCAGTCTCCAAGGTTTGCCGCTCTTCATCATTTCACAGAAAATACTTGTGCAAACTATTAATTCTACTTTTCTTATTTCTGGGTGGTATTGAGCATCATCCTAGCCCAAATGAAAAGAACTCGTATAATTCTGTAGATTTTTCTGGCAGGAAAGGTGTTGGTGTTCTACATGTCAACATCAGAGGGCTTGTGACTAAATTAAGTCAACTAAAACTAGAAGTGGCAAATCTTGACCCGGACATTTTTTGCCTAACAGAAACATTTCTCACTCCTGCCGTCAATGACTTGCAGATTGCGATTGACAACTACAACCTTTTTCGGCTTGACAGAGGATCTAAACGAGGTGGAATTGCCATCTATGTTCGTAATACTATTGCATGTTCACTAGCTCACTCCTTGTTTAAAAAATGTTGCTTTGAAGGTCTGGCTCTCAAAATAACTCTCCCAAATAATCAACAGATATTGGTAGTGTGCTGCTATCGACCACCTAGTGGGAAGGATGTTTAAGCTGCATCTGCACTGAGAGAGCTTTTTGGGGGCCTCCCTAAAGGTGAAATAGTTTTAGCGGATGATCTAAATTGGAATTGGCTAAACCCGCCGGCCGTGGCCACAAATTTTGCAGATGCATTTAATCTGTTTCAATTAATAAATGTCCCCACAAGACCAAACCTAAAAAATCCGGGACAGTCATCTCATCTCTGCTTGACGTCCTATTGACAAATGCCCCTGCCAATTTCACACCGACAGGTGTTCTGGGTAATAACCTTAGTGATCACTCCTTCATTTTTGGGGTGAGATCATCAGCCAGACCCAAAGCCCCCCTAAATTGGTTGAAAAGCACTCTATGAGACACTTCAGCACTCAGGAATTTACTAATTACGTGCTTCACTCGGATATTGACAAGGTCTGTGATATCCCCAACCTGACTACGGCTTGGAAGACCTTCAGGTACACGTTTCTCCAAATTCTTAAAGGCAACCGCCCACCATGGTTTGATCCTTTGATTACAAAGCTCATGAAAACTAGGGACAAGGCTTGGGCATGTGCTCAGAAAAGTAGTTTGGTCAATGACTGGCTAAAATACAGGATTTTAAGGAATAGATGCGTCAAAAAAATATGGCATGCAAAAAATGCCTACTTTTCCTCCACTCTTCTGGAATCACATGGAAATACCAGGATTTTCTGGAAAACAATCAAATGTATCGAAAAGGCATCCAAAACAGACAATCTGCCCGTTGAGCTTAACCGAAATGGGGAATATTTTTCAGATCCCAAAAAAATAGTTGACAATTTTAACCTTCATTTTTCTGAAGCTGGTAATCTTTTTGATAATGTATTGGGAGTCACCCCTGCTCATTCAAATTCCTACACCTCTGTCCAAACATTAAACGAATTAAGTTTCCAGCCAATCCACGAAAGTAACGTTCTGAAACAACTGTCCTACCTTAAAGGGTCCTCCTCTACCGGAGCAGATAGTATTCCCGTCTTTGCTCCACTAACTGTTGGTCACCTAATATACAAACCTATAGCCCATATTTTAAACCTGTCCATCAAAGAAGCATCAGTTCATCCAGAATGGAAACATTCCTATGTCCGTCCACTTCACAAAGGGGGCCCTAAAGATGATCCAAATAACTATCGACCTATCTCATATTTGTCCCCGTTGATGAAAATGTTTGAAAAATTATTGACCTACCAAATTAGCAGTTTCCTGTCCACCAACAATCTACTATATCTAAAACTATCTGGGTTCTGAAAAAAATACAGCACCACGTCTGCTGCATTAGACTCTGAATCACATTTACAGTAGCCTTGATAATACGCAGTACTGCGCCAGTCTGTTTCTTGACTTGTCCAAAGCCTTTGATACAGACGAGCACAACACCCTGCTTCGTAAACTAAGTTGCCTCCGTTTCTCCAAACCCTCTGTAGAATGGTTAAAACATTACCTCTCTTCTCGCACCCATAGATGGTTGGAGGTCAAACAGTGCTAAGATAACAAAAGAGGCTCCACAAGGTTCCATCCTCAGCCCCCTTTTGTTCTCTCTTTATGTCAACGACTTGGGCACTGACCTGGATCATTCCAGGGTAAATCTTTTTGCAGATGACACGATACTGATTACTGCTGGCCGCTCTCCAGATGACGTGATTGCTAAGCTACAGGGTGATTTCAAACTACAACATCAGCTAGTTGCTCTTAAACTAGTCCTGAATACCTCCAAAACCAAGGTGCTATGCTTCTCACCAGGACTAAAGCAGGAAGTTATTTTTCCCCAATTACATTCCTTAAATAATTGTCAAATAGAACAAGTCAAGATCTAGAAGTATCTTGGGGTCATCCTGGATTCAAAACCGAATTTTGAAGATCACATTGATTATATTGGTAAAGAGACAAAGATTGGTTTTCTGTATCGCAACAAGCACTGCTTCCCCCCTATGTTCCACTTGGAATTGATAAAAGCTACCATACTGCCTCTACTTGACTACTGTGACATCGTTTATAAATCGGCCCCAAGTACTGTACTCAAGAAGTTTGATTCCATCTATCACTCGGCCTTAAGATTTACATTGAACTGCCCATATAGGACTCACCACTGTGATCTCTACATTGGATCAAACTTAACATCTCTTAATGTTCGACGGCTTGTGCACCAGATCTTATTTATTCACGATTTACTTACAAAAAAATCCGCAGACTACCTGCTGGATCTCCTCTCTGTTTCAAAGAACAAATTTGACCTCAGGTCTTCGCTCATTTACCAGCTTCACATTCCCTATTGCCGTACAAAAACTGGAGGAAGGGCCTTTGCTGTTGATGCCCCCACGGTCTGGAATGCTATTGCCAATAAACTGCAACTTGAATCGCTACCAATGAGATCTTCTCTCAAAACTGCTCTAGAGGAGTTGTACACCCCTAGCTGCCACTACTATTCATTGGCGTAAAATAAAATAAAATGTTTCGCTCCGGATGATGCTGCAAAGTATTATCTGTATTTTGATTTAGCGTGCTGATCTTAAAGGTGCATTGAAAAATGTGATACTCCGACTGATGCTTCTGTTGTTGTGAGTAACTCATGCAGCCAGCTATGGCTCTAGGATTTGGTGTTACGTATTATTTATGTAGTTTATTGTAAAAATTCGGTCACAGTCCCTGTGATCACTGTTACGTTGCAATTATGGATTTATTTTTTTGGTGATTTCGAAAACGTTTTTTGGTTTGGACATGTTTGTTCTGTTGTGGTACGGATTTAGACTGATGGCCTTAATCTAAGTTTTCTTGTTGTTGTTGTTTGACTTGCATCCCACTGGGATCTTGTGCACACAGCGTTGGTGTACGGTGTTTTTTTCAGGAATATTTTGCCGTTTTTTTCATGGATTTTCTGTTTGCACAGTCACACAGTCACTTTAAGACTTTTTTTTGTTCGTGTTTTTTTGTTTGTTGCGGTTGCACCCGATTCAAGAGCCGAATGGCTCACAGGGCTATACCAAAATAAATAAACTGAAACTGAAATAAAACTGAAACTCCGATTTCGCTTCAACACTCAAGAGCCGGGCCCAGGACTCCTTAAGGGATCCCAGTGTCAATATCCCAGGGTTTACAGAGTCAAGTGCCTACAAGAAGCAGATTGGCCTTCCGAATACTACAACAGCCTCCTGCTTCTGTCTTGTAACTTATTAAGCAGCCTTTCTGAAATACAATGATTGCAGAGTACAGTTGGGCCCTCTCATAAAACAAACATTAACAGCAAATGCCAAGCTCCATGAAAAGAAGTATTAAAACGTATGACACAATTTAATTTAAACCCAACAGAGGTTTTCTGCTGGGTTTAGATCGTGTCAATATCAATGTGTTGTTAAACCCACCACCACCACCACCCGGACAGAGCCAATTAGAACGGTTTCTCACGTAAAAATAACATCCCAATTGGTTACTAGTTCTACACGACGCATTCATATTTAAGCAAACTAACCCACAAACCTCTATTATGGACAATATTCATATTATATTCTTAGCTTTTTCGGTAAAGTCACGTTGAAGAGAAACAACAAAATAACAAAATATATATAAAACAATAAAAAATTCTCACGACGTTTCGACCATAACTCAAACGGTCATCATCAGGTGTGTTGGTTTGCATAAATTTATTTTTAAACGGCGCATTTATTTATTTATAAATTTATGCAAACCAACACACCTGAAGATGACCGTTTGAGTTATGGTCGAAACGTCGTGAGAATTTTTTTTATTGTTTTATATATATTTTATTATTTTGTTGTTTCTCTTCAACGTGACTTTACCGAAAAAACTAAGAATATGAATTACTGCAGTCACGAAAGCTTTAAATCAAAATGGACAATATTGTTTGCGAAAGCGCTCCTACTTACACGTTGAACTGACACTTCACCTCACTGGCCTTCATAAACCGGTGGTGGCTTATTTCACTCTCATGAATCGAGGGCGAACCATCTCCAGCGATGAGACGCGGCCTTCACGCAGGCCCTCAATGGTCGCAACGAGTACAGTCAGTACACCGACTCTCCTACGGCGCGGTGCTGCCAAGGAGGCTCCTGCTATAGGAGGCCCACCTGGGGCCGATCGCCACGAGTGGCCGCCCATTGTGGGGGCCCCTCTTTATGTGAGGCCTTGATGGGGGGGGGGGGGGGGGGGGGGCAACGCAACCCCTTTCACTGCCCCCCTTCCTGCTCCGGGCAGCCCCCTCTGGCTGTAACAAGTTTAGTCCACCCCCCACCCTCACATAATACAGTTCTACATTCCAATTTTATCATTATTGCTCTCGACTTGGATCACAGTATACCGGATATGTTGTGCTTCATCTTCTGAGAAGAAAATGTGTTCGGTGTGTCGTTGAAGAATCGTTACTTTGTCAACTTTGTTCAACATTCTCCAGTTTACCCAGGACTCCACGGTGGTGGTGCAAATCTCTAACCACTGTAAAAAGTCGGGCACTCTCTCCCCCCTCTGCTCTATGCAATACATCGAATTATTCATGTGATAAGAACATGGAGCATTGCCTGAAACGTCGCACTTCCGATTAGCACGGTTGGCTACGTACGGTGCAAAACAAGTTCAAACACGTATACATACATGTTATATATCTTTCATTTTAAGGCCGCAGTGTTATTGACAAAAGTGTCGAGCTGTTTTGATTGCAACTTGGTCCACCACTGCCAAAGCAGCAGCAGCATCACCAAATCAAGTACTCAGTTCTGAATAAGGCCCAGTGCCAGAAACATCAGCCCGATATATACACACACACGCTTCCGTTATAATGCCGCATTAATTATTCACGTGTCGAGTGTTTCTGTTGCTTGATGCGTTGAGCGTATCACAGCCACAGGGCCATGCCGCGTTCGCTTGGCACGTTCACGACAATGCCACCATCGTGGCCGACCGTGCACCGCGCCGTACGCGTCAAGTCTCGCAGATCGCTCGCCGTCTCTCAGCGTCCAGTGGATTCTCACGGCCATGACAGTTCAAATGCCTTTCTGCCCCAGTGGTTTTTTGGTTTGCCTCAGCTTCTTGAGTTTCGCAGCCTCTTGGGTTCCCGCCTTAGCTTCTTGTTGTTTCTGCCTCGTTTTCTTGGGCTTCTGGCCAAATGCATTTCAGTCAGGGTCTCACTTATATCTGAACCCTTTGTGGTTGACGTGAAAACGGTGCCGAGCACAAACGGCCCCCATGACCAAAATCATCTCGCATGTGCCCTCGGAAGCTAAGCAGGGTTGAAACCAAACTAAACTATTTTTATTTTACGAGGTAAGGTCTACTGAGCTGCATAGCTCTTGTTCAGAAGCGACCTGGCCACAAATAATACCCTCTATGGCTTATCACGTGGAAAAATATAGCCGCCGAATAATCTAAAACGCTCGTGTTTCTAAATGCGAGGGGAAAAACCCGAGGACCCGGAGAACAAAAATCCACGCGACCATGAGGAGGGAGACGCACGCAAACTGCAAATATACAGCAGGCGTCAGGGGTCGGGATCGAACCCACGATTCTCCTGTATACTAGGCGAGGGAGTTAACATCTCACCACCGGTTGAGCCTGGACAGGTGGCGACAACCACGCATAAAACACACGTGCTTCAGGCAGCTCCAGGGATACAGTGTGGGCAACCACGGGGAGTGCTGCAAGACTCAATATCTGTACCGTACTATGCTCTCCAATGTACAGTATACACCCCCCCCCCACCACCATCTCCAACCCATACTGACTAGCACGGTGATGTAAGGGCAGGAAGCCCTTCTTATCTTATCCGAACATCATTTTTATAACACCTTAACCGAGGCGCTTTGCAGAGAATTAAGAACGGCACATGTGAATGTAACGGTGGAGATGAGGTGAATTAAAATAGATGAGAAGGAAGCGATGGGGGGGGGGGGGGTGAATCTGTGATGGTGCGCAAATTCGGTGAAAGGGAAATTGACGACAGCAAATGATGACGAATGGATTGAATGAACGGGGATGGTACCGACTGGCGTGCGAGCTTCAACTCTCACCAAATCATTTACTCGGGCGTGCTGCTCGACGCATCGCTAAACGGTCAACCACGGCCACAGATACAGTGGATGTGGTGTGCCGAGCAACAGAACAATATCCCAGACAGGACCCAACCGAAATTAATATCCAGGTAGACCAAGAACGTGTATTATCCGGCGTACACGGAATGTTGGCCCCAACGGTGCCAACCATATTCCAACGTTGGCCAAACCTTGGCATGTCTCCCGGGTGACGTATGTCAATGCCCTAATGATTTCGCACTCAAGTGTGTGCGCGCAGACAAAGACCTGCACCGTTCGGGAGGAGGAGATGGAGCAGGCGGGAGCCCTCTGTATCTGCTCTCGTTATTTATAGGCGCCTTCGTCGCAGCGGGGGGGTGCTTGGTGGCGGGAGCGAAAATCAACTCGAGTATCAAAAATGGAGGTCGCCCAGGCGGATGGAGAGAGAAGCCCCCACCCCCCCCCCCCCCCCCCGTGCCTGACCGACCCAGCTGAAATTCAGCCTTGCTGCTTTTAAAGATCCGAAGGAATCAGGACACTCGCTGGGTTGCGGGGAGGTGGCGGTGGGGAGGGGGAGTAGTGGGATAGAAGCAAGGGAGAGCTGCTCCATTTCACCAGGTATCCAGCTATCGGGGCAATGAACCTCGGCTCACCGTCTCAAAAGCTCTCGTGGTCAGAGGCCAAGAAACCCTCGCTGCCCGAGGGCTCAGGCCAATCCCTACGCGAGCTCAAGCCCTTTAAAAAAAAAAAACACTCAAGCCCGATTCTAACCCTGACCCCCCCTTCACCCCGACTCTTTAGCAACGTTGGTTCTTTCGGTAAAGTCACGTAGAAGGGAAACAATAAAATAATTAAAATATAAAACAATAAAATTCTCACGACGTTTCGACTGCAACACAAGCAATCATCATCAGGTGTGAAAACCACAGCAAGAAAATTTGAAAAAAGTTTTTAGCAACAGACGACACCGCGGCGGTGCGCACTGCGACGGGTAATCGATGCCCACGGACGACGAGGGCTTTCTCCATCCCTCTGCCAAGTGCCTCCTTTCACTCCACCGTGTCCTGTCGCAACCTCCTTCGCACCCATCCACCCCCTCCCGCCCTCTTCTAAAAATAACCTTTAAAAAAACTCTTCCCATCCCGTTCCCAAGACACTTACATCCGTATTGCACAGCGTCTGGCGACAGCAGCCGCGGTTATGAACGGGGTACAATTCCGCATCGTGCCGCGTTGTACATCCCCCTTCCCTGCCTCCTCACACGCAGGTATAGCGCGGAGCTCCTTGAAAGTCGAAGGGGAGGGGCGGCAGGGGGGGGGCTCTCCAGGCTCCCACAAATTTGTGAAGGTGGTCCGAGAAAGCAAATAATCAAAAGAACCATGTGTGTGCCAGATTCGCACGCAAGCACTGTCCCCCCACCGCGCCCCCCCCCCCCCCCCACAATTCACTTGGTGTCGACCAGCGGCACAGTGTGGAAATGTTCGGGCCGATTGCTCGCTAAATGGAGAGCCACGGGGTTATATTTGAGACACCTTAAAACAGGCAGGTGTGGGATGACGCGTGGATTTACAGGGATTATTTAAAAACTCGTGGTAGGAGGCGTTTGATGGCGAGTACAAGGTACCGGCCACTTTTGATAATGTTCGTTTCTCCAAGCCCATGGGGACTGTGAGAACAGACAAAACACTACACAGACATCACGCAGAAATAGAAACAAACGAGACGGCACAGACAAGACAGATGAGATAGACACAGACAGTGTAGATGGTACAGTTGGCAGGACAAACGAGAGAGAGACACCTTACAAATGATGATACGGCACAATTTAATAAGACAAAACGGTTGATTGGTGAGTGGAGTCATGACCCCCGAGTCGTGGAAATTCATCAAATGGCAGTGGTACGAATCGTTACCTGGCTACTTTGAAAGCTACTCATTTCAAATAATAGATACAAACAATGCAATTCGGATTCATATAGTGGATGAAATTCACTGCATCTTAAAGGTATTAAACAGTAACGGTGGGCAATGTTATTGTATAGGAGACAGAGAAAGAGGCAGTCGGTCATGGGGGACAAAATAAATTTATTGAGCTTGAAGCTTGAACAGGGAGCAAGGGAGTCGATAGCACGGATGGCTGGGGGGGGGGGAATGGAATTCCACAATATGGGGGGCAGCAGAGGAGAATCGGCGACCTCCCACTGAGGCATGGTTGACTGTAGCTTTGACAGAGAGCATTGATTTCTGGAGTAAGGAGTGCGTGGAGGGGAGTAGAGTGAGATGAGAGGGGAGAGGCAGGAAAGTGCGTTGACAGGAATATGGTGATATGAGAGGAAAGGCAGGATAGCGTGCCGAGGAAGGGGGAGTAGAGTGAGATGAGAGGGGAGAGGTAGGCGGGGTGAGAGTTCACGAAGGATCTTGAAGGCGGCGAGTGTAAGCGCTCCAGGCCGGATCACTGGTGGCTCCGAGAGCTTCATAGTCGCAGGTTCAAGGCCGATAAACCCCGGGCCACACCTCCACGCGACACGCATACCCAGCCACCCTCCATCCTCCCCCACCGTCGCCCAGCGTTACGTTCAGATGACGCCTGGGCGAGCAGAACACGCGGCGCGGCCTCGCATCGCCGCACTCGCGCTCCCGCGTGACTCGGAGTTCTGAGAGAGGCCACGACGCACCGCACTTCACACGCCAACGTGACGCCGCATTGCACAAGCCACGTACGTGCAACGATTCGCTCGCATTCCCGACAACCCCGGGTGGGATGAAAACCAGACAGCGGCCAAGGCCGGCGTGTCTGAACCAAGGGAGGGCTGCCCTATTCATTTCCTGGCCAAGCTGCCCGCTGCGCGGTGCGTTGTTACGGCACGACGTCTGACGTTTCGCTCCACGTGCGGAGCCGGCTCCGGGGATTAACTTCCCCGAAGTCGTTGCGAAAATCGCGTTCCCGAGCGAGCTCCGAGCACACGGAGCGAAACGTTGGCACAACCCCAAAAGACACGCTGGAGGGCTCCACGGCACGACCGTAAGCAGACCACCTACACACAGTGGCTCAGTCGGCGTGCAACGTTGGGCCGACGTTGCACGTTTACTGGGAGAATTATTCCACGTGATGTCCTGACTCGGGGGGGCCCCAAGGATCACTTCAGTCATCTCGTTTCTTGCCATCTCGATCGTCTAGCCGCCAATATTTTTCCGCCTTCTTCGCGCAGCTTCGAGTCCACTCCGTTGGCCCAATAGACGTGACCGTCAGCGCATCACCTCGCCGCCAGCGTTCGGGAACGCGATCGCTCAGTCAACCACCGATCCCCCATCATGCACGCACGACTCAACGGGCATATCCGCAAGCCCCTAAGAATGGGATTTAGAGCCGGTGAATTGACGCATTGTTTCATGCCTAGCGGGCACTGTACATCCAAGGGCTGTGCAAAAGCACTCAGGTTGACGACACGCGGCACCGACTGAATGAATGGACAGATAAGCCTTATTTATTAAACCCTACCCTAGATAAGGGTCCATTGAGAACAAGGAGGGAGGAGGGGATCTCTTGTTAACCATACAGAGACCTCAACAGTTAGCGATGCCACTATCCTCTTACCCCCACCCACTCCCCCCTCCGGCCCCCACACCTGACTCGATCAACGGCCACAATTCAAGGTCACACAATTCGATTCCGACAATAGATTCTTTCGAATCCGTTTCAAAGTCCGGTGAATGTAGCAGCCTCGAATGGCTGCAGCGGTCACAAGAACCTCCAAATGAAGCATCGGAGGGGGAGAGTCGAGAAATAAACCCCGCATGGCGTTGGTCACCTCGCGTGATACGGTTGGTGCTTCTTAGAGACCGAGAATCGACGAATCGGCGCGTGCAACGCCTCCAAGGCCTCTGTTGATCTACCGCTGGACGAGCGCTTCCACCAGCCGTGTTTGTCACGGTGTTTGTTTGTCCATACTTCACCACGCTGGGCAGCGAGAGTTGGCGAAGGGCTCACGCTCCCAGCACCCACTGGGTGGTGACACTAGGGGGTCTCTCCCTGCGCAAATGAGCACGAGACGGCGCCCATAATCATTAGCAGTGGAAATTACACGTTCCTATGGCAGGAGCGTTACATGTGCAAAACAACCAGCGACTCATTGTAAAAAAAACACGTTATATAATATCTCCAGTACGCCTTTACGGAGCGGCGGCGCCAGCGGTTTCGCACACTGTGCTACGTACCCGGCGACCCGATTTCGGCGAACATCGGTGGCAAGTGATTATAATCCGAACCGGGTCCTGCAGCCCTGTCCCAGCCCCCTTCACCAACGTTTGCAGTGGGCCCACATGGTGAAGTATAGCCAAACTACCACCATTAAAAAAACATGCGTGTGTTGGGAGGTCTTCACGCAGCAGAGGCTTGATAAAAAGGGCCACAGCTGTTGACTATTTTCATTATGAAACAGGTAAGCCGTGGCACGATAAAAAAAAATAACTTAATTAAACTGTCACTCACTCGTCCGATACATTCCACAAACAAAGATGCACTGCATAACCCCAAACACCTTCCAACACTTGAGAACGAACAATAGCGCAGAGCAAATATCTGCGGTCTTTTTTGTTCCTAATGTTATTGCGATCGCGCGAAGTTATGAACTGCGTCACAAGACGAAGGAGGAATCCATTGAGAGATCTCGCACAGCAGCAGCAGCAAACCGTGGTTCGGGAATCAGAATCAGTATTTATGCTGGAGGAATCCGATGAGCTATTACGCTCTTTATCACAGATGCCCAGTAGGGGATGGATCAGAAAGTTACCAAAACTAACACTAAAACTACAAAAACTATTTGAGTGCAAAGTATAGGAAAGGCAAGCAAATTACAACAACAAAAAATTAATGAACTAAAACATATTTTATTTTACCAGGTAAAGCCCCACTGAGCTATATAGTTATTTTTTCAGAAGTGACCTGGCCACAAATGATCGCTCAACCAAGTGGCATATTATCGCGTGCAAATGTATAGCAGCTGAACACCCTAAAACACGTTTCTAAATGTGGAGGGAAAAACTGGAGGAAAAAATCATTACTCCACCACAGGGAGAACATGCAATCTCCAAATATACAGCAGGCGTCAGGGTCGGGATCGAACCCAAGACCTCCTGTATACCAGGCGAGGTAGCTAACATCACAGCCGCTCTCCTACAAACAGATTAATGTTGCCTTCTATCCTCCTCACAAGAGCGGGCGCAATTACCCACACACTCTGCTATGTGAATGTCACCTGACGGGCAAAACAATTTATTTTTCCCATGGGCGATGGAACTTAGACAAGTTTCATTCTGTTAATTTGTTTTTCATGCGGCCATTTGCAAACTGTCAGAAACCATCAGCTCACTAAGCTTGAGAATAATGAATCGAATCACACCTTTGGCTGCTCAGATTTGAAAACCTAGATCTCGGCAGGGAATCTGGGCCCACCCGGCCACTTTACACGTTTAGCGATCGTCCAAGTGCAACGGGAGAAAAAAATTGGCAGCATCCCCGTTGGCGATTGGCTCAATGGAGTTGCTTCTCCACACAGCAGCGATGCAGCTATGGGGGTCTTCATCTTTTCGTTCTCGAGAGCAAAACGCAGCCAGCCGAGGGCTACACAAACCTTTGCACACTAAACCGTAATCACGCTCGGCACGATACCGGTAACCAGGTCTAGGGTACAAATAAATTCCTGCCACCCGAACACAGATCCTCAGAGCAGCAGCAGGAGCGTTTCCCAACCAGCAGTGCCGTGCCACCTGTTGCCAATGTCACCGTTAGTTTGTCTTCACCAAACACGGCCCGTTGCACACCTATTTAGATTAGTCAATACAAAAGCGGACTAATGTTAACTTTTATAGCTTTTAATTAACGTTTTACAGCACTTTTAGGAGTGGTTGCAATGATGACACAGGGGGCATCTCCGGCCAATCACATTAATCTCGCATTGGTGGCTCCACCAGGACATCGCATGGGACAGGTAAACCTCCAGCATGCGAGCTAAGAGGGGGCCGCGAGGTAGGAGAATGCGTAGAATGGAGCAAGGCGAAATGAGAGGTAGGGGAGCGTGTGGGAGGGGAGAGGTAGGAGAGTGCAGTGCGAGTTTATTGGCAATTTGTGCTTTGAGGATAAAACGTAAATACTCATGTGTTTGAATAGCTCTTGCCAGGGACTCTTATTTCAGCCAGGTGTGCACAGGTCGACAAACCAGAAAATCATCTCCCCATCCGGCGCACCACATCCAGTATACCTCCAACGTTATTGCTGTGGCTGCAAGTCACGTGCCACCTTCCAGAGTTTAGTGACCCGGAAAAATAACCGGTGAGCGAGGAATCCCTTGGGCATCGCAATCGGCTCACGACGGCCACCCCAGACGCGGTTACAGCACAGGGGACGGATTTCTCCGGGCATTTCAATTGATTATTCTCATAATTCGCACGGAAGAACAAATTGCTCGGGGACTCCACAGTTCAACCGTGACATCACAAGAAATTGGTCATGAGTCCGGTTCAGAGCCATACCCTGCCCGGCCTCCGCTGTGGATTAGGAAGAGGCCCCTGGCGCGCACCCTCAGTGGACCACGCACAAATCACGGCCTGGATCCCCCGTGCCACCGGCGTGGACTTACCCGCAGTGTGCTCCACACGGGCCGAGCGCGGAGGCAAGCGGAGGTTTGGTGGGTCGCTTAGATTTATAAAACTTTCCAGATCCGCTGGAATGCGAGGTGGCCAGGCAGTACAGCAAAGTGGGTTTCGTGAACCATCTGTGCGGACTTACGAGTGATATGCTCTCATGTGCACGTGGATCTTTCCCCCAGGGTAAATTGTACTTTCCTGGATAAACAGAGGTATTATTATTAGAAATGCATTACCTGGCACTCTCTGTGCTCTACACACAACCCCTGTATGACGATATTATTTAAAAAATGGGGAGGGGGGGGGGGGGTCATTCGAAAACAAATTTCCAACCGCTGAAACGGAATGAGCAACGACACGACCTGCTCCCGTCTACCGACCGTGCCTTCTTCTGTCGCTCGCGCACACGGGGCGGGCGTTAAGGCCTAACCCATCGCCTAATTGGACTCAATTGCGCAATTTATCCAGGTGCCCACCCTAACGACTGCAGACAGTTTGTGTATCATCATCATCACCACATGAAGCTTGCCAATTAAAAAAAAAACGATTCGGTAGCAGATCAGTCTGTGGGAACGAGTATTGTTTGACTCGACGATAAGAATTTAGAAGCGGAGGGGAAGGGGGCGGAATTTTCAGTCAAGGAGCGCTCAAGTCCCCTCCAGCCCCCCCAAACGCTACAGCTCGGCACTGCACCGCGACTCTGTTTGGACAATTCGTTGCTGATATTCGCGCGGCCTCACGGCGGAATGTTCCGAACGAAATGCATCGATCGCGGTCGTATCACGCGAGTTGCACCAACGCAACAAAACCCACAAACATCCCATGCCCGACGGCGACTCTGCAAGGAACGTCACGGTTCGCCAGAGGAGTTCCAGGAACGCCGCACGTTTTAATCGCGCGTTCTGGGCACACGCGTGCGAGATATTGCCCCAGGAATTCAGTGGCATCTCAAGACTGTTACGCCCACGCAAAACATCCACCGCATGAAGAGCTTTCAAGGATGCGTGGTATTGTTAAAAAGGTGAAATAATTCCATGACGGTCGTAAAACGCGAACTCGGTTACGCAAAAGAGCACAAAAAAATCCTCTCAAACATTACCACGGTGGAATTGTAACTTCCCATTATTGGCATGCATCCCAACACCATTCACCAGAGTCCACAGGAGGAGCGTCTAAGCAGCCGCCAGTACCAACCGGTTGCCCCAACGTGCCAGAGCCACCCACGGGAAACCCCCTCCGGACACAACCAAGGTACCCCCCCCACCAGAAACGACCTAGGTGGACCCCTCAAAATACCTACGTGCAAGCCAGATGCCACCCAGCTTCCACCCAGAGAGCCTGGTATCTCAAAAAGGAATGACAGGTCCTGGGATACCCAGGTCAGGTGGCAACTCGCACGGTCACTTGTGTCGCCCCCGCCACTAGCGGCTCCAGGTCCCCGTGCCACCTACCCCAATTCAAGTGGCGCGCGCCAGGCGCCCCCCATCGTCGCGACCGCCCCTCACCTCGTCGTGCAGCTCGGCGAGCGTGGGCCGCACCAGCTTGTCGCCCAGGTGCGAGCCGGCATTGCGGTAGAAGTCGATGTGCGGCACGGCATCGATGGTGTTGTGGCCGAACGTGCGGAGGTAGTAGGTGTTGGTGTGCGTGTCGTACGCGTGGTAGCTGCCCTCGCTGCGCGACGTCTCCCCGCCGGCCCCGCCGCCGCCCCCGCCACTGCTGCTGCTGTTGCTGCGCGAGCGGCTGTTGACGAAGTTCACGCGGAAGCGCCCGGCCTTGCCCTCCTCCTTGTGGCTCGGGTCGCTCATGTTGCCGTGTGGCGGCTGCTTCTTCTGCTGCTGCTCCCCTTGCTCCCCTCGCTCCTCCGGCCCGTCCTCGCGAGCTCGCTCCTGCGCTTCCTCTTGGGTGCCCGGCGGCTCCTGCGATCCCCGCTCCGGCTGCCCCTCGTCATCTGCGGCGGCTGCGGCTGCGGCGGCCGCGGCGGCTGCAGCAGCGGCGGCGGCCGCCTCCTCCTCCACCACGTTCACTTGGAAGCGGCTGCCACCCAGGCCGCTGCTGGCTGCCAGCTGCAGGCTTGACATTTCACCCGAGGGTGGCTCCATTGTACCCGCTTCTCCCGTTCCTCTGTGAAGCTTCTACGTGGCGGTAGCTGCAGAGAACGGTGAGAGCAGGAGGGGGGGGGAAGACAGCAAGGGTTTACAGCGGCAGAAAAACAGTGAGAGATCAACTTCACCAAAGGAGAGGTAAAGGGGTCAAACATGGCCCCACGTCAAAACACGCAGCTTACTTGCACATGGACCTAACTTTTTGTGCTATCATGGCTCTGGCTCTCACATCTTTGCACTGCCTTTTCGACTTGCATGTGTTTTTCACTGTAAGATTAAAACATAGAGCTTACTCGCACGTACACCCAACCTTTTCCGGCGCCTCTCGATACTCACATTTGCACCGTTCGATTTGTGCGTTTCGTTTCCGACCGTTAATATCTTGTTTGCTCGTTGGGGAACATTCCTTAAGGATGTTTTTGCCTTTTGATTTTGTTGCCGCTGCTGTACTCACGCACCGCGGAACTCCTGTGTAAAATAGCCGGGCCACTCACTAAACAGCGTCATTCGTTTTTACAAATCAAAATCAACGTAAACATCTGTCGCAGTCTTGGACCTGTGCTTCGAAGCGTGCAGACAACTCGCACGCGCCCCGCCGTGTCGAGAGCGCACGTCCAGATCACCTTTTAGCCATGTGCGTCTCTCTCAACACGTCCTGCGTCTGTACACAAGAACTCCTCTTATCTGCCACATTATTATATGCGTCTCCTATTATCCGAGGAAACTGCAGGGTACCCAAAAACTCCTATTAACCCATGGCCCTCTCCCTTCCAATAATCTGTGATTATCCACGACTTTTCCCATAAGTCTATGCGAAAACGGCATCCTATTATCTGCAATATATAAAAAGCAAAGTTGTGAATGTGTGTCTGTTCAAAATGTTTAGCGTACTTCCCGACATGCAACAAACTTGAAATTTGCCATGTGGGTACTTTCCAGACTGTACACCATGCAAAAATGATAAAAACATATGGGGGGGGGGGGGGGGGGGAGCTCAATTATGCATTTTTTTTGTACGGCAAGTGAGCTGTGACGTCAAATCTGTCATGTGACCTGCGCATGTGGAAGCGTAACGCATTGTGGTGTAGTGGTTAGCGCGCTGCGCTATGAACCCGGCGACCCGAGTTCGATTCCCGCTCACGGCCACCACCTGTGACGATTATTTTTACCGGTCCTGGGCCTCCCCTAGGTCGACTCAGCATCAAACGAGTAACTGCTCTGCTGTGTGAACATCGCCACTGGGGAGACAAAGGCGGCGGGCGTGGTGAATTCAAGTCCCGGGCGAAGCCGGGTAGTAAAGCTAGTCTGCAATAAAAATTCACGGACAAAAGTCTCCACGTGGAAAATTCATCCTGTTATCCGTGAGGTTAGTCGCAAAAAAAATTACCTGGCGGATTAGGGGAGGAAATCAAATGCAAATAACTCCCACAGATAGGATTCGTGATATTGGTCGTCACCATATCACCGTCGCTAAGAGCTCTCCTGTATCTGCATTTCACTCTGCGAGTGTCCATGTCTGTATGATCGTCATTATTGCCATCATTATTTGTTAATTGAAATGTCACATCCCATGCGGCACAGCTCGACAAATCGGAACAAAGTGGTAACTTGAGATAATTAACGTTACTCAGGAGGAAGAAGTGATGGCAGAGCAAATACAATTATTAACAACGATGCGTTATGCACAACATAGACAACACAATGATGAAAAAAGCTGATCGCCTGAACTGCACTTGAGACTCTCTGCTGTCAAATTAATTGAGCAATTCATGTACTATCTGAACATAAGTGTATTTCGTGTGGTCTTTGAATGGACGAATTGTGGCTAAATTCATGAAATGTCGATGTGAGCTGTATCCAACCCAAACCACCACGAATGTTTGTGTCTATCGATCTGTGCATGCAGCCGTCTCGACTGGTGCTTGTCCGAGTGGCGTGTGTATCTTGTCTACATCGGCTCCATAAAGCGTTGTTTATCCATGACACACCATGGAAAAGGGTGAGTGGCAGAGTCCATTGCCATTTAAGGGCAGATGAGCTGGGAAGAAGAAGGGATCCCAGGACGGAAGTCCCCAAAGAAGAACAAAGTGGAGGGTACAGGTGGAGGGTACAGCTCAAGATGAACAGCAGGAAGAAGGAAGAGCCAAGCAGGTATGGCCTGGTGGATGAGAGCAGGGGTGGAGCCACAGGGGGGGCTGTGGGGGGGCTTAGCACCCCCTGAAATTTTGGGAAAGTTGGGATAACCGGATGGCTACTGCAAAATGCTGGCTGCCACCTCGTGCTGCCCCTGCAGGCTGCTTTAGCGGCAGCCTTTAGAACTTATCGAACTTATTAGTCACATCAGCGGCTCCGACCTATTAATAAACTCCACGTTCAAATCCCCAAAAAAATGTTTTATACATTTGTGGCGCCCGTTGGAAAGCATAAACACACTGAAATATCTCAGAATATTGAAGTCAGCACCCCCCCCCCAAAAGTCAAAATCCTGGCTCCGCCCCTGGATGAGAGGGAGGCTGAGAAGGGAGGGAAGGGAGGGGGAGAGAACGAAGGAGCTAGCAGACGTGAGGGATTCAGAGTGAGAGTGGCCACAGATTTCACGTGATTTATGAGAGGCTTGAGCCGCTGTAGATGGAGAGATTTGCAGCTGGCTCAACCTCGATCCGGAACAGTGCGGAATGGCTGCGATTTACGTTCGAACACAGCCTCGCAATTCGCCTCGCCCTATTTTGAACTTTCATTTGCGTAAAGCTGTTTACACGATTTCAGGAGTAAAGTATAGGCTGCGCAATGCAGCATTCGTGTTGACAGTCATGCATTGCACGAGGGAGTGACGGTGCCTGAAAGCTATAGATCACGACTTTCCAGCCAGCCCCGGCAGATGCGTTCCAGGGAAATATCGAGTGGGAAATGAAGCCCTGGAATTGACTTACAAACCCACGTAGGATTTGAAGCACCGAGTGCCTCCAGCGAAGTGCTGTTGAGAGGCCTTAATCGGCGCTCGCCAACTGCACCTTCAGTCTGTGTGGACTACACAGAGGACACATGTCAGCGGTGGACACGTGCAGCCGTTCGTGTCAATCCTCTTTGGGGAGAAGGGTGATTTCATTGGCCATACTTCACCACGCTGGTCAACACACATTGGTGTGAACGGGGATCAGACAGGGGGCATTAGAAGTACAACAACGAATGTGGCTGTTCTGATAACCACTTAGCCCCGCAAGCCATGGCGACTTAAGTTTGGCAGACACTCACTTAAGCGCTATCCAGGCTGAATTCCTGGTTAGTTTTCTACCTACGTGACTTCACCGAAAGAACTAAAGAGTATAGTTTCCTGAGCTCTGTTTATGCATCTACCGGTCTTTTACATGAATAACAAACAAACAAAAAAACTCAAATTTCCCCAAAAATTGTGGGCCTTAAAATAATATATCTGTACAGAGTACTATATAATTAGAGACGTTTCGGTAAAAAATGCTCCCTCATATCATGCGTCGCCGATTTAAGATTAATTTCAAGGCCACAGTGTTGAGTGGTGGTGGTTGTTGTTGTTATCTGTTTGTGCACCGCTGCCAACGCAGCAGCAGCATCACCAAATCATTCGCCTTGTACATTCGCCTTGTACAGGGCTGTTCCCTCTCTCTCTACACGTGGTCTACCGCCGGACCTCATGTGTACGTCTGGAGCTGTTTGCCAACGTCGTGTACACACACACCTACTACACACACACACGTGCGTGTGTGTACACGCACCTACTGCACTGTATGTGCACACACACCTACCTACTACACACACGTGTGTAGTAGGTAGGTGCGTGTACACACACATGCGTGTGTGTACACGCACCTACTGCACTGTATGTGTACACACACACACACCTACTACACACGTGTGTGTACACGCACCTACCTACTAAACACAGTGTGTGTACACACAGCGTACACGTGTGTGTGTACACGCACCTACTGCACTGTATGTGTACACACACCTACCTACTACACACACACACACACGTGTGTGTACACGCACCTACCTACTAAACACACACACATACGTGTGTGTACACGCACCTACCTACTACACACACCTACACAGCGTACACGCGTGTGTGTGTACAAGCACCTACTGCATTGTATGTGTACACGCACCTACCTACCACACACACACACACACGTGTGTGTTCACACACCTACCTACTAAACACATACAGTGTATGTGTTCACACACCTACCTACTACACACACACACGTGTGTGTACACGCACCTACCTACTAAACACACACAGTGTATGTGTTCACACACCTACCTACTACACACACACGTGTGTGTACACGCACCTACCTACTAAACACACACAGTGTATGTGTTCACACACCTACCTACCACACACACACACGTGTGTGTACACGCACCTACCTACTAAACACACACAGTGTATGTGTTCACACACCTACCTACTACACACACACACGTGTGTGTTCACACACCTACCTACTAAACACACACAGTGTATGTGTTCACACACCTACCTACTACACACACACACGTGTGTGTACACGCACCTACCTACTAAACACACACAGTGTATGTGTTCACACACCTACCTACTACACACACACACACACACGTGTGTGTACACGGACCTACCTACTAAACACACATAGTGTATGTGTTCACACACCTACCTACTACACACACACACACACACGTGTGTGTACACGCACCTACCTACTAAACACACACAGTGTATGTGTTCACACACCTACCTACCACACACACACACACACACGTGTGTGTACACGCACCTACCTACTAAACACACACAGTGTATGTGTTCACACACCTACCTACTACACACACACACGTGTGTGTACACGCACCTACCTACTAAACACACACAGTGTATGTGTCCACACACCGACGAACCCGGCGATTTGAAACCCGGCGAACCAGAGTTTGAATCCTGCGCACAGCCAACATCGGCGACGCAGATCCCAGTTCCCCCCTAGGTCGACTCAGCCTTTAATAATCAGTAGCTAGTGCGGGCTGTATAAACATCGGCACTGCGGAGTCGGAGGAGGCCGGCAGTGAGGTGCTGCCCCCCCCTCCCGCATTAGCCGGCCCGCACTGACCAGCGTGGTGAAGTATGGTCACAGATCCAGCAGTGGATTGACTAAAGTGCATGTTACACGGTAGTCTAGCACTGTGTGTGTGTGTCTAATGTACGCGTTTGTCTGTATGTAGGCATGTGTCTGTATGTATGCGTGTGTACGTGTCTGTATGTATGCGTGTCTGTATGTACGCATGTGTCTGTATGTATACGTGTATGCGTGTCTGTATGTACGTGTGTACGTGTCTGTATGTATGCGTGTGTGCGTGTCTGTATGTATGCGTGTGTGCGTCTTTATGTACTTGTATACGTGTCTGTATGTATACGTGTATGCGTGTCTGTATGTACGTGTGTACGTGTCTGTATGTACGTGTGTGTGTGTGTCTGTATGTAATTGTATACGTATCTGTATGTATGCGTATGTGTGTGTCTGTATGTACTTTGTATACGTGTCTGTATGTACTTGTATACGTGTCTGTATGTACTTGTATACGTGTCTGTATGTATGCGTGTGTGTGTGTCTGTATGTACTTGTATACGTGTCTGTATGTACTTGTATACGTGTCTGTATGTATGCGTGTGTGTGTCTGTATGTACTTGTATAGTGTCTGTATGTATGCATGTGTGTGTCTGTATGTACTTGTATACGTGTCTGTATGTACTTGTATACGTGTCTGTATGTACTTTGTATACGTGTCTGTATGTACGTGTGTGTGTCTGTATGTACTTGTATACGTGTCTGTATGTACTTGTATACGTGTCTGTATGTATGCGCGTCTAACGTACATTGCACGGCCTTTTTTCAATCCACTGCTGGAGGAGGGTCTCCCCCCCTCCAAGTCGTGCAAGTCGTGTGGTTTATGACCATACTTCACCACTCTGGTCAGTAGGGGTTGGTTAACGCGAGGACCATAGCAGTATAGTACAGCAGCATACTGTATACAGTACACGACTCCAAGTCTGTGTGCGTCTGTGCAAGTCGATTACCGTGCATGTACTGTATACAAATGCTTATGTAAGTCTATAACTGCATGTCTGACTGTGTGTGTGTCTATGTCTGACTGTGTGTGTGTCTATGTCTGACTGTGTGTGTGTCTATGTCTGACTGTGTGTGTGTCTATGTCTGACTGTGTGTGTGTCTATGTCTGACTGTGTGTGTGTCTATGTCCGACTGTGTGTGTGTCTATTTCTGACTGTGTGTGTGTCTATGTAATTCTGTGTGTGTCTATGTCTGACTGTGTGTGTGTCTATGTCTGACTGTGTGTGTCTGTGTCTGACTGTGTGTGTGTCTGTGTCTGACTGTGTGTGTGTCTATGTCTGACTGTGTGTGTCTATGTCTGACTGTGTGTGTGTCTATGTCTGACTGTGTGTCTGTCTATGTCTGACTGTGTGTCTATGTCTTACTGTATGTGTGTCTATGTCTGACTGTGTGTCTATGTCTGACTGTGTGTGTGGCTATGTCTGACTGTGTGTGTCTATGTCTGACTGTGTGTGTGTCTATGTCTGACTGTGTGTGTCTGTGTCTGACTGTGTGTGTGTCTGTGTCTGACTGTGTGTGTGTCTATGTCTGACTGTGTGTGTCTATGTCTGACTGTGTGTGTGTCTATGTCTGACTGTGTGTCTGTCTATGTCTGACTGTGTGTCTATGTCTTACTGTATGTGTGTCTATGTCTGACTGTGTGTCTATGTCTGACTGTGTGTGTGGCTATGTCTGACTGTGTGTGTGTCTATGTCTGACTGTGTGTGTGTCTATGTCTGACTGTGTGTCTGTCTATGTCTGACTGTGTGTCTATGTCTTACTGTGTGTGTGTCTATGTCTGACTGTGTGTGTGTCTATGTCTGACTGTGTGTGTGTCTATGTCTGACTGTGTGTGTGTCTATGTCTGACTGTGTGTGTGTCTATGTCTGACTGTGTGTGTGTCTATGTCTGACTGTGTGTGTGTCTATGTCTGACTGTGTGTGTGTCTATGTCTGACTGTGTGTGTGTCTATGTCTGACTGTGTGTGTCTATGTCTGACTGTGTGTGTGTCTATGTCTGACTGTGTGTGTCTATGTCTGACTGTGTGTGTCTGTGTCTGACTGTGTGTGTGTCTATGTCTGACTGTGTGTGTCTATGTCTGACTGTGTGTGTGTCTATGTCTGACTGTGTGCCTGTCTATGTCTGACTGTGTGTCTATGTCTTACTGTGTGTGTGTCTATGTCTGACTGTGTGTGTCTATGTCTGACTGTGTGTGTGTCTATGTCTGACTGTGTGTGTCTATGTCTGACTGTGTGTGTGTCTATGTCTGACTGTGTGTCTGTCTATGTCTGACTGTGTGTCTATGTCTTACTGTGTGTGTGTCTATGTCTAATTGTGTGTGTCTATGTCTGACTGTGTGTGTCTATGTCTGACTGTGTGTGTGTCTATGTCTGACTGTGTGTGTGTCTATGTCTGACTGTGTGCCTGTCTATGTCTGACTGTGTGTCTATGTCTTACTGTGTGTGTGTCTATGTCTGACTGTGTGTGTCTATGTCTGACTGTGTGTGTGTCTATGTCTGACTGTGTGTGTCTATGTCTGACTGTGTGTGTGTCTATGTCTGACTGTGTCTGTCTATGTCTGACTGTGTGTCTATGTCTTACTGTGTGTGTGTCTATGTCTGACTGTGTGTGTCTATGTCTGACTGTGTGTGTCTATGTCTGACTGTGTGTGTGTCTATGTCTGACTGTGTGTATGTCTATGTCTGATTGTGTGTCTATGTCTGACTGTGTGTGTGTCTATGTCTGACTGTGTGTGTGTCTATGTCTGACTGTGTGTGTGTCTATGTCTGACTGTGTGTGTGTCTATGTCTGACTGTGTGTGTGTCTATGTCTGACTGTGTGTGTGTCTATGTCTGACTGTGTGTGTGTCTATGTCTGACTGTGTGTGTGTCTATGTCTGACTGTGTGTGTCTATGTCTGACTGTGTGTGTCTATGTCTGACTGTGTGTGTCTATGTCTGACTGTGTGTGTGTGTCTGTGTCTGACTGTGTGTGTGTCTATGTCTGAGTGTGTGTGTCTATGTCTGACTGTGTGCCTGTCTATGTCTGACTGTGTGTCTATGTCTTACTGTGTGTGTGTCTATATCTGACTGTGTGTGTCTATGTCTGACTGTGTGTGTGTCTATGTCTGACTGTGTGTGTCTATGTCTGACTGTGTGTGTGTCTATGTCTGACTGTGTGTCTGTCTATGTCTGACTGTGTGTCTATGTCTTACTGTGTGTGTGTCTATGTCTGACTGTGTGTGTCTATGTCTGACTGTGTGTGTCTATGTCTGACTGTGTGTGTCTATGTCTGACTGTGTGTGTGTCTATGTAATTCTGTGTGTGTGTCTATGTCTGACTGTGTGTGTGTCTATGTCTGACTGTGTGTGTCTATGTCTGACTGTGTGTGTGTCTATGTAATTCTGTGCCTGTGTCCATGTAATTCTGTGTCTATGTAATTCTGTGACTGTGTCTATGTAATTCTGTGTCTGTAATTCTGTGACTGTGTCTATGTAATTCTGTGTCTATGTAATTCTGTGACTGTGTCTATGTAATTCTGTGTCTATGTAATTCTGTGACTGTGTCTATGTAATTCTGTGACTGTGTCTATGTAATTCTGTGACTGTGTCTATGCAATTCTGTGACTGTGTCTATGCAATTCTGTCACTGTGTATGTAATTGTGTCTATGTAATTCTGTGACTGTGTCTATGTAATTCTGTGACTGTGTCTATGTAATTCTGTGACTGTGTCTATGTAATTCTGTGTCTATGTAATTCTGTGACTGTGTCTATGTAATTCTGTGTCTATGTAATTCTGTGACTGTGTATGTAATTCTGTGTCTATGTAATTCTGTGACTGTCTATGTAATTCTGTGACTGTGTCTATGTAATTCTGTGACTGTGTCTATGTAATTCTGTGACTGTATATGTCTATGTAAGTCAATGAGACCGGTGTGCGTGGTGTGTGTGTCTACAAAGCAAGCACACAGAAGAAACACAACGAGTATCATCAGCTCATGAAGGCCGCCGGCACGGCACGCACGAGGTGGTGTGATTGGACAGCACCCCACGCCCGGCCGCCTTTGTCTCCCCCAGTGGCGATGTTTGCTACACACCGCGCCAGGCACCCGTTTGAGGTCGAGTCGACCTAGGGGAGGGAGGGGGGGCGGGTTAAGGACCCCGGGACCGGTTCTGATTCTAATCGTCACCTGGGAGTCGAACTGGGGCCAGGCCGGGTCGTAGGGCGGCGCGCTCACCGCTACCGCCAAGTCGGTTAACCGCTAAACCGGCGCGGAATCTTTTGCCTCTTAGCTCTGCGCTCGCATCTTTAAGTACACAAAAGGAGGGTCCCCGTGTCCACGTCGTGTCGTCTGCCTGTGGGCATCCCCTAGGTCGACTCGGCCTCAAATTAGTACCCGGCGCGGTGCATAAACGTCGCCACTAAGGGGAGACAAAGGCGGCCGGGCGTGGTGCTCTGGCCACCACCCCCACCTCGTGTGCCGTGCCGGCCTTCATTTGGTGCTAGCTGACAGCACTTGCCCCCACAGTGTGTTAAGGCTACACGGGGGATCTTTGTCTTTGTGCGCGCGGGACTACGCGTTTCTCGTGTGCGTCCACGTGTCTCGTTCTCTATGTGTGTGTTGCCGTGTGTCTGTAGTGTGTTTGTGTATTGTCTGTATTGTTTGTGTGTCTGTAGTGTGTGTTTGTGTATTGTCTGTATTGTGTCTGTGTGTGTCTGTAATGTGTTTGTGTATTGTCTGTGTGTGTTGCTGTGTGTGTCTGTAATGTGTGTTTGTGTATTGTCTGTGTGTGTTGCTGTGTGTGTCTGTAATGTGTGTTTGTGTATTGTCTGTGTGTGTTGCTGTGTGTGTCTGTAATGTGTGTTTGTGTATTGTCTGTATTGTGTCTGTGTGTGTTGCCGTGTGTCTGCAATGTGTGTTTGTGTATTGTCTGTATTGTGTCTGTGTGTGTTGCTGTGTGCGTGTGTCTGTAATGTGTGTTTGTGTATTGTCTGTACTGTGTATGTGTGTGTTGTTGTGTGTCTGTAATGTGTGTATGTGTATTGTCTGTATTGTGTCTGTGTGTGTTGCCGTGTGTCTGTAATGTGTGTTTGTGTAGTGTCTGTAATGTGTGTTTGTGTATTGTCTGTATTGTCTTTGCGTGTGTTGCTGTGTGCGTGTGTGTCTGTAGGTATGCGTGTGTCTGTATGTATGTATGATGTGTCTGTATGTATGATGCGTGTGTCTGTATGTATGATGCGTGTGTCTGTATGTATGATGCGTGTGTATGTATGTATGATGCGTGTGTCTGTATGTATGATGCGTCTGTATGTATGCGTGTGTCTGTATGTATGCGTGTGTTTATGTATGATGCGTGTGTTGTATGTATGCGTGTCTCTGTATGTTGCGTCTGTATGTTGTGTCTGTATGTATGATGTGTCTGTATGTATGTATGTGTCAGTATGTATGTGTCTGTATGTATGATGCGTGTATGTCTGTATGTATGCGTGTGTCTGTATGTATGATGTGTCTGTATGTATGTGTGTGTCTGTATGTATGATGTGTCTGTATGTATGATGCGTGTGTCTGCAGGCACCCACCTCTCAGCCTCGTCCGCGTGTCTATGTGCGCCCGTCCGCACAGCTTTGCTCTCTCTCTACGGCCTCTCTCTCACCCTCTCCCGCCGTCGTCTTCTTACAACAACAACAACACTACTAATGATAGACGCCTTCACACACACACACAGCCCACCCCTGCTGATGAATGAGAAATGTCTCTGTGCCCGGTGGCCGTTGAGCTCCGCGAGCGGCTTCACGTGCAGCCGCCGGCCGCTTACAACGCCAGTGGCGAGCAGCAGCTACAACTACAGCTGTAGCAGCTGCTACAACTACAACTACAGCTGTAGCAGCTGCTACAACTACAGCTGTAGCAGCTGCTACAACTACAACTACAGCTGTAGCAGCAGGTACAACTACAGCTGTAGCAGCAGCTACAACTACAGCTGTAGCAGCAGCTACAACTACAGCTGTAGCAGCTGCTACAACTACAACTACAGCTGTAGCAGCTGCTACAACTACAGCTGTAGCAGCTGCTACAACTACAACTACAGCTGTAGCAGCAGGTACAACTACAGCTGTAGCAGCAGGTACAACTACAGCTGTAGCAGCAGCTACAACTACAGCTGCAGCAGCAGCTACAACTACAGCTGTAGCAGCAGCTACAACTACAGCTGCTACAGCAGTAGTTACAGCAGCTACAGCAGCAGCTACAACAGCTGCTACAACAGCTACTACAGCAGCTACAGAAGCTACAACAGCAGCTGCTACAACAGCTACTACTACAGCAGCAGCAGCAGCAGCCCGAATGAGCCGCGGCAGTCGCCCGCCTCCCCCTCTTTATTGCGGCTTCTCCGCGTGACGCGCGAGGCCCTCGACTCTCTGTGGGCGGTGACCGGGAGCCGAACCCGGGGGCATCTGCCTGCCTGCCCGCCCCCCCGAGTCACGGGCTAAGGCATCCAGTCACTGGCGGCAGCAGCAGCACCAACCTCCTCCTCCTTCTCCTCCTTCTCCTCCTTCCTTCCTTCTCCGCGTAAGCCACGAGCAGATGCTAAGCGCTCGTCCGAGCCGTCACCACCGCCGCCGCCGTCTTCACACGCACGGCGCCCGTGGCGTGGTGTGGTACAGCAGCAGCAGCGGCAGCGTCGTCGTTCTGATTATTCATGAGCTAGGCGGCGTTATCCTTCGCGCTGTGGGGGCTGCGATCCCAGATTAATTCATCTTCAACGGCCGAACTCGCAACTCGCGCCACCCTCGCGTGGCCGGGTCTACGTTGGCGCACACACACACACACGTGTACGTGTGTGTACACGCGTACACGCACGTACACACGTGTACGTGTGTGTACACGCGTGCGCGCGCTCACGCGCACGCGCACGCACGTGTACGCGCACGCACGTGTACGCACACGCACGTGTACGCACACGCACGCGTACGCACACGCACGCGTGCGCACACGCACGCGTACGCACACGCACGCGCACGCACACGCACGCGCACGCACACGCACGTGTACGCGCACGCACACGCACGTGTACACGCGCACGCACACGCACGTGTACACGCGTACGCACGCACACGCACGCGTACGCACGCACACGCACGTGTACGCACGCACACGCACGTGTACGCACGCACACGCACGTGTACGCACGCACACGCACGTGTACGCACGCACACGCACGTGTACGCACGCACACGCACGTGTACGCACGCACACGCACGTGTACGCACGCACACGCACGTGTACGCACGCACACGCACGTGTACACGTGTCTAACGAGGGTGAGCGGCCGTTGCAGTGGCTGAGCGCTACGCTGCGCTACGGACCCGGGCGTCCCGAGTTCGATTCACGGTCACCACCGGTGACGTTTATCTGAACCTGTTCCTGGGCCTCCCCTAGGTCGACTCGGCCTCAATGAGTACCTGGTGCGGTGTATAAATATCGCCACTAGGGAGACAAAGGCGGCCGGACGTGGTGCTGGCCACCCACTCCCTCTCGTGTGCCGTGCCGGCCTGCATAGGTGCTCACAAATAGCACTTGCCCCAACAGTCTGTTAAGGCTATACGGGGGATATTTGTCTTTCACATCCAACAGTGGCCAATCCACTGCTGGATGAGCCCAATAAACATGGCACGTTGGAACCGTTGGACCACGTTTACGACGAACGCCTCCCCTCATCCACAACGTGCAGGGACATAGGGACGAGTTGCCTGGCTGGTTGACTATGGGACGAGTTGCCTGGCTGGTTGACTATGGGACGAGTTGCCGGGCTGGTTGACGATGGGACGAGTTGCCTGGCTGGTTGACGATGGGACGAGTTGCCTGGCTGGTTGACTATGGGACGAGTTGCCGGGCTGGTTGACTATGGGACGAGTTGCCGGGCTGGTTGACGATGGGACGAGTTGCCTGGCTAGTTGACGATGGGACGAGTTGCCTGGCTGGTTGACGATGGGACGAGTTGCCTGGCTGGTTGACGATGGGACGAGTTGCCTGGCTGGTTGACTATGGGACGAGTTGCCGGGCTGGTTGACGATGGGACGAGTTTCCTGGCTGGTTGACGATGGGACGAGTTGCCTGGCTGGTCGACGATGGTACGAGTTGCCTGGCTGGTTGACTATGGGACGAGTTGCCTGGCTGGTTAACGATGGGACGAGTTGCCTGGCTGGTTGACTATGGGACGAGTTGCCTGGCTGGTTGACTATGGGACGAGTTGCCGGGCTGGTTGACTATGGGACGAGTTGCCTGGCTGGTTGACGATGGGACGAGTTGCCTGGTTGGTTGACGATGGGACGAGTTGCCTGGCTGGTTGACTATGGGACGAGTTGCCTGGCTGGTTGACTATGGGACGAGTTGCCGGGTTGGTCGACGATGGGACGAGTTGCCGGGCTGGTTGACTATGGGACGAGTAGCCTGGCTGGTTGACTATGGGACGAGTTGCCGGGCTGGTTGACGATGGGACGAGTTGCCTGGCTGGTTGACTATGGGACGAGTTGCAGGGCTGGTTGACTATGGGACGAGTTGCCTGGCTGGTTGACGATGGGACGAGTTGCCTGGATGGTTGACTATGGGACGAGTTGCAGGGCTGGTTGACTATGGGACGAGTTGCCTGGCTGGTTGACGATGGGACGAGTTGCCTGGCTGGTTATATGATATATGAACCCCACCCCGAACTCACCCCCTGAATAACCCTCACTGATCCAGCAGCGTGAAGTACGGCCGACCAATTGTCTGTTTTGCTTGCGACCTTCATCCAATCGTGGAGTTTAGGAAATGGTTGCCAATTATATAAATTGGAATCAATATTAGATTGTCAGTATGTTAGAGAACGCGTGCAGGTGGTCTCGAGAAGGTTCGCGTGGGGTAGAGAATCCACGTAACTTACATAGACCTCATATTGACCTTCAACAATGGATTGGCAAAAAAGGTCGTCTGTATAAGGTTACGAAATGCAGCGTGAGAGCGAACACAATGGGATAACACGACCCCGCAGAGGTGAATGTCACCCAAATTTCGCCTTCAAGGTCAACATTTTCCATGAGCAGCACACGAACACGTGACACGCAGGTACACACGCGCACATAGGCGCACGCCACAATTACACAATCAACAAGCAGTTGCCACTCACAAATCCGCCGCTATGAAGCTACCTGCGATCCAACAGACAGGGCCCCGTGCCAATTTAAATAAAATCACGATCACCTGGCGAAGCGGGCAACGTTTTTTTATTTTTAAACCTGATCAAAACATATGTGGCGTGTTTAACATTTTCGGGATTAAATTTGCCAGGTAGAGAGAGGGCCCTCTGTAAAGTCTACTCGGAGAATATTATTTCGTGCCGTTGCAGTCGGTTTGAAAGGCAGTAAAGTATTAAAAAAATGGTCCCGGGCCAATGCATCCCATACGTAACCTTTATTTCACCTTTGCGTGATGGCCTCCGATGTCTTCAACGACCTCGGTTTATGCAACCAAGGGTATCGTTCCATCATTTCTCAAGGGACACCTGGAAATTTTTGATTGCGCGGGACAAACGGGCGCTCTTTGCTGCCGCTAACAGCAGCAGCAGGAGCGAATTTCGTCCATCGAGGAGACGGAGCGATTAAATCGCAGTTCCGTGCGCTCGTGCTAAACATGTTCTCACATCAATGTTAATTAAGTAAATGGATTTGAGCATTTCTTAATTATTATGCCGAGTTTTTTTACCAGTTATGTTGATGCTGTTGCTGTGTTTTGTAAAGTTCGTCGATGAACGGCCCTATATAAATATACTTATTAAAATTACAATCCCAGGATCCTGAGAGATGGTGACGGCTCGGAGATGCCTTCTTTCATCCAGCAGTGGAATGATGACTGATGCCGACGACGATAACTGCATTAAACAATTAAACACATCTCATTGCCAGCTATTATCTATCTTCTGTTGGATCAAGGCTTCTCCAAACCGTTTTCAATTCTCTCACGGGGCATGCAAACCAGCAACCCAAGTTCAACACATACACATTGTTTAATCGTATATTAAGGGAAATCCATTTGTCTAATAACCAATTAAGGTATCAATTAACGGCTGTTCAATACAAATTGTCCACTCACGTGGGTCGTGGGTGTCAGTGCTCGAGACCAATTATCTCATTAACGCGAACAAGTTGCACTCATTTTGACCCTAAGTGATAATTATAATTCTGCATCCTGCGTAATAACTCTGTAGCAAGCTCGTGAAATGTAGCGCGCTAGCGCTATCGTTGGGGTCTGCAGGCGCACTGAAAAGGTGCACCAAGAAGCGTTGGAGATGCGCAAGCTTGGAATGAGATCGAGAGACAGAAAGACGAGGAGCCACGTGGGTTATTAGATATCGCACTTTAATGGCATCACTCAAACTGGGAATACAAGTCAGTGGGGCTTGGGCAGGACCCGTCACGGCCGATGTTCAAGAGATAGTGACGGAGCGGCAGCCAAGGAATGGAACAGAAAGAGTCCGCAGAGGAAGGGGGAGATGGAGCTACTCTGGGTGGACTGTTAACGACGCAGAGGCGTGAGACATGACCGTCATCATCCAGCAGTGGATTGCGAATAGGGCTGTTACAAAATGTAACAGCTGTGGCGACCCGAGTTTGATTCCCGGCGCACGGCTACAATCAGTGGAGACTTGATATTCGTTGGAACCGGTGTACTCACAATGGGCCCCCCATCACTAATCAGCGCGGGTGGAGTATAGTCACAAACAGCGCCACATTCGCCACTAAGTGGCGGTGACGTCACCACGGTGCTTGTGCCAGGCCACGTGCACGTTGAGGCCAGTCACAACCCGCACAACCCGCACGACCCGCACGGCATGGGGGGGGTGGGGGTACCTTCACCCACCAGTGCCAACAGTCGTGTCAGTGGAGTGCCCTTGGCGAGGTGTTATTCACCCAGAGGGATTGATTTGTCACTGAAATTTGTTTATGTTGTTGTTTCGGGTCGCTGGTAGACCGGGAGGTACAGCACGCGACACCCGCACGAGGAGGTGTATACTAGATGTGGTGTGCAGGGTGCCCAACTAATGTCCGGGTCGCATACGCGGAAAGACCTGGCTAAATCTTCGTTCCTATAGAACTGGATGCTGTTGAATCTTGATTTGAAGCTTTCGTGACTGCAGGAATCCATACCATTTGGTTCTTTCGGTAAAGTCAACGTTTCGGGTGCAACACAAGCGTCCGTCATCAGGTGACGAACGCTTGTGTTGCGCCCGAAACGTGATTTATTTTATACCTACGTAACTTTACCGAAAGAACCAAAGAGTATATGGATGCTGTTGCTTTGGTGTAATGCAATCCAGAAGTCGCCCGCTCAATCTCCCAGCACGGCTCCACCCTATACCTGTTAACCATCATGGGACCTCCTTTGCCAGTACCAAAATATGACAATAGGTTTTCCCCTTTTTTCTGGCAACAAAAAAGGTGTTAAGATGTTAAAACACCAAACTGAAACCTTTTACAAGGAATCATGTCTGCATTAACCACAATACTTGTGGTCAGAATGCAAAAAAAACACTCCGATAATGATGCATTGTCTTCGAAATTGATTGGTCCACACCAGAGACAGCTTTCTTTCGAGTCTCATCTAAAACGATGTTAGACCAAAGGCTCAAAAGAAAGCTGTCTCTGGTGTGGACCAATCAGTTTCAAAGACAATGCATATATTATCAGTGTTTTTTGTTTGAATTCTGACCACAAGTATTGTAGTTAATGCGCACATGATTCCTTGTAAAAGGTTTCAGTTTGGTTGCTTTAACATCTTAACACCTGTTTTGTTGCCAGAAAAAAGGGGAAAACCTATTGTCACCTTTTAACCACCCAGCAATATGAAATGGGTGCGTCAGCCCCCCCCCCCCCCCCCCCCACAGCTCGCTCTCGGGGGGGCTGGCGCTTCTACGCGACTTGCGAGCTTCGTTATAAAGGCAACTGTTGTTGACAGTTAAGGTTGCCTTGTCGACCTTTTGTGTTGCCGCGACTTATTAAAACTGAATAGTTTCGGAAACAACACGTCTGCCACTTCCATGAAGTACTGCTTCGGGAAGTTTGGTGGAGTTTTTTTTTTACGATTTCGCGACTAAACGCAACTTATGGAAATGATGTAGGTTGGGTGATTTAAAAAAAAATCGCAGCTTGAACACGAATATGCATTCTATTTAGCTCAACTTTTATCGAACTTTTTTTTTACGGTTCTACTTCAAGCTTTTAAGCAAATCCAACGTTTTAAACGACTCCTCGATCGTTCAACCAATCGACCTGTCGACTTAAAAAAAAGACAACTCGACCTTCAAACTCTTCAATGCAATGGACTTTAAAGCCACATTTTTAAACGACTCAACTTTTAAACTCTTACCAACTTCTGGAAAAGCGGCTGCCGTAGAAGCAATGCTTCTTGAGAGTCAACGAAATCCGTGTTTTTTGTCTTCGTTATTCTGCTCTCCTGAACCGTCGGACCTTTTGTCACTGTTGGTGGGGGGGGGGGGGGTGCTGGATGGGGTGGGGGGTCAGTTTGCCCGGACTGGGGGGGCACGCGCTCCTCCGCGTTGTGCCCAGTCGCGTGACGGTGCAGCCCGGGACGGTGCAGCCCGGGTCGGTGCCGCGAGCCGCCAACTCCTCGCGGGAGAACGCCGCCTGGGATGGGTCGAGTCAGTGGAAGGGACTCGAGTCACGAGTGCCTAGCGATAGGGTTTAGTTCGTATTAGTGGTTGATCGGCTAGTTGGTTAGTGTTGAGGGTTGGGCTAATACTACTGGTTGGTTGATTAGTTATGGTTAATGTCAATAGTGGCACTTGTGAGTTAGGTTTAGGGCTAATACTAGTGGCTGGTTGACTAGTTGTTTAATATTATGGTTAAGGTCAATAATAGTGGCTGGTTGGCTACTTAGTGTACAAGTGGCTGGTTGGCTACATGGCTAGTGTTCAGGTTAAGGCTTGTACTAGTGGTTGGTTAGTGTTGGGTGTATGACTATAGTGCTAGTGACTGGTTGGTTATTTGGTTAGGGTTAGGACTAGTGGCTGGTTAGGTGGTTCGGATTTAGGCTATTTATAGTTACCGAGTTAAGGGTAGTAACTCAGTCGACTGCGACTACCATCACCTCGACTCGGTAACGTTCAATTATCACATCCAGTGACTTACACGAAATACCACGCATCACGATACATTTCGTTTTCTGAATTTATTTTGACCAATTCACAGCTCTGAGAATCTTTAATGAAAAAAAATGTCCGTGTCGCTGTGATGTGACGAACATTCACTCTCAGCGTTAGGGGCACGTGAAGTGCTGGACTCTACCGTGTGGGCGTCCAATTCACAGCTCTGAGAATCTTTAATTAAAAAAAATGTCCGTGTCGCTGATGTGACGAACATTCACTCTCAGCGTTAGGGGCACGTGAAGTGCTGGACTCTACTGTGTGGGCGTCCCTCGAAAGTAGTTGTGAGTGTCCACTTCCGTGGGCTGTTTTCTCACGCAGGGGGGGCCTTTCACTGCTCTCGAAAGAATTCCGAACGCGTTCCGCCTTCTCATGGCAGGAGCAATAAATAGCACAAACCGGGATAACATCTGGAGGAAAGACCAACTAATGTTTTAAAATGACAGTAAAAACCCACGTACGGTAATGCGATTATGTATGGCTCGGCTTGTTAGGCCGATGCAGGTTTAACTCCACTGCGTTCCAGGTTTGATATTTAACATGGAACCGAAATTCACAGCCCTAGTTAGGTTACATAAAAAATTAATCCTCCCGGCAATGCGATAAATTGTCGCGATTTTGGGTCATGATTTATAGATATAGTCTTTAACGTCTCACTTCTACTATGCGTCACGTTTTATCGCATTCTATCCTGTTATTGTTGCAGTATAAAGGAACAGACGTATGCATTGCATACATTCGCATATAATTAACCGTCAGACGTGCGATTCGATGCAGTGGTGTGGGGCATGAGATTCCAAGTTGGTTGCCCATGATTTACGTGCGTGCTTCTTTCCAAGTGAGATCTCGCATTGACGGGAAGAGGCTTGCCGAGGCGTACACGTAGATAAGATTCAACAAGTCACCCAATTCCATTCGAAGAGGCGCGTTCACAAGCACATTCGATGACAGGTCAAGGCTATCTTGAATTTCGGCGCCATCTGGTGATACCGGTAAGTAACTACACTTGCAATAGACATTCGGCGTGGCGATTCAAAGGGTGGGCGATCCTTCTGGCCCCTTGGGTCACGTACACGACCCACAGCTTCCATCTCACACGGCCCGTGACCCGTGGACCTTCCGCTTCTAAATGGCTCACACACGACATGTATCCCGACACCGCACGCATCGTAACCCCACTAAAAAGGGGCCACATTTTTACACCTGGCAAGTTTTTAATCACTTGTCACTCCCTGCGAGGGCTTCTCGCAGTGGCATGTGACCGAGGTGTGTTAACGAGTGGTTGCCCATCAAAGGTTGATGGACTTTCCGTACGGCCCTCGGTGATAAATATTCCCAACCCCTCCCCCCACCACGTGAAAGGGCTACCAGCTGAGAAAGTGTCAGTGGGCTGTGCTCTGACAGCGGCTGCCCTCTCGCGACCATCAAATAAAGTCAAGAAGAACCCTCCCCAAAAAAATTAAAACCTGTGGGTTAAAGCAAAACATTTTCTTAGCAGCCTTGCTTAAAAATGATTCGACACCTGGAAAACACAGCAACATTGCCATATACTGTAAACTTATCAAAATACCTCTTGAAAGTTATTGAGACTCAGTAAGGGTTTCCTAGATAAATACATATCATTTTCATAAATATACCCAAGTTTCATGAGTTACTGTTATCTGATATATACTGTATCGATTTATATAGCATCTTGTTCCAAGGCGCTTTAGAACAATCATACAATTGTACGTAAGATAGTGGTTGAAAGAGTGGGTTATTAAAAGTAGTGTAGTTACCGTGACAGAACAGGCAGGGAGTGGTTAAGAAGGGGTTGGGGTAGTGAGAGATAGTGAAAGGGGTTGGGGTACTGAAGGGGATTGGGGTAGGCTTGGTCGTAGCTGGGGTACAGGAAGTAGCAGTGGATGGGCTAGGCCAGGGGTCGGCAACCTGCGGCTCAGTAGCCACATGCAGCTCTTTAAAGGACTGCTTAGTGATGTTATGTAATAAGGACCGTTTCGTATTCGCATTGCATTGAAATAGCATGCGAATACCGATTTAGAACAAAAGTCTATTCTCGTTATTTTGGTTGCCGACCCCGGGGCTAGGGAGAAGAGATGGGGGTTTAAAGCAGGTTAGTGAAGATGAGTGTTTCATTAGGGAAGGCTCGACTTGAAAGGTCAGGGCATGTGTTAAGAGAGAAAGCTGCTGCAATGAGAGGGGCTATGAGATGGAAGGTTGCCTTGGGACGAGAGGTGATGGCGGACGCGACTTGAGAAGGGGCAGAGATAAACTTCATAAGACAATTTGAGCAGCCAGTCCTATGCAATGGCACTTTTTAGAATTCAAATGATCCCAAAATGTGCTTCATGAAAATGTATTCAGCTGGCACCTTGATTCAAATAATCTAAAATGTAACGTTATGAAAGTGTAATTGGGTTGCCACGTTAATGAGTTGCGTTTCATGACTGCCCAAATCCATTCGTGGAAAGTTAAAAACTTCACTGACCAGATACCACACATGCTACTCCAGTTTAACTTCACTGGAGAAAACTACACATCTAATAAAGGATAACTCTACAGGACTTGTTTTTCTGGAATCTTTATATTCTTGGGTTTTTCGGTAAAGTCACGTAGATAGATTCAAAGAAAATAACAAAAATAACAAACTACGTTTTGATTGCAACACAAGCAATCGTCTCATTTTTTCTCCCGATGACAATGGCTTGTGCTGCGATCGAAACGTCTTAGTTTTTAGTATTTTTTTTGTTATTTTCTTTGAACCTATCTACGTGACTTTAACGAAAGACCCAATGATATGAATTCCTGCAGTCACGAAAGCTTTAAGTCAAGATTTCTGGAATCTGTTTAAGAAAATATATTTACATGTTCATACATGAACCCATACCTTTAATGTATCCAATACTTGCCATCATTCTAAAATATGAAATGCCTCCCAAGGCATGCTAACATGCCACCAAACACGATGGTTGGTTATTCAAACGTGATCCTAGTCAAGTGTGTGGCATGTAAACTCCACTACGAGAACGAAATTTAAAAAAAATTTATTACTAAAACTGACATTTCACACATCATTGCAAACTGGACTCCGGGAACTTAAAATTACTTTTTCAGAACATTCCACATCCTTTCCAAATCAGCTCCTGCAGTACAAATCAGACTTACCATCAAAATAACTTAGATCAAATGAGGGATCGGTCATTTAACAATGGGGAGGAAAAGAGCCATGGCTGCGATTTTAAAACCAAAGCTCACGAGGGAATCTTCCACCGCATGCGTAACATTCAGGTTGCAGCAAACAGGACATCTACATTTGAAGCACGGTCGAAAATATCCCCCGCGACACACATGGTGTGGCAAGGCCTTTAGCCAGCAGTGGATTGACAAAGGGCTGTAACGCGTACAATGGGGCAAGGTGAACGGCTAGAATTGACCAACAGAATGCTTTAAGTCCACTGGAGGTTATTTTTGTCATACCACGTCATCCTACGTTTCAACATAGACCAACGTGCGGCAGACACGAGGCCGTTTTCTCGCTCCCCCCCCACCCCAGCGACTCATTTGAAAAATGCCACCACCTCGGCTGCAGCTGCGCGCAAAAGTTCTGGGGATGCCTGCTGGGACGTCAGAGCCGTGAGCCCCGTGACGTCACGAGAAATGCAATTAGCATTCGGGTCGACTCTGCTTTAAGCGAAACATGCTGGGAGTGCTCCACTTACATTATGAGACCTCCTTTGCCAGTAACAAGATATAGTAATAGGTTTTACCCTTTTAACTGGCACAAAAACTGACACCTTTATTCAAGGCATCATGTTTGCAATAACCACAATACAAGCAGTCAAAGAGTTCTCTTTTGTTTGCATTTTGACTGCATGTGTTGTGGTTAATTGCAAACATGATGCCTTGAATAAAGGTGTCAATTTTTGTGCCAGTTAAAAGGGTAAAACCTATTACTAGTGCTCCACTTCACCGTTTTTTCGTGTTCATCATCAGTCTTTTAAGGTGTCCACACCCTGCACATTTGATGGCAATTCCCAAGCAGAGAAAAGTTAATTATGCAAATTATTTCATATATATTGCACAGCACGTCACTGCAGTGGAAAGGAATGTTAATATTTTGCGGCATTAACTGTTAGGTATGTGTATGTATGTATTACGTATGTATGTAGAACCTCCTTTGCACCGTACGTAGCCAACCATGAGAATCTAAGGTGCGGACAGCAGTTAGGTGTTAAGTTTGCATATTGTCATGCTGCACTAAAATTATAATGCAGTTGTGCAATGAGATGTAAATACAAGCTGTGTGGTATAGCCCATCACCATTAGCGGCAATCCGTAGCTTCTGCAGGATTTATTGTGAAAAGTCCTTGCATGGGGGAGTAATTTATTGTTCATTAACAATTAAAAACCACACCCACCGACTTACATGGGAGGGCCCTGATATATCCGACGGCAAGAGTAAAAAAAATAATCTACGTTATCGAAGCTACAACCCCAATGTACATTAACGGTTTAAAAATAAATGTTTAACAAATAAACACAATCCTGTTTCCAATGCATCGCCAATAAACTGTAAATTACATTTTATTACGATTGTTGGCGAGGTTAATAAGCTATTGAATCGCATTACTAACATCTCTTTTAAACGCAAATTAAAGTCTGCAATTAACTTTCTCGTCTCAGAAAAATCTAGTCCAAATACGTCATCAATTTCTGAGGTGTTTTGAGGTCAGTTGGCACACGATGCCTAACGCTTCGCCTCGCGTGCTGAGACCTTCGCTTCCATGACGGCAAAACGTCAAGAAACCGAGCAGAGCGACATGCGGTACGATCCGAAAACACTTCGTTAAGCAACGCAGCGAAAAACGGCGAAAATCTACAGTAGCTGCGCAGACTAAGTTGGCCGTGTACGGGAGATTCAAGGTCACCACCGCTGGCTGAAGGAAACGCATAAGCTTGCGTCGAGGTCTTTGTGGGGTGGGAGGGGAGCGGTCGCGTTGCAGGCACGGGTGAGATGGTGATGGGTGAGATGGTGTTGTACGAGGGTATGGGGCGACGGGGAGCAAAGGGAGGACGGGGAGACTCAGACGTTTTTGTCGATGCGCACGTCGATTTCACGCCCGTTGATGCGAATGCCGTTCAACATGTGGCAGGCCTTCTCAGCGGCCTCGGGCGAATCGAACCGCACCGTGCCGCAGCCCTTCGACCGCCCGTTCTCCTTCTTGATGTCCGCAAACATCACCTGGCCTGTGGAGAATCGGCGGGGGGGGGGGGGAAGAATTTCAAACACGCAAATTGCATTCGTGGGGACTCTGTAACGCCAACAGGAGCCATTCATTAACCCATCCCTCCGATACGTTTCCGGGTTGTGTTGCGCCCGGCATTATGTCCCCGACGTTTCGGAACACGTGGTACAACCCAAAAACAGAGTGGAGAGCAAGACAACACAATCAGAAAAATGTACGCATCTGGTGTTGTGTTACCGAGATTGAGATGTTAAAAATCAAGAGACATTGGGGAGAATGTGAAAGTCTTGAACAAGGGTCTTACCGCACTGGCTGAAGGTCTCCTTTAATTTTTGCCAACTCAAGTCAAAGGCCAGCTGTGGAGGAGAGATAAACACGGTTACAGTCACTTTACTCATCATATACATTAATATCTCGCGAAAAGCATCAGGGTTAAGAATCCGTTTTATGACATGACCGTTAAATGCATAATAATTACAATGAATTCATATCTCAGGGAATGGAGTCGGTGTCCTAATTTTGAGCGAGTGGCAGTCTTACATTTCAGCACTGTTCATCGCTTGGACAGATATGTAGGTGTTTCTATAATCCACTTGTTGTTTTCGACGCCCCTAAATACAATTAGAAATACCGAAGCCAGCATTAAACCAGCACCGCTCGCTCGTTCTCAATCGCTGCCGCTACTGCGCAACGTACATTCCTGACGAAGATCTGGCACCCGCGGCGGTCCATGCGGTCGAGCGGCATGCCCCCAAGCCCGCTGGCGCCCATGTTGCCCGCACCGCCTCCGTAGCCATCCCTGTCGCGGGGCAGGCCGTAGATCCCGGCACCACCGCCAGCCCCGGAACCGCGATCCATGTCCAGCACCGCGCCCAAGCCGTGGCCGTGGTGGCCCATGCCGGGGCCGCCACCGCCACCACCGCCAACGTTGCCCATGCTGCCCAGGCGATCCATGGAGCTGCCGATGCCGCCCAGGCCCATGCCGCCCATGCCTAGACCTGTGTTCGATTGGGGGGTGGGAATAAGGTGGGATATGTGGCACGCAAGTTAATTATCTTGGGGAGTTTTCTTTCTGGCATCACACCGACACCATGTCCCACTTCCATGTTCACCAATCTTCCCCCTCGCCGTTCAAATACAAATAGGGTTGGTTCACTCATTCTAACACTCCCCTGAAATTATTAGAAATTGTAAATGAGGCAGAATGGTAAACAAAGTAGTAGTAATAATATATGCAAAAGGTGACAGCGAAAGGTGGGTGGACTTGTGAATCAGTCACGTATATACACGCTGCATGTGCCCGATGATTGGTAAACACATCTAAATTGGACACAAAGGCGAAAGCTCGTATATGTGCACCTAACTGTTGCAAATGACAAGATGACAGATTCAACATAAGATCATTAAGATATTAATTTGACGGTGCTCTCTGGATCACATGGAACAAATTGACCAATTACCAGACATATGCAGTGTGTACAAACTTCGTTTGTAATTGGAATTGAGTCAAGTGGCAAATATGCAAAGGACGCTTGCAACAATTTCAGCCCCTCGTGATTCCATGATTTGGCGTAATTCAAGGTCACCATTCAATATTGAATACAAACATGTGGAAAATCGTGACGTTAGTATCAGCAGGGGTCATGTAAATATAATGAAGGTACATGTGAAACTAAAATGACTGATTTTTACACGCGTCATTCAATGCACGTATTACGAGTGAAGGAGAATTTTAATTGTGAATTGATGCATTGTTACACCCCTAATGGACAGGCGTAAAAAAAATGAGTCGTGAGGAATGGCATTTGGAAACCCCTGCTTTGACAGCATAAAGTGGAGGAAGTTTTTTCAAGGTCACGTAAGGAGAGGGAATCTTGGCAGACTTGCTCCAACAGGCCCAAACAAGTTTGAGCAGGTTGTGCTCCGCGAATACACAATATAATTGATAACAGTAGGGCTAAGCGCCCTTGGTGTTTGTAGACAGCACCCTTGATGAGTCGAGGCGAAGCCAAATTGTGCTTTAATGGTTGAAATTATGCCTTTGATGAAATACTGATTGCAATTAAAAAAATGCTGATAAAATTTGGCTTCAATGAGTATTTCTACAGTTTATTGCCATATAAAACATGGATATTTACACCCACAAATCAATGCATATATTAAGCCTGAGAATCAATCCTATGGATGAATCCAGGTATCATTACACCACCGAATATGAATAGGTTCATCGCGTATGACTAAAAGTACCCAAATTACAGCCAATTGGTAATCCACTGCCGGATGATGGTTACCACCACATCGTATCAACCGCGGAGGTTATTTGACCATACTTCACTATGCCAGTTGGGGCAGGTTGAAAGGGAATGCCTTTCGTGGAAGCGAAAGCACACGAGGGTTTTGCCCGGGGGAAATAAACTCCACACGTCACCGAGACTGGGCAACGCGTGGAGGGGTGCGACATAGCGGGCTACACGTACCACCCATCCCCGCTCCCATTGGCACCATGTTGCCTCCCATGTGACCGATCCCTGAGGAGCCCGAACCCATGGATCCGACTCCCATGCCGGCGCCACCCATGCCCACGGCGCCCATCCCGCCGCCTGGAGGAGGGACGCGCAAGACAAAGGGAATACAACGATCACAACACGCAGCCACCCATCCGGATCTCTGGAGCGTGTAAACGTGATGGCATCCAATGGCACTGTACAGACACAGTAAGTGCGGGTTATTTTATAGAGAGGCGGTCCAGTCATAGGCAGAGGAAAATTAAAAAAGGAAAGGTCTCGAGCCTGAAATCTGAAACGGAGGCAGAGGGATTCGACAGCACGGACAGCTGGAGTCAGGGAGGACCACACTGTGGAGGCAACAAAGGAGTATGAACCACCTCTGACAGAGTGACGGTCGACTGTGGGGCATCAACAGCTCTTGGTTGCTGGAACAGTGTCTGGATGGGAGCAGAGTGCAATGGGAGGGGAGGTGTAAGAACGTGAATGGAGGGAAAGAGAGAGAGGGGGAGAGGTAGGTAGGCAAGGAGGTGCGAGAGTCCATGGAGAATCTTGACGATGGCGGGCACCATCCTGAAATTGATCGGGCATTAGGATTGGAAGCCAGTGGAGGGGGACTGGAGCGTGGAGGTGTCATGGTCTCATTTGCAGATGCGGGCGACAAATTAGACCGCGGCATTTTTTGAGACAAGAGATTTGGGGAAGCCATGAAATAAAGGGAGTCAGTCAAGTCAGGGCATGACGACGGCATGGACGAGGATCTCGGCGGCAGCAGCAGCAGCAGGGGTCATAAGGCTAAGGGCAGCTACAGGAGCTGTGCAATCACTAACATCTTGTCCCACTTAGGGGGCAAGATGTGACATCGACATTCGCTGGCAAGATACGTTTTAAGGCATGTAACAATTCGCCTCACCCCCGCACGACTTGAGGAATTGTCAATTTGATATAAGAATCCATTTGTCGCATTACAACTGTCTTGCTTGTGTCGTCTCTATGTTCTGTCTCATTTTATCAATAAGCAAAATGTAGCATTGGCATATGCGCATAAACAGTAAATATTCTATTCTGACATACGCAAAGCACAAGCAGCACACTCTTGAATTCAACATTTGCTTTAAAATGTTGCTGCATTCATCACAAATAGCCCGCAGAGTACTACAATTAAATATGTTAAGTCTTACGCAGCAGCTCGGTTAAGTGTAATTGTACATGTGTTGCCGTCACACCAGTGCCATCCTCACCCATGCCACCACTACTGCCATAGCCTCGGTTCATTCCGAGGTCCCTGTCAAAAACCATGTTGGACTTGTATGAATCTGGGAAAAAGTGCACAACAAAAAACATTAAAAAGGAATGGGGTTGAATATGCTATACCATCACTGTCATTTATAGCCGACAACAATCGTTTCGGTTCCCACAATCCCACACGGGCGATTCCTGCAATTCAAAATGAATGGGAATCTCACAGGGCGTTTGCCTTGAAAGATTATCTTGTGAATCGGACTTAAATAAATACGCTTTTGACGATGTGTAGCTTGGGCAAGTCCGAATGGGTAAGTCCTGTGTATAGCGAGTGGCAGTCGCGGCGGTCCCCAGTGGCCGTTTCGGTGGAAGACCCCGATAGTAGCCAGGTGGTACCCAACCAAAATCGCCATTCCAATTAATTACATAAGCATCGGCCATACATTTCAATGGCGATTCCACGAAACCAACTAGGCCCCACAAAATAAGCCCTCCCCCCGTCCTGCCTTGAATGCCACATTGGGTTTGGTGTGAATTCGAACCAGAATCAGCCTATGTATTTATACTAGAGGAATCCGATGAGCTATAAAGCTCTTTTTCACAGATGTTCAGTATGGGCAGAATCAATTCTGTGCACCAAGCATCAGCCAAACGTTCAAATCCAGTTTCTTGTCAATACCAGCCAGCTGGTATCAACTTAGATTCCAGCTGGCCAGTATAAACACCAATTTGTAGGTCACCGGTATGAACCAGAATTTTCACCAAAACATATGGCCCATGTCGATGTTAAGCATTTCAATGGTTAATTTGATCTATAGCAGCCAGCTAGAATCATGGTCGATTCCACCTGGACAAGAGACACCCAATTTCAGCTAGTTGATACCAGCCAACCAACATTTGCAAGAATCGCAATTGAAATGTATTGACAAGGCATTGGCCATGTGTTTTAATGTTGATTCCATGTGACGAGCAGAGACCCACAGATCCTGCCATCGTACCTGAATATCAAGCCGAGCTCCTCCACACCCTCTCGTCACGATGCCACAATTCTACAAATCCCATGAGGAACCGTATTCCATCCAAGGAATGTAACCGATGATTCCAGGCTAGGAAACATGAGACTATACCAAAGCGTAGCGGTCTCTAAGAACACCCGTGACCGATTGTTTTAGCTCACCTCCCATGCCGAGGCCTGTGCCAGTCGGCAAACTGCTAGGCATGTTGCTGCCCATGCCACCCCGGTAGGCATCCATGCCACCCATTCCTGCGGGAGACAACGGGTTGTAGTCGACACTCAGAAGGATTCTGTTTGCTGTCGAGGTTATTTACACATTAGAAATGAAAGTACAGAAGATGTTTGAATATCACAGGTTTATCGCTCACGATCTCAACCTGTCGCGGGCAACTTCTATCAATTATAGCTATCGCTCGGGTTAGTTTTCGTATTTCTCGGGTATGCTGTACCCAGAAGTAACATATCATTAGCGGGTAGCGTGGTGCGGCGCAGGGGAGGGACACGAGGCAGTCAGTGGCACCACCGTAACCTTTACAGTGCAAGCAGACAGACCCCACCCCGCCCCCTGTATAGCCTATTACCAGACTGTTGCGAGCAAGTGCTGTTTGCGAACACCTATGAAGGCCGGCATGGCACACGAGGGGGTGGGTGGCCAACACCACGCCCGGCCGCCTATGTCTCACCAGTGGCGACATGTACACATCGCACCAGGTGCTCATTTGAGGCCGAGACGACATAAGGGAGGTCCAGGACAGATTCAGATAATCGTCACTGGTGTTGGACGTGAGCGGGAATGGAACTTGGGTTGCCAGGTTCATTGCGCAGCACGTTAACCATAGCACTACCGTTCCCACTCGTGGAAAAACGCACGCGCCCACTTTGGATCATCGTTGCTAAGTACAGTATTTATTCAGTATGTGTACTGCTATTTATTGTTGAGGAATGTTTTTTCATAGATTGTTTACATGTTTATTTAATATTCTTGGTTCTTTCGGAAAAGTCACGTAGAAGGGAAACAATAAAATAATAAAAATATAAAACAATAAAATTCTCACGACGTTTCGACTGCAACACAAGCAATCATCATCAGGTGTGAAAACCACAGCAATATTTTTTTTTTAAAGTGGCGGGTTTTTTTAACATTAGCACCATGGAGAGCGATTTGGCAGTTATTCAGATGGACGGGTCCATCTATGTTTGGAAAAGAGGAGGGGGGAGACGAAAATAATGGATGCGGTCTGAAAGCCACCGTAAGCGTGAACAATCAATTAAGACCCGAAATGGTTGATCAAATCCTTCCAATGATTGCTAAGCCAGAATCCATCTTCTCGGTTGAAATTGTCTCTGTGTTTGTATATATGGATAGCCTCATGAACGAATCTCTCATGGTAGCCAGATGGCTTGCAGAGAACCTCTGTCTTGGAGAAGTCAATGTCATGTGAGCCTACTGAATTATAACAGTGATCTGCCACGGCCGAGGTGTTGGTCCTACCGTGTTTTAGGTCTGCTTTGTGTTCACGAATGCGGTCCGAGACATCTTTTACAGACGGAACCAGATCACGGATTTTATGTAATGTGTTGAATCGGACCTGGATCTTGTGTTTATTCAAGATTTTGGAGATCTGTTTTGTGATCCCCGCAATGTAGGGTAAAGTGATGGTTTTGAAAGGCTCCTCAAGAAGGTCCTTCTTCATGGTTGGAGTGATAGCTTTGTAGATTGTGTAGTCGGAGTAACCATTAGCCTTAAGAGCTTGGTGTACGTGCATGAGTTCACTGGCAATGTGTTCCTGGTCGGATATGCATTGAGCTCTATGGTGGACAGTTTTGATGAGGGAATTCTTCTGGGTTGCATGGTGGTGAGAATCCAGTTTCAGGTAAGCATCCGTATGGGTAGCTTTCCTGTAGACAGAGTGGCTCATTGAACCATCAGGTCTCTTTTTTATTAGGACATCCAATAAAGGTAGCTTGCCATCTTTCTGGAAAAATTTGAGACTGATGCCATCCAGACTGCCACTCTGCACCCAACCTTATGGAAGAGGTACGTGGATGACACTTTTGTCATCTGGCCACATGGCCGGCCTGCTCTAGACCATTTCCTCGACCACATCAATTCCATACACCCAGCCATCAGATTTACCATGGAAGTCGAAAAAGATGGCAAGCTACCTTTTTTGGATGTCCTAATAAAAGAGACCTGATGGTTCAATGAGCCACTCCGTCTACAGGAAAGCTACCCATACGGATGCTTACCTGAAACCGGATTCCCACCACCATCCATCCCAGAAGAATTCCCTCATCAAGACTCTGCACCATAGAGCCCAATGCATATCCGACCAGCAACACAGCCAGTGAACTCAAGCACGTACACCAAGCTCTTAAGGCTAATGGTTACTCCGACTACACAATCCGCAAAGCTATCACTCCAACCATGAAGCAGGACCCTCTTGAGGAGCCATTCAAAACCATCACTTTACCCTACATTGCGGGGATCACAAAAAAGATCTCCAAAATTTTGAATAAACACAAGATCCAGGTCTGATTCAACACATTACATAAAATCCGTGATCTGGTTCCGTCTGTAAAAGATGTGATTCCAGACACACAGTACCGTGGCGTCTACAAACTAAGTTGCCTCTGTGGTAGTAGTTACATTGGAGAAACCAAACACATGTCTCAGACAGCATCCGTGAACACAAAGCAGACCTTAAACACGGTAGGACCAACACCTCGGCCGTGGCAAATCACTGTTATAATTCAGTAGGCTCACATGACATTGACTTCTCCAAGACAGAGGTTCTCTGCAAGCCATCTGGCTACCATGAGAGATTAGTTCATGAGGCTATCCACATATACAAACACAGAGACAATTTCAACCGAGAAGATGGATTCTGGCTTAGCAATCATTGGAAGGATTTGATAAACCATTTCGGGTCTTAAGTGATTGTTCACGCTTACGGTGGCTTTCAGACCGCATCCATTATTTCATCTCCCCCCTCCACTTTTCCGAACATAGATGGACTCGTTCATCTGAATAACTGCCAAATCGCTCTCAGTGGTGCTAACGTTAAAAAAAACGCCACTTTTTTCAAATTTTCTTGCTGTTTTTCACACCTGATGATGATTGCTTGTGTTTCAGTCGGAACGTCATGAGAATTTTATTGTTTTTATATTTTTATGATTTCCCTTCTACGTGACTTTACCGAAAGAACCAAGAATATAAATCCCTGCAGTCACGAAATCTTTAAATCAAAAATGTTTATTGCAATTACTTAGTTTGGAGTTTATTTTGCATGCATTACAGTTATTATTTCAATTGTAATGTCTATTTTTGGTTGCCTGTACCTAGCCCCCATTATATAGGTAGGTATTGAATGTCGCGGGTTTTTTGCTTTCGCGGTACTTTCCAAGACGGTAACCCCCATTAATATTCAAGGGTCTCTTATCCTGAATGTCAAGTATTAACATAAACTAGTTTTGCTGTGTTCGAGCTTCTACGTAAGTTTTGGCAAATCCTGTGTGCATCTCATGCTGCCCCCTCACCACCCGGATACCACCGACAATCAATTATTAATTTTCAAACAATCTTAAGCGTGTATCAGAAACCAAATAATATATTTTAAGTGATGTTTACGCAAAGCGTTTCAAAAAGAAGTGATGCAAATATAGATACATGGCTGGTTATCGACTGATTAAAGAATGGCAGCCAAAGGTCATATGCCCAAGATAATAGAGATTGAATGACAAAAGTGCACAGCAGTTAGAACGAAAGAACATGAAAGATGTCTACTGCTTGGGGAGAACTTCCTCCAGCAGCCTAGATTGTGCCGCCGCTGTTGCCGATGATGGCGAAAGTGGTTTGTTGCATGGAATGCCAGTGGTTGCGAGTCAGCAAATGTGCGATGCCTCACCCCCAAGCTGACCCAAGCCGCCTGCATTACCCATGCCACCCAGGCCGCCGCCATAGCCTCCTCCACCAGAGCCAGAGCCCCCACCAAGGCCGCCCATCCTGTCCATGGCTCCATACCCGGGGCTAGAGTCAAGGCCTCCTCGAATAAAAAAACAGGCAAGCAAACGATGCATTGCAACAGTTGCAACGTGACACCGAACACACGATGGACCAAAATTTAATTAACCGAGATGAACATGCATATGGTGGTTGTCCTCAACTCCGGTTCGGGTGAGCTGATCATCCCACAAAGCAATAAATTAATAGATGACCTCCCCTGGCAATTGTGTTGTGTCAGGCCCATCTACCCACCCCACACTCCATCATTCACTCACTCACTGAAATATAAATTCCATTTCCTGGCCACCATTATAAAGTCCAGCATATTTTGGATGTAAAAAAATATATAGAATATTTATTTATTTAGCGTTTTACTAAAATGGACAATTCATTGGCAGTCTATGACTAAATCAAACGAAATTCGCTCGGTCTTCTCAGACATCGGAAGCCAAGCGAAGTTGAGGCCCGAATAGTGGTTTAAATCGGTGAACAAAATGCGCAACATTTTGTTATAAGCTACTGCAGGGCAACAGGGTGGGCAGCAGATAGTGCAGCAAAATGCATTGTGCGTATACACTCCTACATCTATGCTCCCTTGCCTTCACCAACCCGTACCAACCAGCCTGACAGTATGGTCAATTAACTTACATGACCCGAATGGCGATGGGGGACCTCCTCACCCAGTAGTGCATTTACAAAAGGGCTTCACATTTACATATTACTTATTAACAGTTGACAATGTTGTTTCAGCCACCGAGACATAACACCAGTATGCGTGTGCACAGGTACGCGCGAGTGTGGTTCCTCACCTGCAGGCCCAGCACTTCCCATGGAGCCAATCCGAGTCGCGTCAATCGGTTGACCTCCGGGACCCAGGCCCATGCCAATTCCGCCAAGCCCATCTGCGAACACACACAGCATGTGCACACACGTGCGCTGATAAGACTGTTGAAATTGAAAACGGTCCAGAGTTCATCTACACGCAAATTTCTGCAAGAAAACATGGGTTCAAATAAAAGGCCCATAGACCAGGGTGTGTTCGACATGTGAAACAGGCACTTGTCTGTGCATTGTTTTATATCTTTATTGTTGTATTTGGAGGGAAAATGTGAGCAAGGCTTTCTGCATAAAGAGCAAAGACGAATGATTCGTATGACCGCTGTAATGACACATCAGTTCAGTATACCCGCTCCAATGCTGCGAAATGTGTGGCATGCATGATACAAACAGCACCGCCACAGATATAACTAAGAAAACACAACGGAAAATACACACGCAATTTCCCAGGTGTTTGCGCACCTGGCTTTTTCCAATTAACACAGGTACATACGGGGAAGCTGTGCTTGCTTGTCAGCTGGGAGGAAGTCGTCCTTGGGCAGCGAGCGGTCATCCTAACAGAGGAAAAATTATAACCTATCGTGAGCCATTGTGTATCGCAGCTGGTTAAAGTACACGTGACAAAGCAGAAAATAATACAAGGACTGTATAATGCTATGTAATGCTTTCAAACGAGCTTTTGTCCCTCTTAAAATATTTAATAATCGATAATATTGCCTTTTAAGCCACACGTGTTGATATCACACATGCCATGAGTACGTTATGGGCAGGGGCGAGTGTCCACATGTCGAAGTCATTTCTTTATATGAAAAGGCGTGTCCCATAATCGCCGTTTTGAATCACGCATTAGCCTGCCCAGTTTTCTACAAGGAAAATGCCAAAGATGCACAAAACATTCAACAAAAAAATGCAATCAAGTCGAATCATCTTTACAAGATGTATCGTTGCAGATGTACAGCTAAAGAATGAATGTTTTCAAAACTTAGTTGAAAAGTGTTCATAAAAATTAAATAAAACTTACCATCTTAACATGCATCTGCCGCTCAAAAAGCAACTGACCGTTGAACATCGCTGGTAAAGAAGGTTAAGGAAAACACGGAGCAGCGCTAAGAATATCCAACACAGCCTCATCTTGCCATCAGTCTTCATATCACCTGCAATACTCATAATAGTCGCTTGCAGTTCAATGCGACCGTTTAGCACTCGCAACCTAAACGTCACACGAATAATAATTATATTTAAAGGATCAATTAATTTAAAAACTTGTTTTTGTTACACCTCATTTGTTCTGACCGTTTATCTCAAGGAAATGTTACGGTGCGAAGTTCAACATACACACACGTCAACATTTGAGGGTTAAGAAACCCCACCCAATACCAATATCCGCCATTCACCACTGAGGGTGAAGTCACCACGGTGCCTGTGCCAGGCCAGGTGCGCTTTGAGGCCATGTGAAGTGTCTTAAGGCTCGCTAACAGGAGGTCTCAGGACAGTCCCAGGAGCCATGGGTTGACTGACTGAGATGACTGGTAGATGCACCCCGACTGTCAACTTGCTGCATTTTAGCCACGCGGTGCTCCGCTCGTTGCGAGCGCTCCTCTGCCCTCCGTTGTTGCTGGAGGGCAACTCCCTCCAATTGCCCAGTAGCATCCTTCACAAGCCTCCTCCATAGAGGCCGATCTTGACAGCCACCACCACTACTACCTACAATGGAGCATGAAGCCCTGTTCCCTGCCCCGTGCCCATGCCGCGAGGGACGCTGTGAGAGGATACAGATGGCCTGCAGCGCCTCCACGGGCTGCTCGTAGATAATGACGCCCATGCCGCGGCTGCGGCCTTCTTTGTCCTCCTTGATCTCGGCGCGCTTCACCACCCCCGCCATGCCAAACACCTCCTTTATCTTCTTCCAGCCCACCTTGTAGTCCAACTGCAGAAGGGAGGGGTCGGTACATGCATTGGTCACAAGTCTAGACACAGTGCGCACAAACATATTTGGTGAAGCGTTGGCAATAATTCCAAAAAGGACATTCGTCAAAGGGTCTAGAAACACGATCGAGCTTCTCCGGCTCGGCATAGAATCAGATTATTTACTGGAGGTATCCGATGAGCTATAAAGCTCTTGGGGCACAGCCACTCTCAAAGCACCGGGTTATTTTTCCACTGCAAAAACGTAGCCGTGACAAATTTAATAGGTAAAGTGAATATTTGGTGCGCCACAAATGGTACCTTTTTCTAATTTGGAGCTCATGCCACCCATTCCAACATAGATCTCTTTTTGTGAATAACAGTTTCTCAGGGCAGCTAGGTAAGTTTAAACCTGTTTTGTCTGCAGGATTTGGGCAAGACACGAGTGAAATTGCTGGAAATTGTTTCCAGAGAGCTCAGAAACATTAAATGAATTGATACATGCCTAATAAACAGGCGCGAGACAGCGCACATGCGGTTCGTTGGGTTTATGGTAGCCGAGTGGGGGCATCTCCCGCAACTTACGTTTGTCACAAAGACCGTGGTGCCGAGGCGGCCCGACTGCAAGGCGTTAAGGAGCTCGGGCGGGATGTTGGGGTTGTTGCGCATGCTTATGGGGATGTTGACGGGGCCCCCACTGCCCGAGGACGGCAGCTCCGTACCCATCCCGGCGCCGGGCCCGCCCCCGCCCATGCCGGAATGGCCCCCCAGCGGTCCGCCCATGCCGGAGATGCTGCCCATGCCGCCCATGCCGCCGGGCCCATCCATGCCGCCCCTCATGCCCCCGCCGGGCCCCGACATGGGCATGGGGCCTCCCATGATGCCAGGTCCGCCCATCCCACTCATTCCACCCATCCCGCCCATCCCGCCCATGCCTCCGGGGCCTCCTATCCCTCCCATGCCTCCGGGGCCTCCCCCCATGCCGCCGGGGCCTCCCCCCATGCCGCCGGGGCCCCCCCCCATGCCGCCGGGGCCCCCCCCCATGCCGCCGGGGCCTCCCCCCATGCCGCCGGGGCCTCCTCCCATGCCGCCGGGGCCTCTGCCCATGGGTGGCCCCATCATCATCATGTCGTCATGCCTGGGACCCATGTTCCCGGCGGGGCCCATGCCGCCACCCATCTTCTGAAAGGCCCTGCGAGCCAGCTCCCCGTTGGGGTCCTGTAGAGATGCGCACATGCCGATTGACAAGGAGGCACACAAACTGTTTAACAGAGGGAGGTGGGGCCTTAAAAATGCATATATTGCTGTATCCTTCACATCAGGGCCCGATTGTCTTAAAATGAATTATATAAAACCCCATGTAAAATAACAAGGTTTAAAAAAATTAGTGCCCTACATTTGCATGTTGGGCAAGATTGATTTTGCACGCAGGAGAAAAATGGTGTACAGTAACACTCAGATTTACACCCTCCTGATTCACATACTTTTGCTATAATCTACAACTTATTTATGCCCAATCCTATTTTAAGCACCATGCACCTCGCCATAATGTACTCCAGATTTACGAACTTAGCCATTGAGCCCCAATGTTTTACGTTCCATGGCAAACATTCAGGTGCCAAATGCCCCGAGGCGCCCCCAAAAGTATCCCTGACTGGCTATAGCCCCCTTCATGCGCACTCCATTAATATTTTTCCCCCACACACCATATTGATGAGGACTATTTGTACAAGTGCAAACAATTTGTTTACGATTAACTAAAAATACATAGTATAACAAGGTAATATATCTTAATATATCAATAATATACACTTACTTTTCATACCGATGGTTGTACAGCATAGATGCACAATGGGTTACCAAGCAGCCCGTTTAGGTATTTGTACGTTACAATCCACCAAACATCCTTCGATTTAAGTACTTTCGATTTATGTTCTGGTTTTCAGAAACGCATCCTAGACGTAAACCGGGGTTAATGCCTGTACATGAAGAAAAGTCTGCATACGAGAGTTCAAGAACTCACTTGCTGTACTGCCACCTCTTAAGCCACGGTGCGACCCAGTGAGGGTTTGGAGTTTCACAAATCTACATGACACGCTGACCACCCCCCTTGCTTCCAAACCCCTGGAATAGGAAGTGCATCACCGTGCCCATTATGAACCCCACAGGCCAGGCCCTCCAACCCAAAGGAACACCAACCTCTTTGACATTGAGCGTGCGGCCATCAAGCAGGTGTTTGTTCATGATCTCAACAGCCTTCTTCACGTGGTCTACGTCCTTGAACTCCACGATGCTGCAAAACGCCACAGCAACGTCAATGTACAGGACAGAGCCCCGTGGCTCCGTGGTGCGTGGACAGTCGAGGCACTTTGTGCTCACGTGCGCAAACGCCGGTTCAGTAGCTAAATAAGAATGTTGAGGTCTCCTAGCCATAACAGAGCTCCAGGACAGTAGTTTTGCTATTCCTCCCTTGCAGGTGCACAAACTAGTGGTTTACTATGTCATCCATAGTTTGTAAATAGGCTGTAAACTGGAGCCATAACTTTTTTCTTCATAAATTGGTCACACAATGGTATGTCGAAAATATGGCGAGATGAATGATCTGTAACATTATTACATTTGCACTCTCTCCACACCCAGACAATCTTAAGATTAAACTAGCGTGAAAATAACCAATGCAGTCTAATAGTCCTAACATAATTAAAAAATGTCCCTTCATAACCTCATATTGTTGCCTGCTCAGAAAAAAGGTCCCGTCTTCATACTGTAAGCCAAATGTATATATTTTTTAATCACGACCTAGTATTAATAATGAAGGTGGCAAGTATTTTTGTTCATCCGTGTACATCAGTGCCAAGAGTCAATTCGTTTTTTGTTACGTGTGCTTCTCACCACCTTGGTTTTAGAGTCCTGTGGCCCAGTCTACAAAGAAACATACCGATTCCCTACCATGCGGTGTTACATTACAATCAACAATCCTTACCGTGCTCATCACGCAGCACCTGGTTCCCAATCCTTGAAACACCAACGTTCAAAAATAGGGGCAGACTGACCAGGGCATGAGATGTGATATATGCAAGCTATATTATACACAAATGGTGCTTATAAATTCTAGCTATGTGGGTTGACAGGAGATTCAAGGTTTGCTTTGTGGTGTAGGTGGCTTAGGGGGCTAAGACTCTTTCAAGGTGCTCGAGGTAATACCACTGATGTCCTGTGTTCAAATCTGGCCAGCCACATATGATTAAACCATGTTCAGGAGAAACAAGCTGATGGTCTAATCCTGGTCAGCAATTATTGGCTCCAAGAAACACAATATTAAATGTGATTTTTACATTGTTTTTTTTAGCCTGTGACAAACATCATTCAAGCAGAGTACGTAATAAAATGTAGCACCCCTGTGTAGACAAGAGGAAAATCATGCGAAATCGAATCCTTTCTTATGGCATAGACAATAACTGGAATATCATTATATGGTGGGGGGGAAGACATTTAATGCGTGCGGTGCGTATAAAACTCACCCGCATCCCTGTGGCAGGTATATAAATGGGAAAACGATAGTGGGGGGGACAGGAAGGAGGGGGACACAAATGAGAAAATTAAGACTTGCGGCACAGGCGAGAATCACGGGCAATCACCCACCCAAGGACTGCTGCAGACAATGAAAACTAAAACACAACGAACATTACACATGCACAATGACCTCTTTCAAGGGCAAATTCATTTTAAACTTTTGTATTTGCTTTTAGGAAAATGTACAGCTTTTCTTAGGAGTTAAATGCAATCAGAAAGCAACTTTATAAGAATAGAAATTATTCAACAATTTAATAATCAAATCAGGAAGACAATGATCAATTAGAAATCTGTGCTTTGATAAAAAATATAAATAGTACAGTTGAACCTGCTTAAACACTTGGAGCAAGGATGAGAAACCCTTTAAGGGCTAATTTTATATTTAAACAGGTGTTTAAATTGCACATTAAATGTATACAGCTCATTACTCACGTTGCTTACGATGTCATCAGGCCTACATTCAACATGGAGGTAAGGCAGCTCACGATACAGGAAAACCCACCTTTCTTGGTCATCCATTCACGGCTATGCACTACGAAATGACTGCGCAAGTTGCCTATCTGTGTAGAGATGAGGCTTATTTATGTGCAATGCAGGACAGTAATAAGCCGCAGGCATCTTCGAAAATGCATTGACAATAGTCAAGAGCAGACCAAGGCCACCCGATACCATAGATAGCAAAGATCTTACTCCATCACGAGAGAGAGAGATAATAGCCAGAGCTCCATAAAGCTGGTTCCACTGTACAGGAGTAATTCAAAACAACGCATTAATTCCAATTTGCTCTCAAGAGATCTGCTTCACCAACATGGAGTTCACCAGACAGTACTCAATCACAAGCAGATCACAGCTGCCAATTGCACCCAACCCCCCTCAACTCAAGAAAGCCTGTGACCATCAGCAGTTTCTGATAAGGGGGGGGGTGTATTCTTCCAAGCCTCAATTCATGGCTTTGCCCCCTACCTGCAGTACGCCGTTGTGCCACTTCCACGAAAAGCACCTTGTTTTTGACGTGTGCCACCAACGCTAGTCCATTCCAAATGTCGACAGCGCGCGTGAAACAGGGGCGTTCATGCCGAGTGTAGCGTTGACTTAAAAAATTAAGAACTTATTTCTCTAAATATCTTGAACCCGCTGTTGTTGACCAACTGAATGTTTTCTGCTCAGATGACTGGTCAGACAAGAGGACCAACTTCAGGATGAGAAAGTCACAATGTAACGAGGAAACATGAACTAATTTCCCACCGAGCAATACACTTTGTGGAAGGAAACTCACAATTTTGAGCAGAGATTTCTCTGCACTTACACGAAATGGCCCGTGAGTTACGGGAACACAATTCCCACTCGGTGCAATGAAGAGTAGTGAACCGACGCAACAAGGTGTAGAGGGGATAATAAAGTATATAAGAAGCTGCGATGGTTTCTGGATTACCCAGAGCAGCCACCACCACTTACCCTGGACTTTCCTTCTGCATCCAAAAACAGCTCCACGTATGTAACCTCACCCACTACAAACCAGATCCATCGGAGGAAAAGAGCCAGAGAGTAGCACACACGGACACATCAGCACCAAGCCACAGCCCTCTGCAGGCTTGGCTCAAGCTCGAGTAAAAAGTGGGCAGATAATGAATCACCTGGGGATGAGACAACTGTTCAGCCAAACGAGAAACCACCTCCGTAGCCCAGGGCCTGCCACTCAAGCGGAAAAACCAACTGAAGGCACGGGCGCTCATCGCTGCTGATGTCAAGTCACAGCATTGGCCACTTCTTTTTAACCCAGTTCTGTTCAGGTTAGTTTCACAAACAGCGAATCTACAATAATACAAATTCAGAGCCCCAAGATCAACAATAACTTTCAGGCGGTCACCAAGACCACAGAGGCCGTTTTACCCACCATCCCCATCATTTTTGAGATTCTTATACCTCAAAGAGAATCTCAAAGCAACCTTTGCAAATGGAGAAGTACAATGGTGACGCCGCTGATCCAATTAAGTGAAAAAGTTCACACAGGAAAACCCGACATAACAAAATAATGAAATCCTTGCTAACGTTCCATTATGAGCGAGTGGGAAGAAGGGATTATCAGTAGCCATCACATTGATTATAAACTGTCACAAGTGCCACTTTGGGAAGCAGAATGCCTGCAACACTCGACCACAACAACTGCAGTCCACCTGTAGGCAAAAAAAAGGCAATCATCCGTTACTTCTCGGAATGACAGCGTGCAAAAAGCAACCTTCCACCCCTCGGGGCCACCAGGCCCACCCACCCCACACACCTCACCACCACAATATCACTGCCAACAAACACCAAGTGGTCTTATTCGCAGCTCAGCAACAGAGCTGCTTACACCAACGTCAAACAAGACTTCCTCAACCACTGCCAAATCCAAACCCTGCTGCAGCTCAATAACACAGCACAACTGGTGGCTAATGTCTTTTTAAAACCCCTGCAGCATTAAACGTGGCACAAAAACCACAGCACGTCAACGCCCTCAAAAGGAACTGCGTCCACCACTTTGGGGGGAAGAGAGCTCAGAAATGGCCACTCCTGGAGTCTCTTTCCTGCCGAAGTCTAAGGGGATGTCAGTGCGTCGTCTGGTCACATCATTCCAGTCAGGGGCCATCGGGGGGATTGTGCAGTAGTAGCATCATCTGTCCCGCCGCACCTCTCTCGCGCATCAGGTCCTTGATCGACTGCCACTTCATCTCGTAGGGGATGTTGCTGATGTAGATGCGGTTGCCCGTGCTCCTGCGGTCCATGGTGCGCCCTCCACGGGGCCCACGGCCAAATGGCTCAAAGCGGTTCATGCGGTTGTACGGTTCGAAGCGGCCACCGCGACGCCCGCCGCGATCCTTTTTCGTGTCCTTCTGCACATCCTTCGACTTCTGGCTGCTGACGATAACAAAGGCAGTGGCGCACAAACAGAATGGTGATCAATAGAGAAGGAAATATCCCAAAAAAGAATACCACTTGACTATTAAATGCATAGACGTGTCAGAGATCCGGTGACATGTGCATGACAATGAAAATACATGATCTAGGAAACTATTTACAAAGGAAATTAGTTTTTTGGATTTGATTTCCTCTATTACAAACGAGTGAAGGGAAACATTCATCACCTGTTTACGGTAGTGAACCAGTGGTGTAAATTCTACATTCCTATGGTGAGGCACTTAACAATCAGACAACCACCCTACACTTCTCAAAACATTTTATTTCATTCATTGACTTTGTAAGGATGAATGGTGGAGTTAATATTAAATAGAAATTTAAATGCACAACCTGCCAATTTCGAGCTAAGCACACTTAGCAACTACTATAAATTTGTCCAAATTGAATCAACATAAAAATGCAAATTTTCGAAAAAAATTCCATAAGAATATAAGTTTCAAGCAATGCCCCTTCTTCATAGAGCATGAAAAGGGTCATTGCCCAAATTATAATCAAATTTATGAAAAAAATTAGGACAATGGTCTTGAGGAATGTGTTGAGTTTTTATTTTGTTATTGTGTTTGTGCACCACCGTAAATGCAGCATCATCAAAAAAATGCTCTTCATAATATTACATCAATTCATTTGCAGTTAAGGTAGAATGTAAAAGGAAAAACATTTGGGCGACAGACTCTTCGCCACCTCGAGTCCAGATGGACATTGCAAACACCGTATGGGTTTTAACTCATTCTGCTTGATGTGCCTTGCTTACGAATAAAACTACATTCGGCGAGTCATGACATCCATTTATTTTATTAAAGCAAAAGCTCTGTTTATTATCCGGCACTTGACCACCTGGAATGCTGTATTAACCGTCACGGACGGCAAAACAAATCTCCCTTAACTCATCCAGAAAACTGCGACAGCCATCCGGCTCATTACAGATCTGTCGTTTATGGTGGCGCTCGCGGCAGTCGGTACATACAGTACTCATGTGTATTGTACTCTTATTAAACGGCTACACTGCTTCTCAACAAACTTAGAATACTCGACAACCGACGAGCGAGTACCGCTGCAACAGTTTATTTCTCTTATACCGTAGTTAAAATTGCAGATTCGGTTTCTTTCATGAAATGTTTAATGTACTTGGAAAATTTGGTGAACCGGCATATTTGATTAATCGGCACCCTCCATTCCCCATGGATGCCTATTGAGAGTAGTCACTGGAGCTACGCCACTTTTAAATAATCTTGATTGAAAACTAACTTCTTGAGAACTGCTTTTTGTGTGTAGTTGGTCGTCCTACCCTCCTCACACCTCGGATTAGGGCGGTCGGCTACATACCGGTCAAAAGCTCAACACGCGTAACATAAATTTTGCTGTATGATTTTTGTTTATCGAGGAAAGCATTAGTCTCAAGAGTTTTTTTTAGGAGGATCCTACCAAGTTTTTGCATGCGGGGGCAATGCTTGTTAACTTATCAAATTTGGATCTTAACGCTAGAAGACGATGTGATATTTAACGTCTGCTGGGATGCAGACGGTATTTCATGGTAAATACACCGGCTGTAATAACCAGTGCGGCCGTTGGATTTGAACCGTAAATCACTGCAACAAGACGTGAACGCGGCGTGCCGATCTCGTCAAGGAGCATGACCCATCCACGCAAACTCCGGTCATCCTCGCAGCGGCTTTTGGCCAACCATCGAACAAAGGACCGCCACCGCATCGTGCGCTTTCCAAAGTGCGCTTCTGCGGCCCTCTGGAACGCTCTTCCTTCCGATATTTGGAAGCCACTGGAGCTGTGCACTTTTAAATTTGAATTGAAAACTAATTTCTTTAGAACTGATTTTGTTGTTTAGTTTCCCGTCCTTCCCCCGCAACTCCCGATTCGCACGGTTGTCTACGTACGGTGCGAAACGAGTTTCAACATATTGTACCATACCATCCCGTTGTCCACATTTAGAAGCAAAAATCGCTCTGGAAGGCTCTGTAGTAGTTTCAAATAGACGCTTCGCTTTCCACAACTCAATAATTGCTGAGATGACCGAGGATAAAGTAGGTTTAATTTTGAGAAGCCTTTTCCCAATGACTGTAAACCTCACAACCAATAGCTCACGCCTTACACACAACCATTTTACTAATTCAGTTGGACAAGGCCTTCTTCGCTACACGTTGCTCGTCGTATGGCGGATGAATGGTGCAGCAAATAGGTGCGCGTACATAGAGGTACAATACAACAAAGAATCCTGCTGCACCGTCCTCTAATGCAACACAACTTCGACCCAAGCAGAAGTCTATAGCACATACAGTACAGCATTGTGAACGGTCGCCCGTCCAAGCTCAATAAAAAAATATTTAAATAGATGAGTGTAGTGTCTTATACTACATTTTGACTTTCGGCCCCAATGAGTTCTGGGAAGGTTTAATTGGCGGTATCCCGATTAAAACAAAACAGATTGAACATTCACGAAGAACGTTATCGTGGCCACTCTGAGCAAGTTAACAAATGCGTTTCCTCTCCATTCCCGCGTGTGGCAATGACATGGGAGATAATGCTTACATCGTGTTCCGCTCGCCACGAGAGTGCTTAGAGACCTCGTGCAGCTTTGCCGTGCCCCCGTTGAATGAGCGCACTCATTTCAACGGGGGGCATGCGGTTCATAAGTGTACATTGGGTTGCGAGACTGTTGCGTTCTCGTGTTGGCCCACCTGTTAATTCGCGCCGCCTTCAAAAAAAAACTAATGCCACAACCTTGGCGAAACGGACGCCGTCAATTCGCAACCAGATATAACCGACGAGAGGCAATTGTTGGCAATAGCCGCGCACGCGAGCGCCGGCTGCGAGGTAATTCGACTTGCGAAGACGAAGAACCACCACCACGCGTGTGCGTCTTGTGGCAATACCCAGACTAACAAGAGCGAGGAGGCATTTGGCGGCAAACGCGCGGCGACACGAGGGTGCCCACACGGCTGCGGGCCGCCGCCGCCACCCCCCACTCCTCGTGGCGCCACACGACGCGAGGCCCTCATTGACACCAGAGGGGGGGCCCTTCGTCGTGGCCGGGCGCGCTGCTCACCCGTTCTCCTTCACGTCCCTCGCTTTCGCCTCGTCCTTGGGGCCCGCGGCGGCGGCGGCGGAGGAGGCGGTGGTGGTGGCGGCGGCGGCGCCGGCCGTCGTGTCCGCATTGTCCGCCCCCTCCTTCTTCAGCGAGGTGTCGACGTCCGACATTCTGGCGACGTTTAAAGCGGAGCAAAGAGAGAGACGACGACGAGGAGGAGGACCACGAGGAGGACAACGAGGAGGAGGAAGTTGGAGCGCGAGGGCCGCAAAGCACAAGGGGAAGATGGCGCCGCCGTCTCCCGCCCAGCGGGAAATAAGCGAGCGGTCGTGACGTCACTTCCGGCGGGTGTGTTGGTGGCCATCTTGGTAAAGGAGAGGGGGTCATTGAACCCGCCGCCATCACCCGACAGCCGAATTTCGTTGAGGTTTTGTCACGTTAACAACACATAGGCGATCTAACAAAAACAACCCTATATTATGAAACAAAACATGCCAATTCGTTACATAGTACACCACGCCGGTTTGCTGGAGAGCAAATGCACAACATTTACAATCTGAGTACGGCATCATCAGGCGGACAGCCAGATTTGTGGTAGAAATCGTTCTTTAGATGGAGGGGTAGAGATGTGATGGCGTCACTTGTGAGCCCTTCACGCGCGAAGGGGGGTGGGATTAATATCAGTTCAGTTTTCATTTATTTTTGTATAGCCCTGTGAGCCATTCGGCTCTTGAATCGGGTGCAACCGCAACAAACAAAAACATGAACAAGAAAAACATCTTAAAAGTGATGAATGTATATAACTTACAATGGGTATCCACTGCCGGTTGGGTTATTCATATGGTAATCGACGTGCATTACTGGCGAAACGTCGTACTCAGATTGTAAATGTTGTGGCTTGGCTCTCTAACACACAAGCGGTGTGCTGTACTAGTAACGAATTGGCACGTTCTGTTTACGTGACAAACCTTACTGATTGGCTGTGTCGGGTGGTGGCGGGTTCAACGACACATGTACATATTTACGCGATCTAACCCAAAAGAAAAACCTATATTATGGATGATTATTAGTCGCGAAAGCCTCAGTGTTTAACTTGCTAAGGGGTGGCAGACTGCATACCTACAACATGGGACCTTTCTTGCCAGTATCAAATTATAAGAATAGTTTTTTTAATCCTTTCCAGCAATAAAACAGTTGCTAAGACAGAAACATCTTAACACCTGTTATATTGCTAATAATGGTAAAACCTATTCTGATAGACTGCATCCCTGCCAACGCATTAAGGGTTTCCACGTGAGATGACGTCACACCCATTTAATGTGCTGTTTCTCAATAACACCATGGTCTTAGAATGGAAGTGTGCAGTATATGTCTATTATGGAAGACGTTTCGGGTAAGGGGCCGTCCATAAATGACGTCACGCTATTTTGAACGATTTTCGACCCCCCCCCCCCACTTCGTCACACGGCGTCACAAAAAGTCAGACCCCCCTAAAATATGACGTCCCAAAGCCCTGCCCCCTCCCCAAAAATAAAACGCGCTTCAAATCGCTTTAAACTGTTGTCATTGTAGTGCGTATTTAATGTGGCGCTGCACTCTGATGTTGTAGGAGAAAACATTTATAAAAGTATATTTCATTAAGTAGAACGTGTTGTCTATATTTATTTAAAGTTGCGCATTTTGATGTGACGTCACATTTCTCACCCCCCCCCCCACACCTTCGTCACATATCGTCACAAATGTCTGACCCCCCCCCCCCCGCTAGGTGCGTGACGTCATTTATGGACGGCCCCTAACAGCTCCACTTCATTGCACCTTTTTGTTTAGAGAGGCCAGAGACACGGATTGGGAGATCTGCCCCCAAGTAAGATGGCCGCGCGAGCGTTGACTACCGACCGCGTGCCTCCACCCACGCACGTGCTCTGAATTCATTCATTCGCCGGCTCACGCCAACGTGCAGTCGAAGTGGAATTTTCTCCCATTGAAAAACAAAGAGAGTAAACGTATCAGTTTAACACGACTACCATTCTAAAAGTACCACTGTAATATTATCATCGGCCATGATCATCCATCACATGCAATATTCTCTTTAACCATCTTCTTACCTTTCTCAATTTATTAAGAACAAAATATTAACACTCATCCCCTGTATTGATTAAGTGGGGTTGTTGGGTTTGGTCGTGTAAAACAGTTCGTCGTCAAACCTCCATCCGATACAGCCAATTAATAAAAAGTGCCACGTCAACAAACGTGGCAAAATAAAAAAAATGGTTCAGCACACCGGTGATTTGGAGAGTAATCTTAACATTTAAATGAATATGAAGTTTCACTGCAAGAGTACATGGCTTCGTGCGGCGCCGTTTGTTGCTGGGGCCGCTTGTGTTGTTGGTCCCGTGTTCAAGCATCAGTTGATTTGGCTGCTTGTCCGTCGCTCCTCTCGACTACTACACCGGCCATCATCCCCTCCCGCGACGTGTCCTGCCCACGCCCAGCTGCTTTTCTTAAGTCAAATACCCCTCTACTATGCTGTAAACGTCCAATGCTGGGGCGTCAACGGTTCTAAAACTGCATGCCAACGTTCGCCCAACGTTGCATATTTACTGGGATGATGTCTCTTATTTTTGACTATTCTCTCTGAACCGCGTGCGACTGTCATGATATAATTCCAAACGTACACCTCTCCCTGATTCTTTGTGCACGTTTCCAACCTGCGAGTGCGCCTCTTTATTTCATAACTCTCTGATCAACGTTGGCGTATCAAGGTTTTTTTCTTTCTATTCTTGCGTATGGGAATATGTTCAGGGGCTAAATGCCAATGTCCAAGAACTGCTAGCCACGACAGGGCTTCAGGAGAGTGAAAGTTCGTGTCTTTTTGGGGGGGACAACACAGAGACACACAGTGTGTCTGTGTGTCTCTGTGTTGTCTCTCTCTGCTTGTCTCTGTGTTGTCTCTCTGCTTGTGTGTGTCTCTGTGTTATCTCTCTCTGTTTGTGTGTGTGTCTCTGTGTTGTCTCTCTGCTTGTGTGTCTGTGTGTCTCTGTGTTGTCTCTCTCTGCTTGTGTGTCTGTCTCTGTGTGTCTCTGTTATCTCTCTCTGCTTGTGTGTGTGTGTCTCTGTGTTGTCTCTCTGCTTGTGTGTGTCTGTGTGTCTTTGTGTTGTCTCTCTCTGCTTGTGTGTCTCTCTCTGTGTGTCTCTGTGTTATCTCTCTCTGCTTGTGTGTGTGTCTCTGTGTTGTCTCTCTGCTTGTGTGTGTCTCTGTGTGTCTCCCTCTGCTTGTGTGTCTGTCTGTGTGTCTCCGTGTCTGTGTTTTGTCTCTCTCTCAAATTTAGTTCTACCTGATGACGATTGCTTGTGTTGCAATCGAAACGTCGTATTCTATTATTTAATTTATTTTCTTTCTACGTGACTTTACCGAAAGAACCAAAAAGTAATTCCTTTCTTGTACTACTATGTTTTTGTATTGTTTATTGTTGTAGTGACGTTCTTACCCGCCCCTTCTGGACACCTGTGAAAAATAAGTAATATTAAAGCACGCTTTAATGAAATGTACCGTGCTAGTAATGGAAGAACTCCACAACTCCAGGAAGTGGCCCCGAAGCTTGCCACAGCGTAAGGGGACCGTGGTGATTTACAGCCAACGTTAGTTGAGCGTGGACAATTAGACGCAAGCCGAAACATCTCCATATATATAAAAGGCAAAGTTGTGATTGTGTGTCTGTTCAAAATGTTTAGCGTACTTCCCGACATGCAACAAACTTGAAATTTGCCATGTGGGTACTTTCCAGACTGTACACCATGCAAAAATTATAAAAATATACTTTTTTGGGTGGGGGGGAGGCTCAATAATGCATTCATTTTTTGCACGGCAAGTGAGCTGTGACGTCAAATCTGTCACGTGACTCTCGCATGTGGAAGCGTAACGCATTGTAGTGTAGTGGTTAGCGCGTTGTCTGTGTGTGTATCTGTGTGTCTGTGTATGTGTCTGTGGAGGGAGTGGTAGTGGTGAGCGCGCTGCGCTACGAACCCGGCGACCCGAGTTCGATTCACGGACACCACCGGTGACGATTATTTTAACCGGTCCTGGGCCTCCCCTAGGTCGACTCAGCCTCAAACGAGTAACTGTTGTGGTGTGAACATCGCCATTGGGGAGACAAAGGCGGCAAGGTGTGGTGAATCCAAGTCCCGGGCGAAGCCGGGTAGTACAGCTAGTAACAAATAAAAATAATGTTTTAAAATGTTTTTTTTTAATGATAGAATATAGTATTGTCATCAGTATGACATAAGTATACCAAGTTTTTAGTCGATACCACATTGGGAAGTGGGTTAAAATTGAGTTATAAGATTTGAGGATACAACAACAGTGAGTTAATAGAAAGCGTGTAATAATAATAAAAATAGCTCATCGGATTCCTCCAGTAGTAATGATTAAATAGCCGCTTTCTAAAGGCTTGTGTTTCTACTCTTCCCGAAAGCATTTTCAATGTCACGTCAAACACCGAAGCTGTGGTCTTGCGCCACTCCGCCTGTCTCCGACGTGGCTCCGGGGTGACGTCACCCTCTGGACGACGTGGCACGCGTGACGTCCCCATCGCCGATGACGTCACGTCCCCCCGCTAAGCACAGGGCCCCCCCCCTCCTCACCTCCACGCGTCACGGCGTCAACATCGGCCGAGTGAAGGTAAATTGAGAGGCGCGAGGTGATTCATTATCGATAACGAATTGTTTAGTGTCGAGACAAAGCTCGGGAGGGGGGCACGCGAGCCTCCCCTGTGCCCTTCCCAGCACGGGAGGGGGGAGGGCTGTTGTGTTGTGGTTCGGGCGGGGGGACTCCGCGACTGCGACAGGCGCGGAGTGAGACCTTCACACGGGGGCCATTGCGAGGCCAGGCCAAGTCACTCGGTGGGAAGCCGCTCAAGCGGTGCGTGGTGGTGGTGGCGGCAGCCGCGCTACGAACTCGGCGCGCCGGGGTTCGATACCCGCTCGCTGTCAACGCCAGTGACGATTGTCTTACCCGGTGCTGGGCCTCCCCTAGGTCGGCTCGACCTCAAATGAGTACAGTGCCCGGTGGGGTGTGTCGTAAACATCGTCGCTCGGGAGACAAAGGCGGCCGGGCGTGGTGTTGGCCACCCACCCCGTCGTGTGCCGTGTTGGCCTTCAGAGGTGCTCTCCTCGCTGAGAGCACTTGTCCCGACAGTCTGTTGCAGGCCATACGGGAAGGGCATCTTTGATGGGCACGGTGCATTGGAAGGAGATGAGTTGCTGTTGAAGTGGCCCAGCCGGGTTCGTGTCGTCGTTACGCGGGGCCGCTGACTTAACCTTGGACTGTGATTAGTATAATTTGACCAGGTGCTGCTGAAACTGTATTTTACGATTCAAATTGAACCGTGGAGAGATTGGTGGCTTTGTTTCGGCAAGGTGTGATTGTGTGCAAGTTTAACGGTGGAGAGATCTGGTGGCTTTCGGTTTGGATTTGCGTTGTTTGACCAGAAACACTTGGATTTTTAATGCGTGTCTCGGGTGCCTTTTATTCAAGCATGGGTTATTGATGGCTTTATCCAGCTGAAAGAGATGTCTTTAAAAAAAATTAGGCGAGGGTGATGATAGCTTTGGTTAATCGAGTGATATTGACATTGGCCAGGTAATATTGTCCGTAACCCAGTTTTCTTTTGTCAGTAAACAAGTCGGTCTTTTGTTTTTTTTCAGCAGAGATTGATGGCTTAAATAAAATCGGATAAAAAAACCGTGATCTTATACATGTCAGGGGTTACTTTGATTTAATCAGGTGATATCGGTGACTTTACCAGGTGAAATTATGATTTACTTAAGCAGGTGAGCTTGAAGGCAATTGGAGGGCCTTGTTTAACCAGCTGAGGGGTTTAGGGCTTTGTTTCAAGGGTGAGATTGATTTCCTTTATTTACCCTGGTGATATTGTTCCTTTTTCAATTGAGACTGCTTGTGAGTTAACCAAATGAGAGCACTTTGGGAATCGTTGCCCCTTTAAACACGGATGCTTTATCAAACTTATCTAAATAGTGTAAGGTTTTGTTTTAGTGTGTGGAAAAATTTTCAAAAACGTGTTCGAATACATGCTTATGATTTCTGAAACTTTTAACTTCAACTCCAATAGGCAGCAGTCATTGGGAATTGGTCTCGAGTCGAACTTCTTTTGGTTTGACCTTACAAGACTCTGGGGGTGAGGCTTTTAACAGACCACATAACCCTAAACATATATAGGCTTTCTATCTGCACACCTAGGCTCCGTTTCCCATGCTGTCCGATGAGAGTTGGAAGCTTCAATAATGAGAAAATAAAACTTAACATTTTAAGTAAAGTGCCTTATTATGACACGAGTAACAATGCCCCCTCTGAGCTTTAATACAATGATTTGCCATGGCCAGAGGGCTATAATGCAGCACCTGACTGTGGTTTTAAAGTATATTTATGTCATTGACGAATGTTCAAACTCATATCAGATGGCATGAGCCATGCAGCCTTCATGCATACCTGTACTAAAAGAGCCATTGGCCTTTTGGATTGCTTCTTGATTTAAGGTGTGGAGCATTGGTGCGGTGGTCATCGCACTGGGTTATGACTGTAGACCTGAGTTCGATTCTAGGCTATGGCTACCATTAGTGGCGCGTGATATCCGAACTGGTGTCAGGCCTCCGCCCCCCCACTTAACCAACCTGCATAGACCAACGAGGTGAAGTATTATTAAATAATTGTCATGACTGGCACAGTGTGAGGAGGCCTTCTTCCAGCAATGGATTTACAGAGCGTTGTATATATTCTTTGTATTGCTTTACTGATACTGCAGACCACTTTGTTTTCCATAAGGAGCCATAGCTCGCAGCTCCTTATTTAAACTTGGCTTCTTAAAGAATAACAGCTGCGTCAGAGCTTGTGACAACCGCATTACAAAACCCACTGCAAACATAGCTTAAAGTTGGCGGATGTGCAGGCTGGACTGCCACATGTGTGTGAAATTTCTTCATGGAAATCATTCTTGAGAAGCCAAATACTCGTGTTTGCGCCAGCACTGAGCCCACGGTGGAAATTCTGCATTGCTGTGGTGGGCAGAGCCACGTTTTTTAGGGTGTCACAAATGGGAGCTTTGCCCAGGGCCCAACACTCCAGTGGGGCCCACAAATAGGACTTTATTTATCTATCAATATAATAAAATTATTTCAGGTGGCAGGCGTAGAATTTAATGTCCTGGTGTCTCAGGGGTAAGGAGACCTAAGTCCAGCTCCTGGTGGCAAGGGGAAATTTTGTATCCATACTTGGACAACTATTGATTTCCCAGAATGTGGTACCCAGATGGTTAATTCAGGAAGAGCTGATGAGACGATTTCTCCCCCACCCCCCAATTCGAATTTGCAGGTAGCCTAATCCCCACCTCCAGTTATCGACAAGGGCTCAGGAATTTGGCTCAGGGACTGACTGCCACGTGTGAAGATTCTTCATGCAAATTATTAGGAGGGAGTCCTAACTAAAGACTTGCGTTTGCACCGCTGATTAGTTTTAGTTCTGTAATAATGTTTTCAAGCTTTTCCACGTGCAACAATTTTTTTTTCAGTTCTTAATGAAAGCGTCTAGCCCCTCCTCCCTGTGCCAAACCCGTGTTCGATCCTTCTCCCTCCTTGTACCCCTCCACTGGAATCAACTTCCCCTGTACATTGTTGAGCACGGCCCCTCCTTAACCTCCTTTAGTTCCTCTCTCAAAGCTTACCTCTCGTCCATTGCCCATTCCCTTCCTCTTCCCTCCACTCGTTCCCATCCCTCCCCTATAGCCCTTCCGTGACCCCCACTTGCCCTCCGTTACGGTCGCTCATTCCTTGGCCCTCGTATGCCCCATGCCATCTGCATCGCTCTATTTTTGTTACCGCTGTTTAAACTATGTTAAGCGCCTTGAATTAAGGTGCTCTATAAATATGAAATAAGATAAGAATTCCATTCTAGTTCTCATTGACCAACATTAGTTATGTTATTGTTATGGCTGTATCTTTTAGTTAATCAGGAAATAAAATAAACGTGTGGAGACACATGCACATTGTTTCTTTTGCAAGGCTGACCTGGGTCACATCAAGAACACATTCTAGTTCCACTGAATGTAAAAACAGGTTTTTTCTTTATCAAATTGAGTAGGCCTACTTAGTAAGATGTTAATCTTGTACATTTGTAAACTTCGTAAATGCATCGTTAATATATGATGATGCATTTAACTTGACTGTTTTGTGGCTGACACCATTTCATAATGTTCTTATTCTGTTGTAATTTCTTTGATGGTGGTGGTTGTTGTGACACTGTGACAATGACGACGGTGGATGTGAAAATGGCAATAATGGATGTGAAGATGGCAATAATGGATGTGAAGATAAACATAACTGTGATGAAGATGGTAGTTGTGATGATGATAATCATGGTTGTGATGTGATAATCATGGCTGTGATGATGATGGTTGTGAAGACGTGCATGTGCAGGAGAGGATGATGGAAGAGAGCGGAATTGAGACGACCCCACCTGCATCTCCACCGTCGGCTGGGAGTCTCCTGTCCATCTCGCTCGGTCTGAAAACCCCTGGGCAACTGCCCACCCAACTTGGCCACCACTCTCAACCCCTCAATCTCACCTCTTCACTGTCATTCAACCCAACATCTCATTAACATACAACACATCCGTTCACTAATATACAACTGTACACCTTTGTGTGTAACCTACCAGTACATTAGCATTTCAGTATGACCACTTTTGTGCAACCCAAACAGCTCACAAGCGTGTACAGCTCACTCCCGTACAATCCAACCGCACCTCCAATTCGCACGGTTGGCTATGTATGGTGCGAAAGAAGTTCAACATACATACAGAGGTTAGCCGCGTGACTAAACGCCAGTGTCGTGTCGGGTATGTGTGAGCATGGCGCATGCAGCAGGGGCCATGTCGCCGATGGTGGCATCGTCCATGGTGTCGAGCACGCCCTTCCCGCCACCCCCCATGTCTGAACTTTTGGGGATATCCAGCATCTCCCCCGGAGTTCCACCAGTTCCCGAGGGTCTCTACAGCAGCCCGGGCCTGGCAGTTTACTCGCCACCAGGTACCTGTCGTACCAATCACCAGGTACCCATTATACTTTCTACCATCGCCTGGTGTTCCTCATATCCATCACCTGCTACCCACCATTCCATTTACCAGGAACCCATGACTTGGTATCCATCACCATGTGTGTTTGTGCTGATCCCACAATTCACTTCATGCATTAATAATAAGCACGTTTACTATCCAGCGCCATGTTTCAGAGATAATATTTCCAGGCCGGGGCCTGTGGCGATGCTCGAGTGTAGGGACACTGGTGAGTTTCAGCCTAACTCCCAAAGGCTACCTGACACAACGATGTTTTAAAATGTTTTTTTTTTAATTTTCGTGAGGTGGGATGGATCGAAGGTCATCTGGCTGAGCATTCCAGGCCGATGGAGAGGCGACTCTACCGGATATTACGGGTTCTGGTCAGCCAGTGGTGTCGCTGTGGGCTCACAGGGCCGGAGGGGCTCAGGCACCGGGCTACATTCCATGCACCAGGGCTCATGCCAACCATGCTATGCCGCTGTGCATGCTGGCCTCACAATAACGGCACTTGCATCTGTCACTACTGTCTGTAAAACTATATGGGGATGTTGGTGTGTTTGTGATGTGGATGCGCAGGGCCTCTCCACATGTCAGGGTTCACCACCACTGCTCCGTCCGTGACATCGGAGGGCTCGGTAACATCGATGGGGCCGATGGGGCCATCTCTCCCGCCGAGCGGCGGCTACATAGGGGGCAGCGGTTACGACGTGACGCGGGGCCATGGCGGCCGGGCGCCGCAGTCTCCGTACCTCTCCACCGTCTCTGCGCCCAGCGTCGGTGGGTGCCCGGGGCAGCTGGTGAACACGCGGTAACGCGCGAATGCGTGAACAGCGACGATTAATATCGTCTTAAAAGGAAGTCTCAATTCCAAATTAACGCTCTCCAACTATGGTTGAGAGTGTTGATTATTAGCTCTGTCCGTCTACAGTATCGAGCTACTCTAACTCTCGTGAAGGTGATAACAGTATGAAAGAACCTGGTAAAAAATTGTGTTGCTGTTAGGGATTTGTACTCTTGAAAATCGACCAAATTTATCAAAGGGTTGCCCAAAAGTTTGAGAGATGAATCAGCACTAAACGGATCCTGACACCGACCCATTGCCTTCTGTACTGCTAATACTTCCAAAACCTAATGAATGTTGGAAAACATTACGTAACACGTGCTTATACATGACTTCTCCAAGCTTGTCTCGTAGATTGTGTGACCCCAGATTGTCACATTTGAATTGAAGTTGACACATTATTCGAAAGATGTTGTTTTAAGATCCGTGGGTTGTCACACCTGCCAGAGGCAAATCTAAGGCTCGTTTAGGAACCATATGATTTTCGAAAATGCCCAAGCCAAATCGAGACTACAATGAATTTTCACAATTTGGGGAGTCACAACTTTATTCCTGAGATTCCATGTAAGTGCCCAAGTCTTTCATAGCCACAGTTGGGCACACCTGGAGGGATTGATTGCTGTTACGAATCTATTTAATATTTACTTGCCTGCATCGTCACAATCGACTTGACGTTCCCCTCTCGCGTGACCGCTCGCTCAGCGCCCATGATGACAGGGCCCATTGCAATGGCACCACCGCCGCCCCAGGCCGGGCAGCACCAGCAGCACGGCTCCTCTATCACCTTCCCCGAGGAGCCCGACGACCACCAGCATCACCACCACGATCACCACCAGTGCCAGCACGGGCACCACGAGCACGCGGCGCAGGGGGGCGGCATCTGGGGCTTCTTCAAGGTAGACCTCCTCTTGTGGGCCCTGCTGCGGGTACGGCGGCGCTGGGAAAGAGGAGGGCGCCGAGTGGCCTCCCGAACGCCAGGCAGTGCCGCTCGCCGTCGTCTGTCCAGATAGACGTACCCGAATTAAATTATTTTCTATACATAAAGAAGACATAATTAGGACAAAAATACAACTTGAATGTTGTTAAGTGTGCAATGCAAATTCACATTGCCCTGATGGCACACGTTAAGCAAAAGTTTAAAATGCAGATTTCACGAGCGTATTATTATTTTGAGTAGAAAAATCTGGTTGGCAATGTGGCCGTAGGTGTAAGTTTATGGGTCAGCTGATGCGAAAACAATTAAGATCTCTGCTTTTCCGCCCACCCCCCGCCTCGCCCCCCTAGCACCTGCCTTCAACATGGCACAATTAATTTTAACAGCGTATATTATGGGCTTGGAGTTGCATTGTGGGGATTTGGCCAGATGTTCGCACGCACGCGATGTGCCGGACCGTGTGCCGCAGCGTGAATTATAACTCGATGACTCGATGGTGCCACCACTTGGGGAGTTGGGGGTGGGGGGCGGGGGGGGGAACACAATTATTGGGTTGGCGCGATTTCGTCTTACCCATGGCGCTCTGGCAAAGCAGGGCGGTCGGCTGCACTGACTGGCGTTGAAAACTAGCCGTGACTCGGCTTTGTGAAAGAAAAAAAACACACCTCTGGAATGTTAAATAAATTCCCACCACGAGGTGGGAAAGACTTGAGGTGCACAGAGTCTGGTTACTGCACCGGGTTCTCCTGAGCCCGTGTGTTCCGGCTGTGAACGCTGTACCCGCCCACAAATGGAGGTTTTTCTTGGAGGAGGAGACCCAGATGTTACACTCAAGTGAGTCACGTCCCCCTCCTCCCCCAGCACCTCACCCCACACTTCCACTCATTCACAATTTTGTGTGGGCTCAACCCTTGTTCACAGATGCAAAACATTGAGCAGAAACTGCCGGTTTTCCTTGGGGGTGTGCATATGAAGGTTTCCGTCAGTTTCGTCTCAACCCAACGCACACCAGCTCAATCTAACCCAGCCTCGCCGGCCTTGCGGCTTCTTGGAAAATGTTAACGCTGTTGTCCACCAACAGCATGTTCACTGTTAACAACTGTGGCGACCTGGTGGGTAATTTGAGTTTGTCTTGCTTAACCATGTGAGATCGTGAGATACCAGGATGAGTAATTTGCAATAGTGGGGCATTGGCCTGCCAGTTGGGAGGCCATGATTTCTTTGTGGAATCCCAATTGAGTAATTTGCAGTATATTTTTTTAGAAATTGGGAAATGTTGACCGTGACGCTGGCACACAGTGGCCTGCTCGTGCGATGTTTAACATCCACTGTGAGCGAAGCAGACGGCTCGTCGCATTATTATTGTGAATGCACCCGCTGTAATACACTCATCTCGACACCGCGACTCTGGTAGCGAGATGTCAACTACCTCGTCTGGTATACAGGAGGTCGTGGGTTCGATCCTGACCCTGACGCCTGTATATTTGGAGTTTGCGTGTTCTGCCTTTGGTCGTGTGGATTTTTCTCCGGGTCCTCCGGTTTTTTCCCTCCAAATTTAGAATCAAGATGTGTTTAGAGTATTTGGCTGTTGTAATTTTCCACGTGATAAGCCACTTTGTTGAGCTATTATTTGTGGCTGGGTCACTTCTGAAAAAGAGCTGTAAAAGCTCGGTGGGCCTTACCTAGTAAAATAAAAATAGTTTAGTCATTAAAACTACTAATAATAGGGCGGCCGCTGGATTTGAATTGTCTGCAACAAGCGGCGAATGCGCTACCATATCACCGACCTTATTGACTGCCATATCACTGAGCGATGGAGTTTTGTTGAGCCAATGCTAACAGCGATTGTTGATAAGTGCATTTGATCAACAGTGATTGGTCTACAGAGCATACAGCCTCAGGCAGTCATGTTACATTTGTCTATGGTCTGATTGGAAGTTGCCATGGCAGTCGCCCGCGAGAGAGAGCTAGTGATCAGGCAACTCGGATTTTTACAACATTCCACCTGACAAAACCATATGGTTTACCCGTATTATTGTACAGGTAAATTCACTTTTCAGGTCCATACAGTTTTCAGCTGTTTCAATACGGGTAACATTGTTTTGTCTTTGTTTGTGTTTCTCCCTTGTGATGGGACTTTGTAGGATGAACGTTGAGATTTATAAGGGCAGGGAGTAACCAATAAGGTCTGAATTGGTCTATAAATAGGGTAGGCACTGATAAGGGGTTAACAGATATGTTACAATGAATAATCTTGCAGCAACTATTCCCTTAAACATCTTTATTTTTAGAATCAGAATCTTTATTTAGAATGGAGGAATTCGATGAGCTATGAAGCTCTTCTTCCGAGATGTCCATTAGGGTTTCACAGATGTCCAAGTAGCATTGTGTGTCACGGAATTAAGGAGTTTGTCTGCATGACAGGGTGTGGCTGGCAACCCCGTGGTGAAGACTGTGCTGGACAAGACCAAGCACTCTGTGGAGTCCATGATAACAACACTCGATCCTGGCATGGCTCCCTTCATGAGTACGTCTGGCAAGAGGCTGCAACCACCACCACCATGACCACTGCCACCACCGCCATTACCAAACGCTGCCACAACCACCGCCACCACCTCTACGATGACCACCGCCACCGTTAAACCACCACCTTTAACACCACAATGACCACCGTCACCACCATTTCCACCACAATGACAAAGATCCCCCATATAGCCTTGAGATATTAAGGCCTGCACAGCACATGACGGGGTGGGTGACCAGCACCACGCCTGGCCGCCTTTGCCTCCCGAGTTGCGACGTTTACACACCGCACAAGGTTCTCATTTGAGGCTAAGTCGAACTACCACCACAGCCACCTCCTTAACCAACGCCCCCAGCACCACAACCACCACACCCTCGACAAAGCTGACCCTGCGTGACCCTCTCCCACTCCCTCCACCCATCAAGAGTCTGGAGGCGACGTGGAGCTGGTGGTCACCTCGGACAAGGAGGTGAAGGTGGCGGCCGTGCGGGACGCCTTCCAGGAGGTGTTCGGCTTCGCCACCGTCACAGGGGAGGCGGCAAGCTCCCACATCGCGCCGCAGCCCGTGGGCTACGCCGCTGGCATGAAGGTGAGTGCAGTTGGCACGAACAGTCAATTAGCCCTTTCCCATTATGATTGACGTACAGGTACATCATCAGTTTTTCTTCCGATTCCATTCCTATGATGTACGTGTACGGAACCGAAAGATAAAATACTTTATTGGTACCGAGGCTCCCACAAGGCCATGCGTGGGAGGGTGCGTGGCACAGTTTATGGGCCAGCTGTCATAGAGTGCGGCGGCCGTGTTGCTACGGTTCTCTGCGGTGAGTACAATGTCTTTAAAAACGACGCTTTGCCTCTAGATACAATTAACGCTGAACCGCTTGCGCATTCCGAGATTCAGGGGTGAACACGACACCCACCTTGCGACTTGCAGTCTCAAAATGGGAAAGGGTTAAGTCGAATTGAAAGGTAATGGTAGAGGTGCATGACTGCAATTACTTTGCCCACACCACTGCTGGCAGGAGGACCTCCACTCGAGGGAGCTCTAGAGAGCCCCTCGAGAGCAGTGGTTCTCAACCTGTGGTCCCCAAGGCCATGGGACGTGGTATACGAAGACTGCTGCAGATACCATGATTTTCATAAAACCCCACTGTTTCAGCTGCTGCCTTTGGATTGCAAATTCAGTGTGCCAAACCGTAGCATCGTGGCAGCCTCCATAAGTTGGTCGATTAATTGGGCCCCTTTAAGCATGTCAGCCACCCTAACATCCTACCTCCCAAAGGTAGGAACCCCCCCCCCCCGGCAGCCACGGTGACGTGGCTAATTATGCCAATGAAGTCACCAAAGCTCGCTCATCGCCTCCTGGCCTGGCGGCACACGTGGGAATAGAGGCGAGACTTTTTTTTATTATGTTCCTCGCCGACGTGTTTTCGGGTTGTATCGGGGGTTTGCCCGAGAGCGCATCGGAGGCCTGTACTGGTGAACCGCGAAAAACCTACGCAGCAACATTATTGAGTTATCTGATTAATTTGAATTATCGAACTGATAATTATAATTAATCGGCGATGCTAATGCGTTGGCAGGAGTGCATGAGCACGACTAGCAATTCATATTCAACGCACTCGTCAACAACACTGCAGCCTTAAATAAAAAATATATATATAATCGGCCAGGTTTCAGGAAATGTCACTTATTCATAGCACTTAAATAATTGGCTAGCCAGGCTCTAAAGGTGAGCGGGGAAGCGAGGGAGCGGGAGAGCGAGCCCATCCCCTGGAAGGGGTGGGGACTCAAGGGCCGGGCCACCGGGGAGAGTGACGGCCGTGAGTCGGACTGTTGGCGGGAGAGTAAATCGCCGGCGCGAAACCGCCATCATTACACGCGGAGCAGCGGAGTAATGGATCCCCGCGGAATCTGTAAATCTCCGCAGCGGAGGGCCCAGAGGCACTTAACCGCTTGGCGCATCTAGCACTGTCAGCGCGGATGGCTCTGATGGCTCTTAATGGGCCGATGGAAGCGCGACCCTCGCGGCAAGTGGGTTAGCGGGCCGCGCTCCCGTCGCAGTCACGCAGGTGCTCTCGCCTTGATATTTCTCATCATCGGCAATCGGCACTTGGAACTGGCGTGGGACCCCCTGAGGTTGGCTCGGCTGGAAATGAGTGGCCGGTCAATGCCCGCGCTGGCCAGACCAGCAGCCGCTTGACCCGGCTGCTCTGTGCCTTGGCTGTGTGGGTCTGCGTTTGTTGTGTTTGTGAGCATGCATGCACGCATGTGTGCGTAATTCTCCACATACGCCAGTGTAAGCATGTGTGACCTTGCATTTGTATGGGTGTTTGTACGGTTGCGGGGAGCGGTATTTTAGCGGTTAGCATGCTACCATATGAACCACTACAGTAAGTGCTCATGAACAGCATTTGTCCTAACAGTAACAGTCTGCTAAAGATTATATGGGGAATCTTTATCTTTGTAGGGGTGTTTACCTGGGTGGGTGGCAAGGTGCGCGTGCGTCAGAATGTGTGCGCGTGAACGTGTGTGCATTAATACTCGTGCCCGTGTCACTGCGTACGTGTTTGCACGACCCATGCCTGCGGGCGTGTGCGTTCGCGTGTGCCCACGTGTACATTCCCGTCCGTCCTGTAGGGAGCCCAGGAGAGGATAGCCGGCCTCCGCAGGTCAGGGGTCATTGCCGAGAAGCAGGTGGCCGTGTCTGTGGAGAACTTCATCGCAGAGCTTCTGCCTGACAAGTAAGGCCCCGGGGGAGGCAGGGGCACAGGGCAGGGGAGAGATGCGGCTAGTAGTACGTGGAGAGGGTGGCCGTGGAGGTGATGGTGGTTGTGGGTAGCGGTAGTGTAGCTGTTAGCGTGCTGCAAATACGAACCCGGCGACCCGAGTTCTATTTTTATTTCTTATTTTACCAGGTAAGTGCCACTGAGCTATACAGCTCTTCTTCAGAAGCGAACTGGCTACAAATGATTGCTCAACGAAGTGGCTTATCATGTGGTAATTTTGATTTAAAGCTTTCGTGACTGCAGGGATTCACATTCTTGGTTCTTTCGGTAAAGTCACGTAGAAGGTAAACAATAAAATAATAAAAATATAAAACAATAAAATTCTCACGACGTTTCGACTGCAACACAAGCAATCATCATCAGGTGTGAAAACCACAACAAGAAAATTTGAAAAAAGTGGCTTTTTTTTAATTAAAAAAATTAGTACCTGGTGCAGTGTGTAAACATTGCTACTGGGGAAACAAAGGTGGTCGGGCGTGGTGCTGGCCATCCCACCCCCTTGTGTGCCGTGTCGGCCTTCATAGGTGCGACATGCTAACTTGCCCTTGCTTTTGTCTTTGGTTTGGCAGCCTGGAGAGGATGCGGAGAGGGGGGGGATGGTGGTGGACTGTCGGGGAGGGGGAACGCGTGGCGGAATATGAATTAGAATGCATGGCTGGTGTGAGTCGCGAGCGTAATGACCCGTTGTGAATTCTCCAAACTAATGGTAATTGAGGACGTGTTTTTGTAATTATAATAATTACGCAGCGTCGTAAGTGACTCGCAATCTGTCACGTTCGCCATTGCGTCGCTGCGCTTGCGAAAAGTGTCCGTGATTGCCCCCTGTGTGCGATTGCGAGTGAGATCATTGTGGGGAGCGGTTGGCGCATTGGTTAGCACGCTACGCTTCGACCCCGGCGACCCGAGTTCGATTCCCCACTTACGGTCAACGCCGGTGACGATTATCTAAGCTGGGTTGACACGTAGTGCCAGTACCTGGTGTAAAACTTGGCCACAAAGAAGACAGACTGCCCGGCATGGTGCTGGCCATCCACCTCCTTGTGTGCCGTGCTCTTTGCCTTTGATCATTGCGGACGGTGCAGAGGCTATCTGTGCGATGGTGTCGCTGCGGCGGTTGATTGTGTGGCTGTGCCGCACGCCCCGCTTAGGTGGTTTGACATCGGCTGTCTGCTCCTGGAGGACCCGGCGAACGGAATCACCCTGGAGGCCTTCACTCAGGCCACACCCGTGCCTCTCGAAGCCGTGCAGCAGGTGAGTCAATCAGCCACATCACTTCGTCAGGCTTCTCTCAAACGTGAACAAAAATAACCACATCAATAGTGTGTCCGGGAAAGCCTCATCGGGTGACAAGACTCATTGTTTGGCCATTGCCTTCTTCGTGAGTGTTTTTTGAGTGGAAGAAAACCACCAGACGGGTTCACGAACCTACTTGCCGTACAGCTGCCTGCACATCAGCCGAGGTCTATCCCCCGCTTTCCCAACCCGACCAGGCACAGGCGCAGAACTCGGCCACGTATGACCTGCGCTGGTCGGGCCTGGCGGTGACGGTGGGCGAGGTGCTGGAGAGGAGCATGCCGCACGTGTCCCGCAACGACTGGCACCTGGCGCTCACGGGCGTGTCGCGCCGCCTCATGATCTACAGTGCCGCCAAGGCCCTCGCCGGCCTCTACAAGCAACGTCTGCCGTCCAAGATGGCGTGATGGCCGCGCCCTGACCGTGCGTCGTGCCGTGCATCCCCGCTCCACGCGTCTCCACTCCGCGCGTCCCCATTCTGCGCATTCCGACTCCCAGCCCCCGCTCGCTCGCTCGCTCGCTCGCCGGCACCCGACTTTGCGTCTGGAGCGGCAATCGGTTGTGGCGCATGATCGGTCGCGCGTAACTATTTACCCGCGTTGGTTGCGACGCGTCCTGCATCTGTGCAGTTGTTTATATCCCCTTCTTATCTCTCTGTCCTTCTGCACGTGACCGTCCTCTGCCGAGGCGCAAAACCGACGTTCTCGCTTCTGTCGCCACGACGGCACTCTGTTGGTCGTGCTTGCTGCTGCGGCGGTGGAGCGGAGGTGGAGGAGGGGTGGGGCTCGACAAGGCGCTCGTTGGAACATGAGCATGCTGTCCGTACCACCGTGGGTTCCCGGAAGACCAGTCAGCCGACTCCGGTTTTTACGTTTTTTTACAACAAAAATCCTGGAGACGATGCCGACGGTTGTAAATTGTCGGGCGTTATGATAAGAAAAAGCCTTTACCAAAAAACACAACTAGTCATTAACATTCCACGTTCATGGTGGCATTTCTTTCGAGAATGCCAACCCGTGTTTCATATGTACATCGCTAGAGGTCGTATTTACCAGGCCATGATTCTGCTTTCCATACTTCATTTTGGGAAGAGATTAAGAATCGGTGTGCATCTTATTTCCCGCAGTGTGCACTTTTGCTGTTCAACCACCGGTGGTAGAATTATTTTTGAAGTTGAGCTGTAAGAGAAGGGAGAAGGGGAGCTGTGTTTAGCCTTAATACACTTGACAGTCAACACGAGCACATTCGTAGCAACTGTTATTAGCCTGGGTAGCGGCCATTCATCACCTACGCTGGTCGGTTTCGCCAGCGAACGCAAAAACCCCAGCGTCTTTGCATCATCGCAGACCGGCGGGCATTGATTTTCTATACGCCAAGACCGCGTGGTCTTATCAGAAATAGTAAAAAAAAAGTAAATACGTACATAGGAAACACCATTATGGAAAAGGCTGTATTTAGCTTTTAATAAATATTTTGATAGAGCTGCACATTGAAGTGCTGCGTCATTTCTTTACTGCGTCAGTTGTTGCCGGTTGTGCCGTACAGCTCTGCGGGCTTGGTTTACCTGTCGCGTGCACGGAGACCCTAAAACCAGGGTGCGCAGCCTCTCGGATTTTTCTTCATTTTAACGTTTTTGTTTCATTGATTATATATACACACACACACACTTATGCACGCGTATAGACTTGGTGCCAAAACATTGTTTTCAATAATAAACTACTTCCCCGAGGAGTATTTGTTTTTTTTTTAGCGATGTTTAGAGAAATGCAATTCTTCGTTTACGTATGTTATGGTCAGGAAAATTACCCCTGAACAGGCTGACGCGCAGTTTGAATTTTCGTCTGGTTTTTTTGTGAATGAATTACGCCCAAAATGCATTTTAATGTCGTTCAAATCATTTCCATTTAGAGGGCACAAGGTTCACGGGCAGTGCACAATGCGTTGACAACCGAGCAATTTCACAGCATGATACAAGCCGGGTTTATATAGCGGCGTCTTAACTGACCACATCTCAAGACGCTGGTGCAGGAATGGTGCCCATAGTTTTATGTGGCAGCCAGAGTAGGAATTTAGCAGATACACGAATGTAGGATCGTTATGGGTGGCCGATACTTTTTCCGGTAGTGGTCGTGCTTTAAGCCAATAGCCCCTAGTCCAGGCATTCAAATACTTAAATTAACTTGCTGCACGCTGCACTCACCCGATGATTGTTAAACACGTCCCGCGTGCCGCACTAAGCAATTAACACTTTCTGCAACGTGTGCACGCACACGTGCGCACCGAGATGTCAATCTTAATTTGAAACATCTCTTCACCCAGGTAGCGTGCACTGCTTCACGCGTCACGTGAGGTGCATTTAACAATCATCAGGCATAAGCAGCGCGAGACGAGTTGATTTTGAATGTGTGAGTAAATTTCTCGACGCGGAGAGAACCTCTTAAGTCGCGAGGACTTGGAGTGTGCGTTACGCTGCCCCTGGGTCCCAGCCAGCCTCCCGGCCCTCCCGCAGTCTATCGCAGTTGTGGGGTGGGGGGGGATACTTCGCTCCGCCTGTGCCACCAGGCGGCAGCAAAGGACCGCGGCGGGGTAATTCCACGGCGAGTTCTTGGCACATGCTGAAACGTTCCCCCTCAAGGGCCCAGAAATATGAAGAACTCCTTTATTGAGAAAGTGTCCATTTAATATCACTTCAACATCCCCTGCCCACTTTCCGCCCCCGTGGGTTCTATCTGGGCTGTCCGCTTCACTTGGCGGTAGAAGCCCTCTTTATTCAGGGTTAGTGCCCGGGGTGGCTGTTGTTGCCGCGCTGTCCCGTTACTGTTTGGGAAGAGAGTGGTTTCAGGTCACACCAGGTTCGTAGCGTGGTGCCAACCACGGTACCACCCTTCGCCCTGTCTTACAATTACAGTGGGTTGTTTTTATTCATTAATTTGGCCCTATGTACGTGTGTATATTGAACTTATTTCTAACCGTACATAGCCGAACCGCGCTAATCGGAGGTGCGATGATTCACGTGAACCGTTCCATGTGTTTCCATAATCGAGGTTTTTTTTTGGATTAGATCACGTAAATTTAAATGTGTCGTTAAATCCACCAACACCCGAACACACAGCCAATTGGTAAGGTTTGTCACGTTACTAGCACAGCACACCGGTATGTCGGAGTGTATTTTTATACTTTTTAAAGACGTGAGACTTTTAAGAAATCTCGTTCGGGTAAAATATTCGGAACCTCATTTCAACTTACGACGGACAATCCGTAACTGAACAAACGCAAAAAAAAAAGTAATGCGCCCCGAAATAGTTTTTAACACCCAACGCCACTAAATCCCAGTTGATTATCGGTTTCGACAGCGCGAGAATTTGTCAACGTCCCGATGTACTGACGACGTTCAGGGCACGCTCCCGGTTTGAAAATTCACGCTTCGACCGTGCGTGGCCAGATTTCTGAAATCGCTTTCCCCGTGGCACCTCTCCCATCGATGTTTCAAGCCGCACGGCCAAATCGTGGGGGCTGCCTCCCCCCCCCCGCCTTCTCACTGCACCCCCCCCCCCCCGTACGCCGGGGGGGGGGGGTCTCTTGCGGCCGACGTGCAGATTTATCGAGCGGCCGAACGTTTCTCGGCGCCAGCCAGCAGCGCACGCCGGGTAATGAGGCCATTAGGTGGAGACAAACGGCGTTTGGCGGCGACCGCATCGCGCGCCAACTTTTTAAGGCCCACCCCACCCCTCCCCCCCCTTTTCGCGTTCGGCACTGAACGCGACCCACGGTGACCCGAAAGCCTCTTGGCTTGAAGCGACCACGCTGCGGAGAGAGAGAGAAAAAAAAATGACAGCACCTAAAGCCCTTTTCCTCGCAGCGGCGCGTGGCTTTGTACGGTGACTTGCAGAGTCCGCGTGCTGTGTCGACAGCCCGAATGGAAGCCTCGGCGTAGGGGCGGGGGGAGAGGCCGAATTGGATGTCTCCAATGCCTTCGCTGAGATGAAACCGAGGATCGCTCTGGTTTCACAATGCGGGCCACGGTTTGGTGAGAATTATCCACAATTGATGTTCCGCGTGCGTGCGGTGTGGGACGCAGAGCTCGCGTTTAGCCCCGCGCGGGCAAGGTGGCGTTACGGCGGGCCTCTTGGCTGCTCGCTGCCTCCGTCGTTCTATGCCAAAGGCTTCTCGGTCCATTCATCCGTTCGTCGTCATCATTATCACCACCGTGGTCAATGTTGTTTCGAGTGGGAACTAATTTGTGATAGGTCTCGGAGTGCAACGAGGTATGTTTCACGCGACTGGTGAATTACAGGAGACGGTAAAAACAATGGACATGACAACTCGATTACAAACATATGCAGTGTGGGAAAAGTGACCGCGTAATGGTGAGTGCCACTGCGTTACGAACCCGTTGAGACCTGAGTGGCTAAGTTTGTTTGCTAGCCACGGCTACCGTGATTGATGAGTTGGCATTAAATCAAAGCTTCTACGTTCCGACATCGTTGACAGGGAAGCGACCAGCAATAGATGGAGTCAGGGATTCATTTCGGCCGGGTTCTCTCCGTGTCAGGAGGTTCCGGAAAATATTTTCTAACCCGGCACACCACATCGAAGTGTAACTCTCGCCGTATGTCTGTGACTAAACTACTTCGTCACGTGCCCAATACCAATACCCCGCCATTCGCCACTAAGTGACGGTGACGTCACCACGGCGCTTGTGCCAAATCAGGTGCACTTTGAGGCCACGTGAAGTATCGAAGGCTCAGCTGGCAGGAGGTCACGGGACAGAACCAGCAGGTGCCATGATTTTGGCTGACTGAGATGACTGGTAGATGCACCACCAGCTGTACCCTCCCCCCCCCCGATTGTGCCAACCCGCTCCATTTTAGCCGCCCGGCGCTCCGCTCTTCTATGTGAGTGTCACTCCTCTGCCCTCCGTTGTTGCTGGAGCTCGACTGCCTCCAAATGCAGCAGCGTCCTTCACGAGCCTCCTCCACACACGTGCCCACACACACACACGCGCGCGCGCAGACGCACACTCCACGAGAAACTAAGCCCTGGGCGCAGGCATTGATTTGTTTGATGATTGCGATGAGACGAAGTGACTTCGAGTGAACAATGGGCGCGCGCGTGCATTGCCTGGCTGAGCCGTGACTGTTAACCCCGCTGCACCGTGACAACAGCAGCCGTCTTTGGATTCTTCCGAGATTATTGAGGTCTGTAATCAGACGCGGGATTGGGAGGGGCGGGGGAGTACTGAAATATTGGCATAACACATGCCGTTGCATTGTCAATACAATTTGGATATATTATGTAGGGGTGATAGGGGGATCCATTTATCCATACCCCACTGATTACTAATGACCCTGCTACTTTATTCTCGATTGAATGTTGTAATCAAATCAGACCGGCTATGTTGGACAAAGTGCATCCAGGACAGTGCTAAACGATGTAGTAAATCAATTGTGATTGGGTGGGAGACACTTAAGCGACTTTGAATTAAAGTATTGTTTACTCTATAATTTATTCCTATTTTGATGGTGGGATATCTGCAAACGGATCACGCTGTAGAATTACAGAAATATACAGAATCTTGATTTAGACTGCAGGAGGAATCCGATGAGCTATGAAGCTCTTTTTCACACGTGTCCAGTAGGGGCGGGTCAGCAAGTTACAACAACAAAAATCCCAAAAAACTATAGCAATGCAACATAGAGAAAAGGTAAGAAAGTCACTAAACAAAAAAATACCTACAATTGAATTACGCACATGAGTACAAATATGAGTACACTAAACTACTGCCGAGTTTTCCAATATTAAATCCAAGCTTGGGCCAGGCATGTCGTGGGGATCACGTGACGGTGTTTGGCCACACACTGGTCATTGACGGCCAGGAACCAGGGCCGGTTTCGAAACGTACGTCCCGTGTTACTCATTGGTTTTTTCGGTAAAGTCACGTATGTAGAAATACCATAAAATTGTATCAAAATAAATCAGTCACGACGTTTCGACCGCAACACAAGCAATCTTCATCAGGTGTAAAAAAACAAATAGCGAGGGAGCATATAGGGTGACATCAACGCAACACATAGAGAGCGTTAAACTGCACGGAGGTAAATACAACAAGAAGATGAGAGACGAGAATTCAACAAACCTAAGAAAAAATTACGTGATGCAAAACCAGTCGGCCAACGACACAGACACTTGCCTGGCGGACCACGAATTTCAGAAGAGTGCTAAATTTTGTGTTCATCCTCTGGGTTGAACATACCAGCATAGACAGAGTGAACAAATACGAGGTACAAGGCAGCAGAAATACATATACAGGGACACCAAGAGGCAAGGAGAGGAAAGACGGACAGAGAAGCAAGAAAAAGGGCCGGAGGGATGAACAGACAGAGGCTTAGAATAAGCAGTAGAGGTGGGGGGAGGGCCCGAAGAAAGCAAGGGGCACGGTATTTCTACATTCGTGACTTTACGTGACTTTGCCGAAAAAAACAATGAGTAATTTATGCAGTCACGAAAGCTTTAATTCTTTATGTACGCACCGTGTGTACGTTGAACTTCGTTCGCACCCTACGTAGCCAACCGTGCCAATCGGAGGTGCGGGGGAAGGACAACAAACTCGCCACTCAATGTCAGCCTGGAATCAAACTCGTGTATCTTCCGGGTTCGGAGCGCAGTGTGCTAACCGCTGCACCACCATTCCCCCGATTTGCATTTATAAAGCATCTCAAAATGTAAAACCCCCATCTCAAGTGGCTGCACAGGAAAGGCGTGCGTCACGACATTGCGGATGATCCCACTGTGCACTCTCATATACACAACTCGGTGTGCGTGTGTGCATGTCCTGGATATGAGCGACTGCAGCGTCCTGGATATCAACAATGCTTCGGATATACATATATATTATTTTATCCATCATATTTGTTAAACCAATTCTTCCAAGATAATCCCTTGAGACGGAAGGTCTCGTTTCGAAGGGCTGATGGAACATCAATTATGTAAAAATAACAGCAAGAGTGGGACGTTAAGGTGTCCAGTGAGAGAAATGGCTTCTCGTGACATGCGAGGAGCCCATTGAGGGCACATTTGGTCCAATCTCTCACGCAACTCGCGGAGCGTGGCCCCTAGCGCGCGGGACAGAGAGGCTCCGCGTGCCCCGACGCCTATCGAAGCCCTCCCTCTCTCCCTACCTCCCTCTCGTTTTTTACGATCAGAGGAAACAAGAAGATGCTCGGTGGAGTCGGCACTTTGCTTCGTTCATCATTTCGGTTTTATTTTCAATGCTTTGCTTTATATGCCCCCCACCTTTTTAAATTAATGATTTCTTGCTCTGCTCTCCTCCTTACCCCTTCCCTCTCTCTCTACCCCTCCCCCCCTCTCTCTCTACTCCCTCTCCCCCTACTCTATGTCTATGTTCCCCCTGTTTTCTACGTAATATTTGTAAAAAAAAATTTTACAAGTGCTACATCTGCACCCAGCCCGTCGCAGTCCTACGGCCTCCGACGGGTAGCTCACAATCTGCATGCAGAGCTCTCCGTCATCTGCCACCGAGCACACGGCCTCCTCCAGTGCCCACTGCTCCTTGAAGGCCGGCACGGCGTGGCTCAGCCGCGCATGGCGGAACTCCAGCCCACACACCCTGGCTCCGACCAGAGCGCGGAAGATGCCCAGGCTGCTGGCCGGACGTTGCCCCTCCACGGCCACCTTCCTCGCCCTGCATATGGCGAGCTTGGCGTAGCCGAAGAGCACGTTGACTAGCCACTGAAGATGTTGGGATCCGTCGCCCTTCGGGTATCCAAAGATGAGGACCGTCGGGGAGAAGTGGAGGCTGAACCTTATGAGGATGTTTCTCAGGACCTTGAACAGCGAGTCCAGGCTCTTGCACTCCACTTTACCGCAAAACCTCTCTCCCTCCCCTCTCCCTCCCCCTCCCCTCCCTACCTCCCTCCCTCTCCCCCTCCCCTCCCTACCTCCCTCCCTCTCCCCCTCCTCTCCCTACCTCTCCCCTCCCCTACCTCCCTCTCTCCCTCCCTCCCCTCCCTCTCTCCCCTCCCTCTCTCCCTCTCTCCCTCCCCTCCCTACCTCCCTATCCCCTCCCTACCTCCCTCCCTCTCTCCCTCCCCTCCCTACCTTCCTCGAGCTCCGCGGGCAGCACCGCGCGCCCCGCAGTCGGGCGGCTTGGGGTAAAAATATTGGCCAAGAGCCCAGGGTTAGGGTTGCCACCTCTGAAGTACAACAACAACACCATCATCATCGGGGACGTGTCACAAGGAGAATACCATATCTCGCAGTACCGGAAGAGGGCAGGAGTACGTGGTATATTATTCCGCAACTGGCAACAACCGGTAATTTCAACGTCCCGGGAAGACGAATACATTTTCTCAGGACGGTTACATCAACAAGTGAACGTTCCTGGGAAAACCGGGACAGGTGGCAACCCTAGCCAGTGTTGGCGGGGCCCGTGCACATTAATTAATTTGGGGCCCCCTCTTTTCCAAATTCGTCGGCTCCGAGTGAGATGAGAGAAGATATCTAGACGAGAGAGAGGGATGTAGCGAATTGAGATGAATATAAGACCCAGGGTAGAGATTCAGCAAGATGAGAGATGCAGCCGATCGGGGCGAGATATTAATTGGCCCGATGTTAATTCGCTTGTCATGTTTAGCAGGATTTTCTTTTCGCCGATATTTGATGCTAATATCGGAGGCGCGAAATTCATTCGGGGGTGCGAGTGCCCGTCACTGGCTAGGCCATGGCAGTGCACGTGGGGGGGGTTTCCCCCCAATCCCAGTTTGTTCCTGCGGGTGGAGAATGAATTCGGGTTCACGGCTGTTAATTCAACCACAGTGCGATCTGGTTTCCCTTGTAATGGCTACACACACGCGCGTGTATATATACGTTTGACCAATTTATTGACCGGTTTAAATATTAAGCAATCTGTCACTGTGGGAAATCTCGCGGTACATTATGATTAGTAGCAAAGCAGAGGAGAGCACATTTTCAGAATGTAACATTTCATAGTGGGGGGTGGGGGGGTAGACTGTCTGATTCCGTATCGACTGTAGACCCCATACCGCTCGTGTGTGTGTGTACCGTGCCGTGGTATGGGGAGCGGTAGCGTCGTGGTTAGCGCGTTGCACTACGAACCAAGCGACCAGAGTTCGACTCCCGCTGACGGCCAACACCAGTGACGATTATCTGAACCGGTCCTGGGCCCCCCTCTAGGTCGGCTCAGCCTCAAATGAGTACCTGGTGCGGTGTGTAAACATCGCCACTGGGGAGACAAATGCGGTCCACGCACCCCCTCGTGTGCCGTGCCGGCATTCTTAGGTGCTAACAGCACTTGTCCCAACAGTCTGTTCAGGCTATACGGGGGCTCTTTGTCGTTGTAGTAGAGGTGAGTAGAGGTGAGTGGAGGTGAGTAGAGGCGGGTAGGTGGTAGGTTAGGTTGGTGGGTAAGATGGTTAAGTGGGTAGGATGATTCTGTAATGGGGTGAGTGAGTAGAGGCGAGAAGGTGGGTTCTGTAGATGGGTAAGTGGGTAGAGGTGAGTAAGTGGGTTCTGTAAGTGGGTAGGTGAGTGGGTTCTGTAAGTGGGTAGGTGAGTGGGTAGGTGAGTGGGTAGAGGTGAGTAAGTGGATTCTGTGAGTACGGGTGGGTAGTTTGGCGAGTGGGTGGGTGGTTCTTGAGGTGCGTCTGTAGGCAACTGCGTGCAAGGCCTCTCAAGATGGCTGACAGCCCATTGTGTCGTCACCCATTTACCCCGCGCCTTCTCAGCGACAACCTGCGTCTGGCCACCCACCCCCTCGTGTGCCGTGTCGGCCCTCCATCGGTGCCGCTCGATAACAGCACTTGCCCCAACAGTCTGTTAAGGCTACACGGGGTCGGGGTGGGAGAATCTTTGTCTTTGGTGCCTTCGTACAATTTACAACGCGAGGTTTTTATTTATTTATTATAAACTTGGCGCCGTTCTTCGCAAACGTTTGGCGAGCAACCTCGCAGCAAATTGATCCAACACGGAATGCGCCTTGCCCCGAGGATAGCGATTCAGAGCTGTTCTTCCGCTATGTGGATAGTTAAACGTTGTTGTTGTTGGGCATATACACGGTGATCCATTCATAGATAACCTACCGAGTTCTAATTTTCATCGTTTACAACTTGAAGGGCTCGCTTGAAAAGCTGAAAAGTTGAAAATATTACCTCCCAATTATGATCGGGCGGGGTGGGCTGGATCCACAAATGTTTTTCAGACGTCTCCAGCTATGGATGTTGACCCAACAATAAATGATGCAAACTGTCTATTATTATCACTATAATATACATCACTCCCGACCGCCTGTGACGAGTATTAGACAATCGACGATACGTTTCTGATCACAGTGAGCCTCTCCTATCCTTTTATGGCCCTCGGGCAGATTTGTAAACTCTACATTCCCATGACAGAGGTCAAATATTACTCCAACATGGTTGCCAAAAATGTGGATTTTAAAGTTTGCGTCGCCACAGTTTGTTGAAGGTTGGCGTGGGGATGGGATGGAACCCAGGACCGGCGCGGATATAATTTGCCACTGACGTTAGCCGCAGCTGGGAATCACACTCAGGCCACCGGGGTTTGTAGTCCAGTGCCCTCACCGCTGGACCACCGCTCGAACACACCCCCCTCGAGTTGCGGGCGTGAACTCTGGGCAATCTGAAACCGCGGAGTGAACGCGTTGGCGGCCCGGCGCGTTGTTCTCCAGGGGCAGCAACTACGTGGGGTCCATCTGCGAGGGCAGGGTCTTCCTGCGAGACGTGTTCGTGCACCGCCCAGTGACTTCCTTGCCCCACGCCGGGTCAAAGAAAAAACATTTCCACGGCCACGTTCGCCATCGGCGTGCAGAAATAAAAAGTTCGAGTGGCTACTTAGTTAAAAAAAATCATTTAAAGCCGAGTGGGTGAGTGGGGAGCCAGTGGAGACGGAACGTCTCGACTACAAGGAAAACCAGGGTAAGCAGAGTCCAACAACGGTGGAGACAACATCCCTGAAACTGGTCAAAAACAAAGGCAGAAGCATATATATACACATCCCGTGTGTATACGTTGGTGAAATTGATGGTGGGATGGCCTGTTGCTAAGCTCACCGAATGATTTAAAGATATTTGTTTGAGAGGCGCATATAGAGAAATATGCATAACTCTGGCAGTTGTTGAAGGCAGAGACCGGGATTAAAATGATGATTTAAAGAGGCGGATGGGAGGAGATTTCAGTGATTTTAAAAAATTTGATCCTACTAGGCATGTAAAAAATACACTGCATATCGTTTCAAATTGTGCATAGAAGATTCATACTCTTAGATTAGCATGCTGTATATATAGTGACATTTATGACGTATGAAACCTAAAGCCACGATAGATTCCAAATGCGCCATTGGAGCTAAACATGTTTGATTGCTTTTTTAGCCAGGCAGTGGTGGCTACGCTGCACGTGGGCTGCCTATAGCCCAGCCCCGTGTGGAGGCAGTGGCTAGGGTTGGTGGATCACACGCGGACGCTGCGAAACTCCCCGTGTGCGCCGAGGTGCCCTTCTCCTGACTAGCCAGGAGAAGTCAGCGCAGAAAATGTGGACTCCTGCAGATAGAGGGCACTCCCCCCCCCCACCCATGTGCTCCGCTTTCCTCCCACGTGTAAACACTCATTCATTGGCCGATAGCACCTTCATATGTAGAGGATTGCAGAGCTTGGGGGTGGGGGGTGTGGCTGCTGCTGCCCGCGACTGAGGTTGCTGTTGAGTCGCCCTCCCTCGTGGGCAGCGAGGAGAAAACAGCCGTGCTGCGACCTCGCATGTTGAAACTGTTATTTATTAAATTATCCAATGGGACCGTGACCCTGAATCGTGGCAATTAATTTGACCGTGAAGGTGGGGGATCGTTACAAGGCCTAGATGCTATACAAGTCTATTTGTTTGCGTCTCTCGAGCTACGCATGCCTCGACATCCACGTTTGTCTCAAGAGCCGATGTAAATCGATGGGTCCGATTCACGTAGAGATCTTTGGCCGTCAGTCCATCACTCTCTCGGCGTGATGACGGCAGTTTTTGTCTTACAATTCATGTAGGGCAAGATTCTGCATAAAACCACAACCATTCCACAACCGTCACTCGTTCCACAACCGTGGAATGGGCCGAAGTGGGTGGGGTTAATGAAGGGGATAGGGCGGAGCAAGCGGTGGTATGAATGTAAACCACAACTTCTGATCCGCCTGCATCACCACGGTCGTCTCGTGCCGGGCATCGAGTCTGCCCTGACAGCACAACACCGATCCACTGAGTGGACAACTCTGCTCAGATTCCCAAATGAAATGTCACATTTTTTCTCAATTGTTGCTGCAATTAAAAAAAAACTATTAACTCTTCTTTGGTTCTTTCGGTAAAATCACGTAGAATGAGAATAAAATAAAGACAATAAAATTCTAACGACGTTTCGGCCACAACACAAGTAGCCTTCTTCAGGTGAACAGAACTGTCGGGACGACAGAGCTTCAATGAACGCTGCTAGGATTCGTAGCGTTTTTAAGCTGGGTGAGAGAAGTGAGGCACCTTGACCATGGAGTTTACCTATCAAACAGGAGAATTTATTAAGTACATTTATTATATTGATGTAATTTAGACTTAGTTTTTTTCACATCGGTTTACTGTATGATAGTTGGGTAGTTGCAGCCCTTTGGCGTCCATGTACTGGGTGCCTCTGTTGATGTGTAAACTTTGACTTTAACATAGCTATCTCTGTGACTAGTCACAAGCTAATCCCTCAGCTATTTCAATGCTAAATTATACTGTTTGATATGTAAACTCCTTTGTCAAGATGCCTCACTTCTCTCACCCAGCTTAAAAGACGCTACGAATCTTAGCAGCGTTCATTGAAGCTCTGTCGTCCCGACAGTTCTGTTCACCTGAAGAAGGCTACTTGTGTTGTAGCCGAAACGTCGGGATAATTTTATTGTCTTATTTCATTTTATTATTTTATTCTCAGTCTACGTGACTTTACCGAAAGAACCAAAGAAGATGAATCGTTGCAGTCACGAAAGCTTTAAATCGAAACTATTAACTCTCTTTATCCTTCTTCATCACTACCCCGGTCTAATTGACACACACCACAAACAAAAGTTAGATCGCTGTCGCACGTTTTACGTTTTTAATTTGTTTATCAAGCTAAAACAAACACTTGCGCAAATAGATGAAACGGGTGGGGCGTTTAAAGGGGAACGTTGGGACCTCGCCTCTTTAAATCGAGAGCATCGCTCCGCGCCGCAATGGCAGTCAAGCGGATTGAGCGAACCCCCGCATCTTTACTCGACTTGTGGACATTTTATTTTTACGATTCTATGACGGGACCCCTGGTACGTCCTGACACGGCTCAAAACGAAAGGTGTGGGTGCGTCGCTTTCCGAGTCCACAGGCGTACGCCACCACTGTCACGCCGACAAGACGAAGCGATTCCAATTATATTATTTTTAATTTTAAATATGCACCTGAGAATAGCGATGTAAAATGTTCAGTCATGCATTTAAGCCAATTTAGTTTCGGCGGCAATAGGAACCCATATCAATGCGCATGACTCGTGAAATCCCGCCGAATAAATAATTGAAGGGGACAGAATCTGTGCAGAGTTGATGACTCTTCCGGTCATTTCCATCGCGCCTCTCTCTGCCCCTTTTTACCGACTGGGTCCCACACGGAGCGAGGCTCCTTCAATTCCGTGCATTCAAGCTCGCTGTTTGTAACGTCACCAAAAACGCACCTCCAATTCCTCCTTTTGAGGGCCACCTCTGGAACGTTTGATGGCGCTTCTCTGTGGCTCCGTCGGGTCGAATACTCGCACATTTCATTCCATCGCTCTCACGCTCATGCCGCGCCCCTGACACTGGGTTTGGATGTCCTCCCCCCGCGGTATTCGCGGTGGTACATTCGCCGCCGCCCGCGAAGTTTACAGGCGCCACGCGCATCGCCCCCAATCTCCAACCTTTGCGGAGTACACGGGAAGACCAACAGATGTCCGCACGAAATGAGGTTTCCTTTGAGGCGACGACGATAAAAGGCGAGAAACTGTGAGCCGACATTTTTGGAAGAGCGGGAATATAATGAGCTGCATGAATGGTTGGAGACCGGGGTGGCATGCAGCCCAGCACCTAGACTCTCCAGCCCAGCACCCAGACTCTCCAGTTCAACACCCAGACTCTCCAGTTCAACACCTAGACTCTCCAGTTCAACACCCAGACTCTCCAGTTCAGCACCCAGACTCTCCAGTTCAGCACCCAGACTCTTCAGTTCAGCACCCAGACTCTCCAGTTCAACACCCAGACTCTCCAGTTCAGCACCCAGACTCTCCAGCCCAACACCCAGACTCTCCAGTTCAACACCCAGACTCTCCAGTTCAACACCCAGACTCTCCAGTTCAACACCCAGACTCTCCAGTTCAGCACCCAGACTCTCCAGTTCAGCACCCAGACTCTCCAGTTCAACACCCAGACTCTCCATCCCAACACCCAGACTCTCCAGTTCAACACCCAGACTCTCCATCCCAACACCCAGACTCTCCAGTTCAACACCCAGACTCTCCAGCCCAACACCCAGACTCTCCAGTTCAACACCTAGACTCTCCAGTTCAGCACCCAGACTCTCCAGTTCAGCACCTAGACTCTCCAGTTCAGCACCCAGACTCTCCAGTTCAACACCCAGACTCTCCAGTTCAACACCTAGACTCTCCAGTTCAGCACCTAGACTCTCCAGCCCAGCACCCAGACTCTCCAGTTCAACACCCAGACTTTCTAGCCCAGCACCCAGACTCTCCAGTTCAACACCCAGACTCTCCAGTTCAGCACCCAGACTCTCCAGTTCAACACCCATACTCTCCAGTTCAACACCCAGACTCTCCAGTTCAGCACCCAGACTCTCCAGTTCAACACCTAGACTCTCCAGTTCAACACCCAGACTCTCCAGTTCAACACCCAGACTCTCCAGTTCAGCACCCAGACTCTCCAGCCCAACACCCAGACTCTCCAGTTCAACACCCAGACTCTCCAGTTCAACACCCAGACTCTCCAGTTCAACACCCAGACTCTCCAGTTCAGCACCCAGACTCTCCAGTTCAACACCTAGACTCTCCAGTTCAACACCCAGACTCTCCAGTTCAACACCCAGACTCTCCAGTTCAGCACCCAGACTCTCCAGCCCAACACCCAGACTCTCCAGTTCAACACCCAGACTCTCCAGTTCAACACCCAGACTCTCCAGTTCAACACCCAGACTCTCCAGTTCAGCACCCAGACTCTCCAGTTCAGCACCCAGACTCTCCAGTTCAACACCCAGACTCTCCATCCCAACACCAGACTCTCCAGTTCAACACGCAGACTCTCCATCCCAACACCCAGACTCTCCAGTTCAACACCCAGACTCTCCAGCCCAACACCCAGACTCTCCAGTTCAACACCTAGACTCTCCAGTTCAGCACCCAGACTCTCCAGTTCAGCACCTAGACTCTCCAGTTCAGCACCCAGACTCTCCAGTTCAACACCCAGACTCTCCAGTTCAACACCTAGACTCTCCAGTTCAGCACCTAGACTCTCCAGCCCAGCACCCAGACTCTCCAGTTCAACACCCAGACTTTCTAGCCCAGCACTCAGACTCTCCAGTTCAACACCCAGACTCTCCAGTTCAGCACCCAGACTCTCCAGTTCAACACCCAGACTCTCCAGTTCAACACCCAGACTCTCCAGTTCAGCACCCAGACTCTCCAGTTCAACACCTAGACTCTCCAGTTCAACACCCAGACTCTCCAGTTCAACACCCAGACTCTCCAGTTCAGCACCCAGACTCTCCAGCCCAACACCCAGACTCTCCAGTTCAACACCCAGACTCTCCAGTTCAACACCCAGACTCTCCAGTTCAACACCCAGACTCTCCAGTTCAGCACCCAGACTCTCCAGTTCAACACCTAGACTCTCCAGTTCAACACCCAGACTCTCCAGTTCAACACCCAGACTCTCCAGTTCAGCACCCAGACTCTCCAGCCCAACACCCAGACTCTCCAGTTCAACACCCAGACTCTCCAGTTCAGCACCCAGACTCTCCAGTTCAGCACCCAGACTCTCCAGTTCAACACCCAGACTCTCCATCCCAACACCAGACTCTCCAGTTCAACACGCAGACTCTCCATCCCAACACCCAGACTCTCCAGTTCAACACCCAGACTCTCCAGCCCAACACCCAGACTCTCCAGTTCAACACCTAGACTCTCCAGTTCAGCACCCAGACTCTCCAGTTCAGCACCTAGACTCTCCAGTTCAGCACCCAGACTCTCCAGTTCAACACCCAGACTCTCCAGTTCAACACCTAGACTCTCCAGTTCAGCACCTAGACTCTCCAGCCCAGCACCCAGACTCTCCAGTTCAACACCCAGACTTTCTAGCCCAGCACCCAGACTCTCCAGTTCAACACCCAGACTCTCCAGTTCAGCACCCAGACTCTCCAGTTCAACACCCAGACTCTCCAGTTCAACACCCAGACTCTCCAGTTCAGCACCCAGACTCTCCAGTTCAACACCTAGACTCTCCAGTTCAACACCCAGACTCTCCAGTTCAGCACCCAGACTCTCCAGTTCAGCACCCAGACTCTCCAGTTCAGCACCCAGACTCTCCAGTTCAGCGCCCAGACTCTCCAGCCCAACACCCAGACTCTCCAGTTCAACACCCAGACTCTCCAGTTCAACACCCAGACTCTCCAGTTCAACACCCAGACTCTCCAGTTCAGCACCCAGACTCTCCAGTTCAGCACCCAGACTCTCCAGTTCAACACCCAGACTCTCCATCCCAACACTCAGACTCTCCAGCTCAACACCCAGACTCTCCATCCCAACACCCAGACTCTCCAGTTCAACACCCAGACTCTCCAGCCCAACACCCAGACTCTCCAGTTCAGCACCTAGACTCTCCAGTTCAGCACCCAGACTCTCCAGTTCAACACCCAGACTCTCCAGTTCAACACCTAGACTCTCCAGTTCAGCACCCAGACTCTCCAGTTCAGCACCTAGACTCTCCAGTTCAACACCCAGACTCTCCAGTTCAACACCCAGACTCTCCAGTTCAACACCTAGACTCTCCAGTTCAACACCCAGACTCTCCAGTTCAACACCCAGACTCTCCAGTTCAGCACCCAGACTCTCCAGCTCAACACCCAGACTCTCCAGTTCAACACCCAGACTCTCCAACCCAGCACCCAGACTCTCCAGTTCAACACCCAGACTCTCCAACCCAGCACCCAGACTCTCCAGTTCAACACCCAGACTCTCCAGTTCAGCACCCAGACTCTCCAGTTCAACACCCAAACTCTCCAGTTCAACACCCAGACTCTCCAGTTCAACACCCAGACTCTCCATCCCAACACCCAGACTCTCCAGTTCAACACCCAGACTCTCCAGTTCAACACCCAGACTCTCCAGTTCAACACCCAGACTCTCCAGTTCAACACCCAGACTCTCCAGTTCAACACCCAGACTCTCCAGCCCAGCACCCAGACTCTCCAGCTCAACACTCAGATCTAGGAAATGAGGGACGAATGTTTGGTCGAACATCGGTCAAACGTTGCTCCAACGTTGGACCAACGTTGGAGCAACGTTGAACCAACGTTAGACTGTTTACGAGGGTGAATGCCAAATAAATAAGTGGCCCATACGCCTCCTTGCCATGTCGGTTCCTGCCCACTAAATATAGAACATATAAGAAGGATTTATTCCATCTACATGCCAACGTTGGTCCAACGTTGGCATGTTTGCCGGAGGTGAAGGCCAAATACATAAGCAGACAATACGCCTCCTCGCCACATCTGTCTCTCCCCACATTTTTAGTAATAATCATCATCATCATCATAATGTATGTTACACACTGCCCGTCAGCCGCACGGCCCCCCTTCTTTTTTAGAATTGCACAATTTTAGCGGCACTGTTCAAACGCAACACAAACGTTGGGTCCCATTTCGACATTCGGTGTCTCATCAGCAGTCAGGCATGCCCGGACTGGCGAGACCAAGTTGTTTATAGGCTACGACACTCTCTCTTTCCCTCTGTGTGTGTCTGCCACGGGTGTTCGTTAAACACGCAAACCACACGTGAAATACATCACCCGAAGGGACTTGCGTGGCGAGTGTAGAGGAAGGCAACGAGTAAATAATAATAATAATGTGAAGGCCGACGAGCTGTGGTGTAGCAGCAGTCTAGGCAGACCGACTGACAACGACGTGGCGCTGAGGCAGGGGGAAGTGAAACACTGCGGTACTGTGGAGGATAGGACTCGTGGTTGCCACCTGCCCGGGGTTCGAGGTGTTGGCACGCGCGATCAGGAGCTGACCTGTGCCGAGATGGTGGCAGCCAGCCCCGGACACCTTCGTCGTGCAGAACGACGACTGGCAGCACGTTTGGACGAAGCCGGGGCCGAGCGAGCCGTGTCGCAGCTGACGAAAGAAAGAAGATCGTGCAGTGGAACCAAGGAGAAAAAAAAAACCTTCGGGGTTTACTTGCCAAAGCTTTTGTTTAATCATTTATTGATATCCCCCACCGTGTCCTTGATAACGGTCGCGGCCGAGGAAAGATCTCAGGCACTGGGGTCAGGGGTCAACACGAGGTGGCAGCCTGCGTCGGTTTGTGTACGCGCCAGTCTAAAAAGGTTTCCAGTTTGGGGATAATAATTAATAATTAATAATAATTAAAGTCTATTATTGCGCATTCCATCCTAGGATCCCAATGCCCAATGCATGGAAAGCAGAAAAAAAAACCCAGTGCAGGAGGGGGCAACCGACCGAACGAGAGAGGGGAAGGCCACTTTAAAGAGATGGGGTTCTCAAAGCAGACAAATCGATCTACCGACTCCCATTGCCCCCTGATTTCAAGCGGAAAGGCGTTGTGGGTGCCGCGCGAACAGAAGCACTGATGGCCAAAAAGATGTGGCGTTGGAGATGAGAAGAGGTGAAGTTGTAGGTGAGAAGAGGTGAAGTTGGGGGTGAGAAGAGGTGAAGTTGTAGATGAGAAGAGGTGAAGTTGTAGGTGAGAAGAGGTGAAGTTGTAGGTGAGAAGAGGTGAAGTTGTAGATGAGAAGAGGTGAAGTTGGGGGTGAGAAGAGGTGAAGTTGTAGATGAGAAGAGGTGAAGTTGAAGATGAGAAGAGGTGAAGTTGTAGATGAGAAGAGGTGAAGTTGTAGATGAGAAGAGGTGAAGTTGGGGTGAGAAGAGGTGAAGTTGTAGATGAGAAGAGGTGAAGTTGTAGATGAGAAGAGGTGAAGTTGGGGGTGAGAAGAGGTGAAGTTGTAGATGAGAAGAGGTGAAGTTGTAGATGAGAAGATGTGAAGTTGTAGATGAGAAGAGGTGAAGTTGTAGATGAGAAGAGGTGAAGTTGGGGGTGAGAAGAGGTGAAGTTGTAGGTGAGAAGAGGTGAAGTTGGGGGTGAGAAGAGGTGAAGTTGAAGATGAGAAGAGGTGAAGTTGTAGATGAGAAGAGGTGAAGTTGGGGTGAGAAGAGGTGAAGTTGGGGGTGAGAAGAGGTGAAGTTGGGGGTGAGAAGAGGTGAAGTTGTAGGTGAGAAGAGGTGAAGTTGAAGATGAGAAGAGGTGAAGTTGAAGATGAGAAGAGGTGAAGTTGTAGATGAGAAGAGGTGAAGTTGGAGATGAGAAGAGGTGAAGGACCTTGATGGAATCCCGGCGAGGGTGAATTCTGGCTCGCGAACACCACAATCACGGCCTTCTCTGGGTTCAGCGGGCGGCAGATCGACCCGGCGAGGCTGTACAAGGCCAATGATGCACAGACTCGCGGTGCGGCCTTTTATAAGTCGAGGAGGTCTATTAAGGCGATACACGATCCGTGCCAAGAGGCCCGGGTATTATCGTCGGCCTATCAAGGCAGGACGTGACCCAAGAAACAGATCTTGTCGCTACACAACCGGTGTGTGTTCCGGGCCTCCCGGCACGGGTCTGAGGGGACCTTAATGAGAATTAAGACCTTGATGGTGACAGAAAGATGCCTCCATTATATCACCCTCCCCCCCTCGTGTGACATCGCTGCTGTGTCGCTCTCATGCAACCGGTCTCAGTTTTCAAAGCTAAAAGACGAACGCGTCACAGGCAGCCGTAACGATAACGACGATGGTGGTAACGGCACACAGCGCTCCGTCAACCCACCGGCGGATGAAGACCACAAGCACGTCGCGTCACTCAAGGGCGCTGTTTGACCATTCTTCACAACGCTGGCCAATGCAGGTTGGTGAAGGGGGAAGCGTGGGCGAAGCGTGGGGTCAGGTTGGTCCAGATGACAGTCACCCGTCGCTTCAGCTGCTGCTGCTCTGCAGAGAGTGGGAGATTGATGATTGATGGTCATCAATGTTCCGTCGCATGCTTGACGGTGGCATTCGCCGTGAATTCTCGCTCAACAGACCGCCTGGCAGCTTCCACTCGACTCGTCACGGACGTTCGCCGCGTCCCGGAGTCGAACTCAGGTGGCGGGGGATAGGGGTCATAGCGCAGCGTGCGAACCACTGACCTCCACCGCCCCACCCATTCACGCAGCCCAAACACGGAAACATCTCTCAGCCAGCCGAGGTCCGTTATCAGTTCAGTTCAGTTCCATTTATTTGGTATAGCCCTGTGAGCCATTCGGCTCTTGAATCGGGTGCAACCGCAACAAACTAAAAACATGAACAAGAAAAACATCTTAAAGTGACTTTGTGTGACTGTGCAAACAGAAAATACAGGAAAAAAACCAGCAAAAATATTCCTGAAATAGCACCGTACACCAAACGCTGTGTGCAAAGATCCCAGTGGGATGCAAGTCAAACAACAACAACAACCACAAGACAACTAAGATTAAGGTCATCAGTCTAACTCCGTACTACAATAAACAAAAACATGGCCAGACCAAAACAATGCCGGTAGGAGATCTCGGTTGCAAATGAACTCCTGTTGCCACCCGAACACCGCCGGCAAACCTCGGTCTGTCCGAATAATCCCGGGTTTAAGCGGGACCGGGTGGCAACCCCAGAGCCACATTATACCGATTTGTCGACATTGGCAAAGCGTTGGAAAAATAAACTGCCAGCGAATGCAGCAATGAGGCAACCCGCGCGTCACACAGCGCACAGGGGACACTTTGACGTGCTTTTATTTGTTTGTGTTGTTGTTGTTGGTGTGACAACGCATCGCACGGGAATCAACACGGGGGCTGAACCCGTTCCATTTGCCGCTTGAGCGCTCTCGAGCTCGGCATCACAGAGCGAGCGAGCGGGCGGGCGAGCGGGCGGGCGAGCGGGCGGGCGAGCGGGCGGGCGAGCGGGCGGGCGAGCGGGCGGGCGAGCGGGCGGGCGGGCGGGCGGGCGCCACGTGGTGGCCGCGTGGCTCTCCACGTCCCCTCACCAGCTCCCCAGGTTGTTTCGCGCGCCCGGTGTCCCAGCGAGGCTGCGTTTTTGGAACCAATTTTCGTCGCCCGGTTTTGTTGTTGTTGTTGTTGTCGTCGTCACGCGTCGTTAACGAACATCGTAACTAATGCGAGTCGTCGCCTCCTCCCCCTCCTCCTCCTCGGCCGCCTCCTGTTGATATAACAAAGAAATAATGAAACAGCAGCAGCAGCCGCCGTGTCACGTCGTGGAGCCGAGGGCTCAGTCCATCACGAGGAGGCCGAGCTCCCTGGGATACGAATCAGGGATATTGATGCCCCGGGACAGCGGGCAATACCCGCGCATCCATCCTCGCGGCTCCCCCGTGCGTCACGATCACAACAAAGACCCCCCCGTGCGCGTGCGCCTGTGAAGGGTCGACACGGTGCACGAGGGGGTGGTGTGGCCGGAAAAACCCACGCCCGGCCACCTTTGTCTCCCAGCGATGTTCATACATCGCACCAGACACTCGTTTTAAGGTTGAGTTCGAGCTAAGGGGAGGCGCCCATGACCGGGTTTAGATAATCATCACAGGCGTTGGCCGTGAGCGGGAGTCGAACTCGGGTTGCTGGATTCGGAGCGCAGCGTAGCTCTAACCGCTGCACCACCGCTCCCCACAAACACGCGAACCGCCTTTCACCACTCAGTGGCGGTGAAGTCAGCATGGCGCTTGTGCCAGGCTAGGTGCACTATCAAGGCCAGACGGAACAGAGCCAAATGCCATGGGTTGACTGCTATGATGGCTGGCCGATGAACTAGCTGTACTCGCCACTGTGCCATCCGTCTGCGTTTTAGGCACCCGGCGCTCCGCTAATTGTTGTGAGCGTCGCTCCTCTGCCCTCCGTTGTTGCTGGAGGATGACTGTACCATATCAATCCATCTCTTCTCTAGCCCGTGCCTTGTCCGTTTGGCCCCATCTATCCGACCGAACAGAAGCTGTTTGGGCATGCGGTGGCTGGGCATGCGGGCCACTTGACCCAGCCAGCGCAGCCTTGCCTGCCAGGGGAGCTCACTGTTGGGACTGTGTCCAGATCTTTAATGGATCTGTAAACTCATCACACTGTGCAGTCTGCTTAAACCCAGGATGGATCGTAGGCAGGCCAGCCTGAATGTTTTGAACCAGCGCAGATATTCCTTTAGAGGGCTCCACGTTTCGCAAGCATAGAGAAGGGAGGGCATGACTGTGTCCTAGAAGACCCGGAGCTCCATGTGCAGCGACAGGCCAGGTAGCTGCCACACAGCGTTATGCAGCCGATGTTCAGAAATGCCGCTCGACTCACTCGGCTTGAGACCAAACCGGAGCTGGTCATGAGCACCCTGCTCAAGTACAGAAACTTCTCCACTCTCTCCACAACTGCCCCACCGCAAGCACAACACGGACGAAGGCAAACACAACACGGACAAGCACACAAAAAACAAAAGCCACACAGGCGAGGCTACTACCGCCACTACGGCCATCTCCAACACGTCATCACCTTCACGGTGCCCCTCACCAGGGGTCCATCTTGACACGAGTCGAGAGAAAGTCGACTCCGCTCCACGTCCTCCTGGACCTCGTAACCCCGTGCGCTATCCCGGTGAACCCTCTCCATCTGCCACCGTTCCACGACTGAGCAAGGGGGACCCCACCAGGGCAATCTCGGCATCGTCGATGGAACCCGTTCTGCAGTCCAGGAAGCCGAAATTATGTTACGCAAGGCAGCCTGTGCGCATAATCGCCACCCTCGCTCAGCAAATTGATTGTAAGATCTGCCCTGGCCAGCGCTGTACCTGGCCTCAGGCTCCGGATCGCTCTTCGCGCATCATGAATAGGCGGCAGGAGCAGCCAACCGCTCACAGGGGTTAGCGACTGTTTCCAACCTTGCCACGTGACGTTGTTGTCTGGGCTGAAGGTGGTTTGCCTGAGACCTCACAGACATGGTCAGTATATCTGCAGACCTGATATAGAGCCCATCATTTTTTTTTACATTAAAAAAAATGTTTTTACCAGGCAAGACCCGCTGAGCTACATAGCTGTTTTTTTTTAGAAGCGACCTGGCCACAGATGATGGCTCAACGAAAGTGTCTCATCGCGTGGACACTCATAGCAGCAGTCGCATACTCGAAACGCACGTTTCTAAACGTGGAAGGGAAAAGACCGGAGGAGGACTTGGAGAAAAATCCACGCGACCACGGGGAGACAGACGTACAAACTTCTAATATTACAGCAGGCGTCAGGGTCGGAATAGAATCACAATTTCAGAGATCAGATCACAAATATCCTCCGTTAAAATACGGCTTCAAGGGTAGCGCTGTTACAGGGTGCCAGTACTCTTGGATGGAAAAATTGGTTTGCGATCGCGAGCCGTGACAAACAAATATTTGTCCATCTCTTCCGCAACTTTGCGACCATCAACTTCCACCCACGGTGGGAGTGGGGTGGTGCGAGGTGCCAAGCGGCTCCCCTGAAAACTCTTTGAGTCGAAGTGAATCCCACTGCTCGGACGTGTGTGGGATTCCGCTTTGGGTGAGAATGGGCCGGCCGCTCTCTCTCTCAGCCATGGAACAAATCCCCGCAACCACCCTCAAAAACATCACCAACCATCGTCAAGGCCACCACAGCCAGCCATAGCTTCAACACCGCTACACTGGTACACCGTCACCGCTTCTCACCACCACCAATATCCCTGCCATTCGACACTGAGTGACGGTGACGTCACCACGCCTGTGCCAGGCCAGGTGCACGTTGAGGCCACGTGAAGTGTCGAAGGCTCGCTGGAGGTCACGGGATAGACCCAGCAGGTGTCATGGGTTTGGCTGACTGAGATGACTGGTACTGTAGATGCACCACCTATACTCTCCCCACCCCACCTAATGTGCCAACTCGCTGAATTTTATATGCCCGTTCGCTCCGCTCGTTGTTGTGAGTGTCGCTCCTGTGCCCTCAGTTTGTGTTGGAGGGCGACTGCCTCCAACTGCTCAGCAGCGGCGTCTTTCACGAGCCTCCTTCCACCACCACCACCTCCTCCTCCTCCCCCACCCGACAACTGTAACCGCATTCTCCTTCTTTAACCACCTTGATCACGGCTGCCTCCCTCACTCCCTCCCTCCCTCCCGTGTTCCCGATGGTTTGGATTGTTGTTTACGTTACTGGATGAGTAATGCCACAGACTAGGGGTGACATTGCCGTATTGACTGACCGATCTCCTCTCCCGTGCGGAGCAGGCGCGAGCCGATGCAGATTTCTTATCTAAAGTGCGTTGGGGTTACGCACAGTGAGCGCAAGCGACCTTGGCCGACGCGTCTAAGTGGGGCCTGGCGTGCGGTATTCCCCGTCTGCTTTGTTCACACGCTGGAATTTTCCTTTTTGATGTTGTTTATGCATTTTTTTTTACATTTCGTACAAGTTGTAACCATGTGTAGTGACATGGAATGGGTCACATGCACCGCAGTTTCCACCCGGTGTTACGTGTGTGCGGTGGCTGCGTAACCGCGCTGTAATACGATAAAATCGTACGCATTAATATAAAAACGGACGCAAACATATAAATAAACATTAAAAATACCGGGGTTAATCGCATTGCCAATAGAGCCATGGATCGAGTAACAATGTGACACGCGCCCTTCTTTTGATGTCAGCAATTTCGGCGATTCCTTCGCAGTCCGCTTTGATTGTGACCACAGCGCCTTGCACGGCAATGGACCGCGTGAGTGAGAACCTCTGGAAGCTGTGCCCCCCCCCCCGCTCTCTCCCATGCCACACGAACGACCGTGGCAGCCGTGATGAGCGCGCCACTGTTGTACGGTACTGCTGGGACGCATGGACAGCTCACGATGAATGTGAGACCAATGCCATGGAATGCGCCAAAAAATTCCCCCTGTGACTGAAATCAATCGTGAAACGCGATACATTCACGGGCCGTGTGCCTTTCTTGCGGTTCCGCCGCGCCAGAATGGATGTCCGCGGATTTAGTTTTGGACCTATGTACCCTGTGTGTGTTGACCTTCTTTCGCACCGCACGTAGCCATCCGTGCTAATCGGAGGTGCGGGGAGAAGGACGAATCCGGTGGCCGGGACTTTTCGACGCGGCATGTCGGGCTCGCATTTTGTTGCAACAACACAAAAAAAACAGACCATACCGCCTCCTTCTCATCTTTATCTCTCCACGTCAATAAATAAAGGTGCGGTTTTTAACACATCCCGCCGGGGAAACTGCCTTCTGGGAGTGCAATTTGTTGTTGGTGGCGTTGCAGGATTGGTTGAATAGGAGCGAAACTCTGGACCGGTTTCGACATTCGGTGTCTCGACCAGGGCTGGAAAGGGAAGACGTTGACTGGGGGAACTCCCCCCCCCCCCATTCCCCACGAGATCTGGACCGTGCACTCGATCTGAGGAGCTTCACTCCGTGTGTGGTTATCTGAGCGTGTCTGTGGGTCACTGTGTGTGTCTATGGGTCTCTGACCGTGTCTGTGGGTCACTGTGTGTGCCTGTGGGTCACTGTGTGTATCTGTGAGTATCTGTGCGTGTCTGTGGGTCTCTGTGCTCGTGTGTGGGTCTCTGACCGTCTCTGTGGGTCTCTGACCGTGTCTGTGGGTCACTGTGTGTGTCTGTGGGTCACTGTGTGTGTCTATGGGTCTCTGACCGTGTCTGTGGGTCACTGTGTGTGCCTGTGGGTCACTGTGTGTGTCTGTGGGTCACTGTGTGTGCCTGTAGGTCACTGTGTGTGTCTGTGGGTCACTGTGTGTGCCTGTGGGTCACTGTGTGTGTCTGTGGGTCACTGTGTGTGTTTATGGGTCTCTGACCGTGTATGTGGGTCACTGTGTGTGCCTGTGGGTCACTGTGGGTCTCTGACCGTGTCTGTGGGTCACTGTGTGTATCTGTGAGTATCTGTGCGTGTCTGTGGGTCTCTGTGCGTGTCTGTGGGTCTCTGACCGTGTCTGTGGGTCTCTGTGCGTGTCTGTGGGTCTCTGACCGTGTCTGTGGGTCTCTGACCGTCTCTGTGGGTCTCTGTACGTGTCTGTGGGTCTCTGTGCGTGTCTGTGGGTCTCTGTGCGTATCTGTGGGTCTCTGTGCGTGTCTGTGGGTCTCTGTGCGTGTCTGTGGGTCTCTGTGCGTGTATGTGGGTATCTGTGCGTGTCTGTGGGTATCTGTGCGTGTCTGTGGGTCTCTGTGCGTGTCTGTGGGTCTCTGTGCGTGTCTGTGGGTCTCTGTGCGTGTCTGTGGGTCTCTGTGCTCGTGTGTGGGTCTCTGACCGTGTCTGTGGGTCTCTGACCGTGTCTGTGGGTTACTGTGTGTGTCTGTGGGTCTCTGTGCGTGTCTGTGGGTCTCTGTGCGTGTCTGTGGGTATCTGTGCGTATCTGTGGGTATCTGAGCATGTCTGTGGGTCTCTGTGCGTGTCTGTGGGTCTCTGTGCGTGTCTGTGGGTCTCTGTGCGTGTCTGTGGGTATCTGTGCGTGTCTGTGGGTCTCTGTGCGTGTCTGTGGGTCTCTGTGCGTGCCTGTGGGTATCTGTGCGTGTCTGTGGGTATCTGTGCGTGTCTGTGGGTCTCTGTGCGTGTCTGTGGGTCTCTGTGCGTGTCTGTGGGTCTCTGTGCTCGTGTGTGGGTCTCTGACCGTGTCTGTGGGTCTCTGACCGTGTCTGTGGGTTACTGTGTGTGTCTGTGGGTCTCTGTGCGTGTCTGTGGGTCTCTGTGCGTGTCTGTGGGTATCTGTGCGTATCTGTGGGTATCTGAGCATGTCTGTGGGTCTCTGTGCGTGTCTGTGGGTCTCTGTGCGTGTCTGTGGGTCTCTGTGCGTGTCTGTGGGTATCTGTGCGTGTCTGTGGGTCTCTGTGCGTGTCTGTGGGTCTCTGTGCGTGCCTGTGGGTATCTGTGCGTGTCTGTGGGTATCTGTGCGTGTCTGTGGGTCTCTGAGCATGTCTGTGGGTCTCTCTCTCTCTTCGTCTAGGGGTCTATCTGAGAGTCAAAAAAACATTCCTTGCTAGATTCCTTCCGGAACGCAGTCGTTCCCACCACGGCAAATGGGATGTAATATTTTATTTTATTTGGAGTGACAAACATGAAAAGGCATATTTTTCTCCACGCGACAGAGATTAGTTCACGGCAATATATGTCATGGTTTGAGGATGCCATGAGCTCGGGTCACTCACGATCTCCAAGAATGACAGAGTCCGTGATTCAGGCCCCGAAACAGCACAGTATACACATCTGAACTCTACACTACCGACCTCTTGTACCAAATAAACACTGTTGAACCATTCACTCGCATTGTAATAAATGGCGATAACGCAGTGCAACTACTTAGATTACACTGTAACAAAAAAATGTTGTTCCTGGTTAGTGTAATTTCCAAATTGCTTATGCCTCAAAAGAACAGAAAAGGGCTATTATTCCCCGCAAACTTTGCCAGTAATATAAATAGTAGTATAAATACAGGGGCCTTAAGCACACCAGTTCAGTTTAGTTTCAGCTGCCTAAGTGGCACATACATCTCTGCATCTTTCTGAGATGGCATCAAGAGGCTGCAAGCATCCGGCAGACGCATTTTGCTTTGTCTGTGGCCAATTTATCAAGACAAGAGCGAGAAAGTACTCTGTGGAAGCATCTGCTAAGATGTGTGAGGCCAACAAGACATATTTCGGCATGCCTGTCGGGGATCAGGACAAACCCTGGGCACCTCATTTCACCTTGAGCAATGCAAAATAACTCTGGAAGGTAAGATGTACAATTGTTGCTCGAAATTTTATGTTATAAAATTTGTTAAAATTGTGAAAGTTTTTAATTTTAAAATGTTTTACAATTCTCAATGTTATTGAAAAAATATATATCATATTTGAAAAATGTTACCAGAATCTCTTGCACATTAGTCATGGATGAAAGAAATTTATTTTTGTAGGATGGTACAAAGGGGAACAGAGAGCCATACAGTTCGCTATCCCAAGAATTTGGCGGGAATGTGGCGGTGCCACGACCGTGGTGCCACTCCGCAAGCGCCGCGACTCCCCCCCTACCCCCGCCCTGAACGCACACATGCACACACACACACACACGCCGCACATACACACACACACACACGCCGCGCACACACACACACACGCCGAACGCACACACGCCACGCACACACACGGAGTGCCCCATCGGGGGATCGCCTAGCACCACGAGGTTTCATCCAAAGGGCCCCTAGAGGGGAAGTCCCACGGTTTCCCGGTGCCAGGAGATTGGCCAATCCCCCCCTCCCCACCCAGGACAAATTACAGTGCGGCCCCCCTAAATTGCGCTTACAATTGTATGGGCGTACAGAAGCTCACCCGGGCTAACCGCAATGCGATGCTCACAGCACCGGGGAGGCTTCCGGGTGAAATGTTACGCGAGCAGCGCAGACGAGGAGGTAGGAGAGAAATCCCCGTGCACACCGCGGGTGTGTATTGGGCAGCCGGCGGCCTCCCGGATTAAACCGGCTGAGTCAGGGGTAAGGAATGCAGGCGCGGAGACAATGGGCCGGGAGATAGCGTAACGTAATGCCCTAGGTGACGGCAGCGAAACGTGTGAAAATTCAAAAGGTAGGCGCACGATTGGCTGCGCAGAATGACGTAATGTAACCCTGGATTTTCGAAATCCCAGGGCATAAGAAGGGGAACCGGAAACGGTTCAAAGGTCTTTTCTGACCCAGACCGACTCCCCGCCAGCCCACCTCTTTGAGCCGCTCACAGCGTCCGTGAGATGCCAGCGTGTGCCACCACGAGACAGCGAGAGGCAAGGTTCTCTCCTACCTCCGTCCTCCACCTCTCTCAGTGTCCGTGCGATGCCGTGAGAATGGCTGCGAGGTACGTAACAGGGCGCGTAAGTATTTGGGGGACTGGGTAGGGATAGGATAGGCTCTGCTCGCAGTATATTTCCCCCGGGCAGCGCAGAGTTTTTGCACCGCAAATAAAGACGTTAGCACAGAGCGTCGACGCAGTGTTGGTGTTTCGAGTGTGCGTGTTCGTGCAACTACTTTCCAGCGAGTCCTAGCGCGGGTGCAGGGCAGCGATTAATCACCCGCTGGCGCGCGCATTCGCGCAGCCATTTAACGCGAGCCTTTGTGTAGAACAACTGCGTGGGTGGACGTGTGGCGAGAATGAGGGCAGAGTCGCAGCACGAGCGCTCGTTAAAATAATTTCCTGCAGAAGCTCGCGCGTTGGTGCTGCCGCTGCAGTGCTGGTCATAGTGCGTGCTGCGGGTTAGGATATGAACCGCCTGCAGAAGCGCGCGCGTTCGCGCGGCCGTTTAGCGGCAGGCTTAGTGCGGGCGCATATTAGTGTCTGATCGCCGGCAGGGGCGTGTGCGTGCTCGCCGCCGCCATAATCTTAACATTGGTGTATGGGCACGGGGCGGAGTAACCCCATGCGGCTGTGAGCCAGCAATTTAGCGATGTCCCTCAGAGGGGGCGCTAACTCGGGGGGCCGATCACTCGGTCGGCGGGGGCCCGGCGGGGCCGATCGACGCGGTAGAGGAGGGAGTGGAAGGGGCAGACGTCGCGCCTCAACTGCCTGGCAAGGGCGTTGGGGTGGATGCCGGCCTCCACAGGAACCCTCTGACCACTCAAACAGCTGCTATTTCTGCATGGTGGACCCTTCCAAACGTCGGACTGGCAAGAATGCACCTGCTATCACGAATCCAGACCTTCCTTCATCCATCGCCCCGGTGCCACACTGCCATGAGCTCCCTGTACCCACTCCTCCGGAAAGAGAGCAGCCGTCTTTAGAAGAGAGCAGCAAGTCACAGAGCGAGGAAGACGTTGTAGATCAAGATGACAATTTCAGAGGTGGAGCTGAGGAGAGAAACCCATATTACCCCAACCAAAAAGACATCAACGACTTGATCAGAGATCTTGGTCTCACCAAGTCCAATGCCGAGATTTTGACGTCTTGGCTCAAGTAGTGGAACCTTGCTGGACGCCTTGAAGTATGATGAGTATGGCTGGGAGGTCATCAGAGACTTCAAAATGGTGGCATTCCTGATGGGTCTCCAAGGCGGTTTTACCAAGTTTCCCTGCTATCTTTGCCTTTGGGACAGCAGGGACACCAAGGCGCACTACCACAGGCGGGACTGGCCACAGGGACCGAGTTCTCTGTGGGGAGAAGCAGGAACCCGACATGCCGCATCGAAAAGTCCCGGCAACCGGATTTGTCCTTCTCCCCGCACATCAAATTGGGCCTTATGAAAAAATTGTCAGAGCTGTAGATAAGGAGTTGGCAGCCTTCAAGTAACTTCAAGACTTCTTCCCGAAGCTGTCTGAGGCAAAAGTCAAAGCCGGTGTCTTCGTCGGACCACAAATAAAGATCCTGGAGTGCAATGAATTCCCCAAGAAGCTCACTAGTAAGGAGAAAGCGGCTTGGGACAGCTTTGTCGCAGTGGTTCGTGGCTTCCTGGGCAATCACAAGGTCGAAAACTACGTGGAGCTGGTTGAGACTCTGGTGAAGAACTACGGCACAATGGGCTGAAGGATGTCCGTCAAAATCCTATTCTTGATGCTCATCTTGACAAATTCAAGGAGAACATGGGAGCGTACTCGGAGGAGCAAGGCGAGCGCTTCCACCAGGACATACTGGACTTTGAACGCCGCTACCAAGAACATTATAACGAGAACATGATGGGGGACTACATTTGGAGGCTGATTCGTGAAAGTTATTTACAGTATAATTGTAAATCTTGAAAAACTACTCACTTCTAAATCTGATAATAGGTTTTTCCTTTTTTCTGGCAACAACACAAGTGTGTTTTAACATCTTAACACCTGATTTAAAGCTTTCGTGACTGCAGGGATTCATATTCTTGGTTCTTTCAGTAAAGTCATGTAGAAGGGAAACAATCAAATAATAAAAATATATAACAATAAAATTATTTTATAACAATAAAATTGTTATATATTTTTATTATTATTTTATTGTTTCCCTTCTACGTGACTTTACCGAAAGAACCAAGAAAATCTTAACACCTGTTTTGTTGCCAGAAAAAATGGGAAAACCTATTCTCAGATTTTGGTACTGGCAAAGGAGGTCCCATGCTGTCGTCACTTCTAAATCTTTTGTAGTATTTTTTTTATTACTTTAGTATAAAGACATGTTAATTTTGATTCATATGTTGTTTTTTTCTGACTTTATGTGAACGAAAAGACACAGATTCGCTGGTTTTCTTATTGAAAATAGATACATTTCAAAATATAACTGTCCTGGTACAAAAATCAAAGTTTGTGGGGAATAATATGAATTTTCTATACTTTTTAGGCATAAGCAATTACGAAATTTTCTTACTACCCAGGAACAAAAATTGTGTTACATAGTGTTATAAACCATCTGAACGCACCACGATTCGGGGTCATGATTCGATTCGAGAATCTTCTTTTGCCCACTGGTGAAAGTTCTGCCTCTGGCAGCTGCGCAGGACGCACGCGGACCCACAGTACAGAACCAGACGAGTTGATCCGCCCGGCTCAGTACTGATGAGTATTTGAATGCGCACCATCCGATACGTGGCATCGCGAGTGTCGAGAATCCCGGTGTCGATGCATTCCTAAAATACACGGTGCCTAGACGTAATGACATGCGTCGCGTGTTACGTCTGACTTCGGCAGCTCGGGCGGGAAGTCTCCGAGGCACCGGGGGAGTTGCGTCTACAGGCGGCGGGACGCGTCAAGGTCGGCGTGCAGACGGTGACAGCTGAGCGCGCGCCGCTGCGCAGGCGCTGTTCCTGTCTCCGACGCCGCCTGTTGTACCCCGAGACCCACCGCCAAGCCCAGCGCTTCTCATCCACGTTCTCAATCGCAACACATTCCTCGCTCCTCTTCTTTCATTCCGTCTCTTCCTTCCTGTGGCCGCGCCTCTCTGTAAGTGCCCCCACCCCTACCACCTTGTTCTTCGCTGCAACTTCTCGCCTCTAACATTCATCCGCGTGCCACGGACAAGGCTACGGCGGCTGCCACCAGAGACAACGGGAGACGGATACGATTTGAGGCAAACGACAGTGGGAGGTGGTGGTGGTGGGGGGGGCCGAGCGGATGAGCCCGTGGTGATGCAGGGAGATGAGGAGAGGTGGCAGCGCGGCGATAAGCAGGCGATGGAAATGCGCGGAAGCTCCCCGCTCCCTGCTCCCCCCCCTCACCGAGTACGCCGCTCACCACTTCGCTGGATGTCAAAACGGCGAGGGAGGCGACTTCCGCAGGGTCGACGCACCAGGGCCCGCACTGAGACGCATTAGGCGCCAAGGGGCGAGTGCTTTTCGTTCAAGAAATAAATTAAACTCGCCTCAAGGTGTGTCCGTGAATTTCAATTGCGCCTGGCGATAGCGCCTGGCGATAAGGAATTGGTGGGGATGGGGAAGGGGGTGCCAGGAGCAGAGGGAGAGGCCGCTACGGCAGAGGGAAGCTCGTGGAGAGAGAGGGAGGGAGAGTTGGGAGGGGTGGGTGGGGGGGACGCGCAGGCGAGAGGGAGTCCGGACGAAGATCAAGAGACATGGACACGCTGAGCCGAGGGGAGGATGGAGGAGGATTGAGTGAGCCGGCGAGCGAGGCATTAATGAGGGGTGGCGCGCGCTGCGGCGATGGCAGAGCCAGAGTGGGACCACGGTTGTTCAGAGCGGTGGTTCTCACCCTTGGGGGTGCGAGATGCCCATTCTGGGGGTGCGAGACATGGCTAGAAGGTAAATCATCTAAACACAAATTAAGCACGGGACACTCACGCACAACTACTTTGTTTCATCAAGCCAATGTATTTATTAACATTGTACATTTGTTTCACAATTGAAAACCAAAGGGGTGCAAGGCTGCAGCAAAGTGTAAGAAGCACCGGTTTAAATACATCCATTCAAGCGGGCTCAATCAGCCGGAGCCTCCCCGTAAATCACGTGACTCGTGTGGCCACGCCCACTCTGAACCCCTCTCCCCGCCCACTGTGAAAACAGACGCCACTCCTCCGTGCAGCGCGCTCGGGGCCTTTGTGCAGCCCCCTTCGATCCGCATCTCTTCCCGACCCCTCTGCTACCCCCCCCCCCCCCCCACCTAAAACGTTTGCACATTTCTTTTTGGTTCTTTGGGTAAAGTCACGTAGAAGGGAAACAATAAAATTCTCACGACGTTTCGACTGCAACACAAGCAATCATCATCAGGTGTGAAAACCACAGCAAAAATTTTGAAAAAAGTGGCGGTTTTCTTTTTTAACGTTAGCACCACGGAGAGCGATTTGGCAGTTATTCAGATGGACGAGTCCATCTATGTTCGGAAGAGAGGAGGGGGGAGACGAAAATAATGGATGCGGTCTGAAAGCCACCGTAAGCGTCAACAATCAATTAAGACCCGAAATGGTTTATCAAATCCTTCCAATGATTGCTAAGCCAGAATCCATCTTCTCGGTTGAAATTGTCTCTGTGTTTGTATATGTGGATAGCCTCATGAACGAATCTCTCGTGGTAGCCAGATGGCTTGCAGAGAACCTCTGTCTTGGAGAAGTCAATGTCATGTGAGCCTACTAAATTTTAACAGTGATCTGCCATGGCCGAGGTGTTGGTCCTACCGTGTTTTAATTCTACTTTGTGTTCACGAATACGGTCCGAGATATGTCGTTTGGTTTCTCCAATGTAACTACTACCACAGAGGCAACTTAGTTTGTAGATGCCAGGGTACTGTATGTCCGGAATCACATCTTTTACAGACGGAACCAGATCATGGATTTTATGTAATGTGTTGAATCGGACCTGGATCTTGTGTTTAGTCAAGATTTTTGAGATCTTTTTTGTGATCCCCGCAATGTAGGGTAAAGTGATGGTTTTGAAAGGCTTCTCAAGAGGGTCTTTCTTCATGGTTTGAGTGATAGCTTTGCGGATTGTGTGTCCCCAGACGACCTGCTTGTCAGTTTTGATGTAGTTTCCTTATTCACCAAAGTTCCTGTAGCTGACAATTATTGAAGACTTGGTTCATAAAGGACTAAACACTGAGGTACCCCCCCCCCCCCTGGTGAGACACTGCTTAACCAATACATACTTCACTTGGAATGGAACGTTCTACAAACTGAGGGCACCCCAATGGGCTCCCTCCTATCTCCGGTTGTAGCCAACATTTTCATGGAGAAATTTGAGACTCACGCCATCCAGACTACCACTCTGCGCCCAACCTTATGGAAGAGGTACGTGGATGACACTTTTGTCATCTGGCCACATGGCCGGCCTGCTCTAGACCAATCCCTCGACCACATCAATTCCATACACCCAGCCATCAGATTTACCATGGAAGTCGAAAAAGATGGCAAGCTACCTTTTTTGAATGTCCTAATAAAAAAAGAGACCTGATAGTTCAATGAGCCACTGTCTACAGGAAAGCTACCCATACGGATGCTTATCTGAAACCGTATTCCCACCACCATCCATCCCAGAAGAATTCCCTCATCAAGACTCTGCACCATAGAGCCCAATGCATATCCGTCCAGGAACATATAGCCAGTGAACTCAAGCACGTACACCAAGCTCTTAAGGCTAATGGTTACTCCGACTACACAATCCGCAAAGCTATCACTCCAACCATGAAGAAGGACCCTCTTGAGAAGCCTTTCAAAACCATCACTTTACCCTACATTTTGGGGATCACAAAAAAGATCTCCAAAATCTTGAATGAACACAAGATCCAGGTCCGATTCAACACATTACATAAAATCCGTGATCTGGTTCCGTCTGTAAAAAATGTGATTCCGGACATACAGTACCCTGGCGTCTACAAACTAAGTTGCCTCTGTGGTAGTAGTTACATTGGAGAAACCAAACGACATGTCTCGGACCGCATTCGTGAACACAAAGCAGACCTGAAACACGGTAGGACCAACACCTCGGCCGTAGCAGATCACTGTTATAATTCAGTAGGCTCACATGACATTGAATTCTCCAAGACAGAGGTTCTTTGCAAGCCATCTGGCTACCATGAGAGATTCGTTCATGAGGCTATCCACAGACAATTTCAACCGAGAAGATGGATTCTGGCTTAGCAATCATTCGAAGGATTTGATCAACCATTTCGGGTCTTAATTGATTGTTCACGCTTACGGTGGCTTTCAGACCGCATCCATTATTTTCGTCTCCCCCCTCCTCTTTTCCGAACATAGATGGACTCATCCATCTGAATAACTGCCAAATCGCTCTCCGTGGTGCTAACATTAAAAAAACGCCACTTTTTTCCAATTTTCTTGCTGTGGTTTTCACACCTGATGATGATTACTTGTGTTGCAGTCGAAACGTCGTGAGAATTTTATTGTTTTATATTTGTATTATTTTATTGTTTCCCTTCTACGTGACTTTACCGAAAGAACCAAGAATATGAATCCCTGCAGTCACGAAAGCTTTAAATCAAAATTTGCACAGTTGTTAGGGATAAGCCTCGTACACACATAATAAGTTATTATTAATTCGCCCTTGGTTTTGTGCTTTAATTGAAATATTGTAACGTCCCTTTGACGCCGTGAAAAAGCCATCCAGGGCATCGGCACAAAGAGAACTTATCATCTTCACGTGGTGTTCACTTCCTGCTGGAGCGACTTTACATCGAACGTAGACATCTCCAGCAAGCAAGCGATGGTCCGCCAACATCGGCCCACAATATCTGTCATTGTCTGCAAAAAAATGTTAGAATAATTGACGTGCGCGTGTGTTTTGAGTAAAAAGGCCATTATTGACGACAAACAAGGTTCCTGCCGCAAAGCCAACCCGGGGCATAATGAACTGCCAAATATGCCGAATCAACGGCCATTTACTTTCATTGAAAGATATTAAATAAATAAAGTGCCACCACCTGTCCCCCCACCCACGCACCCGTTCATTCATTTTATAAGATCCATTTAAATGCTTTGCTTGGCATTCCATCGACTGAAAAATATTTTAAAATGAAAATCACAATACATGCAACATCGAGGTTAGAGTTGTTGAGTGTAATGCGAAAATGCGTGCGGTGCTACGAATTGAATTGATTAACAATGGAAATCTGTGAAGGACGCTTGCAAAGACCTCATCACCTTAACAAATCTTCAAGTAAACGGAGAAACAACAATGAATGGCTTGCTAAATATCTCCTTTTTTTGCACAGCCAATAAAAAAATGTCTATTTTGGTTGTAGCCTCTGTGCAGCAGAAGAGCAATAATTGATTATCTTACCTATAAACGTAATTTTTTGTCTGTCTGTCTGTGTCTGTGTGTGTGTCTGTGTGTGGACGAAAATTGCGAATTTGGCTCACAAACCGTGGGGTTTATGTTTTTTAAAAGTACCCAGGTACCACGCCATAAGTCCCGTGGTGAGCCAGCGCCATTCCATTTTCCCATCCGTCAACTTAAAAGTAGTTAAAGTAACAATTTAGTGCAATTGTATATTATTTATTAATTTCATTACGCCGCTCAGCGCTCGCCAAAGCACACGTTTGCTCATGCGCGACAAAGCTGACCGGGGGTTGTCCCTAGCAATGCACACGCGTTCGTTGCGAAGGGGGAAAATTATCTTTCACGTTTAAAATGCTAAAAAAATATACACAACGCGGAGGTAAATTCTAAGTATCATGTCCTCTTCTTCCCCCCCCCCCCACCCGAATGTGTGCACTTACTACTATAGGGTCGGTTGATATTCTTGGTTCTTTCGGTAAAGTCACGTAGATAGAAAATATAAATTAAAATAAAATAAGATTCAAAATAAATTAAGATAAAAGCAAAAAACCCACAGTGTTTCGATCGCAACACAAGCGGTCTTCATCAGGCGGAGGGAAAAGAGGGGGCAAGCCTCCAAATGCAACTCCTTATAAGGGCTTTCAGAGTGGGTGGGCGGGGACGAGAGTAGCGAGGCAGCAGCAAGGAAAGCTGCGCGGCGTAAACAGCAGGGGCGGGGCAGCCAGAGGCAATGTCGGAGTAAAGCGCGAGATAAAGGTGGAGCTGAAGGCGAGGGCGCAGTCCAAGTGTGTTAGACAATGAGAGGGGCTAGAGATAGGGGGAGAGAGATGGGAGGGGGGGCGGACATTGCACCTCGAAACACACATCCACACTGTTGACGGTAGGGGTTGACAAGGAAACACAAATCAAATCAAGTGGATACTAATATTATAGCGCTTAGATACTATTATTGTAGAGCAGACGGGAGGATGGTGGGGGTCAGGGGTAGCGGCCCAGCCCCCAGCCTGCCAAGGTGCCACCTCGGCCGGCTGGGCAATCTAGGCGAGGCCGGGGGCTCTGCACGGGACAAGGCCTCACGATGGCACTCTGTCAAGTTAGTAGTTTGTGCTATAGAGTCGATATATACTGCTATAGAGTCCGCATGTACTACTGTAGTGTCCATCGATTCCAGCTCAAGAGGACGACGTCTTGGGGCACCGCGTTGGGGAGATGTTAACTGCCTCGCCTGGTATGGAGGAGGTCGTGGGGATGAGCCCGAACCTGACGATGCCTGCTGCTATATATTTGGAGTCTGCGTGTGTCCCTTCCCGTGGTGGCGTGGATTTTTCTCCGGGGACTTCTGGGGGTTTCCCTCCACATTTAGAATCAACGTCACGCGTTTAGAGTGTTTGGCTGTTTTACATATTCCACGTGATCAGCCGCTTCGTTGAGCTATCATTTGTGAAAGCCAGGTCGCTTCTTAGAAAGAGCTTTTTAGCTCAGTAGGCCTTACCTGGTTAAATAAAATCAAAAGTTTGGTTTTAGTTCAGTCTTTACTCCACCAAGAGGTTCAGTTCAGCCGAGCCGGTGGCGTAGACGAGGCCGAGGGCAATGTTCGTACATGCAATGCGATGGTCACATGACACGCACGACAGGCATGATGGCAAGTCGTGCCGCCTTCCCGCTGCTTGGGAAGCGGCACACCTCGTCGCGTTGTTCAATTTGTCGGAGATCACGGCCATCACCCACGCGGTGCCATTTGAAAAACACCCAAACGGTACGGGGGGGGAGGGCGGACTCCTGGCGCAGCGAGACCCTCCCCGACTCCCCCCTCGAGACTCTCCCCTCGAGACTCTCCCCTCGAGACTCTCCCCTCGAGACTCTTCGTCGTGCGCCCAACCGCCACGCCTCGCGGAAGCCTCTCATGTTCGGCGACTTTGGGTAGAGGCATCGAGCCGACCGGTAGAGCGAGTACGTTCATTTTTGGATGAATACGCCTAACGCAGCTTACACTTTAATTAAAGGCCTGCAATCAAACTTCTTTTTGGCCATAACGTGAGGCCCGTTCAACGGATTCCCACCGCCAATTGTTGTAATAAAGAGACCTCGGGATCGGAGAGAGAGATAAAAAAAAACTTGCTGCTGTTGGAGTTTTGTAATCCACTCTGTGGAACGACAATGATTTTTTAATTTATCTCTTCAGAAAATTGGGCAGCGAAAAAAAAGATCACAAGTGGATTTTGGTCAGTCCTCTCTTCCAACAATAAGGCATAACAATGCTTATTTATAATCCAAATCCTACATTAGACTCTCAAATCCTATGAGTGGCATGTGCAGATTTAAACACATTCCTGCGGAGGGGGCTGGTAGGAAATTTTTCCTACCAGTAATGCCCACTAGGAGCGCATTTGTTATATATCCGGGTGTCCGGATACATGTGGACAGACATCCACAATTAATCCTCTGCCTCCTGGGAATTAATCCCGGTTGGGCTTCAGTACACTACGTTTCCTACCAGTATAATTATCCTTGCACTTGGTGGTGACATGGACGAGCGGCAGTCCAACTCCCGCTTGTTCGACAGATTCGCGATTCGAACTGGCAAGCCGCCCTGGTTATCACTGCGGCTGTATTAACCATGATATACCACGTTCCGTCTGCTTCAAAGTGGATGTTAACGATCCCGCAATGTCACGAGAAGTAGACCATTGTGCGCAGTCATCATGGTCCAAATTAGAAAAATTACTCGCAAATCACTTAACCGGAATGACAGACAGAAACATCACGGTGGCGAGATGTTAATTACCTCGCGTGGTATACACAAGGTCGTGGGTTTGATTCCGATCCTGACGCCTGCTGTATATTTGGAGTTTGCGTGCCTCTCTCCCTGTGGTCGCGTGGATTGTTTCTCCGGGTCCTCCGGTTTCTCTATCCGCATTAATAATTACGCGTTTAGAGTAGTTTGGCTGCTATAAATTTCCACACGACGATGAGCATTTCGTTGAGCCATCATTTGTGATAGGCAGGTCGCTGCTGAGAAAGAGTGGTATAACTCAGTGGGCCTTACCTGGTAAAATAAAAAAAAGTTTAGTTTTAAAGTTTAGTTGAACATCGCCCGTCCTGTGAAAAAAACCGTAGGACACCCACCTGAAAAATTCTCTCGAGACTCTGATGACGGACGCTTGTGTTGTGTTGCGCCCGAAACGTCGTGATTTATTTTATTTTATACCTACGTGACTTTACTGAAAGAACCAAAGAGTATAAATAAAGTGTGTAACCAATAACGAACAGCGCCTACCATCGGAGCTGACCTCAACCATCTGATCTCAACCATCCGTCCTTCCATCGGATCTGACCTCAATGGGATCTTCTGGCAGCGGCGTTCCGTCGGACAGTTACAGGGGAAGGGGTACACAGACTGGCGAGAAGGCAGCAGCAACAGCTTTCGTTGTTTTTATTCACCATTTAAAATGTTGCGTAACATCTTTGCACAATGCGTCTGACGATCAACGGGCGAGTGCCACCTCCCCATAGATAGAAGGAGAAGCACGACACACATCACAGCAAGTTGGGCCCCGTCGCTACGGGACGGGGGGGGTCCTCATGGGCGGCAGTACGGCCACACACACGGCCACACACACGCACGTACAACGTGGCATGTACATGAGATACCACCACACATTTATATATACTATGGTATTTATATATCACTGTGGCGCATACAAGTAAGGCCTATTGCTCTCCATATACAGCGGTTATGCATCAGTGTCAACGTAAGTCCATGCGGAAATTGAAATTCCGTTCCGGCTTGCTAGTCCGTAAGCGAAACACCTCGTTAATTATAGACAGCCCCGCTGACGTGTTCATACACAAGGTTGACCCCGAGTTGTTCGGGGGGTGGGGGTTGCCCCGCGTATCGTAATTTATTTATTTAATCTCCTTCCATTTGAATGGGCCGGTAAGTGGCGACGGTCTTGCGCAATTCTCGACGACTTGTGCCACGGACTCGTTACGGGATGACAATGTGCAACATTCGCCGACCAAAGGAGGAGGAGAAGGGAGGGAGGGAGGGGGGTCAAAGTCCCCTTGTAAATGTTCGCAGGCTCACTCTCGCATGTGCACGTGCGGTTTCATTTAATATCGATATATTTTGTTCACCGTTACGAGAAATTGGGGTTAAGCTATTAGGGAAAATAACGTGATGAGGTTGGGCGATAGGCCAGTGATGTGATGGTGTCCTAGGAGGTAGCGAGCGGCCTAATGCCGTATTTAGTGGCTCCGCGTTATTAACATGGAATTTGGTAAACGTGCCCCAATGAATTATAAGCAAAGCGGTCACAAAGTGGACCGGGTGTTAGAAAGTCAGTGGCTGATTCTAGAAAACACCACGGTGACATTTTGCCTTAAGTTGCACTACTTAAGCATAAACATCACGTGAACGGGTGCACTACTTGAGCATATTGGCACGAGACAGAGGAAAGTGGACACACGTGAGGAAATGTGCAGTGGATGCCTATTGCCCATGGATCGTGATGATGAACATGCCACTTGAGATTGCTATTCTTTATTCAATTCACGATTGGGACTGTGGGGCAAGGGATAGCCCCAGCTGCGTCTATAGCCGGACTAACAAAGAAGTTAACCTCCCCGTGATATCAGCCGGGCCAAACAAAGAAATTAGACTAAACCAAATCACACAATTTTTCTGGGTCAATGTTGGCCATCCAATTATGGCCTGGTACAGCATCCGAACTCAGCCAAGCCTTATCACTGTGAAATTCTCAAGATTAAATCTACAAATTTGGCCGTGAAAAAAAATCGCCGGCAAGCGTGTTCACTCCGCTCCGCGACCGCCCGCTCCCAACAGGTGACGCTTCACAGCGAGACCGCCTCCACCGTCATCAGCAACTTCCACCTCGACTCAGGGTGATAGAGACCCCTCCTTGCCAAGAACGAGCGGATAACGCCAAGGTCGGACGGAACAGAAGGTCGCGGGCGCTAATTAAGAACGCCCCGCGTGTGTGTGTGTGTTGCTTCAAGAGAGCGGGTGTGAAAATCCAGACCGCGGCTGCAGCGCGCGCCCCGCGGCCCCATTGTTCCGCACTCGCGTGGCCTTAATTGTTGACACTGGGCAAAAAATACGCCTCGTAAGACTTGGGGGAGGGGTGACAGGTGGAGGAGATGAGCCCTACGCGGGGCCGCGCGTGCACAGTGCTACCCCCCCCCCCACCCTTGACGTTCCCGATTTCCGCGTGCGCTCAGGTCGCGACTCGCATTTGTACCATCCGTGGAGGACAAATTAATTCCACGATTGTAAATCACTTTTTTGTTGTTGCGTGTAACAATGGCACACCTTTCATAGTGTTTTTTCTCCCTCCCCCCCCCCCCATTCAGGAAGTGCACTGCACAGTTGTGTTATTATATGAAGGGAGAATATTAGGTTACAAAAATGAATGAGCATCGCTGAATTCAGGGTTGAGCGTCATACCACGGCTGGAATGAACCTCCTGGTATGAATTGAGCCGCGCTGACAACGCGTGCCACAACCCTGCACACAGCGACTCGTTTCGTCACTTTGAACGTAACACGGGGACATTTACACAACACTTAGAAGTCGACTTATTCTGCTCACACACATTTAATTCCTTTAGATAAAACGTAGGTTGTTAGAATGGCAAAAAAAATGTGGCCTCAGAATCACTTCCATACATAACCGGATTATATTTTTTTAAAACGATGCTTGACGCATTCGGCACGCGCACTCCCAGCAGGGCAAGTCACATTTCCCAAACCGTATAACGCCGGGATCGGGACATTTTATGGGACAAACACGCTCCTACCCTTTTGCAACATCAATCAAATGACAAAGCCAATTGTTGTCCAGTTTACAACCCACTGGGGAGAAGACCGATGGATGTGTACGGAATACCCACTGCGTGAGCCACAAAAACTCGTGTTGCCAATCCTACTGGAGGAAATCCTCAAGAGGAAATTCTGCATTGCGTGCAGTAACACAGCACACAAGGGGGAAAGGGGGCTAGGCACGCACAACTTCAGGCCCTCAAGAGGACGCTGCCCATTCTTGATAGGAAAGTTTATCGGTCGGAAAGAATTTTAACAAAAACCCCTTCGCTGCACGAGAAATATCCACAGGAACCGAGACGCCGATGATCCCAAAGACAAAATGCGGACGGGAAGGTTGGAGCTGTGCATCCCAACCAGGTGTGAGCTGCTGCTGCCGCTTTACAGTGGAGCGCTGGTTACACTCACGGCTGAACCAAGTAGGTGGGGGAAGTGAGAAACGTGCCCACGGTTTCAACTGCTGCGCTGGGAGACAGAACCGGTGACCTGTGGACTGCTATTTGAGGGTCCTATCCGTTACACCATCGCAGCATCCCCCACCCCCGCCTCCTCGATTAGCGTGTTGGGGATTAATGCTGCGTGAGCTGAACAAGGGGCGGGGGGACGCAAGACGCTCCAGAGGCCACGAGCTGCGCCTTCCTTCCCCTACGGTGAACGCGCGCGAGCGCTCTCTAGCTTGACGAGTCGCTCGTCGCAACAGATTCTCGCCAACGACCCACGGACGCTAACTGCGAAGGTCCTTCCCCACTACGCGGTGGGACTTGGAGGGGGGAGGGGGCGAGCGAAAAATATTGAGAGGCAAATTAAGACGTCAGGACGCGGCCCAATTACGCACATAACGTGCCACGTAATAGCAAGACTTGTCTGGCTAATTAGGCACGCGAGTCGGATGGTTTCGGCTTCTGGCTGCCGAAGCTTCAGCCCGTGGCCTTCCCATCAGCGTGTTTGCGACTGTCAAAACAGCCCCTATGCGCGCGTCAGGAAAGCACCTGGGTGCCAGATCTGCGATGCGTCACGGTCTCGGTAACTCACGGGAGCTATGCGCATTCTTAAAAGAGAAACCGTCCTTACGTTCAACAACGCACCACCAACCCGCCCCCCCCCCCCCCAAATTAGCAGCCTTTGTTCAACGAAGACACGGACTGGAACTGCACCGGCGAGAGGCTGCGATGGCTGGGCGAGTTAACCCGCAGGTCATGTGGGGTTATTACGATCACCAGTGTGGAATGGGGGGGGGCAAGCATTGATTGGCGTACGCGTGCGTCACACGGGGGGGGGGGGGTCAAGAAGGTCTTTGGACTCGGTTATCGAGTCCGATGACTGGATGGAGAGAGGAAGAATAAACGTGGGCGAGCCGTATTTTTGGAGAACTTAGTCGTCGTGACCACGCAAAGAATAGACACGATACGATTCAGGTAATGTCCTTACCAAATTTTGTAAAAAAACAAAATTGTTGTATAATCATCCTAATTTTTAAGGACATCAAAGTATATTCATTGCTCGATTATTATTACTTATAAGGGGAAAAGGTGGGCAAAAAATATCGTTCATACCGAAATGCATTGTTGTCAGAGACCAATGTTTTACATTTGCCAATGTTGAGCAGCTGTTCTACGATTATAATATACAGAAATCAGTCGACTCTCAGTGTTGCATAAAATTGATCTAACTCATAAGACGACAACAACCACGGGCATCAAGGCTACCGAGGACAAACAGGAATCTTCTGGTAGTTACACTTTCCTTTCGTTTGTTGTCTAAAACAGTGCGCACTTTGGGATATTTTTTCATGAAGGATGTTTAATGCAGACTGGCCACTGGCCTGCAGGCTCCTGCCAAGACAAAGGAGTTACCAGATTAAAAAAAAAACACAAAAACAGGGGACTTAAACGAACAGGCAATCCAACGCACAAATGAGCTCTTATCTTCCGCTTACACACGCAGGCTGCGCTTCCAAGGCTGCCCAGACGGACATGGAGCTCGAAGCTTCGTTAATGAGAAAAGAGAGAAATTAAAGTAAAAGTCATGCGCTGCTACAGCGACGTCACCGTCGTTAATTGTAAAGATAACGTCGTCGTCGTCGCCGCCGCCGCAGTGATGTCACTGCGGTTGAACTCGCCCGTGAGTGTAAATCAGTAGATTGTTCTCATTAACGAGGCTTGAAACTCACATGGGATATGCCGGGACATGCACGTTAGGGTACGCATTTAATCATCGGCCACGATCAATCCACCGGTGGACGAAGGCCTGCCCCAGACGCTGCCCTCTCTCACGATCCTGCTGCGACTTTGCTAATGCACCAAGCACTCGCACACGAGCCAATTTTACCGCTCCATCTCCCCCGGTGGACGTGCCGTCGCGACGCATTCCATTCCTCGGCTGCCACTCCATCGTGACCATCGCCCATCATCCATTCGAGTGACGTGGCCTGCCCAAGCCGAGCAGACTTAACATTTATTAACAGTAGGCTCACATGACATTGAATTCTCCAAGACAGAGGTTATTTGCAAGCCATCTGGCTACCATGAGAGATTCGTTCATGAGGCTATCCAGATATACAAACACAGAGACAATTTCAACCAAGAAGATGGATTCTGGCTTAGCAATCATTGGAAGGATTTGATAAACCATTTCGGGTCTTAATTGATTGTTCACGCTTACGGTGGCTTTCAGACCGCATCCATTATTTTCGTCTCCCCCCTCCTCTCTTCCGAACATAGATGGACTCGTTCATCTGAAAAACTGCCAAATCGCTCTCCGTGGTGCTAACGTTAAAAAAACCGCCACTTTTTTCAAATTTTCTTGTTGTGGTTTTCACACCTGATGATTGCTTGTGTTGCAGTCGAAACGCCGTGAGAATTTTATTGTTTTATATTTTTATTATTTTATTGTTTCCCTTCTACGTGACTTTACCGAAAGAACCAAGAATATGAATCCCTGCAGTCACGAAAGCTTTAAATTAAAGTTTGAATGACGTTAATGGACCTCCGCATGTTCTCATATCGAAGAGCCATTTGGAGTCTTTCCATTACGTTTTCCCTTTAACTTTGTACGATCATAATTAGCACTTGTGTTGATGTGAAAAACCTAACATGTAGACGCACACAGCTTCAGGACGTGACTATGTTACACACACAGCTCAAAGCCCAACTTGACCTGGGACCACCCCCCAAACATGCAGGCACTTTATAAAAAAAACACCAATAAAAATAATTATAAACCTATTATGTGGTTCTCACAATAAACTTGAATTGAGAGGCTCCATTTTATCATCTGAGGCCTGAACGTGTTCACCAATGCCTGGCAGACAAGCGCAGGGGATATTCACGCGAGTAAAACTTTGCCCTTAAATTCCTGACGCAAAAAAACACAATGCCACTTGCAACAGTGGCGGTAATCACTGCCCCGCACACCCTGCAGAATGAGGACACCGTTCTGCACGTCAGGGTAGTATCGGTGCGCAGGACCTGTGGCGTTTTGGCCGATCATGTTCCGCCGTGGAATTTCGGAAACCTCAATTTGATTTTTGCGAGCGTGATGGGGAAAAATTTGCCGAGATTTGGGTTCGTTTGTTTTCGCTTGCGTGTGTAAAACTGTTTACCTCTTCAAATATGGAGTAAATATTTCGGTGAAAAAGGCAACAACACCACTGCCCGTGATTGTACGGGAGAGGATGGAGAAACGTTATGTTCCCATGGTGCTGCCACACACTTGGGACACAGGTACAATATACCGTACACACCTCGGTGCGCTTAACGCCGCGTAAGCTTACGCCGCGTTAAATGAGCCGAGAGCTTTGCTTGCCGGCAAAATAAGGTGATTGCAAGCAGCACTTGTGGCTATAACTGGAAGCACTTGTTGCAATCCTCATCAAGTCGCGAACATCTGCCAAACGCGACACACGTGAAAAGGCGAAGGAAGATTTGTACTCGAGTGTGCTGAACTTGGGAACGGTGAACCTCATAAAAATTCAACTTAGCGGACACTCAATTTATCAGATACACAAGTTAGAAACGAGTTAATTTAAAGAAAGGAAAACTCATTTCGTTAGATCATTGAAAAACAAGAGGACGGAATCAACATTCAAACAGATGCCCTCCTTCAAGATGGGGCTCAATTCTGTGCTCGACACTGCCAGCCAGCCAAAACGGCAATTGTTTTTCTCTGTTTAGGAGAACAACCCCCCCCCCCCCAACCCAAAAAACAATTCATATTTTGTCTCTCCCACATATAAACTACAATTATTTTCAGTGGCATCAGTATGCTGGAAGGCAGTGGACGTGATGAGTATGGATTTCCACAACTTGCGCTCGGTCGAAAGGACATTTAGAACTTCCAAAGACCATGGTGTGCTGGGCACCCCTGCCGTCCTCCTCTGGGATGATCAACGCCCAAGTGGGGTCGCACAACACCCAAGGAACCATCACTTTTCCTGTGCATTTTAATCCGTGCATTTGATTAGCAGGCACACGGCCGGTAGCCACGGAAAGTATATTCTCACTGCAGTGTGAGGGGTCCGTGGAAGAACGCAGTAACGACCCAACAATTTCAACGATTAGTAAGAGTCACAGGGCACCGACGCAAACGAAAGTGAACAGAAGAACACGCGTCCGTCCCGAGAAGCGGCACTTCCGTGTGCGACATAGCAAACAAATGAAGGCACAAATGAAAAGCCGGCTCCGTGTGTACGCACACCGTGTACATATATACAGCAAGCACATTGCACCTCTCTTGCTTAAAGGAAACTTCGTAAAATAAACGGTGAAATACACAATTCATATGTAAAAATAAACATATTCATGTTATAACATTTTGGAAGCAACATTCTCTTCAAGCAATGTAGTCAAATGTAAGGGCAAGTCAGTTTTCACAGTAGTCTGTGCAATTTTTTGTCTAGTTTTTTTTTTACAAAAAGTGACTGATAACACAATATTACAAGCCTCTGTATTATTATCATCATCATCACATACGCATGAACAACGGGGCTCTATTATTTTTGTTAAAGCTATGCATACGTAAAAAACAAAACCTTCGCCTTTGTTAAAACGGAACGGCTTATTATTTATCCTACGCCCGTATGGACCGACGGCGACGTAGCGCCACGCCGCCAAGACGCGCGGCGAGTTGGGAGTGCAGTCTGCGACGGGACACTTTGTCACGCGGCCTCGTCATCTCGTAATATTCCTCACCCGGCTTCCCAGTGCCCAACTCACACACACAACGCCTCCACTACGTCAGCGTGTTTTGGGGTGGGGGGGGGGCCACGCTCCGCATACGGAAGCGGCTCCGCTGAGCGTTGCAAAGGCGGGCGCTGAGAATTTTTCGCAAGGCCGCCCAGGTCGTGCCGAGCGTTTTGCATTACCCCCAACGCGGCGCGCGCGCTCGAGGCTGGCGTCGGGTGAGCTTCAGGACCTTTCGCAAAGCTTAGGGGTGGAGTTACTGGACTACGCGCCGCGACCAAATCAACTCCCGAGATAGAAAATAAAGCAAAGGAAAACAAAGTGTCCCTCCATTCGCGCACGGGGAGAGCTGCTACGTGAAACGTCTGGGGTGGGAGTTGGACTGTGTGCTTTTGTGATTATAGTATTAAAATAAATGTATACATGTAGATACAAAATTATTTGCAAGGTTACGCAGGGTTCAATGTTAAAGTCACGACCTGGAACTAACGGAGCCAAGTCTTCCTGTATTGCAGAGATCCTTATCGCACACTGTGCTCACACACTCCGGTGACCCGTGTTAAGAGTTTGACCTCAGTACCCAGCAAGGGCCCCCTCCAGGTTAGCTCAGCCTCAAATGAGCACCTGGAACCACAGATGCTGCGGGGGAGAAAGCAACAAACGCTGCCGGGGTGTGTGGTGGTGTCGATCACCAAAGTGGAAGTGCTTCCTCCCTATCGCACGCTGGTCGCACAACTCCGCACTTGTTTAAAAGGTTCTTATTTTTGTGCTATATATATAAACGAAACCGTGTTCTAATTACTCAATGTGTGGATTGTTTATATGGAAGCACTTTTTCCTTTTGGGGAATTTTAACACTGGACCAACGCTTAATTGGGAGTGGTAACAGCGGCAGTGTGCGGTAACTCTTCCTTGACAAAGGTATCGAGGAATATATATTTTTTAACGTCTGCAAAACGTTGCACAGGAATTCAATCAAGGCACCCTCCGTGTACTCGCGTGGTGCTTGTGATGTAAATAATGTAATAACACAAAAAACGTGAACTATTTACCCTGAGCCACTTGTAAAACTCCACTCCAAGCCACCCCGTGTCAAAGTCAGGAAAAATCGATTTTCTAAACAAGCAGCAACTCGATGAACTGTGTTCTCGTCAGCAAAGGGGGATTCTGATCACATTCGTTACGTGAAAGGCAGTTTTTTTTTCTTGAACGCAATGTGAAGCTTCGTCATTTTGGCCGCACATTTAATTAGCACACGCTGGCGTACTCTTGCAAATGCCGTCACAGCTTCTTATGAGGAGCAGACCACACAATTTGTCAATTACATGCACCAATTAGCTCTGTGCACCGTTGGCTTACTGGCCACAACACGCGGACCACTCGGCTACCCAGAATCCGTATAATTATCTGCATGACACGGGCAGCTAATCATCAGAGGGGCAAGAAAACAGAGCCCGGCCGGCAATGTATTGCCCTCGGGACCTTGGCAGCAAGAACCTTCTTGTTTCTCAGCATCTCATTCTGTATTCTGGACGGATAAATTAATTGAAATGAACCCCTCGCATCACCCGCCGAGGAATGTGTTAATCGGTAAATCCGGTGCAGCGATCTGAGCCACATCAACACGGCCACTGGCGAAACCCGGACTCTACGACTGTCTCGCCGCCACGCCAAGTTTTTTCACCGTAACCCCCCCGCCCCCCTCACCGCACCAAACGAGCGCACGCACGGAGGCGTTAATTGCCGAAGGATACGCGCGGAGCGTACACGCTCGAGGCGCTCATCCGGTGCAGCCGCAGCAGCAGCAGCGGCGGGGACCAATGGGCGCCGCTCAACCTGTGCAGCGTTGCAACCAGGTCACGTACGCGCGCAGGCGTACGTTAAGACGGCTGCGTGAGCTACTCCCCCCGCCACCCGGCCCCAGCCCCCCCACCGCCCCCTCTCTTGCAAACAACAGTGTAATAGGCTACCGTCGAGGTTAAAATATAAATTGTTGTTAATGAAATCTTCAAATGCCCCAATGAAGAAAGGGAGTTGCGGTACTGTCAATTCCGTGCACTCTTGCACCCACAACCTCGCCTGGCCTAACGTCAACGGGCCGGTGTTGTGTGTTTAAAATCAGATGCACATTTATCGTCTCAGTTGTTGTTATTAGGGGGAGGCGCTGGCGCAGTGGTTAAACTGGGCACCGTGCGACGATGGTAGCGACTTGAGTTTCATTTCCCGGTCACGGCTAACATCAGTGGCGAGTGGCATCTCAACTGCTCCTTCACCAACTTGCCACGGTCTAACATTGTGAAGTATGGTAAAAAAAAAATCACAATTCAATTGGCGTGCGGAGGCCTACAGCAATCAGTGGATTGACGAAGAGCTGTACATTATTAATTTTATAGTACGCCTGGGAATAAAACCTGGCACGAATGCTGCATTAAGTGCACTATCGATTAAAATAATTTAGTTATTCTAATGCACTATTTTAGAGGGTTTTTTTTCCCCTACGTAAAAAAAGAAACCACTGTGTAAGCGTACACGATCCTAGCACCCCCCTGGGCCCACCTACCCTTCCCCCCCCCCCCCCCGCTAACTCTGTCTGATTACTCCTTCGATAGCTGCCACAAGACATGTGCACCAAGCACTACCTTCACCACATGCCACATAGCTGCCAAATGCACCTTCAAATTGGCAGAAGGTACTGACCCCTAAGCCCGGCCCTCATCTACACCCAGTTTTGCGCGATGTCCTGGGCTTCGAGCGTTACTTCACCAGTGAACACAAACAGTAGTAAATTAAGGGACGCGTGTCAGTAGTGGCCCCATAGCGTGCGCTATGGGGCCACGGTGATGGCCGACGCGTCACCCTCCACTCAGTGTGCAGGGAAAAAGCGCACAGCTGTTCGACAAACAATTCCGAGTACAGTATTCGTCAAATTTAAGCGATACAGAAACACGTTCACGGTTTCCTGATTTTAAATTGGCTACTCTCTGCTTTTGCAGATTTCTACTGAATCATTGCTTCTACTTCTGGTAGGTTATGTTGAAATAAACTAGAACACTTGACGATGAATGGTAAGGTAATTTTTTTTGTTTAATTTTATATTCCATTTTTTTTTAGCTTTTTCTTTTCAATCATGAATAACAAAATATATACGTGGAATAGTCCTTTCTCTCCTTTTCTGAACGCACATTTTCTTTTTACTCGTGTTCATTTCACATTGACGTAATCTGTAAAATGTACAAAATGTTCCTAGAGTCGGGAGTGATGGGGCTGGCCATTTGTGACCTCTTCCATTCGCAAATTCCCTCAGTCCGCTCGGTCGACCGCTCGCTTGCAACACCCGCTACCAAAGCGCACAGCACAGCTGTGCAAGACCTTCAGCTCGGTGTCACGTGGCACTTTTAAAACGACTTAACTCCACCCGTTTAAAATCACCCGCTCTCTTACGCGCCACGCCAGCACACGGGCCACCCGTGGTGGCAACGAGTCCCTCTCGCGAAAGGCCGCGCACCCAGGCACGAACGGGCGCAGCTATTAAAATGCATGACGTTTAAATGTACAAGGATGAACACCTTGCGGACGCAGCCCCTTACACGATGATTTAATACTCAAACTGGTGCGAAGGCCCGGCCGCCTGGCTTGCCACTGTCAGGGAAGCAACGTTGGAGAAAGGCTTGGGCGGCACATCAGGCTTGGCGACCCTGGCCACGTGCCCCCTCCTACCGTGGGTACCCCTCGGCAGAGAATGGTATCCTCCGTTCGGCGTCGTGGCCATGTGCAGGCCAGTACCGATGAGCGATGCTGATGGGGAAGAGGCCGATGAGGGAGAAGCCAAATGAGGCTGCTGTTGCTGCTGCTGCTGCTGCTGTTGCTGATAGGTGGCGGCGCGCATCGATTCGGCGCGCGTTACCGGGCGCACGCGGCACGACTCGGCGCGGCACACCGGGTGCTGCCGCGCGTTGGCGTACGCCAGCGCCGTCTCCAGGGCGGCATCCGTCCGTGACCGTATCGAGTCAGTTCTCGCTGGCGCTGGCGGCGGCCGGCCGACCGCCAGCCGAGGACTGCAGCAAGACGTCGCCGGCACAATCATCGTGCAAGACGGCACGCCTAAGCCACCGCCGCCCCCGTTCCCACCGCTGTAGTTGCTGGAGCCCTGCTGCTGCTGCTGCTGCTGCTGCCGGTGGTGGCTGTGGTTGTGGTTGTGGCTGCGGCTCAGTGACCCCGAGCTGCTCCCAGAGCGCGTCGTGCTGGGCCGGCGCTCGAGCATCGGGCCTCCAGAGGAGGGCACGTCGACGCGCCGGCTCGGCGTGTGCTGCGAGGGCGTGCGCTTGAGCGACACGTCCCTGTGAGGCACCCGCGGCGGGGTCTCGTGCGAGGAGTCCGGCGACTCGACGCCACCGCCGCCGTCCAACCCGGCCACCTCCCCCCCTCTGCTCTCCGCCCGCTCGCCGCCCGCGGCCACGTCCAGGACGTCCTGGGACCTCTTTGCGTGCGGCGAGAAGGAGCCTCCCCCCGCCGGCGGCGGCCGGGGCAACGCCCATCCCGGGGAGCCGTGGCCCCCCACCACCGCGCCCTGGGGAGACTCGACCGTGGGGAAGATTGCGCCGAGGCGGACGCCGCGCTCCGAGTCGCTGTCGCACACGTCGCCGTACAGGAAGCTGCGCCCGCGCTCCGTGGGCAGGATGAGGGCGCGCGGCACCCGCTGCGGGCAGCGCTGCAGCGAGTGGCGGTTGGAGCCGCGGCCCGACGAGTCGCTGGAGCCCGAGTGGCCGTCCCTCTCCTGGACAACGACGACGCCGTAGCCCTGCGCGGCCGCGTCGTACTCGTTATTGTTGCTGCCCACGGCGGCGCTCTTCAGCTGCAGCACGGGCGTCGACTCGGGCGTCGGCAGCCCCGGCAGCTCCGGGTGCGGCGCCGGCGGCGGCGGCGGCGACGTCAACGCCTCGGGGGGCTTGCGCACCCCGTTGGGCACGCGCGCCTGCTTGTCGTGTCCCGGCACCGCCAGCAGGGCCGTGCCGACGGGCGCAATCAGGTGCTGGCGATGCTGCTGCTGCTGCTGCTGCAGCAGCAGCAGCTCGGACTTGGGCTTCTTGCGCTGGGCGGCGCCGTCCTTGTCCTCGCAGGCGGCGCCCACGAGGACGCCGTTTTTCTTGTGCGGCGGCGCCGGCACGCCCCGCGCGGCGGGGTGGAGGTCGCGGGGCTGCGGCGCTCCGTACAGCCGCCCCGGCGGGCTGTCCGAGGGCGCCTTGGAGTGGCGCTCGCGGCGCCGGCGGCCCACGTAGCAGTAGGTGACGAGCACGGCGAGGACGGCGCCTAACACGAACGCCGACACCACGCAGATGGCGAGCAGCGCCGCTGGCACCAGCGAGCTGCTCTCCGCCACTCGGGTCTCGCGCACGACACCTACGTCGTCGTCGGTGGGGGGGGGGTGAGGAAGGTGGGCGGTGGGAGGGCAGACGGCGGAACGGGGGACGAGAGGGGCCGGGGTCCGACGAGAAAGTGGGGGGCAAGCGACGGCGGAAGGTTGGCAGGGCAGCGAGGAGGTCGACAGCAGCGGCAGAAGCGTGTGGGCAGGCGGAAGCGAGGAGAGGAGAAACGAGGAAGCAAGGACATGCGGGTCATGTGGTGGCGGGCGTGGGAGAGTGAGAACGAGGGTGATGGGGGGTGTGAGATGTTGGTAGCCAAAGGCATTTACGTAACGAAAAACAAAAGTGGGGAGGAGAAGCGAGGGGGATAAAAAAAAACAGATAAAAACAAAAGTTACAAATCAAAAACTAAAACAATGGAGGTGGGGAGTTGCTGTGAGACGGGGAGAAATTCACGAAAAACGAACATCCACTCTAGAGACATCAAAGGCAAGAGAACACGGCCCACCTGCACATCCACTCGGTGCAGCGAAACCTGCAAATAAACAACCGCAACGGTGCCAATTACATCCCCATGTCTCCAAATGCCTGTGGAGATGAGAACGTAAGGATGTTAATGAGATGGAAGACAAGTATGTCGTGGGTCATACTCGTATAAAATAAATAAACAAATCGACAAAAGAAAACTAACAACAATTAACAACAACTTCCCATGAGCTTTGGCGTGCCAGTATGCGTGCGCAGGCACGCAAGGACACGCACACAACTAAGAACATAAACAATGCGACGCCAAGGGCGTTCAGCGCTGTGCGGTCTTGTCGCTGTCGTCGTCCCGTGATGAGCGGAGGGTAGTAAGCAAAAGCGCTCATTCAGCTTCCATACACACACACGCGCACACGTGTACAGCAATGCAAACTCTTGGTCTCGCAGCGTCACTCTGTGAACAGAAGGCAGCAGCTATGAAAACGAAAACAGGGTACAAGGAATGCATAAGCGCGTACAAAAAAAACACTTGTGCTCGCTCGCACGCACACACGCACGCACACACGCACGCACGCAACACAACACACTGTGCCTCGCCTGACATGCAAAGCAGGTGCGCGCGCACGCATACAAAGACGAGCACGCACGCACACAAACACATGCACGTGTATGCACAAACAAAAACGGATTACGGCACCGCCGAGATGAGGAATGGGGAGTGCTGGCAAGGTTCCCAGGACGACAGGCACAGGGGGCTGCACCGGGCCGTTCCTCTCCAGCAAGCTGCTACTAACGAGTCCCCGTGGTGAGCGGGACCGTGCAATGACACACGTGCGCGCGCGTGTACGCACGCACGCACGCAAACGTGGTTTGATTGGTGGGGGCAGGGAGGGAGGGAGCGGCGGGTGGCGCGGTCCACGGTCACCCACAGGCGGACGGGCGAGGGAGCGAGTAAGTAAGTGCGTTTCCTGTCTGCTCCTGCTTTGTGAAGAGAGTAGAGCGACGCGCGTTCAGAGTTGAAGCCAGGGAACAGCTGGTTGACTGCATTGTTTAGACTTGACTTAATTTGCGCTTTTGACAGCTTACACAGAATTAGTTTTTTTTCTCTTTCTTTTTTCCTTCAGGTAACATCCAGGTAGCAGCCAATTTTATTTAAATAAAATCAATAAAATACACAACAAAGCTGAAATGTGAAATCAATACGGAAATGAGGCAAAGATGCGAATGCAACAAAAACACACAGACATCAAAAAACGCATATCTCAACATATGCAAATGCAAAAGAGGGAGTTGAATTAAATTAAAATCAAGTTGCAATAACTCATGAACAGAAAGAAAGGGATGACATCTCAGGGGTACCCGATGCATTAGTGCTAATGGTGCTTGGTGTTACAGCCAAAACAAAATCCAATTAATTTTACGAAGCGCCACATACACAACACCGGCAAGCAGCGGCGAATGGGAGGAGCTGCTAATTCACCAGGAGTGCGGCGCACACGTAAGATTTGGCTTAACAAGAGGTATTGTAAGATCTTTTTTTTAAAATATATATTCTTGGTTCTTTCGTTAAAGTCCCGTGACTTTACCGAAAGAAACAAGAATATGAATTTCTGCAGTCACGAAAGTTTTACGTCAAAATCTTATTTTTTTTTTTACTCTTAGTTAAGTTCGCACGTTTGCACTTGCAAGTCCGATTAAAATACGGCACAGCTGCGCATTAAATTGCCAGGTAAAGTTGTAGCTGGAAAGAGTGCGACAGATTCTCCTCCGAGATCAAGTTGTAAAATGAAAGTGGCTCTCACACAAGGGTACCCCCCCCCCTTTTGCAACAAATGATAACATCATTAAAACAAAGCAAATAAAAAATGCAAATTTTCAAGTAAAATATAATCAGGCCTTTTGAAAACTGGAGAGGAGCAAGAGGGAATATTATATTTCGTGACACTTGAATTATATTAATATGCATAGACGCAAATTAATTAAGAAGTTTAATTAAAATACGTTTAATGCATATTACTAATATAATTGGTTTTGTGGGAACATAGATGGTAGTCAAAGAAGTCAGCATATGTAAGATTTTTAATACAAGATTCACCTTTGGAGAAAAATGAGTTCTGTATCCTGAGCGGTTTCATTTTTTTTGTTCATGTCGACAAGGGATTTGAGGGTGTTTGTTGTAAGCTCTCGCAGTTGTACCTGACAACGCAGTGACCGCATTTCATTCCATCGTGCGGAGGAATAGCCTGGTGTTCGAAAATTAAATTACTGGTCTCTGAACTCGGGTAAACATAAATATGTGAAATTTCTCCCAGCAGTCCTGACATAGCTAGAAGGCACAGTGATGTACGGAGGGGGGGGGGGGCAGCCGTCACGTGACTGTCCGAAGACATTTTCGGCAAAATCTAAATACGGGAGACGTCCTAAGTTAATGAGCCGACTTACATAAATCAAGCCAATTGTGGCAGGTGATAATTTACAACTAATCCTTGTGGAAAGATCGGCAGAGAAATTAACACTTTCAACGATAACGTTTAATCACTGTAGCAGCCTTTGTTAAGAGTCATGCACTGAGCGAGGCAAACACGAGTAACCCAAAATAGCCTCTTCACTCCTAATGAACAACGCTGTTGTCTGAGCAAAAGCTGGTGCAGACTTCGCGGTAAGGGAGGCTCAATGAATTAAATTGCCAGCAATTGATTCACACAGCAGAAAAAAGTTACTCACTGATGCCAATTTAACCGGCTTGCGGATAATCTCTAAGCGTACGAAACACGTCAACTGGTTTTATTTTATAAAGATCTATCTTGCTCTTGTTGCGCATATGTATAAAAAAAAATCTCCAAAGTGACAAGTACAAAAAAAAGCGAACAAAATTGAATCAAGAGACTTTTGTGGATTCTTTCTTTCTCCCTTAACCAATTTACAGCATCCCCAATTATCACGGGTGCTCCATCCCCTAGACATTCCACACCTTGGTTACAGAATCTCAGGTTTTCTCCAAAATTAATCGGCGTTGATTGGGCCTGAAAGGTGATGAGAGACAACACGCGTCTCTCAGTGACTTCTGGGTTCATTACAATTAGCTGATATTGAAAGTGGCTCTCCAGCCTCAAAGTTGACCTGGCTGCTCGCCTGAAGGCTGCCTTACCATCGGGGGGAAGCGCGCCCGTGGGCAGCGCCTCCGCAAGGTCATCGGCGTCGAGCCGGCGCCGGTCAGGGGACCAGGACCGACCGAGTGCCACCCGGCCCACATGCGGGGGCCTAAGGGGGGCCTCCGTTCCGACGGTGTCAGCGGCGGCAGCGCCATGGGCCACCTCTGTCACTGTCGGTACAACGGGAACATCGCCCCCTCCTTGAGAGTTACGCCCGCGCTGCCGTTCTGCCGTGCGTGCACGTGTGCCCCCCTTTCACGGGGAAGGGACTCCCCCGAGCGAAAGCGCTCGTCACTGGGGTGCTCGTGTGCGGATTTGTGCGCGCGCCCTCACACCTTGCGTATGCTCACGGGGAACTTTGAGCGAAACTGCAGACAAATTACGGAAGGTTGGCATACTACAAAACTTGCTGAACGAGGACGCATCGAGGGACAAATTAGGATGTAGCAAAGGATGTGTTTTTTTGCAAAAAATACGTATTGATTTCTTAATTCTACAAGTAAGTAAATGTTTTTTTAAAAGAAGAAATGCAAATGATTGAAAACAGGTTGCCATGTCATGGATATTTATACTCCAGAAAGAGTTGTAGGAATGAGCACAACTGCATACTGATGATGCATTTACACAATTTTTACGAATAAAGACACGCAACAGTTCTGCACCCTCACTGTACGTCTTGATAAAATACAAGATGCATGGACACAAGGGCCGCTAGGAAAATGCAAAGAGACAGAAAACCAACCAGAGGTACACAGACGCTGATAGATGGATGTCAGGATAAATGCGCGAATGAATGAGCTGGCTTCAAAGAACAAAGCAAATCGATGCTGTTTGCCCACAGACCTGTGTCCATATTCAAAACGCCAAAGACAGCCCTTAGTACAGCTAAGGGAAAAACATACTTCCATTGTATTCCGCAAGCCCATTCTGTGAGCTACTTAAGAGTCTGAACCAATTCTCTCTCTCGACTTGGCTGTTACCATTCTCACACGCTTTGCGTGGTCTCCGTGGAATTTGTGACGTGATGGCTACACAGCGGACTGCATCGCTGAAGATCACTGGGCCTCGGATGCAACGGGTCGGGGGAGGGGGCGGAAAAACGCTCCTCGCGTGTTTCCTGCACAGTTTTAAAGTTTAATTTCAAAACGGCGCCAAAAGATTTCGAGATGAAAACTGCTGAAGTGTCCCAGTGACACGCGATGGCAAGCCCACTGGCCACTGTACATTGCTAAGTTGGCTTCATTCACTGAATGAAATAAATTTTACAGAAGGGACAGCTGTTGAAACTGAAAACTCTCTTTCGCGTGGGGCTTTGTGCTCTCCCAGGCCGCTTGGGATGATGGCGGGTAACCTCGGCAATGACTTGACGTCAAAATAGATTTGTTGCAGAAACCCGCTGACCAAACACAAAAAAATATCTAATATTAAAGAATAAACTGCCTTTAAACGATCCAAAACCATATTTTATCCACTTAAAATAAGCAATGGAGTGCTTCAATGCAACAGTACGTAAGCAGGTAAGGCAGTCCCCACCCCCCCCCCCCCCCCCCGTTGTTGCTCATGCACGGGGTCCGGTTCGAGACCACTGCTGTCAGCGCAAGGAAAGATGGGAGGTAACATCCGTCCCGTCACCCCTCAAGCCGTGTCACGCGAGCCGTTTGGAAGGTAGCCAAGTACACGGTCATACTCTTCACACTATCCCATTCATACCCTCTGCCCCCAGACAACTAATCCCATTACTAGCGCCACTTGTCTGCCAGCCAAAATGCGGTCGTGTGGTAGAGGGGCACGGTGGGGAAGAAGCCCAGGCAGCACGGAGTATAAACGCTCCTTGATCTTGGAAGGTGGGTGGGAGGTGGGTGGGTGTTGGAAGACCATCTTCACTGGGCAGGTTGCGGTGTAAGAACATCGTCTGCTCGGAGGGTGTGAAATCCAGCGCAACGCAATAGATTCTCACGGCAATATCCGAAAACGCCTCGGGTGGTCTTTGGTTTTAGCGGCACTGCCGGATGAGTTGTTAGCGGCTGTGCGGGAAGCACAGATGCTCCGTGTGCTCACAAAAAAAAAACGAGGACATCAAGTTCCTCGGGCACTCTAGCAAAGCTTCAGGGTTGTAATTTATAATTTCCCTTTGCCGCTTTTGATGTTGTTGTTGAGACTCATTGTGGATGAGTCAGGCTCAAAACAAACCTGTCAAACCACTTTCTGAAACTGCAGGGGTTTCAGACTAACTTAATTAATATCTTTGAAATTGGGTAAAGGATTAGGCCGAATACGCCTGTAGTAAAATACAAGTAACGACTAAATGATGTACTATGGACCACAACAATAATGGGTTCATTTTTCAGCAAAACACACCTTCAGAGCATTTTTGTTGCTTAAAAATAGATCAAGAGTAGACCTGTCGGTGAAATAATAACTATTTAATGTTTTAGTTTTTTTCGCGTGGGTATGAAAATGAATAGCAACGATGTGTCAGTTTCCAGCCCCTCTGTAAGCAGAAGAAAAGCCCGATAACGCGATTTGCATGGAGAGGAAAGAATTAGGGAACAAAACGGAAAAACAGAAGAAAGACGAAGCTGCTGCTGACAAATGGAACAGGGGCGTTAGGAAAACACTGCGGAAGAAGCTTTTGTAAATGCTTTGGAAGTGACAACAGTGGTTTGGGGAGGACACAATGCAGCAAGGGTCAATATGCAACACCGGAGAGCACACACACACACACATTTGTAGAAGTACACACAAGAGCTCACGCACGTACACATGCACAGGGCACAAACACACGTTCGTGCAAACACACACACGGCACGCAAAAACACATACATTTGCAAAAACACGCGCGCGCAAACACACACACGTGTGCGTGAACAGCCTGTCCCTTTCCAGTGCGGACACGAACAAACGTATGCACCCCCCCTCCCCCGTCGCTTGCCCGTGCGCGTACCGCTGCGCGCGTACCGCTGCGCACGCACACAGATGCACCTCAACACGGGGAAATGACATTTTCACACGCTGGCTCACACTCTCTGCACTCTGAATAGACGGGGGGCAGTTTCACACACAGTGATTTTCCAGGCCCCATGCTGCGGGGCAAGCACAAAAGGAGCCAAAAACTCTGTCAATGCCCCGGCTGCCCCTCCCCTCAAATCCACCTCGCACTCCCACACGCCCAAGCAATATCTACTCCCACCCCCAGCATGTCCATCTTCAGATCAATAACAGATATCTCTTGCTATCCACCTACTCCAAACAAAACCCTAACTCCTCCTCGCCCTTGCATTGCCAGCCAAAGTGATTGGTGCACAAGCAGTTAATTGGCGTTAAGTTTTGGTGCCACCAAATGTCCGTTCTTTCTGTGTGAAACAAAGTATGAACACCTCTAGGGCTAGACGAGCAGAATCACACTTTGCTCTTTCCCTTCAGGCAGTCGAAAAGGGCAGCATTTTCTGCGTGAGCACGCAAATTGTGAGCAACTCCAGAGCAGATATGTGGTGTGTACAAACACAACTTTGATAAGCCTTGAAGGCTTGGAAGTGTACAGCATGAGGCACCGGCTTGGCCATGCTGCAGTAGCTGCAAGCTCACACTTTGCCAGTTAGTTGCAGCATGCGGTTAAATTGAGCTCCACACAAAGGCAAACATCTCATCGCAGATTTGCTTCATTGTGCCACAAAACTAAAATAAAGTGGCTTATTTGTTGCAGTGATTCTTTGTGACGTCCCATCAGCAAAAGGTGCCCCTAAGTAGGCACGCCATGCCTCAACGTGCAAACTATGAGCATGCAAATCGTTTGTGAACAATACTCACGTGGTTCAGGATCGGGTTCTACAGGCTTATCCTTTCTCCCCCCTCCCCCTAAAAAAGCCACCCTCCATCAAGGGATCCCCCCCCCACACACAGATATCGTGGGCGGCTGCTAAAGCTCGAGTTCTCCGCCCCAGCAATGACCAGACTCAGCGCCCGTCCCTCCCACATGAGCTCAGCTAGTCAATGGACAGGTCAAGGGGTCAAGCCGTGCAAAAAGGTTTTGAGGCCAGACAATGGGCCATCAATTCCACCATCGTTATGGCAACCGAGGTCAAAGGTGACCCAGCAAGATTGATTAGACCCAGTTGCGGGCAAGCCTTTAGGTGTGCTATAGTACTGCACTGCTTTAAAATCAGCTTAGTGCTTTATCGCCTTACTTACATAAGTCTCTTATATTGTTATTGTAACTCATAATAAAACTGGAATGATTTTTTTGCCATAAAACAATTCCTAGACCTCTTTAACCGCTTAAGGCCTCCGGTTACACGGCTCAGGTTATTTATTATTTTAAAGGCTCTGCAGAAAAGCGACTGTCATTATGGACCAATAGGCAGACAGCTGCTTCTGAATACTCCACTTACGGCGGTTCCAAAGTTGCCCATTGCCAGCATTGTGCAGATGAGCAGGCGAATTCAAGGGCAATGTTGCCTCTGGCAAAAAAAAACACAGCTTTGACGGCAGATTGAATTTAATGCCAAATGCCACCTGAGCTTTAGACAACACAGCATTGGGCAACCTTGGGCAGCTACCGATGCCTGCAACTCAAAACCAGCTCGAGCGCCACTCGCTCTTCACCCCACACCTTTGTGCTCCCACACCTTCATGGTCGACTCTTCCTCCGCGTTGCCCTCTGCTGCCCTCCTCCCTCTATCCTTCCACCTCTCAAACACCACGTAGACCCACCCTAAAGGTCTTCAACCTCTTTCAAATTTGTGCGTACCCTCAACCTCCCCCATCCAAAACCCATCCTCTCCCAAACGGCTGCAGCCTAAGACTATAAATGCGTCGAGGTACAAGGCTGCAGCCGATCGACCAAGCCTGGTCTCCCAAGTGCGACGCTTTATGGTAAAATTATGCTCATGCTCCCAGGAGGGAAAATTATTTTGAAATACATTAAGTCGGGTGTAATGGCAGACTAGCAGCACTCACTCGTGACCTCGTTTGCTGGCACCCTCTGCGGAGTAAGGAGTTTTCCCATGACAAATGTGGCTTTTTATATAATTAAAAAAATCCACAAAAAATTGTGGGCACTTTGGTTCTCTTCCCCCCCCAATTGACTGTCGAAATAAAGCCATATTGTCATCCTTGCACGAGACACACCGTGTGAAACACCACGTGGGAGAACGGTAAAACCCAAGTGTTTACTGCCAATGGGTTTCACCTCTCATGCCTTCCAATAACACAAAACCATCTGGTGTGTTGTGTGGAGGTGGGGAGTGCAAGGGCGAGCAGGGAGGCAGGTTGTATTTTCTTTGGAAACTAATTCTATGCATAACAAAAGGAACTATGACAAATTTTACTTCCACTGACGTGTCGTTACAGGTAAGTGTAGCAATATAACCTTGGTATATATTTTAAGAGTTGTCCAATTTATGCTGAATACAAATTTGTTTCCCCAGCCAGATAAGCTTACAAACTGGGTCACTGTAAAGCCAAAGCTAAACGTTTTGTATCATTCTCTAACCAAAATCTCCCCATCCGAAAAATAAACCACACCAATTTAACAATTATTCACAATGTTCTAAGAGATGGAATTGCTTGGCTGCAACACAATTAGTGTATTTTCTGCTTTCAATTTATTTAAAAAATCATCCCATTATCCCTTTCAAATTTTCTTGCTGTGATTTTCACACCTGATGATGATTGCTTGTGTTGCAGTCGAAACGTCGTGATAATTTTATTGTTTTATATTTTTATTTTATTGTTTCCCTTCTACGTGACTTTACCGAAAGAACCAAGAATATGAATCCCTGTAGTCACGAAAGCTTTAAATAAAAATTTATATTATGTCAAGCAGGACATTCTAGTGGACAGTGTGGCTCTGTCCATGTTCGGAGATCGTTGCTTTAAAAAAATCAATACTCTCTCCCATGATAATGAGCTGCTGGAACATAATCAAATACACATTACGTCTGCTAATTCGTGCAGACATAAAGAGCCCATGGCAATTGCAACAGTAAGCCATTGTGTGCTTGTGTCACAGCCCAACTTGAAGAATTATCCACAATTACTGAACTGCCCTTCCGTCAATGCTTTCGAGGGCTCTGTCACCCCCGTGTGTTGAGCTACCGAACAGACGAGCCTTGCGAAAAGACACGACGTTGATGATGACAACTACAACAATAACAAAGGCGATGAACATGGCACATTAATTACGGACACCTTTCCCACTACTTCACAATTAACGTGGCATTTGAAGGCATAATTTAACTGTGTACAGACCACATCACACACAGTAAATGCCTCCCCTTTCTGCTGTGGCCTCTCGTCTCTCGCTCTCTCTCTGGCCCCATAGAAATCACCATTTAACACGGGCATCGATACAACGTTCGCCTGAAAACCGCCCCCAGTGCTCGACAAACTGCATTCTGCCTTGAACCTTGCAGCGAGCATAATCCTGCTCGCAAGGGTGCCCTTCCCGTGGGTGTCTGCCTCGTGTTTTGTCGGCGTGCGTGGAGCGAGGTCTAACTCGTGGCTCCGGAGCGAGAGCAAGGACGTGCGCTCACAGCAATGAATGTGAGCAATGGCAGGCCATCAATTCCTAGAGAAAGAAGGGGACCAAGTGTATGGGTATCTAATGTAGTATGTAAACCAAATGGTACCACAAACCACCACCAGTCCTGACTCATACAAAGGCAGGGCACAGTTGCATGTCATATTGTGTTGAACCGAATGAAAATAAGGCCATGTCTTATTTGTCGGCGTTATAGAGATTGGATGGTATGACGGAAATTATTCAGTTTTTTTATTGTAAAGCCTGAAGTTGCAAAACTTTACATTTCAAAACTGAATTTTCCATTCAAATTGAAACTCTTTGACTGTGGTTCTAATTAACAAGGTTTACACCTTATATAATTAAACACTCAAATCAGAAACTATCAAAATATGTGCGTGTCCTCTTGTCCTTTTATTTGACTGGTGTAAAAAGCCACAGGTTATTTAGCACCTTGGACCACAATCCAGAGCTCGTTGTGTTCAGTCCCAGGGTGAGTGGCAGCAGGTTGCCAAAGGGGGTGTCCCGTTGAACAATGAAATTCCAGCTTGCCCATGCACCACTTTCGTTTTGGTAAAAATTCGGATGAGTTCTCTACTTTGAAGTTCCTTTCCCATGATGAGTTTTCGACCAGGAAATCACTCACCAGCCCAAGCAAGATGCTAAATAAAGAGTGCCAGATGACAAATCAATTCAGCCACACCGAGTCCAAATCCTACCAGAGTTATACATTGTGCACGAGCAAAATTATTGTCCCTTTCATTTTCATTTTCATCTCAAAAAGTGCAAAAACTTTGTGAAAACGCTTTGGTAAGGTGCTCGCTAATAAAGGTGGTGGGCTGCCAAAATGCACATCTGAACACTCTGTGACATTCTTTCAAAGGAAACGTATTCCAATTTCAACTGGTAAGTACCAGTGCCCCAAATCATAGCACTTAAGGGGAAGCGAAACAGAAGGCAAGAACATAAAAAAAAATATTATTACAAAGCGAAGAGGAATTATGTGACAATATTAAGGAAAATTGTGAAATAAAAACACACGGGCTTAGCCTTACGTGTGTTTCCATGTGCATACAAACACGCACAGATGCATACACACCCGTGTGTGTGTGTGTACACCTTACGTATTATGGATTCTCTCAAAGGCTATTAGGATTAAGCATTTTGGCTACAGTTGTATTCTCAGGGCCAAATACATTAGAGGTAAACGGGACCGTCTGTCAAAAGGGTCCAGAAAACCCACTTCAGGTGAATCTTTAATGAGGAATAGTTTTTGGTGCAGGCACACACGGTGTTACCATAATGGCCGCAAACAAAAATGTACCAGCTTTACACAGCAGCAATCGACACGACACAGCAAGCTTAAGAATTTTCTAGCCTCTAGCAGACAGAGATAACATGCAAATAAATGCAACATTAACACAAACTACGGCGTTTATTGTAATTGTTTTGGTTATCGGCTTGTTTCTGGATGCAGTAAACGTAGATGATTTCAGCTATTTGCGTGCTCTTTTTTTCCCCGCTTGCAGTCACCGCTTGATTAATTTAGAGTTTCCTTCAGGAAATGAGCATGCTGGGATGGGAATACTTCCTCCTCTTCTCACACACACACACTCCTTGCCCCATTTATGTGATTGTGCGCACACACACACACAGACACTGCTTTGGCAATGGCAGTCAGGCATTTATTTGGGCAGAATTGAAGTCCTGCCAAAAAAGTGTGGTAGTCTGCGGAGCGGTGAAAAAATATGACAGATTTCAATTTAGTTGGACGTGAACAAGTTATTGTCATTTCAAAATGCTGTGTGCTTGTAAAATTAACTACATTCTATGAAATGGCATTAGCGCTCCCACACATTTTCCAAGGCCTCGTTAATGTGTGCGTTGGTGCACGTGTGCGTAATCCAGATTGTGGCGAGGGGGCTGAGTGGTGAGGGGGCAGTGGGGGTTTAGCGTGTGGGTTTGGGTACTCGCCAAGTGGCAATGAATGAAATAAATAAAAAAAATATATGGGAAGTTTTCTGACCTTGGCAATCGGCCATCCCTTTCGTGTCACCAAAGTCCACATCCTGCTCATAGAGATCCCTGCGAGGAAGAAAAACAAAAAAAACGCCACAGTCGCGCCGCCGGAGGCTCATTCACGAGAACAACAGCGGCTGGTTTTTCACGTCTTAAAAATCCCGCCGCTTATTGTGCGGTCCTCCACGGAAAAACGCCGGAGCGTTTGAAAAGGCACCGCAGAGTGCGCCAGCATTCACTCCGGTGGCTTGCAATTAAAACAAGCGGTCCACTTACTCCACACTTGCCTTTCATTACTGCACACACACACAAATTGGCTAATTGTATTACAGGGAGGCTCTTTTTTCCTTAATATTAATTTCTACGAAACGCATTTTTGGTTTGATAATTGCATGTATGAATGGCATCTTAGTGACCGAATTTATCTGTGTGTGGCCAGTGGCGGCACAATGTTTTGCGCAAGGTACTACGAACCCAGCGACCCGAATTTATTCCTGTTCATTGACCACATTGGTGACCGATATCTGAACCGGCCCTGGACCCTCTCCAAGGTCAACTCAGCCTTAAAATGAGTACAGGTTTGCCTTGCGTTCTGCGGGTTCGGTTTGTGCAAATTTTGCGTATATGCGGCGAACCTATTTCCACCCAAAATTCGCTCTATGCGGTTTGAATTCACTCTCCACGTGGCTATGTGGTCAGACGTGGGACAACACTGTGCATGTACTGTGTGCGCTACTCGGTAGGCAGCTGTCCCCTCGTGCGGTTTCTCTTTGTGCACCCTTTTATTGGAATGTGTCTACCGCATAAAGCGAGGGAAGCCTGTACCTAGTGTGGTGGGTAAACCACAATGGGCAGACAAAGGCGTCTGGGCATGGTGCTGTCCACCCAACCCCTCGTGTGCCGTGCTGGCATTCAAAGCAGCTCACAAACAACACTTGCCTCAACAGCCAGTTTTTTTGTATAATGATTTTGTGGATTTTTTTTTCCACCAATAGTCTGTTAAAGGCTACATGGGGGAATCTTTTCACATGGTCTTACCATCTCAGGAACCTGGATTACATTCCCGGCTATCAATAACACCTTTAGCAACTAGCAATAATCTGTCTTAGAGCTCCCATAAGTAATTTAAGCCTTAAAATGAGAACTCTGTATAGTGCGCAAGTATTGGCACGGCGCAAATAAAGGTAGCCGAGTGTGTTTATGAGCACACCATCCTCTTCCATGAGATTCTGGCATTCACAGGAGATCGCTAACGGCACTCGACACAACATTTGGGAAATCTCTGTATGTGTGCGGTTGGGGAGAGGAATTCAATAAAGGCCGAGTTTAGGTTGCAGTGGCCACGGCACTACAACTGAACCAATGATGTGGGTCCAATCCCAAAAGGTAACTGCCTCGGGTGTGTGGCTTTTATAGGTCAACACAACCTAAACTAAGTGCACTGTGAGGTGTATTGACACAAAACGCCGGTAGAAAAACACAAAAGCAGTCGCGTGTTGTTATGTTTCCACAAAACCAAACCCGTGTGGAGCCAGCTGTAATTTGTGCTCACTCAAAAGAACTTCCGACAACGACTTGGGCAGTTTAAATAGGAAATTTAGCTAAATGTAACCAGAGATGAGAGCGGGTCTTGGCGGTTGGGTTAGCCGAGGTTTTCCAAAACCAATTACAAACAACGCACCGTAAACGACTCTGGTGGGAACTTCCGTAGACAAACAAGCAGTGCTGACTTAACAAGCTGCCACCCGTAGAACTTGCCATTAGGTTTGCTGACGTCGTGCAAACTGCCGGCGGAGCAAGGCTGACCTCTGACACGCTCTGGCAGTGTGGCCACAACTTTCTCACAGCTCTTTCAGCGCAGGTTTTTTTTTGGTTTTAGCCGCTTTGCAAATGTTGGTGGAGCCGTCCAAGTGGCTGGTACACTGGGTTGTTCACTCGGGTTGGCTGCATCGTCGCGAACGGGTGAGAACGCGCTCACTGGGGAGAAGCAATCGACGTCATGCGAAGAGCTTAAATGGGCCGTGACGTCAATGGCATCGAACTTGCTTGGTCTTACTGGGTATCATCGCACCTGTACACGCAAGTTGGTCTGCATTCGTTTGGCTTGTGTGTTTGACTCAATGTCAAATGATGCTTGCTCCGTGAATTTCTCAGTTCAAGGTCATCTATTTTAGCCACGTACCGTGGCCTCCGATTTGCCCGCAATCAAGCAATGATTAAATTACCAGGATAATAGTTGAATGTGCTATAGAAGTGAATGTTAAAGAGAAAATGTATTGGATGAAAAACACCCAGGAACTATGACCAGTGAACCTAACAGGCCATCTCTTTTCCCCACCCAAGTCTAAATTAAATTAAAAATGTCATTCAAATCAAATCTTGACTTAAAGCTTTCGTGACTGCAGGAATTCATATTCTTTGGGTCTTTCGGTAAAGTCATGTAATAAGGTTCAAAGAAATAGCAAAAATAACAAAAAACGACGACGTTTCAATCGCAACACAAGCAGTCGTCATCAGGAAAAGGGGGTTGTGGATGGGTGATGACGGCCGCTTGTGTTGCGATTGAAACGTCGTAGTTTTTGGTCATTTCTTTGAACCTTTCTATGTGACTTTACCGAAAGACCCAAAGAATATCATTCAAATCTAGATTTGAAGCTTTCGTGACTGCAAGGATTCATACTCTTTGGTTTTCATTCAAATCAATCAAGGAGCATCAATCAGGGACTTTCAAATAGCTGCCATAGTCACTCAGCTCATGACACAGCCGACATAAAAAGCTCATTGCTGCTTATTATGAAAACACACAAATGCACCGTTGCGTTATCTTTCCTCGCCAGCTATATTTGTTTTAGCGGGAACGGTCTGTGTACGCTGGATTGCTGCCAGCCAAGGCGCCGTTAATCTGACGTGGGTGAGAGATTTTCGTTATGAACTGTTTCTGCGAAAATTGTAAAGAAAACAGACACAAAAGTGTCCCTGAAAAGCAAAATAGAAATAAAACAAACAAACGAGCACGCACAGACACATAAATAAATAAATAAATGTCCGCAGAAACGACAAGCAGGCACGCACGTACTGACGGGGACACGGGTAGACAACTGTATGCACACACACGCACAAAGACCAAGATTCCCCCGTATAGCCTTGAGCTGATTGTTGGGGCATGTGCTGTTAAGCGAGTACCTATTAAGGCCAGCACGGCACATGTGAGGGTGGGGGGCCAGCACCACGCATGGCCTCCTTTGTCTCACCAGTGCTGATGTTTTCCATACCATACTAAGTAATCATTTGAGGCTGAGTCGACCTAGAGGAGGGCCCAGGACCAGTTCAAATATTCATCCCTGTTTTTGGTCATGAGCAGAAATAGAACTCGGGTCGCCGGGTTCGCGGTGCAGCGCGCTTATCGCTACACTACTGCTCCCCACACAAAACATGCTCCACATATAGTGAGGGAAAAAAGTATTTGATCCCCTGCTGATTTTGTACGTTTGCCCACTGACAAAGAAATGATCAGTCTATAATGTTAATGGTAGGTTTGTTTGAACAGTGAGGGACAGAATAATAACAAAAATCTAGAAAAACGCATGTCAAAAACGTTATAAATTGATTTGCATTTTAATGAGGGAAATAAGTATTTGACCCCTCTGCAAAACATGACTTAGTACTTGGTAGCAAAACCCTTGTTGGCAATCACAGAGCTCAGACAATTCTTGTAGTTGGTCACCAGGTTTTCACACATCTCAGGAGGGATTTTGTCCCACTCCTCTTTGCAGATCTTCTCCAAGTCATTAAGGTTTCGAGGCTGACGTTTGGCAACTCGAACCTTCAGCTCCCTCCACAGATTTTCTATGGGATTAAGGTCTGGAGACTGGCTAGGCCACTCCAGGACCTTAATGTGCTTCTTCTTGAGCAACTCCTTTGTTGCCTTGGCCGTGTGTTTTGAGTCACTGTCATGCTGGAATACCCATCCACGACCCATTTTCAATGCCCTGGCTGAGGGAAGGAGGTTCTTACCCAAGATTTGACGGTACATGGCCCCGTCCATCGTCCCTTTGATGCGGTGAATTTGTTCTGTCCCCTTAGCAGAAAAACACCCCTAAAGCATGTTTACACCTCCATGTTTGACGGTGGGGATGGTGTTCTTGGGGTCATAGGCAGCATTCCTCCTCCTCCAAACACGGCGAGTTGAGTTGATGCCAAAGAGCTCCATTTTGGTCTCATCTGACTACAACACTTTTACCCAGTTGTCCTCTGAATCATTCAGATGTTCATTGGCAAACTTCAGACGGGCATGTATATGCGCTTTCTTGAGCAGGGGGACCTTGTGGGCGCTGCAGGATTTCAGTCCTTCACGGCGTAGTGTGTTACCAATTGTTTTCTTGGTGACTATGTTCCCAGCTGCCTTGAGATCATTGACAAGATCCTCCCGTGCAGTTCTGGGATGATTCCTCACCGTTCTCATGATCATTGCAACTCCACGAGGTGAGATCTTGCATGGAGCCCCAGGCCGAGGGAGACTGACAGTTCATTTGTGTTTCTTCCATTTGCGAATAATCGCACCAACTGTTGTCACCTTCTCACCAAGCTGCTTGGCAATGGTCTTGTAGCCCAGTTCTACAATCTTGTCCCTGACATCCTTGGAGAGCTCTTTGGTCTTGGCCATGGTGGAGAGTTTGCAATCTGATTGATTGATTGCTTCTGTGGACAGGTGTCTTTTATACAGGTAACAAGCTGAGATTAGGAGCACTCCCTTTAAGAGTGTGCTCCTAATCTCAGCTCGTTACCTGTATAAAATACACCTGGGAGCAAGAAATCTTTCTGATTGAGAGGAGGTCAAATACTTATTTGCCTCATTAAAATGCAAATCAATTTATAACATTTTTCTGGATTTTTGTTGTTATTCTGACTCTCACTGTTCAAATAAACCTACCATTAAAAATAGAGACTGATCATTTCGTTGTCAGTGGGCAAACGTACAAAATCAGCAGGGGATCAAATACTTTTTTGCCTCACTGTAAACACACACATATTGCTATCAACTTCTCCGTTTGGTTCTTCTGAAAATTAATCTCTGAACTTGGATCCACTCCATTAAACAAAATGTGAAGGGCAAAACATGTATAAGCAGGTAGATAAACAAGATTTGGCTTTTACAGAAGTACAAAACAATATACTTAAGGGAGCCATTAAACAGAGACTACCAGAGTAGATAACGGTGTAAATAGATTTAAAGTATCCCAACTGGCTAGGTAGGAAAAAGCCACAATAAAAACATAGACATGAAGCCACACAAATACCCCTGTATAGCCTTTATGTATTATTGGGGCACACGTCATGAGTACCTATTCAGGTTTCCAAACTGCAAAAGGAAGCGGTGTAGCCAGCACCACGCCCAGATAAATTTGCATCCCAACAGTGGTGTTAGAAACAAAGACAAAGCTCCCCCGTTTAGCCTTAAAAATACTGTTGGACAAGTGCTGTTAGCGAGCACCTTTGAAGGCCGGCGAGGCATACGAGGGGGTGGGTGGCCAACATCACGCTCTAACATATATATGAACATATACACACAAAAAAACTAACGCATACACACACACTTATACAGGAGAGCACAAAGAGCCAAGGCCTTGCTATATGATTTGTTACCATACATTCCACCTTTCAAAACTGCAGAAGTCTCCCAACAGCGCCAAAACAATGAACTAAAGCGGAAATCAGGGGCACATGGAACAGTGAGACTACGGCACTAAACATGGAATTGTCTGAATGCTATGCACATTTGGTGACGTTCATCTCCACTTGAAGTCTTCAAAAGTTGAAATTCCACATTCCTTTGGTGGGTAACAGTTTCTTCACAGGACGACCACGATTGGCATCCGATAAATTGGTACTTGTTTTATTGACCTCGGAAGGATGATGAGCCAAGTTGCCTGCAGGCCGACATTTTACCTCGTAGTTTCCACTTTGAATTACATTGAGAGAAAGCAAAAAGAAACACGTGGATTGGAGAATATATGCAGGTCAAAGACAATTTAAGCTAATCCAAAACTAAACTATTTTATATTTTACCAGGTACGCCCCACTGAGCTATACAGTTCTTTGTCAGAAGCGACCTGGCCACGAATGACAGCTCAGTGAAGTGGCTTATCCATGAGGAAATTTACAGCAGCCAAATACCCTTCAACGCACGTTTCTAAACTTAAACTAGCAAGTGGGCTTGGGCAGGGCACATCGAGTGAAGGGACGATTGTCAGCGGTAAAGAAAAATGACGGTGTCGCAGCCAAGAAATTAAACGCATCCGAGAGGACATCTACCATGGAGATCAGCTCATGTCCAGGTGTAAGGTGGATTAATACATTGATCATTAGTTTCCACTTCGAGTCAATGCATCTACCCAGCTGGAATAAAACAGAAGAAGCTCTACCCATAGTAGTGAGACCTTCATTAAGCCAGTGGGCAGAGAACGGCTGCTGGTGGTACAGATCATATCCCCATATGCAAGCCGTCTGTTGTATACCAGCTGGCTGGGACAGTTGCTCTCCCTGGATTACTTAGCTGAAGAGCAGCCAAATGCAAGGACACCCAGAAACAATGAAAAAGGCATGTACTTTATTGCTGAGGGCCGGTTGGCAACCGAGTGTCAGGAAGGGTGAACAAACATCACTGTTCATGTGGGAAGCCTGCAGATGGTCGGAAAGGCAAGTGCTAATCAGCGCCGTTGGGAAATCCTCGGAAGCCCTAGCTCGTGTGATTGAGTTATGGAGGTCTGGCAGAATTTCTGACAAATGTCAATAAAATGTGGTCATGAACTAGTGGACCTGAAAAATAAAAATATGAACACTGTTCCCCAGAATAAATACATCGGGTCATATATTTTGCAAGCAGCAACATTGATTAACGCTTTGTGAACAGGAGTTGGGAGGTTCAGCAGATCTCTTTTGGCATCGGTGCAAGTGTATTTAAGAGATCGCCATTCGGTATAGAAGAGAGTGTGTGGGTTGTAAAAGCAGAGGGAGGCCCGTGGACTGTGGGTGTATTTAAAAACGATGAGAACTTGTCTGCTTTCACACCCACTAATTGCTTGTGCTTTCAAGATAAAAGAAAGAGACGAACAGTAAACAAAAAAAGCACTGTTACTTTCACACCCATCTCACTCCTTTCCATTTTTAATCTGTTTTTATAAGTCTCTACTTTTTGGCAGCAGAAAAATGCAAGACTAAACTCTATGCTGCCAGGTAGTGATGTCAGGCAGCTTAGTACAGCTGTCAGGCTGTACTGTGAAGAAAAAAAAATAACAATACAGATCTACAAAATAGCACAGATTCTCACGTAGCATGCATAACAGTGTCTGCAACTTTATCATTATCGCCAACACAAATTACAATCATGACATCTTCCCTATTATCCTCGAAAAAAATTTGGTTGAAATAAATTGCGGACAAAACAATAATGTCACGATCGCTTTCGGCTCAAAGTGAAGTTGCGTTTAAAAGGCCAGAGGAAAGTCTTAGGTAACAACGTCTGTTGTGGTGGGAAGCTTTTCTTGCAAGGTCACCCCAAAACAAATTTAATTTTCACAAATCCATCTTAACTGGATCTCCACCACGGTAGCCCGCACGACTCCCTCCATCCTTCTTGGCGGCAGATGCGACCTTGGTGATCCGCCTTTGCGGCACTTTTGGAGACAAACAATCCAACAAAGTCACTCTTTCCGCATCATCACACTAACCCACTGTAAGTTATAAGCCGTGTCCCTACCTCTGATCTATTACTATGCTAACTGTTTGACATATAGTCCTGCCAGTTTAGACTGGGATCATATGAATACCAAGGCTTTTTGAAAAGTACCCACGGTTGTATTGTCCCTGTTTAAGCATTGCCCTGCCTGTGATTGCATTCGTGTGCTAATGGTTTAAATATGTTCCACTCAGTCCATAATGATTTTCTTGTATTCCCAGACATCAGCCATTCAATTGCTTGCAAACGATGCTGCTGTAATACGTGCAGATTTAGCTCAACACATGCACATCAAGATGAAATCAATGATGCTGCTGCTGCTTAAGTTCAAGACTTTTACAAACTCCAATCAACTTGTGCAAATCCCGACGTGCAGTCCTATTAACATGTTTTGTCATACACTTACAAGACTTAAATCCTTCTTTTTAAAGCACAGATGTAAATATGACATCAAAGAATTGAACTCAGGACTGTAAAACTAAGCCATTATAACCAACCGGCCATGCTTACCAAATATATGAAAGGGAAAAGTCCTGCCATGACTGGATCGTCTGTATTTGCTGCCACTTAAAAAAAATACTCGGGTATAATGTGAATGTAAAACATGAGTAGAGGTAATTTGTATAATAATACAATAATTTACAGCTATTTGTCAACCCACTGCTGGAGTAAGGTCTCCTCCCTCGCTAACAGATTCCACAAATATTACCACACAAAGCACTGTTCCGTTTAGTTAGGAAGCCCTTGATGAGGAGGTAAGAACCCAAAAATGATAGCAAGTCTCTTGCAAAGGGGAAATGGGATTTAAGAAAAATAAATATTCATTGAGGTAAGAAGCAACAGCCAATGCCACGTGAGTTTTCTGAAACAATGCCGAGAAAGATGGGCAATCTAAGTGGTGAACTTCCAACCCAGAGGCGAGCACACAAACCACTGAAGCACCCGGCCACCCACTCTAAAAAAAAGACACAAACGCAGAGGAGACCTTGTATTGGGTGGCCCCTGATGGGCTAAACGCAGACAGGCAAATAAATAAGCCACAGTTCATTTGGCTGAGACGCCAACACACAGAGGCCTGTGAATTGCTCGACCGACAAGGTCGCTCTGTAGCCACTGTCCTTGTGGAAGTTCTGTACGATAAAAAATAATAGTAAAATACAAGAAAGCATAATAAATAAATAACCCCCACCACTGCGGGTGTACCTGACTCCCTGGAGAAATGTATCATCAGCGGACACAAAAGACGCTGTCCTAATTGTTTTGGGGAAACAGTTCTGTACCAGAGGCGACAGTCCATAAATTAAAATAATGCCAACGCGAGGCAGCTCATGCGGAGGAATGAAAAGCAGTGCAGGCTCACGATGACAAGCCCATTGATTAGTCTTCATCACCATAATAAATCAATTACAATGTTTCTAAATTGCTTCATTATTAAGGAGACTGTTTTTTTTTCTCCATCAAACACTGATGTCCATAAAGTACGCTCGTTCTTTTTTTTTCCCCTCCCCATTTTTCAAACGTCCACAGTCAACGGAGCGATTTGACCGCTTGGCGATTAAAGAAAATGGCTAAGACGGCGGTGAGCCCCACGCGAACGCGTTTCCCGGGTGTCGATGTACCCAGAGAATTAACGGCGCTAGTTAAACGCACTCACGTCGTGTGCGAGATGATTCGGGCGCAGGAGTCGTCCTGCCAGCCGCAGTATGGATCACGTGCCGCTATGCAGTTCCTGATGCACGATCGGGGCAAAAGGGCACACGCGCACACACATGTACGCCACATGTATTTAAAAAAAAACTGTCATCACAAAATATTCAATACTTTGAAAGTCATTCTCAGATATGAAACGTATAACACAGTTGTCTCAATGGGTTTCGAACGTGACTGAAGGAAAAAAAAGCGCAAGACCGTTTTATAGGTGGAAAAAATAAAAGGCGCATAAGTGTGACTTGGGGGAAATACACGAGAGTACAGGGAGCGTGTACGGATAAATACATGCAAACGGTGAAAAAAGACATCAGCACACGGGCACACAACACACTCTTGTCTCAATAACTTGATAATGGAAGCAATTACAGCTTTTTAATAGATATCTATATTTAGCAAGCCTGTATGTGTTAGGTCATAAATCCTATCTTAATGGAAAAATTCTTAAATAATTAACTTTTACATTAAGGGGTCACCTAATTAAAAGTTTGAACAATGCTTGTGTGCGTGGCAAGGTGAAGTGGTCGGGGAGGCGAGACAATGAAAAAGGTAACTGGTTGCATCTTGACAGTCCGCGTGCTCACCAACTTTCCCAGAGTCCGCACCCCCCTCCTTCTCCCCCCCCCGCACACCCCTCCCCCTCTCTCCCGCCAGCTCCCCAGCCGCACGTGGCATCTCAAACGTCCCCAGACTCCCCCGCCGAAGCCAGCGACCCTCACGGCACTTGGAAGTGGCGCGGTGCGCGAGGAGCGAGATGTGAAAGGTCTGCAGGCTTATTGGGACTCTCCCAGCCCCCAGCTGGGCGTGCAAAAAACTCATTGCCCGAGGCTCAAATGGCAACCCAAAGAGGCGGACGTGGGTCATTGTGAGGGAAAGCTCTAACTGGGGAAGGTGAGGCTGCAGATGGGGAAGGGGGTACCAGGCAGAAGCTTCCCCTTCAGAGGACTACACTACCACCAATGTATCACTCCCGCACATGCCGTGCTTTAATTGCAGTCTGCGTTACACGCAGGTGCGGGGGGGGGGTGGAATTAACTGGAGCGTACCATATGGCATGCAGAGAGGGCATCAAATCACATTGGTGCTGGTTCTGACGCCGGTTGGTAGGAATGGCACTTTGCAGCCACTGTCCGCTAGTGCTGTGCCACAAAGACTGCTGTGATGTGTAGGTAGGGGAGGTCATCGACTGGAGCGCGCTGCCTCATTGAGAGAGGCCTGCTTGAATCGCCACAGCCGCAATATGAATGTTGGCCGTTTTATGTGGAGATCGGGGCGTGGGAATGGTATGGCTCTCTATTGATATGCTGTCAGGCAGTACAGCTCATCTTCAACACGAGGTTGAAAACCTTTGGCCTATGGGCCTCATGCTATTTAACGAAACGGTTGACGGGCCAAGTGAATGGAACAACGATTTTCAATTTAGAAGATGCTCATTCTCTGATTAGAAAAAGTCAAGTTCATCTTATTTTGCATTCTTAATCAATACATGCTTGCTAACACATGCATGCAGGGTCTTTTTTTAGAGCGAGGCACTAATGAAAAATATTTCATCCCGGACTGGGGCGTGCAGATTAATCCTAAGTGATGATTAATTTATTTTGTCTCTCGGTCAAATATTTCTCATCATGGTTCATCTGACAAAAGCCACCAGTAAATAGTCCTTGGTGGCTGAGTTGCAAGGCCACAGCCTTAACATTTGTTCCATTTGCACTCGACACTGCTCTCCACATACATTGGTAAAAAAAACTGGACGATCGCAACCCAGGCTTCTGCAGCCTCGTTGCGATCTCTAAGGCTCAAAAATTTGGGCCATATCGCGAGAAGGATATCTCACAATACTGGAAGAGGGGAGGGGGGCCATGCATGTAAATTGATCGCCTTTAATGGTCTATTATTAGGCACCTGACAAAACTGGAACCTTTAGTGTGCTGGGGAAGACTTGCATATGCATGGCTACATAAAAAGGAGGATGTTCTGGGAAAACTGGGAATGGTGGCAAGACCCGTAGCTACAGAGCATTGCATACTACGCATCCAGAAAAGGGAGAAAAAAACATCCTCCCACTCAAAGCTGGTGGGGGCCCATCAATCCAGGCCTCTGTGTGCCACATTACAAGTGAGTGGCACTGTGCTCGGCGAAGATAAATAGTTTATAATCTCTTCTTTATAGGAAAGGGGATGAAGGAGGTGGTGGCTAAGGTGGGGGATTAGGAAGGTGGGTGATGAAGGAAGTTCTTTAGATTTCTCTTTATGAGTTTCTCCCCGCAGGGAGTTACTGCTATGGTTCCTCCAGCTATTATTATATATACTTATTTTTGATGTGTGTCAATACAAAAAGGTGAAAACTTTTCCATCAGTTTTTAAGCACGAAGCAAACCCACAGATGTGCATTTCAAAATAATTAAGTTCGTCTCAAAACTATAAACTTGGGAACTTTATTGCAATCCAAGAGAAATGTGCCTGGTAAGATGCGAGATACAAAGCTGGTCCAGAGAAGCCAGTGTTTGTTTAGTGAATGGCTGGGGAAATTTGGATCTGACGCAGAAACTGAAATGAAATTCCACTTGTTCATCTCTGCTCTCTCAGAATTTTGCAAGGAAGCCAAAATGCATTTTGCTAAAGGGCCTAAGTGCATACATAGCTTGTCATGGCTCTTGACAGCAGCAGCAATGTCAGACAAAACGTTATAGGACTGTAAGTGTTGCTGCCTTTTATGAGCTGCTGCTGGTGCTGAGGTCCTGGGTTTGACTGCAGTCAAGGTTTGGCGTTTATTGAAAGTCGATGAGAAACAATGGCAGGGCTTAGGCCACCTGTATATGTGGGGCTAAGGTACAGATTAAAGCAGCTGGCAACGTCCATACTCGCTGCCTCGCTGCGGTGTCAGCCTGGCACTGACACCTCTCACGGAGGCCTTCATTGTTAACTGTCCATCACTGTAGTGTAATATATTTAATCCAATTAAGGGAGAATATTTGAAGATTGTAATCTTGTGTGCAGTTCGCTGTCACCTGTTCCTTAAACCTCGCTGTACTAGCTATGCCATGTGATTTCACAATGCGTTGCACGAGTGTTGTTTTTACATTCACATTCAATGGGGCACAGACCATGAAGCTCACTGCACATGACAACCTCCGAAAGGCACCGGAGCTGAATGAGTTAAAATTTATCCTTCCTGAGTCAAAATCAAACTCAGAACCCAGAGGCACCAGCGCAGAACTCAGTACTGCGAGCACATCAAACCATCCGGCGGCCAGAAGAAACGCACGCACACACACACACATATGCTTACATATGCATAATTATGACTGAAATTTTGCCAAGAAGTCAAAGCCCCCTCACCCACAACCTCTGCATTTAAATTTAAAGAGCCTGGCATGAATCAGAATGACTCCATATATAAACAAGGCAAGGTCTCACGATCATACACTTCTTAATAAAGTATCAAAAGTTTGCCAGAAAAAGTAAAAATGTCCCCTGGACTAAAAAAAAAGCTCTCACCTTCAAGGTGAGTTTGCAAACAAAAAATTTCTGCACCGATTGCAGGCCTTCCCCTGGCACTGGCTGCTGCATGCAGAGAACCTGAGAGACTTTTTAATTGAGGCAGCACGCCCAACTTGATGCCTGTAACCACTTTTGCAGGCTCCAACCCAGTGAAGGATGCCAGCCTACATACTCATGAATAACTATATTAACCAGAAGCGCAAAGTGGAAACCGAAGAATATTATTAAATGGTTATTGCACCGTAACGATGACACCTCTTTCTACCTTGGGCAGTAAGATCTTTCCTTGCATAACCATCGAAAAATCCAAACTAAACAGCTGACACAAATATTTAAAGATGTAGTGGAATTGGGACGCTGACACGAAAAAAAATTATCTTGCCTATCTTTGCTACTAAGTAGCTGCTATCAGCTACCACGGTCCAACACATCTGAACCAGAATCCACGGATGAGCCATCCAATGGCCTGAGTATACATATGTATTATTATTTTGCCACGTGGTCTGCTAGTGGTAGCCTTGTGTTCTTTACTTATGGACATCAATTTAAGAAAATTCTGTTACTGAAGAAATATATGTCATGTATTTAAAACATTCAGTAAACCTTAATCCTTCATTAAGACTTTATGGTAAAAAACAGAGGTAGTACAGGATGCAACGTTATCCTAAGTTAAGCGTCCATTAAGAGCAATGTTTATTTAGTGTGTAAAATTACTTGCAGTGTGCCAGAAAACTCCCATTACCAGAAATGCTCTTCCCCAAATTCGTGCGGATTCAAGATGTTTTACTATATTTATACAATTGTGGAAAGGTTATGAAGCGCACTCCTCAATCACTCAGAAAATCTGAAGTCTTTGTACAGAACTCAGAGGCATCAATGCAGGGAAACCAAAGCACATGCAAGGTCAAAGAGCACGGCAAGAAAAAAATCCACTTCTTCCATGTCAAAGGTCAAAGGTCGAAGCCCTCAAAATGGCAAATGCAGAATGTGACTTGAAATCAAGAAAGCCTCATTACTCTTCAGTCCATGGGAGAATGCCTTCGCCCTTTTCAGACAGGTCAAACGCTGGGAGGGAAGGAAAATCGGTGACCCCTTTGTCACCACTGCATGCCGCCCCCCACCCCCAACTCTGAGGATGGTGCAAACCGATCAACTTAGCAGCGCTTACTTCCTACACCTGGCGTGGCGCTCGCAGCGACTCAGCGGCAAGCGAACGACGCAGGCGGAGAAGGCGACAAAGAGCGTGTGGCTCTCGACGTCCAGCTGGATGCCCAGGATGCGGCGGTCTTCCTTGTCCCCTCTGTTGCACCTGCAGCCAGGAGAATTTAACAGAGACATTGTCACATAGTTCTCCCATATGTTTTCTGGCTTTTTCCCGCATGTTGCTCAATGTAGCGTCTGACGGTTTCGCTGCACGTGATGGAACAGAATCGTATTTAGGCTGAAAACACATCAGAGAGACATTCAGCACAACCATAAAAAAAACCTAAACACCAAATGGTCAAGAGCTCGTTTACCACAGCGAATGGGATGGCAATTCAAAGCATGGTTTCCACTCGCAGCTATAGGCTTGGATGGGCTGCGTCTGGTACAGGCATCAGAATAAATTGGTCTCGCAACTACCTGAGTCCATGAGCTGGTTAAACCCCAGACTGCGTACGCACCACACCAGATCAATTACCGGTGTGGCATGTTAAAGTATGTACATTTAGATGACCTTTGGGGGAAAAAAACTGTCTACTTGTTTTGGATAACACATTGAATATTACTGGAATATTCCCCAAAATACTGTAGGGCAGCAGTAATGATAAATTTTTGGTTGGGACATGGAGCAATTACCTACAAGTGAAACTGCCTTCATCCAAAAAAACACAAATTTTCTGTAATGAGCCCAAATGACCTCAGTAGTGTGCAGTCTTGAACGTGTACACCATGATTAAGGAACTTAAAGTCCAACACGATGAGCGATTTCTCACAGAAATTTGGCCGCAGTGAATCACTGCCCCCCCAAACCCCCTGCTGTCCTCCACCAGCATTTGTCAGAAATGTTTGAATGATATGCTACTGGTCACAGAAAGGGATATAAAATGTGTAGATTTATAATAAAAAAGTCAGCACATTCATCAATAACACTGTGGCCGTAAAAAGAAAAAGTATCAAATAGCTGACGTTCTGGGCAATGGTCCTTTTTTCCCCAGCACAGACAAAGGCCAAAGAGGTATAGTAGCCTATGTGCTGTGAAGACAGACCATTGGCACAAACGTCGCCGATATGCTTTGCTTTTTTTTTATGAACGCTTTAAGATTTTTCGTGATTTGTGCTTGTGCGCCACTGCCGACGCGGCATCGCCAAATAATTTTACTTCAATAACACTGGTGTACAATTTTTTAGACGTTGTCTGCTTCAGAAATTAAATGTGCTGTTCATTATGGATTTTGATGCGCTGAATTCAAATATGATAATTAAAACAACTGATTGGCTACTGTTTCTAAGATATTTAACTTTTTACATTTTAAGTCGGTGTGACTGACATCGCGGATGTCAGTGTGGTGCCGGCCCTAGCGAGGCACGGCGTGCGATGTACTCACATCACAGACATCACGTGTGTAGTGACATCGTGGATGTGACATCGTGGATGTCACTGGGTAATTCCGGCTCTAGCGAGGCACGGCGTGCGATGTATTACCATCGCAGACACCACGTACATGTGGGTGTAGTACCAGCCCTATAGGGGCTCGGTGAGCGCAGATAGAGAGCGCCGAGTGGCACCACGCTCGGCGTGCAGTGCTGTCCCCTATAGGAGGGGGTGTGAGGGTGCCGGCCATGAATGTGGTTAAGGCCATGGCACTCTAGTTGACCCTGGAAGGCACGTGACGGGTAAGATCTACACAGGGGCCCCAAGTGAGGGCTAGGGGTGGTCATGTGTCGGGGCGAGATCCTGCTAGAGGGTTCGAGAAGGTGGCCGTGGCCAGTCATGACCAATGAGGATATAAACCGGGTCCCCAGAGGGACCGGGGTTCAGTGTTGCTGTTGTTATCCTGAAGATCTACATTCGACGTTCTACGTCCGAGAAGAGTCACCAACACGTGAACCTGGACCCAAGCCGGGGTCCTGTCCATTGTAGCTACTCCCAGTGTGATTAGTGTAGTTAGCGTGGTGGTCCACCACCATAGTGTGTAGTTAGCCTGGTGGTCCACCACCATAGTGTGTAGTTAGCCTGGTGGTCCACCACCATAATGTGTAGTTAGCCTGGTGGTCCACCACCATAATGTGTAGTTATCCTGGTGGTCCACCACCATAATGTGTAGTTAGCCTGGTGGTCCACCACCATAGTGTGTAGTTAGCCTGGTGGTCCACCACCATAGTGTGTAGTTAGCCTGGTGGTCCACCACCATAGTGTGTAGTTAGCCTGGTGGTCCACCACCATAGTGTGTAGTTAGCCTGGTGGTCCACCACCATAGTGTGTAGTTAGCCTGGTGGTCCACCACCATAGTGTGTAGTTAGCCTGGTGGTCCACCACCATAGTGTGTAGTTAGCCTGGTGGTCCACCACCATAGTGTGTAGTTAGCCTGGTGGTCCACCACCATAGTGTGTAGTTAGCCTGGTGGTCCACCACCATAGTGTGTAGTTAGCCTGGTGGTCCACCACCATAGTGTGTAGTTAGCCTGGTGATCCACCACCATAGTGTGGTTAGCCTGGTGGTCCACCACCATAGTGTGTAGTTAGCCTGGTGATCCACCACCATAGTGTGTAGTTAGCCTGGTGGTCCACCACCATAGTGTGTAGTTAGCCTGGTGATCCACCACCATAGTGTGTAGTTAGCCTGGTGGTCCACCACCATAGGCTGTTATTTGGTAAAAGGTCAGTTACCCCTTTGTGTCGGTATCAATAAATGTGTTGCCTCCAAAGAGGGCATCTGTGACTCAGTTGAATCCACTACATATGTATATTGTGTAGATAGTAGAGTTTTACTCATAAGTTGTAAACCTATGCGTTTTCATGTGTTTATGGTTGCTTAACATGATAACATGTCACCTGGCCTGTTCATGTAACACTTTAAACATCAGCAAAGGGGTTATATGCATAAAATGTATCATGAAACAAAAGGCAAAAAACTATAATGTATATATAAGAACATAGTTTAGTCCTTATTCAGTGTCTACTCTGCGCTTCTTGGCTTGTCTCTTGCATTCATTAATGGAGCACCTCTTGTCACTGTCCAGCCATAGTCTGCAAACATTGATGGGCTCCATTTGCCCTGATAGCGTTTCTCCATTGTTGCAATGTCCTGGTGAAATCGCTCCTCATGCTCGTCCCTCACTGCTCCGCAGTTCGGTGGGAAAAAATCTAGATGAGAGAGCAAAACATTTTTCTTTAGTGACATGTTGCAACCAAGGCTTTTGTATGCCTTGAGGAGGTTTTCCACCAATTCCCTGTAGTTGTTTGCCTTGTTTCCGAGAAAATGTGTTGCCACTAACTGGAAGGCTTTCCATTCCGTCTTTTCCTTGCCACGCAATGCACTGTGAAATGCATCATCTCGAAGATGTTCACGAATCTGAGGACTGACAAAGACACCTTCCTTTATCTTAGCTTCACTTAACCTGGGAGATTTTTCACGGAGGTACTTGAAAGCTGCTTGTGTTTTGTTCATGGCTTTGACAAAGTTCTTCATCAGACCTAGCTTGATGTGTAAGGGTGGTAATAAAATCTTACTTGATTCAACAAGTGGTGGTTGCTGAACACTTTTCCTCCCAGGCTCCAATGACTGTCAGAGTGGCCAATCTGTTTTGATGTAGCGGGAATCTCTCGCACGACTATCCCATTCGCAGAGAAAGCAGCAGTACTTTGTATATCCAGTCTACAGACCAAGTAAGAGGGCAACAACCTTCAAATTGCCACAAAGCTGCCACCGATGTTGGTCAAAGTTTATGCACCTCAAAAGTTATTTCATGTTGTCATAGGTTTCCTTCATATGGACTGCATGACTAACTGGAATTGATGGCAAAATATTGCCATTATGCAGCAAAACAGCTTTAAGACTCATCTTTGATGAATCAATGAACAGCCTCCACTCATCTGGATCATGAACGATGTTGAGGGCTGCCATCACACCATTTATGTTGTTGCAGGCTACAAGATCACCTTGCATGAAGAAACATGGGACAAGATCCTTTTGATGGTCAGAGAACATGGAAATCCCAACATCGCCTGCGAGGAGATTCCACTACTGCAGTCTGGAGCCCAACAGCTCTGCCTTGCTCTTGGGTAGTTCCAAATCCCAGATAAGGTCTTTCAGTTCACCTTGTGTTATAAGGTGTGGTTCAGAGGAGGAGGATGGTAGCAAATCTGGGTCATGTGACCTTGATGGTTCAGGACCAGAAGTCTCATCCTGTTCCTCTTCCTCGTCTGACTGATGTGAGAATAATTCTGGTGCATCAGGAACCGGCAGTCCTTCCCCGTGGGGTGCTGGGCGTATAGCTGATGGAATGTTTGGATAATGCAGTCCACTTTTTCTTCTTTGACACACCTTTCCCAACTGGAGGCACCATGCATGCTGATATGATCTGTTGGCTCTCTCTAAATCATTGGCACTGCAAAAGGCATAGATTTCCTTTTCCTGTTCAACCACTGGCGAAGATTTGTTGCACAAGTGTTGCAGCATGTGTCTTGTCCCGATCTCCAATTTTGCAGCTCAAAAAGCAAGTACTGTCCAAACCCAATCATAGATTTATTCATAGATCTAGTCAAAGATGTATTTGTCATTTCTGGTTTAAATTGAGATCCCTTCCCAACTCACTCATCCTCTGCCATTCCCAAGTCAAGGGTTGTATATACTGACCCAGTAACATATCTTGAAAACGAGAACCAATCAACAATTTTAAGCATCATTTTCATTTTTAGTGACCCAGAATTAGTAAAGTTGGACTAAATTTATTTCGGAAGCATTTTGGCTGTAGACCATTGTAATTTGACGTAGATAGAACATTGTTCTCACTTCCACGTCTTTTAAGAGTGTGCAGCAACAGCAGTAGCGCACCAAAAGTTATCCGGAGCTCTGCGCTACTCTTGGATCGGCATGTTGGCTCCACGTGATGCCAAACACACATCCCCCCCCACCTCAACCTTCAACCCCTACCTGCAAAATCTGGGGCACGTCGATCTCGAGCACTTATCCCAATTATAACCACTCGTGAGCCCGAGAGAGAGAGAGAGAGGGCTCTCACGGTGAAAATCAGCGTGCAGCGAAGTGAGGCATGCAACGAGAATGCTGCTGCAGGAAAATGGCTCTCGCAATTAAGATCCGCACATTGTTCGGGACAAAAGGGGGCAGCCGCATTTTTGTTAGCACAGAGATCTCCCCGCAGCGACAAAATGTTTGGAATTTTTTTATTTATATATTTTATATTTTTTACCGGGATAGCACATACTATTCCGTCGAGTATTCTTTTGTTAGCCAATGTCTTTGTAATGCATGCTAACAAGGAAAGTTTTAAAGAATCACTTGCTTTTGAAGTCATCTGTGTGAGTATTTTAATTTACCTTTGTCAATGCTGTTTGGATATATAAAAAACATTTTCATACAAAATCTTTTTTGCAAATATTTTCATGCATCTTCAACCCTGACATTTTTAAGTGTGGATATGCTTTCATAAGAATGTAATAATTACGTGAGCAAAACATTGAAGTGCAACTATAAAACAGTTATTTACAAAACAAGAGGCATAATGTAACTATTATTCCATACAAAAAAAGCAAGATGTATGCATTGTGCATGTGAGAATTCAAGTAAACTTATGGGCCTGCATGGGTAATACATCAGACAGATATTCTGCAAACTTTTCTTTTACTTGCAGTGTGGGAAAGTATTCAACAGTCCTGTACCATGGAACACTGGGAAATTTGGAGACATTTAATACGCATAGTATATGAAGACTGATTTTATACGCAACATTTTCAATTTTCACGTGGACTACTGGATGACACATGGGCCTCTCCCAACTTTAACCCGAACATTCTGGGTCTCCTATGTGGCCACAGAACCTGCCCATGAATGAACGAACCAACCTGCAGATGTGCCACTTTTACCCCCTTAACATTTGCACATCCAAACCCTGCCAGTATGGGGGCCAGCACAGCATGGGTGACTTTCCTTTGGTTATTTACTGAGTCGTGCTATGGCTGGCCTCACAAAACACCTCAATTTAGCTCGGGGCAGAACCAATGATTTGTACCATGGAGGGCTGACTTGAGGGCTGACCGAGGGAGGGGTGCGCAAGATCACCACGTATGCCAGTTGAGCTTCCGAAGAAATGTGGTAGCTTTGCACATCTCATGCACATTTGCACACTCACAGTTTGGGGTTATAGACGTCGATCTGCTCGAGGAGGAGGCTGCCAGGCGAGTCGGGTCCAGGTGGTGGCCATGACAACACCTTCAGCACCAGGCCCATCTCAGAACCCAGGAACAGCACTGTGTGGCGGCCGTGCGGGCCTGCCGAGGGGTCCACTGCCAGGCGGGTCACCCGGTATCTGTGGAGGCCCGGGATTGAAGTTGTCAGGGAACCAGGGGCACAGGCGGCAATGTCAGCAGCAAAGGCAACAGCTGCAGCAGCTGCAGCAATAGCTGCAGCAGTAGTATGAGATATGGTAACAAAAACTATTTTTATATTTTTAATTTTTGCAGTCACTTTTGTGACTGCAGAAATTCGTATTCTTGGTTCTTTCGGTAAAGTAACGTAGATAGAAAATAAAAATTGAATGAAATAAAAAAAGAAAGTTAAATTTAAAAAATTAAAGCAAAAACCCACGACGTTTCGATCGCAACACAAGCGGTCTTCATCAGGCGGAGAGAAAAGAGGGGGCAAGCCTCCAAAAGCAAATGCTTCTAAGGGCTTTCAGAGTGAGCAAATCTGTGCGGCGTCAACAGCATGGGCAGGGCAGCCAGCGCACATGTAGGAGCAAAGCACCGGAAGTACAAGTAAAACGAGTGCGTTCGACAAAGGTGGGTGGGAGGGGGCAGAGACAGGGGGAGAGAGAGGGGGGGGAGAGAGGGGGGGGTAGAGATAGGGGGAGAGAGAGGAGGGGGGAGAGGGGGGATAGAGATAGGGATGGAGCTGAAGGCAAGGGCGCAGTCCAAGTGTTAGACACGGTCTCGGACTGTGTTCGTGAACATAAGGCAGATCTGAATCACGGCAGGACCAACACTTCTGCCATGGCTGATTATTACTTTAATGTGGTTGGCTCACATGAAATTTATTTCTCTAAGACGATGGTACTTTGTAAGCCGACTGGCTATCAACAAAGATTCGTTCACGAAGCCATCCATATATACAGAGACAGACACAATTTCAACCGAGACGACGATTTTAAACTCAGTAATCATTGGAAAGATGTCATCAACCACTTTGGGTCATGACTCGATATGTGTTTTCTTGTCAACCTCTACTGTCAGCAGTGTGGATGGGTGTAGCGAGGTGCAATGCCCCCCCCCCCCCATCTCTACCCCCCTCTCTCCCCCTATCTCTACCCTCCCCCTCTCCATCCCCCCATCTCTACCCTCTTCCTCCCCCCATTGTTTAACACGCTTGGACTGCCTCTCGCCTTCAGCTCCACCTCTATCTCTACCCCCCCTCTCTCTCCCCCTATCTCTACCCCCTCACTCCCCCCCATTGTCTAACACTTGGACTGCGCCCTCGCCTTCAGCTCCACCGCTACCCCCCCCTCTCTCCGTGAAAGACTGGCTAAGTGTGTAAACACAGTTTAGCTAAATTTGAAACATACATGTAAAAATGTATGGTTTAATTGCTGCTAAACACTATTTTGGGCAGCAGGGATTCAAGAAAGGCATTTGAACAATCATGATGATTATGGAAGGATGTCCCCATAGCACTTTTACTTCACTGCCCGACATTAAAACGCGATTTGCGGTAAACATTTCATTTGTATAATTTCATTGGTGCGGTTCTCTTGAAAAAAAACAATGAGTAAGGAATCGTACTTATTTGTTTTTTTTATTAATTGTCTGGAGCATGGGATACTCGTATGTGATATTTTTCTTCAAAGGAGTTCATGAGAGAGCCATAGCAACCAACCGGCTGCTATGAATACCCAGATTGTTATAGGCAGGATGAAAGCATATTCGCCAGTCCAATGCCGGTGTACAAAACTCCATGGATACACAACATTTCTAAAGAACAAGCCATGCTTACAAATACAGTGAGTATTGCTTATAAAGCAATGCACTGTACTCGCTGTGTCAGGACACAAAACGTAGCAAAACAAAGTGCACCTTTTTGAAAACGTGTTCAACAGCCCTTGCCCAACATCAATCGAAATCCGCTGATGCACAAACATAAATTCACAAGTGTTGTACTGGCTTTTTCATTAAAAGGTTACAAAGCCACGGCAGCCTTTAATAGACATAACCAGGGGCCCTTTTTAAACCTTTCCAAATTTCGAACATTACTCCCAAAAGACGAGATGATGCTGTTAAAGGGAGTTTATCATTTCTTTCAATCCTCGTCTCTGACAACCGTAATATGTTGCCCACGGGCTAGTTACACGCATGCAATAACTCCTCGCTTAGACTAGATGTCCCAGTTATAGACACTCGTTCATACCACACGTGCTCAGATATGTCAGAACAACCAGGACATAAATACGGGAATAAGAATTATTTCACTATACCAGAATAGAGAACTACTTGTAAATGCAACGTCTTGAGTGGCATACTATCACATAGCTTACAAAAACTAGGACTTTTGGGCCTGTAATTTTAGTCACAGCTTGGCTCAGGCTTGGTTCTGGCTCAAGAGGGCTTTCTAAAAGCCACACTTAACTAGTGCTGGCTTCTAAGCATGGTCCCAATCATGCCCAGGAAGTCCATGAACTGAGCCAAGTGATATACGAAATGCTTATGCATCTTTGAGAGCAACCGAGTGGTCAAAGCATCAGCTGAGCCCATAGCCAAGCCATAGCCGAGCCGTGATTTGGAATATGGCCCTTAATGTGCAGAGAAGACCTACAGGGTGCACAGTGGCGAGATGTTAACGACCTCGCCTGGCATACAGAAGATCGTGAGTTCGATCCCGATCCTGACGCCTGTATATTTGGAGTTTAGATGTTTTCCCGTTGGTCGCGTAGATTTTTATCTGGGTTCTCCAGTTTTTTCCTCCACATTTAGAAACATGCGTTTAGAGTATTTGGTCGCTATACATTTCCCAATGGTAAGCCACTTCGTTGAACTATCATTTGTGGCCAGGTCGCTTCTGAAAAAGAGCTACACAGCTCAGTGGGCCTCGCCTGGTAATGAAAAATATATATATATATCCCTGGAGAGCTATCTCAACCAGAGGATGATTCTGGGAAAAACCAGGATAGGTGGCAACAGTAGCCTGATACCGAAGACATGAGCAGGCCGACCGACATACGAGAGTTGGCTCACCTGACGAGGGTTCTGATGAACCAAGGCTGCTCTGTGATGGAGCCCACGGCATCCTCCATCAGCGGGTGGGTTTTTATAAAGGCCAGGGTGTCGTCGGGGAAGTCCGAGGAACTCTTGTACTCGTCGGCAAAATCAGAGCCGGCGCAGCATCCCGGTCTGCGAAGAACGCGGGCGAAATTGAACGGCGCCTCAAACAGAATTTTAACATCAACCAAAACTCAAAGCTTCTTTTTCAAAGTCCAAGCTCCAATAGACTTCATTATGCTACCATGGCAACATCCGGGCCGAGAAAGGGATGGGGGAATTTTGAGTCTGGATGCTTTTTATGTGCGCACCCAGAATGATCTGAAAAGCTGTGTTCGCATTTCCGCTATATGCAACTCATTGGACATCGAGTCCAATATCTAAAAAGTTGAATACATAAGGTGATGTCGGTAGATGATGCAAATTCGTATAAAATCTACTGAAACGAATATTATTGTCCACCACTCTCATAGCAATTGTTAATGTGAGCAGACTCAGGCATGACATCTTCCCCAAAGAATTAACACACAAGGCTGGCAAATGATGAACAGCCAAGGAATATAATGCAAGGATAACACAGTTTGGTGAAACCAGTGAGATGCAGTCACAAACTATTATTAAATTCATATTTTTAATCAATAATTGACCCAGCGTGTGGAAGGCCATCCATCAGTGGATAGAGAATAGCCGATGGTGTTCATATTATATTCAAACAATTATTCCCACACTACACAGTGGCACACACAAATCTCCTCTGAGTTTTACACGAATAAATATAGAGGGGGGAAATCGTATGATAATGCGTCTCATTATAAACAATATTTCAGCTAAGCATGTTCAGTTTTAAATTGCATCAACAGGCCTATACATTCATCGTACACAGGGAATAGAGAAACGCACCTAATTTCACGTTATTATTAGGCCGAGGTATTCAACGTTACTAATTTCCATAACTGCGAATACTACACTTTTAATGAATCTACACTCACTTAATTCATGAGTCCAACTGCAAGAAGAATACTTGCGCAGTTCAACTTGGAACAGCTTATTAAGAACTTATTTATTGAAATCTACTGTGGATTCCTAAATCTGGCAGGGTTGTGAGAGGAAACCACCTCCTCTAAAATAGTATACAGAAGCGATCGTCCCACTTCTGACAAAAGCGACCATACGAACAGAGGTAACGCATGACCGTTAAGTAAAAACAAATCCTTATTATGACAGATGCTCAAAGTTCGCCTAAAACAGAATACGGGTGAGTGAGTCGATTACTTATTTATTATCAACTTTATTTTTGGTGACTGCCAACCGAGATAGTTCACCTTTGCCAGACAGACCAAAGTACGAACATAAATTATTACATATCCAATAAAAAAAGCAGCAATATGCCAGCAATAACACTCAGTAAGACGAACAAGAAGAAAACTTCAATCACAAAAAAAAACCAAGCACCACATAAAACAAAATCAAAACGACAGCCCTTTAAATTGTGAGCTTGAAATATAAAACTTAGTCAGGGAACACACAAGTAGCTTAATTGCAGAAAGTTGATTTGCTCACACACGTGTTTTAGCGAGGGAGTAATTTGAGTGAATTGATTGGGAAGAGGCCAAGCAGCGAGTGATCTCTGAAGAGGGAGGGTCTGCCAAATACATAAAATCGAATATAGAGCTGTTAATGGTCACTTCAAAAAGCTGCTTGCGGCGTGGAACTTAAAGGCTGTGCAATGGCCCAATAATGGAGCGAGTCAGATGCCAGCCATGGCTTTACTCAATAGGCACATGCCACATCCAGGCATAAACATACGCACACGGGCTACTGTGAGCCACTCAACTTTCAATTAATTTACAAAGTACAAAAAAATGTACGAAGCTGACTTTTACTTTATTTATTCAACTAATTCTCAATATACTACCTGATGAAGGCCTCTGTTCTGTTGACACTGGCTCATAGGCATGTCTCGCCGATATTTGTGTCACTTCCATTACTCGTTCACTGGTTCTGACTACAGTTATCTGCCCAAATATTCTTGTTTATACTCATGTTGATAATCATGCTTTGAATTCTTCAGTATTTTTATCAGTATTTTTTTATCCATGCATTCCTCCACATCTCCCTGGGTTAGTCAAAGCAGACATCTGGGTCACGCCAGTGTGCGAAGCAATGAAGGTGACGCATGGCCTCTAAACAATTAATTCCACAGCATATTCAAATCTCAATCCCAACCCAAATATATATTTTAAAGCCAAGCGCGGCATTGGCCAGCCAGAACCCTGGTGGGTGGGTGCGGCATCAGCGGTGCCGTCGGAAAAGATTCAGCCAGCCATGCGATGAGTCCGCACACATTAAAGATTCTACCACTCTCATTGAACATTGCGTACTGGTTCTGGTTACAAGCGGGAGCAGACCGTCACAGGGGGAGGCAAAACACCAAATCACCTTTTCAAAACAAATAAAAATGTTCCCAGGATTATTTTTAACTTCAAAAGACTGCATACTACGTGGAAGCACCTACTTTGAGGGAGCAATGTTTTTTTATACATCCAGGGTTAATAATGATTATTATTTGTATCACATCGCAAGACTTTGAGTGTTGGCGATGGCCCCCGGGAGGCCAAATCGTGGATTTATCATGACTCATGCTGATATTTTCACATCTGGACTCTCTTTTATATCACTGTTACCATGACACTTTAGTTTTTTTCGGGGAACTTAACAAATTTTTTAGATGTAATTGTCAAAATTAAATCTCTATGCTACTTGCAACCCAAATTTAGAATTTGAAAAGTATTTTTGGCTTTTTCTTTTCCAAACCTGTTGGGATCATGCTCACAAAAAAGTGACATTAAAGCAATGTCTGGCCTTGGAATAAGGTGAATGGAAACATAAAATTCTATACAATTTCATGGCACAGAAGTTTTATTTACCAAAAATATGCCAATTAACAGAATGTTTCAAAAGACCAAATTTGTTTGATATGATGCCATACATCTAGGGGTCTCTCTGATTACAGCTGAAAAAAGTAGATTGCAAATGAGTACATGCTGTGCAACTCCGGTGACTCCGCTTACAGAGTTTGGATTATATTCAGCACAACTCCATTTGGTATCTGGAGAAATGTAAAGACATTAAACTATTTAAAACTATTCAACGATTTTTTTTTTATCAGGTAAGGCCCACTGAGCTATTAGCTTCCTCTTCAGAAGCAACCTGGCCACAAATGATAGCTCAATGAAGTGGCTTATCATGTGGAAAATGTATAGCAGTCAAATACTTTAAACGTATGTTTCTAAATGTGAAGGGAAACACCAGAGGACCCAGAGAAAAATCCACACGACCACAGCGAGACACCGCACACCCCAAATAAACATTAGGCGTCAGGGTTGGGATCGAACCTGCGACCTCCTGAATACCTGTCGAGATAGTTAACATCTCGCCGCGGCGGCGCCCCATGCGGACGCGCACAAAGGCACTCACTCGCATTGGCATGTACAGATTACGCCATCCGAATGACAACTTCAATGGGGGTTAAACACGTAATCAACGTTGCCAAATCGTGCATTTCGTGAATTCAACGAAGTTACACTTGCACGTCGCTGCAAGATGCACGCAAAATGCCTTTGAAAAAGGCGCACTTATTGTTAATGGTGGGGTCCCAACAAATATCAAACAGGCATGCACGCCACGTTGCGCAGCACTCGAACGGGATCTGCTTGTCGTCGGGTGATAGGCAAATAAAAGGGCGCTCCCCCGCGGAGCAAAGGACGAGCTCTTTGGCTGCTCTTGGCCTTTTGTCTCCCGAAAGCTCACACGGCATGCGCCTGTCACTTGATTAAATGCAGCTTGCTGTGCGCACCCACGCACCGACACTCCCACATGCGAGCCATCCACGCCATCAACGCACGCATCCTTTGGCAATGAGACCTTTTTGCTTTTGAAAAAGTGATCTCATGGAGCTGACATGTGATCGTTGTAGCAGAAATTAGTGTACTATCTGCGAGTGTAAATAACCCGAGTGGGCGGGGGTGAGATACCGCAAAACACGCATTGCAAAATTATAAACATGGTGAACAAATATTCAGTTATCCCATGACCTTACACTTCCATTAGGACTACGATGCTAACGAGGTGCAGCGTCAGTGGAGGAAAATGGCAAAGCGACGTTTCTGTTACATCTGTTGAACCCGATTTCCAGCGTCAACTGACACCTCGGCTTGTCTGATGATATGTTAATTCCCGAACGAAGTTGATAATGGAAGCGGGAAAACACAAAGTGAAATGAACAAGAATCGAGGAAAGCGTGGCAGACCTGGGTTTGGGAAGCTTGTCCTCGGGCACTGTGGTCCAGCCCGAATCGGAACTTTTCTGCTCCTTAAACCGGCCGCGGAAGACGCTGAGCAGTTCCTCCATGTCGAACGCACACACGGCAGAGCCTGGGATGCTGGTCACGAGTGTGCACAACAAGGAGAGACGCACACACACGTACACAAAACACATGTTGAATGCATGCACGCACATACACACAGGACAATAATACACAAACGCAATACACACGCTCATACAAACCCTTACAAAGCACATAAAATACAAACACACGCTATTCACACAGGCGCACGTACATACGCACACACCCGTAAAGAAAACATGCAATACAGATGCGCACATAATGCACGCACGTACATCACACGCATGTGTGCACGCACAAACACACACACAGCACATGCAATTTCGACAACGCATTTCACACACACATTACACACACGTGCCTGCATGCCCACACACACAGTACACGCAATACACAAACACAGACACACACGCGCACCATGTCATACTTTCAGAACCGTGCCATTTTCGTAAAACTTTGAAATACCCATTGGGCAATTACATGACCTACACACAAATCTATAGAGCTGCACCAATGTCCACCTGCGCCTTTTCCTGACGGTGGGTCGTGGCAAGACGAGCGGCATTGAAAATCCATAAAAATCTATCCTCGCCGCAGGGCGTGTGGGCGTAGTTCATAATATAAGCGCAGCTCAGCGTGCAAACAAGTACCCAATACAATTCGGTATTACGGAGGACAACACAAAGACATCCGACAACCCTGCACGGTCATAATAGAGCAATGCATGAAAGAGCGAGGGAAGGCTCGGACATTTAAAAAAAAAATTACATAATAAGACGCAGACAGGCAGAGTGAAAGAATGTTTAATGAAATCAATCACAAAGGCCGAGGAGAATAAAACGCTTATCTACAAACGCAGGCAGAGGATCGTGAACAGGGGCAGCGCGGCTGAAGGCAACTCTAGGCTTGTGAAAATGGCAGAGGCGAAGAGTAACATCACAAATTGGAGATCCATGAGTAAATGAGCGACAAATCACTTTTACAAGCAGATGGGCCCCTTCTCTCCTCCTGAAACAATGGAAGAAGGGAAGTGGGCGCCATCACATTCTGCTTCAGACCCCCGCCAAGGCTAAGGAAGAAGGAGAAGCTCTGAATGCCTCGGCTGGCCAGATGTTGCCTTTAAAAAAAAGCAAACACTTCCTAACGACCAGATAAAGAAATCAGTGGTGCATGGCAGAACAAACACATGCCCCCAGGAAACGACTTCACCTCTCCCTGTTTTTATTTCTATTACTTAAGGACTGTCAAAACACAAAAGGGCTTATTTAATAATCTATTCATCATTCATCAAGAACGTAACCATTAAACCTGCTCTACCCACCCAACAGCCATGGCACGTTGTTGTTGTTGTTGCCTGGGGTTTTGTGTAGTGACTTGTAGAGGAATCTCTGTAGTCTTTGGAGCATGTTTTCTCTTTCAGCTGCGATTCGCTCACTGCGCTTCCATCGGATGTCATCCATCCCAGTGATTCGTCTTACCCAGTCCACTTGCTCCTTGTAATGGGGTGTGATGTCTTGGGCACTGGATTTTCCTCTGAACCATGCGTTTCACTTCATATCTTAGCTGGCGAGCTAGAACGCCAAAAACCTCTTCACGCTTCTCTGGGTGACTTGCAGCTGTCGTGCCAATTTACGTTGCCGCTGACCGCATTCGATGAGTGCTAAATCTGTCCTGGCAAATAATCAGTGGGGGGGGGGGGAATAAAAACCCCACGCACTTACAAAGCAGGCTCGTCTCTGTGCTTCCTTTGTATTCAGGTGCTAGTGGGCAATTTCTTAATTAACCCATTTCACCACGTGTTTAATCCGTGCCGGCAATCGGCGCGGGCATAAGTGAACTCATGTAAAAACACGGGCAATGTGCCAGTATCTGCTGCAACGGAAATTTTTTGCCTACAGCCTCTTGAGGAGCCAAAGCAATAGCCGTCGGTGCCAACTCGGCATCATGGCCAGGGGGACGGCGAACACGCGGCTCCATGTCCCAGTGAAACACCGCTATCACACACTGCCGAGGCTGAAAGAAGCAGATGTGGCTCGTTATCAGCTTTTAATTTATTCTAAGCATTTCAGCAAGGCATTACAATAATTCATGCCAATTTATTTCTGAAACCGTAGATAACACTGCCCAAAAAATTATAATTGCTAAATAAATAACGTCGACACCTGTATCCACGTACAAACGTGTAAACAAGCCAGGAAGGGCGAGATCGGCAGGTGAGCCCCACCGCACCTCGCGTGAGATTATAAATGCTGTGTCTTCCCACACACGCCAATCATCCTCAACAACACGGGGTTTTGTACCTATTCGCGCTATTGTTTCGCAATTTCTTGCAAATTGTACCACACGCCGCTGCTTCTGCTTTGTACGCCTGCCAAGTTTTGGTTTCCCAACCCCAAGCCTCAGGCATTTCCACTAAATCTCAACAATCCTGATGAAATCCCACACCCCGGCACAGCGTGCGGCTCGGATCAACCACACGTGCGTGCAATGGACAATTATATTTCTTCTGAAGCGTTTCCATCAACAGTGAAGGACATCTACGCATTTGTCTTGTCCATCATTCTCCATATATCACGGCGGCAACGTGGAAGGCCATTGCAACCTTTGTAAATCTCAACACATTTCAGGCACTCTTTGTTGGGGAGCATAAGGTTAGTCAGACACTCTTCCACTGTTCATGCAGTGCTCATCATGAGAATGTGGTCCGACAACAGCTAACTTGAAACCACTCAAATGCTTACTTGTATTAATGTCTGTAAATTATGAGAAAAACTGTGCAGGCTGAAATACTTTCAGTTTAAAACCACACACAAGACACTTCTAAAATGCACACAGCCATTTGTGCATATGCAAAAACCATCAGTATTTCCTAAAGATGTGCAGTGTAGAATTCTTGTCTTGCTGGTGCCCTAAGACAACAGGACCACAACGCACCTCTTCAGGAAATGCTGATTGTTTTTGCATAAGCAGAGAGGCTGAGTGCTGTTTATATGATTTTCTGAACTTAATAAATGTATATTCTTGGTTCTTTCGGTAAAGTCACGTAGAAGGGAAACAATAAAATAATTTTCTTGCTGTGGTTTTCACACCTGATGATGATTGCTTGTGTTGCAGTCGAAACGTCGTGATAATTTTATTGTTTTATATTTTTATTATTTTATTGTTTCCCTTCTACGTGACTTTACCGAACGAACCAAGAATATGAATCCCTGCAGTCACGAAAACTTTAAATCAAAATTTAATACATGTTTCACTTGTTTTCACAATTCGATGTGAGAAAAAAATAAAAAGTCCACCACACTCAATATATAATGAATACATATTTAGGTATTGTCTTTGCAAGATGGTTGATCCTTACTGTGTCTACGCACAGGACAGGTTATGATTAATGTCCATTAATTAAACCCATGTTCTGATCTCTAAACATCATTCAGGTAAGAGCGTTGAATGCTGGGGACTACCACACAGCCATGCAAAACTGGGTGCTTTTGACAAGCAAGGTGCAGGTGGTATTTTAAATAATATAATAAAAAAAGCCAAGGGTTCATTATACATGTGTATGAACAACCTCAGACCCAGGCGGAATAGCGACATTTTAATGAATATTTTACAAATGCCACGGATGGGTCACATGCTGCCTCAATTTCCTATTGTAAGCACGAGAGAGACATTTTTTTTGTTGCGCCTGCCACTGCCCTCTGACCGACACCAATACAAATAAAGGTGCCCAGGTCAACAGGTTAAAGGAGCCCGTTACAGAATCCACACTCAAAAGATAACAAGCACCGAAGCCAGCTGCCGTAATGTGAACATTAATCTTCTTTGGGTTCAAGGAGATGGTCAAGTAAATGTTTTACCAAGACTATGCAGAGGTCATTATTCAAAATAATAAGACAAAGAAGGAAAATTACGCAACCGCATGGATTGTCCTAAAACACTTTCCAACGTACATTTGTTCTCACAATTATTTACAAATAATGATAGGTGCAAAAGCAAAATATTGAGATGACATCGTACGGCACATGATGTAGGACATCGTAAGATGACATCACACGGTAATCGGGAGTGCATGCGCCAGTATGACGTGATGTAGAAAGATGACATCACACATAATGGTGTTATCGCCTTGGGCGCCTAGGATAATACTTTGAAGTTTGGCAAGTCCCTAAGAGAAAAATAACTTTATCATAAAATTGTATTTATATTGGATTATCTATACGGGAGTTATTGTACCCTTCTTCCAACAGCCAGGGCCATTGCATTAACACTGTCAACCTTCGTTGAAATGAGTTAAAACACTTACAGAAACAATAAAACATATTTTTTCTCAAAAATCCCCATTACTTTACAAGCTTTCTTTCTGTTAGAGCCAAGGACACTGAATTCAGCATCAAGGTCAAAATATGAGAAAAATAATTTGCACAGGGGACAAAAAAAAAGCGAGCAGAGGGTGAGGGGTCTGTGTCCGTCTGATTAAATGAGAGTACCTGTTGGCAGGGGTGGTGAAGACGCCCAGCACTACGTCTCTGCCGTTGATGGTGATAATGTCCGTCAGGGCCTGTAGCTCATTAAAGTAGAAGTGAGTGTCGCCGGGGACGGAGCAATTAAGGCGCGCTTTAACGAAGGACGTCCAATGCTTGTCCAGCACGCGCTGCGAGCCGCCGGCGTCGTCCTTGCACACGCGCGCCACGCGCGACACCACCACCTGGGGGCACGGGGACACGGGCACACATCAGCCACGCGCGACACCACCACCTGGGCACACGGGCACACATGCACACAGGCGCATGTGCACACATCAGTGGAGTGTCTTTCTGCGAGGAGTATGTATGTTCTCCCCCGGCATGGGTTTCCTCTAGGTTCTCTGGTTTCCTCCCACAGCTAAATAAAACATGCAGTGTAACTAGTATTGTCCAAATATCCAGATGCTGAAATTTTATCTGCAAATTACTCAATTGTGATGACGCATAGCAACATCATCCTCCCACTCCCCCCAACCTTCAATGTGAAAGCTTGGCAAGCATCTTCTAAAAAAGTATTGAGACCCAGTGAGGCTTTTCTGGGTAAAAAAGTATAAATAATAATGCTCACACTGAATGCAAAATGTCTAAATGCAATTCCATTTCAAGACATTTACATTTTTGATTTGCATCTTCCCCACCAATTTTATCCCAATTCTACAATCAATATCATGCCACTGATTGCAGCGTGACACTTCTTGTTAGAGAACTGCCAATGGAAAGATATGATAGAGCTACCTCTGAAATCCTTTTTAAGTGACTTCTGGTCAAGAAATTAGGGGGCAGCCCTTCCTATCCACTCTTGTCATTGAATGTAATATTCATTACACTCATATCGAAACGATATTTTTATATATAAGGCCTGCAATTAGGAACATTTATATGTAAACCAAATGGAATGTGGTGGAGGTGGGTGGGGTGGCGACGGTGCTGAGACTATCAACTCACTACGCTTGAGAACCCGGTATCAGCAGACAGGCGGATCTGAACCCAGGATCTCAGCGGTACCGACTCATTACTTTGACCTCTGCACCAACCATCACCCTTAACCAAGATGATGTAAATTAAGCGACGAGCATTAGATTTGAGGCGAGAGAGGTGATCACGACACAATTTGTGGTGGTCTTGAAGTTGTATTGGAAACTCCACATGACTATGACAGGGACTATGATGACGAAGGGAGGTGATAACCTTCTACATGAAAGAAGATTATCTATGATCTCGATCAGGCTGGAGGGAAAAGAGTTAAGAATTAGGTGTGGACTTGAAGATTGAAGAGAGGGAGGGAGGCAGCCACGTGGTCAGCCAGGGGGGAAGAGATAGCAATCACTCTTATTATTAATGGCTGCCTTTGCCAACAATTTTCACTGTCCCAAGCCTGCACTCAAAAATGTCTAAAATTACACTTCTTAATGTAAAAAAACTATAGAATTAAGACTTGAGAGGCAAAAAACTTTATATCAGTTTTCAACAATTGCCTTTTTTGCACAGAATACTAAATGCCACACGAACACGGAAAAGCCAATATTGGGTAGATTTCCCTTACACATGAATAACTGGCTCCATTAAAGTACCCTTAGAAATTATGCGTTGGGTTAGAAAAAATGCTGAACAATAAAAATTGTTAACTCGAGTCCTGCAGAAATGGGGGAATAGCCTGGTTATTTTTTTCAGCTTTCAAAACAGTTTATGCTCCTGCCACAATAATGCGACTGATAAAGACAGCTCAGTCACCACCCTCCACCCCACGAGCTCGCGGCTCTGCGCGCTCGCACACACCCCTGTGATTATTGGTCCTTTGTGTGTCATGAAAACGTCACAATACTTTACAAGGTCAAGGCCGACCTACACCAACTCAAAGAGCCAACAACTCGAAACCCTCCAGACAAACGGAGGGGGCTGGATAAATACAGCGTACAATGACAATGACGCTTCATCCATTCAGCCTCGACCGGAGCAAGCCGCTTCAACACAACCCAGTAATGAACCACCATCCCCCCCGCTCCATGACATGCGAGTGATAGAGCGGCAAAACATGAAAGGCAGGCACCCGGGGGTCGGTAGGCCCGGTAACCCAGATTTAGCGGCTATGACAAACTTGAAAATTACTACACGGGGGCACCCACAGCCGCCAATTGGGGACCGGGTCACACAGCATCAATCAGCCACCGAGTGCAGTGCCGGTGGAAGGGCACCAGTCGCGCCACCGTGCTCACTGGAGCTCACAGCGGAGCCGAGGCTGAGCAGCCATCCGTCTGCGGCACAGCTGACCCCGCCAATGTTTCATGTAAGGACGTGGAGAGTGTCGCGCTCGCGTGGCCCACGTATTCAGCTGCTTGGGTATTTGGGCCCTATTATAATGCTAATAAAATGCAGCTGGTTACATTTTAATTTTTTTAATTTAATGAGTTTCCCCTCCATCTCCTCTCTCACGCAGCTTTAGTCTGCTTCGCTATTATGCCGGCAATTAGAATGGCATCATCGCTTCAAGTCGAGAGAAGAAGAAAAAAACGCCGGGTTGATGTCTCAATCAGTAGTGACATGGCCCTTGAAGATATTGAAAATGATGTTTGTAGAGGGGGAGGGAAAATAAAAATGCACGTAAAAAAGATTAAATGAGAATGAGAAATTTAATTAATAATCAGGCCGCATATATATCTTGGCTTTGTGCATCGTGTTTACAAACAGAATTAAATGGGCAGCTTTTAGTTAGAACAACTGCCACATCTGCGCTCCGTTCGCTGGTTGGCTGTGCAGCCATGCAGATGGAGAACTGCCAGGTCTCTTCCATTAGCATTTGGAAAGGTTAAGCGATTCTGTCATTCCCTGGGCGCACGCCACGCTTTGACAGACTCAGGCTCAGGTGCCGGGCTCGACAAAAACGGGAATTTAATTCGGCTTGTTTCTATTTATTACCTCCATTACCGTTGGCTGCTGAATTTAAATGCGGCAGAGCGGGCGGGTAGGGTGGGATGGATTCCTGCGCAGATGGTGGTAATTGGATTGGGCCCGAATAGGAAATTGTGTTTGCAATCTGCATCTCTCGCAGTCTGGACCTTGCGATAAAAGCCAGTCTCCTATCCACCGCCCCTGCAGGCCGAAACTGGTCAAAGGGGCGCTTGAGTTGTTCTTAAAATGAGCGCGCGCGCACATATGCGGGCACGCGCTCGTGCCAACGCGCAACGCAATGCGAGAGAGGCTTAAGGATCCGCCAGGGTCTGGGGCTTATCCGTCTTTGGTGGTTCATCCTGCCGTGTCCAGGCTGTAGATCTCAGCGATACACTTGTGCACGCGAGCAAGTTGTGTTTAAAGAGGCGCGGGAGGTGCATCACTCCGTGTCGCACCGCCGCTGGCGACGCTCATGCTGGCCCACGGGCCGGGTGGGCGGGTTGGGGTTGCAGGGTGATATCGCCAGTGCGGTGTGCGCGGCGGCGGGCGGCACAGCGCGCCAGCAGGGGGGCTTCCCAATCTAAGCCTGGACTCAGGAGCTGCGAGGATGAAATCAACGCTAAGGGGAAGGCGCCCTCGTGAAACGTCGCTCGCTTCGCCTTTGCTCGTTTATATTCCGTTCGCACTACTCTCGCCATCCCAGGTTCAGAAGTCAAACAAAGGCGGCGAGATTGAAGTAAACCGAGTGAACTCTATTACAGAATGCTAATCCAGTTGGCTTGAGACGCCGCAATCTCATCCTACTCCCTGAGAACGTTTGTTCAATGACGAGGAAACAAAGGAATGTTTTTTTTTTACGCACAGCGTTAACCCCTTCTAGCAGAGCCTTCTCCATTCTATGCTCTATTCTTTGACAAGTATTCCACCAAAGCAGAAGTTGCAGGCTCAATAATTTGGTCTGATTCAGTTCAGCTTTTGTTTACCATCCCCACAGAATGGCAGAAGAGCAACACTGTTGGTTACACTGTGTGCAATGAGACGATTACTAACCACTGGCCTCTTTCATTAACAGCGCACGGTGTCAGAGATGAAATGAAGATTATTAAGCAGCAGCCCCGCAACTAGTTTACTTTGCACTTGTTTCCAGTAAGGTGCTTATGCTGTCTCGAACGAGTATATTCACAAAATAGCCTGTTGTGCCGACGTGATGCGTAAAGACTTTTTGCTAAAAAAAAAACCTCATGCAAGTATGGCTTTCAGTGCGTAATCCAGTGCAGAGTCCCGCAAAACCCTCCGCGATTATTTTGGCACGATCTAAAATTGTATTAAAATTACATGCGGTCGATACCACCACCACACCCCCACCACCCTCCCCCCACCCGCTCATCGGCCGCATCGCAAGCCGTTCATCATGCCAGGGCTGTGCCGCAGGCACAGCATTTAAAACTTCCTCGCGGCTGGTGGCAGGTTTTGCTTTAAGAGATTAGAGTCAAGCCTGGGAGGTGGGCGGACATTTCTGTACCTCCTGAAGAGGCAGGGTTTGATTTTTTTTCAGATGGGTGTGGAAAGTGCTGCTGTAAGGGTAAGTTGCGTCTGAAGAGCATTTATGGCCTACAGCTGGAGGCCTTATGTTGTCAGACTGGGGCAATGTGAACAACAAAGTGGCAACATTTAAAAGTAACCGTTCTTGTAAAAAAAAACCAGAGCAATTATTGATCCCAAAAAAAGACTCCAAAACCACATACCTAAATAATGGAGTGTTCTTTTGAGATTGCAGCAAGTAAAGTTAATAGGTTTTGGGTTAAGCAGATGGCCAGTATCGTGCAGCAGGTTATTTATGGAGCTTGGTCAGACCAATGTGAGTTATTGCTCAGAGAAATCTGGACCGTACAGAGCTAATGAAACACTTCCTAAATTACATACGCACGGTGTGTTCCTTTGAGCGTAGGGATAGTGCAAATTCAACGACGGGCTTGTGTATTCACTTTGTTTACAATTACCATATTGAATACCCGTGGGGAAGGGGAGAATAGAAACATAGGCATTTTATTGAAGTTACGTATCGCTGCGCAATTACATTTATATTTATAAACTTGGTGCTCTTACACGGAAAGTTTTAGGCCTAATGATTAAAAAAAGTTTACTCGGGGGGGGGGGGGACTGTCAACGTTTTCACTTTCTAAATTCCGTCATTTCCAGATGAAAAATAAACAAATGTCACCGTCATTGGATTCGGGAACTTCTTTGTGTGGTTTCTGCAGCTTACCCCAATGCAGGGCATGTAAGAAACCATTGTTACATCTTGCAGCCCCTTCTCGACACTTAAAGAGCTGTGGAGAATTTGGAGGCCTAGGTATCAAACCTGTCCCAAGACAATTGGCAGAGAAGAAACGATTTTGAATAAGCTGCACATATTTTCAAACTCGCTCTGCGCTTAATTTGATCTTTCTTGAAAGTAAAACATGCGCCTAGCTTTAATTAAATCTGTAATCGGACATTTATTGTAATCATAGCAATCGCCCAGCACAGAAATAATGTTCGTATAATATTCCCCTGCAAGCTTAACATTGCAACATCAAACAAAGGGATGTACAATGCTTGACTGAGACAAAAGAGCTAATAAACTAGGTGTTTTGAGGACACAAGTAAACACAGACAAATCTGCATGACGATATCAAAGGCTGCAGAGTAGGGCAGCTTTTGCGGATAGTGCAAGTGCCCTTGAGTAAAGACATACAATCTTGATTTGAATCTTTCGTGACTGCAGGAATCCATACTCTTTGGTTCTTTCGGTAAAGTCACGTAGGTAGAAAAATAAAATAATATATTATTTTTATATATATTATATATATTTTATTTTTCTACCTACGTGACTTAACGGAAAGAACCAAAGAGTATAGACATACATTCTTCCGTAATCCATTTAAAGCACAAAACAAGTACTTTTCTTTTTGGGTGGCGGCTGTGCCACGACACATGGCCACCCTTCAAAGAGAATTTCAGGAGAGGAATATACGCACACATCCACAGTGTGTTGCGAGCAAGAAAAACAAATCTGACTCTCAATAATCGTCACTTTCATTTTACCTTCCTCCCACCTGCTAATTCGCATGGATTTCTGCAGATGGATGTCTGGAATGCATCGGGGGTCTTTGGGCCGGATTGTAAATGGAGCTGAAAACATAATCGCCCACCCTCTTTCCCACCCCTCCTCACCTCTGATGGGTTCTGTGCCTACTTAAGCCTTTTTGAACGGTGGGGAAATGTTATACTTATGACTACAAGATCCCCTTACTGTAGAAAACACGCGTCACTTGTTAAGGCTGGTGAGGTTACGACTGCCGTACTCCCTAAATACAAACGCGACAAGAAATCCAACGTTTTGTTTTACAAGATTAGGCCAATGTGCGATGCTCTCATGGGCAAAACTGCTACACCACAATGAGCAGTTTCTCACCCACCACTTAAAATGCCCAATACACTGTTGCTGTGCCCTAAATGACTATCAAAAGCAATATTTAATGTCACTTAAAAATAAAGCAATGATTGTCGGTGGAAAGGAAATACTGTTCAAATGTGAGTACTGTACTCTCGCCTGGATGGATTATTTTTACCCACTGAATCCCATCACATTGGAAAATCGAGAAAATCATTTTGCTATAAGTCTGATCGAGTTAGGCGAAATTAATTCTGTAAAGCAAAATTGTTGGTTGAGTGATTTGAGGAGCCTATGGGCAGTGCTAACCAAGATCAAATATATATACTGAACCAGACATGCCAAGCCCTAGATTATAATCTTATGCCCTCAAAAGGTAAAAGCTTGTCATTGTGGGTATTTGGCCTTTATGGTTTCAGCCTGGTTATGAATAACTGAACTAAACAGTCATAAAAAATTGGTTTGCACTAACATCAGCTACTTTCGTGTGCGTTTCTTTCCTATTTTCTTCATTGTTGTACTTTTTATGCTATTGCTGTTGTCATTTTGGTGACCTGTGTCACTCATTCTACGTACTCTCCTGGTCTCTTGAAGATCTGGCCTGGCTAAACGAAATAAAAATTGAAACTTGAAACAGGCGCTGCTCTGAACCGCTTATTCAGCAAATGTGCGCATAGCAAAAAGCTGAAGAGAGCAAAGTTGAGTAGCGGAGTGTGAGACGACGCCTTGAAGGATGCCAAGTAAAATGTACAGATTGTCGCAACTCCACTCTCTCAGAAATCAATGTAAAGCCAATTGTCGAGAGATTCAATATTCTTCACAGTGCACTCGGCTGCCAAAAATTTGTGAAAATGCTTTAAAGAGATGAAAGAGACAAAAACACGAGGCATGGAAGTAACTTCTCGCTCTGCAATCTCTCTTCAAGGAAACACGTTGTTTGCAAGCGTCGTTTGGACCTGTGTGCCTACGCGGTCTCAAACGTTGTTCATTTTCTACAACATCCCACCTCCTCTTTCCATACTTGGGCTCATTAGCACCTTCAAGTGCTGCGGTCACAACGAGCACAGCGGGGAGGCAGGTCTCTCCTCCGCGAGATTTATTTTCATAATTCTTTTTTTTTAACCTCCCATGACGTCAAGCGTGAGTCAGCGGGGAGGGAAAAGATAAAGTGTTCGCACGTTGGCACGGTTGGCAGCGCGTGGGCACCGCTCACAGGCGTTTCCATCAGCATCGACGCAGAATGGGAACGGCTGTGCAGCTAACACCAAAGTTGCTCCGCTTACCACATCTTTGCGGTTTCCCGGCCCACATCTTTGGTCTTGTTCCACTCTTCTCTGCCTAATCCGGAAACACGTCTTGGGGCGGCATTCTCGCTCAAGGTCTGGTTACGTGGGGACCTGGCTACGGAGCCTCGAATTGGTTCACGTGAAATTAATTACGCGGGGAGTGGCTTGGTGCCCGCTCTTTGCGCGATTGCTGTGAATGCAGCAGCAATGGCACAGCAATGGCACAGCAAACTGCACTCCGAGGACCCCCAAATGAAATATAATAATTTGAACGGTGGCTTTGATGTAGTTTTTAAGAAATGTCCAAAACCATTTCCCAAGAGGTTGTAGTTGTTGAGTAATGTTCTCTTCGTTAAATGCATTATACTGACACAGAATAATGTGACCGCTGCCTCATTTACATCGCAAAACCTTTATAATAAAGTGAAAACAAAACAAATGTTAAATACAGTTTCTTGCAATGATTATGAATAACCCTTCACTTCAAACACCCTCACCGCAGTCAAGAACCTGTCAACAAGGAACGTCCAATTTTAATTCTTCCAAGGGAAGCACGTATCATGCGCATTAACCATTAACTGTAACGGTTAGATTAATTTGATGGATTATAAAGAGGAAGAAAACTTGTATTGGGCCGTGTAGTAGTGAGAGGGAATGGCTTGCTGAAGGAGATGATCGAGGGAACGTTATCGGGGGGGGGGGGGGGGGGGGGAATGCCGAGAGGAAGGAGAAGAATGGAGATGCTAGAAGACGTTCAACAAGGACGTACATACAGAAGTAGAGAGCAGCGGAGGACAGAGCAACACGGAGGAGAGCAGTGACACGTGCAAGTTGTTCATTGCAAGTGTGCAGGCATCCTGTGGATTCTCTGGAAGGAGGCAAGTTGGGCACAAATGGGCAGCTCCATGGCTGAGCGCAACACGGCGTGTGCGTGTTCACTAAAGCACAGGCCTGGTTCGTTGCAACACTCAAGCCCGTGAGATGCATTAACCACGCCCTGGGTAATCTTCAACGAGAAGACGCACACGCAAGATCGCCACTCTGTAGACACTTAGGCGCTGTCATGCAAACACGCGCATCCATAACACTTGTACGTGTCACTGTGCAAAAACGCAGACGGTAAAAAAGCAAACTGGGCTCAGGGATAATTTTAACAGCGCTGGGGACAAAGCCTTCCCACCAGGGGCACAGGCCGACTGCTATGTTTCCTTTGGTTCTCAAAAGAGCCACTGAGATTCCACGTGGACTAGCTTTCAGTTTACTTTTCTACGACAGGATAGCTGTCGCGCACTTTCACCAAAGTTTTGCCTTGGAGTTATTGCTATCGCGAGGACATTGCCTGCTACGTTAGCCACATGCACTCCATACAATGTACAAAAAAAGCCCTCACTATTGCCTGCACGCAGACACAAACGAGCTGTGTCACGTGGCGGCAGGACCGTGCCGCGCGTGTCGCTGGGCTGAGCGAGAAGTCTGCTGCTGCTGCTTTACCTTGCCGAAGACGCTGTACTCCACGGCGATCTCACGGAAGAAAAAGTAGACGTGCTCCCCGTACTCCACGGCGTGGACAAAATGGGGCTCTGCATTGTGCCCACACAAAGTGAGGGGACGTGGACCACGTGGGTGGGTCGGGGGGGGGGACCACGTACAAACATTATTGAACAGGGGGGCCATTACATACACATGCATGGCACCTCCAGATTGGCTTCGTATGGTGCGAAAGAAGTTCAACATACAGAGACACCCCGCCAACCGCATAGCTGTACAGACTTTTTGGAGAAAGTGCTGCTATCGCAAGCACCGTTAAGGCCTGCACGGCACACGAGGGGGCGAGTGGCCGGCACAACGCCCGGCTGCCTTTGTCTCCCGAGTGGCGATGTTTATACACCACACCAGGTACTCATTTAAGGCTGAGTCGACCTAGGAGAGGCCCAGGACCAGTTTAAATCATCGTGACAGATTCGAACTCGGGTTTCAGGTTTGCAGCGCAGCGTGCTTACTTTTGCGCCACCGATCCCCGCATAACATACGCACGAGTTGTTAAGTGTTTGAAACGCAAGCTTGACTGGTTGAGATGTTGCGATTTACTGTTGCCGGCGCTGCTGTGTACTGGGCCTGCCAATCGATTACACGTGGGTGCCGTCTCACACTGCATTGCGTGCATAATCAGAGGTTTGCTTCACGGGGGCGTGTTGGCCTGTCCTACTGCATTGTGCGCGCGTATGTGAGGAGTGGTGGCGGAGTGGTTAGCACGCTGCGCTACAAACCCCGGCGACCTGAGAAAGCACCAGTCAAAAGTGGGAAGGACACACAGCACCTGCCTCACATGATCATATTCTATTTAGTACGTCCTCATGAGGCACTGCATGCACGTCTTGAGACAGCAGCAGCACATTGGATTAATAAATGTATTCACGGAGGCTCACTACCTGCTTGTCTCATGCAACTCATGTGCCGCTTAATAACAGGTCTGTAAGATGACAGGTTATACAGCTAACGTACAGCCACTCATATCTGCTCCACCACGAGGCATAAATTGGTCTCCGCGTAACTTTTAATTCATCTCGTTTCAATTTCAATCTGACCTTTTCAGAAGCAGAGCATGTTAATATCCCGACCGCTGTAGGATGTCTGTAGCTCATTTATGTGGTAAATTATGAGGAGCAGGGAGTGAGTGCTAGGCAGGGGTTTAGAGGGAACAAGGGAGCTTAACGGTGACAATGGGTGGAGACAAAACAAGTGCACCTTTGAGCCACTTTGAGTCGTGCTTGATAGTTCTCAGTGTAGGACCCCCACCCATACTTCTGTACACGACTGCATCTATCGCCAGAAAGTCCGTGACCGTTCCAGAATACATCATTCCATCTGGGGAATAAAAAAAAAATTAAAAACACGCGTACGCACTCGAGTCAATAACACACGCACACCTGCCACAGCCACAGGGTCACAGATGTCGGCGCAATACCACTTTGCGGTTAATTGCTCAATGCATTATGTGGTCGCTTTGCCTGTGACGCACAAATTAATACGCTGAACGCAACATCTGTCAGCGCGGAGCGCGTGCGCGGGATTCGGTGCTTTATGGGAAATTGCATTACATCATTGAGCGGAAAAACCAGATTACGTGACCGCGACGTCCCCCGCCACCGTGCGCTAACGTGGCCTGCGTCGCAACCTGGGTCGCTTCGCAGCCATTCAGTCGGGAGTGCGCCAGACGACAGCCACCGGAACACGGCGAAAATATCAGAAGCGTAAACACTGCGGGGAGCAGATCGACGAGGCGTGCGCAAATGTCGGGTGCTGTTTGACGTCCGCCCAGCGACCACGCACGTGACGACCCGTCGGAGGGGGAAGAAGCGAGAGGTGCTCACCAGAAAAGAGTGCCACGTTGCTCTGCCGTGAATCGTAGGGACACTTTGCCATGCCACTGATGTCTTCTCCTTCCACCTCCAAGGTGTCAAGCTGTGTATCAGCGAGCACGAGAAAGGAGGAAGGAAATGGAGCAGTAGCACAGGTGAGAGAAAAAGCTTTGACAACAACTCCACAGCTGAAATCAAATTTTAAAAAATCGTAATGAAATCTGTGGGAAAAATAAACGCACACACAAAAGAACTTCTAACCTGATAAAATAACTGCCGCTGCTGTCAAAATGCTGTTGTCAGTTAATTAGTTTACCTCGAATGACATACGTTTTTATCTGCAGTGAGGAGTGCATTTTGGGGCTGTGGGTACACGTTTTCGGGTGTTCACGTGTTTTTTGCCGAATTTGTTCAATTAGCTGAGGTTTAAGGTGTCGGTTGAGAATTAATTTGAAAGGCACAAATTTGGTCCGGCGCCATCGGAGGTGATGGCCACAGAATCACCCCCCCCCCTTCCTCCGCCGCATTTCTCCAACACAGACAAGCGCTCAGGTTATAGCAGGCAGGCATCCACTTGGTTTATCATTCCAAGGGTGGGGCATCATGGTTTCTACTCCAGTCAATTTTACTCACCGATCCATCCACCCATGTTGAAGGCAGCCGTCTAACAGACAGACAGTTTCGTCCCATCCACACTTTGTTTCAACCACCACACTGCAGGTCACCTTACTTCTCTTTCTGCTTCTTTGCTCGTACTGCTCCACTTTGGAATTCCCTCCCATTGTATCTTTTTTTCCCAAGCTCTTAACAACAACAATAAGAACCATTCACAAATCAAGAAATATGTTAACTATTGTGAATTACAACTTTTAAAATGCTATTTTGTTGCTAAAACAATGATGTTTTTTCCATCCTTTGGGCCTGTGCTGGGCAATTGTGTTAAAAAAACATAAAATAAAAGTGAAGACAGGGTTGCTTCCACCACTCTAACATAAAACTGAAGCCCTTAACTGAACCAACGCGTGCAAACTCACGTCATGAGGCACAGGGCCCGTGTTCGCTCATCGTGATTAAATTTAATTTCCCTCTACTCTCTGCCAATTTATTATTACTAATACACACTTTTTAAGATTCGTTTCTTTTTAACCCACGATTTAATTTTTAGATAGCACAACTTTGCAATTAAGTAGACCTTGCGGCATGCAAGATAACGAAGTGGCAAAAAAATAGGGTTCCAAAAACAACCCAAGAGATTTTATCCAGATTAAGTATGCCATTTAAATGAAGTACAAAAATAATGCTAAATGATGGGGCAGTTTTTAAAAAGTGACTGCTAAATTGATTTGATAATGAGCAAGGAAATTATTCTATCAAGGTCACATAATTATGTGCAATAGTAAATTATGTGTCACAGAATTAATTATCAACTCATATGGGCACGCAACATTTATTTCACATTTACATACACCACGTGTGACAACACATAAGCTAAATTATTTTTAAAGCAAAGGAAGTGTGTATTTTTTTTATTTAAACTCTATCTACCACACCACAAAAGGGTTTAATAAACCACAATATATCCAGCTGCCAAAACGACTTTGTGGCCAAATAATGATGAAGTGCGTTCATATTCCCTGACACTGAACGCAAACGCATTTGTCTTCAATAAGGCTGATAGCACATTAACGGGAACGTTATAAAAAATTCTGGCAGGGTGATTAAATGCGAAATAATTAATTAGCATCGTAGCAGAATCGTTTAGGTGTACAACAGGTGACATGGCTGGTTTTTAGGGGGGGGTGGGGGCCTGAAAGTTAAATGCATGACAGCTGCCACACCTTGTCTTCACTCACACGATGTACAACGACAAAACCCCGACCTTCTCCTGCCTTCACAGGACGCATCCTTCACCAACTGCCACCCGCCGGCCCATTCGATCTGACATTTAATACTCATTCCTTGGTCAGGAGGCAATTACCCACTTCATTATTTCCAAAGAGCCCCAGAAAAACTTATCTGAATGTAGGTTGCCGAATGCGGGGAGAATCCGGCGCTGAAATCAATATATTTGAACCAAACCTCTCTTGTGATTTTGTTAATTTAATCAACTTTAATGTTACATGCGGAAAGCCGACGAGACACTTGGGAGATTTTGCTTGCACGTTTTACATTCGATGGTTACACGGTGCAATGGTGCCTGGTTTCTCAGGTGATAACACCTTAATTCTGTGACACAATTAATCCTAGACACACCTACAGGAGGCTCGATTAAGAATTCATTAGACATGTTGTAAATTGCCGTTCCGCTTTCATAATTCTACGAGGGAAACGAAATACCTAACTTCAGATTATTTTTTTTACGAATAGCCTATTAGTTTAACTGAAAGTCATTCTTTAAATGTGTTTTTATTTACAATCAATTTCTTTTTATATTATGTCTATGGGCAATAAGCAATATAATAGTATAGCAATGACTCTGATCTGTATAACAAAGTACATATATTTTGTTTTCAGGCCATGCCTTATGTACAATTTATTGAATTACCAGAAGTCTCCAATTGCTTCAATTATGGTTGTACATTTATGGGAAAGCTGCCATGCAGGGAGTTTGGTTTTGTTCAGATTTTGTATCATAAATATTTACTCTTTATGAATAAGGGTATTCAAAACAGCATTAAGTGCCTGCATGCTGTGATTCATTGCACTCTCTCCTACTGTGCATCTATATTTCTGAAAAGTGCTGATCTCTGCATTTGAACAAATTTGGTTCCATGCATACTCTATGCCGGAGGCAATTAACACCGCTATTGTAAACACTATAAGTCAGCAATTCCAGCACCTTCACCGCTATTGCTGTTGTCACAACTTTCGTTCACCACCATCAACACTATCATCATCCCCAACCACTGACATTTTAAATGAGCTAACAGCGCATAGAGCAGCAGTCTCAAGCAATGCATGTTTTTCATGTGCAGCGACATTTTTTTCCTCCAACCTCTTATAAAATAGGCACAAAGGAAACAATAGCCACAAAGGGTGACCTTCTCATGGTGCTGTGCCAGAAACAAGGAAGCATTCAGCTAGACGTTTTATTGTTTGTTTGATGTACATTAATCCTCTTTGCCATAACAAAGACATCAACGCGGCCTTTGGACCACTGAGCCCCCATGTAAGCTAATCCCTATTGAGGCAGAATGGCTTCTTGGGTAACATCAAGGCCGGTTAACCAATGCGAAACCGTCGCAAGTGTTTATTAATTTCTCCTCTGTTAACTTATCCCCGAAGCATGTGGTTTATACATTTTTCACAAGACCACCATTTTAGAAGGTTGCATAATTTCCCGTGGAATTTATTAATTTTTAGCCATGGATGCATTAATTATTTGGCAACAAATTCACGAGCTAACCTGAGGTTATTCCTTTTTTAAAATAAAAACCATTAAGTCCTGTTTTATACACGTGTATAGTACCGGAATAGCAGCTTTGACGATGCGTGTGCAAACGGTTTATTTGTTTCTTGTTACAGTTGCTTTTATTGCCACTGCAGATGCTGAATTAGATCATTCGTCCATCCTCAGAACCCCCCACCCCAACACCGACCACTGAGGACAAAGCCAGTGCAAAGATAACCCAAGTACAAAGCAAGTTTATTTTGAATTAATGGCAACATCACAGGGCCAATGATCTGGCCAGCAACTTTAAGGGGTTTCTCCACATTCATTTTGTGAGGCAGATCAAGGATAGGTACGACAGTGGGGATGGTCACTTTACTCACGGTCCACTTTAGACTACTCAAAAAGTTTACAACGTGTACGCCCATTTCTTTAACAGTGTATTTCTTTCCGGTTGCTAATAACACATAGGCTGAGGGATCAAAGTAAGCCTAAAGGCACAATTTGTTCTGTGTTTTTCAGGAGGAGATGCTCATTAGTAGGAAGCTACAAAAGCCTCATGCCGATAGAATTGTGTCTACAACAGTTGAAGTTAATTTAATTTTCATGTGCCTTTTGTTAATTAATAACATGCCACAGACATGTGTACATTTTGTACTATGGATTGACAGGACTTCCTAACGTGTATGTCTGTGATACAAATATGCTATGTTTAGCTATAACACTGTTCGGCGAGTGCTGTCAGCGAGCACCTATTAAGGCCAGCAGAGAACCCCAGGGTGTTGGTGTGACCAAAACTGCACCCAGTCATTTGCAGGTGGTTAGTGCACTGCTCAACAATCACCGCTACAGGGTGTTAGTTCAACTCCTGGCCACACAAAACACGAGTGGTAAATGGTATATAAACCTGATCTGGGATTCCCCTAGGCCGATTCAGCCTAAAACGAACAACGTACGTGATGGAAGACATGCTGCAACTCGCCGCTCAATCCACGTGATTTATTGAACTTGTCATGACCTGGGGATCATGGTGAGCTTCAGGAACGATTTTTTGTGTCTTGGTTATACTCTCCGTCTCATCTGTACTGACCTGGTCGTTCTGTTTCTCTTCATTCAAACCGTTAACGTAACGGAATAAGTTGCAGGAAGAAAAACCAGTCAAATTTTCCACGCACATTTCAAACCGCGTGTCACAGATTCAAACATCTATGTAAATTAATGAATTGTAACATGCATTGTGCATGAAGTTTCATCATCGCTACTTGAAAGACAAATCTGGTGGGACGGAGACATGGTGCTGACCACACCTTGCCCTCACGTGGCTCTCACGTGCCATGCTGGAACTCAAGAGGTGCTCGCTAACAGCACTGTCTAAACTATTTTTGTAACTAAAAAATGTTTTATTTTATCAGGTAAGGCCCACTGACCTATTAGCTCATTTTCAGAAGCGACCTGGCCACAAATGATAGCTCAACCAAGTGGAAAATTATAGCAGCCAAATACTCTAAACGCGTGTTGACTGTAAATGTGGAGGGAAAAAGTTGAGGAGCCGGAGAAAGATCCACGCGACCACAGGGAGAACATGCAAACTCAAAATATATAGGCGTCAGGGTTGGTATCGAACCCATGACCCCCTGTATACGAGGCAAGGTAGCAAACATCTCGCTTCCCAAGAGTCTCGACAGGAGTTGGGATTGTGTGCGTAAAAGTGTATGTTATACTGCGCATGCTTTTTGTGCTTTTTAATCTTACCAGGTAGTTCCTGCACATGGGGTTGAAGGCGTTGGTGCCACACACGAACATGCTGTTGTCTCCTCTCCTGAGCAGCACTTTAATGTAGTTCCGGCACTCCGCCTAGGCACAAGGGGTGAGCGTTTCTTCCCTCGGCACGATGTAAACACGATTTTGACGCACGAAAATACGACGAGTCATCCTCAAATGGAAACACCACTGGCTTTGAACAAATAGCCCAAACCCACAGGCGAGCCTAAACTTCGCAAGCAAGTGACCAAGAGAACCAAAGAGGCATGGAACGATTCACTACCCCCCCCCCCTGCTCCGAGATACTTTGGGATTTCCAGGATATAGGTCACAATTTGATTCAAGGAGTCATTAGCACCATCTTACTTGTAGTGTTTGTTTCATTGTCTTGTCTCATTCAGTCCGTTAGCCTAAAGTTAACATTTGCATATCATTTCCCTAAATCACCTAGCTGATCAATCCGTAGAGCATTATTTCATGCAAGTTTCATGAGCATGAGGAACTGTAATCATGACAAGCCGACAGTAGTTGTCGATACGTTATAAGCAATGGAAGTAAAGCGAGTGGATTTAATCCATCTGTGTGGCACTCGGCATTATCCCCTTCCATGTGTGGTTTGTCCACACATACTCTGGTTTCCTCTCGCGTGAAGCCAAACACACAAATTTAATTAGTCAATAATCCTAATGAAGGACCCTTCAACAAGAAAGTCTCAACATCGCAGTGAGGCTTCCCTGGATAAACAAAGGTTATTTTACCTTTTAAAATTGTCGGGACATAATTGGTGGTGCCAGGTAAAACGTGGACCTCACTAATGCCGCCCAAAGTAGAGTGATTCATATCTCTGCAAGATGTGTGTGTGGTTTGAAGAGTTAGCAGTGAAACAAAAAAAGGCCATTAACAATTTGAATGTAAATCCTTTCTCTGTGGGTTACTGAAGTTAATAATGTAAAACTGCTTTAATTTAAATCTCTATTGATTCAAAGTTGTACCAAACGTTCAGAGGATCTATTACAAAGACTCTGTATAGCCTAAGACAGGGGTCACCAAACTTTTTTCACAGTGGGCCGGATAACTGAAAGAATGACGAGCGCGGGCTGCATAATAAATAAATAAATATTTCTGGAGCGTCGGACCTGTGCTGACAGCTGGAAAATCTGGGGGCGGGAAAGATGCGTTTTTGTGTGTGTTGCCATGGAAACCATGGTAACGTGTTGCCATGACGTTGCCATGGAAACCATGGTAACGTCAGGGCGTAGGCGGAGCTACCACGAGCCGGGGAAGTACTTGGGATGGCGCGAAATAAGCCAACTTTACAAGAAACAAGAAAATCTAGATACAATAATTTAAAATTTAAAATAGTACATTTAAGGAACACAGCGGTAAGGAGGTCTTTGCACGCGTGAAGATCTCCTAGTATTCTAAACATAATATTTAAATTCTATCACAATGTCTCGTGTTCCATACGTTTTATCAACCAAATTCAAGTACCGTGTACCGTCGGCGGGCCTGATGGACTGACGTCGCGGGCCGTATCCGGCCCGCGGGCCGTAGTTTGGTGACCCCTGGCCTAAGAGACTAATTGACATTTGATTGTTTAATGAGAAAAAATGAAAGTGGGGCATTTTCTTTTTGTGATAAGAAAACAAAAGGTTCCTGGATTTCTTGTTCCGATTTAACATAAATCAACACGAAATCATAATTAGAGAAGTTGTGGAGAATCTAAGAACTACATCCCCCCCTCCTCCCCGGGTTGTCTGCTTGCCCCCCCTCATGAACCAGGACACGTACATGGTCCTGATGAATATTCGTGTGTGGTTATTGTTTGTCTCCCAACGTTCTGCATCGGGTAGCCTTTGTTCTTGTGTATAGCAAAAATTAAAAATAAAGCATGTTTTTTTTTTAAAGTTGCAACGACATAAGCAGACAATACACACCCTTCCACATCTGTTTCTTCACATAAACAAGAAATATTTAAAAAACATTTTAACACATCCCATCAGCCATACAGCCTTTTCAGAGTAAATAATTTCAACAGTATTTCGTCAAATCTTGACTTAAAGCTTTCGTGACTGTAGGAATTCATATTCTTTGGGTCTTTCGGTAGCTCTCCCGCTATATTTTTTAACCTGATGACGATTGCTCGTGTTGCGATCGAAACGTCGTGATAGTTTTCTTATTTTTCAATCTACGTGGCTTTACCGAAAGACCCAAAGGATATAAACAGTATTTCGTCAACACAAACTCTGAACCAGTTTTGACATTCAGTGTCTCATCAATAGTGTCAGGCTCAGCATCGCATCAGCAGATTCAGGTTCAGTGTCGCATCGCTGAGACACTGCATGTCAAAATCAATCCAAAGTCTGCTTTTTTTGAACCCATGTGGCCTAATGTCTGCTTATGTATTGTTACAAAAATTACCCGTTCCATTGTTTTAATAGCTGCGTTGCTACACCTGTGGGGAAAGTGTCTGGCCAGGTTGGGAAAATTACAGATTGGCTATGCGAGCGGTGGTTGTCCTAGCTATGTCTGGTTAGACCAAACAAGTGTCTCTCAGATGCCTGAAGTACCTCCTCACAGTATAACTGCATTTATTTGAACTGTACAACAGTCGGGCAAATAATATGGGTGATAACTGGAAATATCAAGTTCCACAGTTTATTGTTAATTTTCAACTTGAAAAGTGATATCTTTAGAAGGGCCCCCAAAATTGGATTTGAAAAACATGCAAACATTCCATTACATTTCTCCCTGTGATTGTTTAACATGTACATTTTCAAATGACTTCATCTGGATCCTTTCATTTTTTTATCGAGAAGAAATGAAGGCAACTGTAATGACAAGTTTAATTATAGTCCAGTGAATATTCTCTAAGTGGACTCGTTATTCCAATTGTATTTTCTTGTCTGCCTTGAGTGAAATTTTACCCAGTGCAACGCTGTTATCTATCCACAATTAAACAGAATTGCTTCACATTATTGTCACTTATCACAAACAACAACATACCTCGGGAGATGTTCACTGTTTGTTTCACTATGTTTCAAATTTTGCCATATAAAACAAATTTTGGTGACAGTTACATTTCTTCTTTCATGGGAGAGCAGTAGTGCAGTGGTTGGCAGAATGTTTTATGAACCCAGCTAACATAGTTTGATTCCGTGCCACTGTTAACATCAGTGGTGTGTCATATCTGAACTGATCCTGGGTCCCCTTGATATTAATCAATGCCCTTCATCAACCTGCGCTGACCAGTGAAGGTGAAGTATAGTGAAACAACCCCTATGACTCATCTGTTTTAGAGGGTCTTCATCCAGAAGTCGTTTTTACAAAAGGTGACAAATTATAAATTGTATTTATTTTATAAAACGTGACCACAAAACATCGGATGATTATAACACTTACGTGGGCTATCTTAGCCATGTGTATTCAACTTAAATGCTGTAAAAAATTATAACCACCCTTTTAAAAGCAACCATAACAATAATGTTTGTGGTGTATAATATTGATAATTATATAGTTTAAAAAAATGTGCATTTCAATCATAGCTGTGGAAAGATTACTGTAAAAGCTCCTAGTTTTTCTATCAGGTGAAATTCAGCTCAATGATGTCCATGGACAGACTGAAAGTGGCATTGTGCAGTCATATATCAGCGTGATGAAGCAACTCCTCTCAATACAAGATATGCCAAATGAGTGAACTGTATAACGAAATCGGGGAATGGGGGCATGGGGGCCTGGTGCATGCGGCCTCCTGCTGTCCTTGCAACCAGTGAGTGCTGAAATATGTATGAAGCCCTTCTGTTCATGCAATGTTCTGACCTGTAATGCAAGACCCCTGAGGGATGGATGCACCGCTGCTCCGGAGCACTAAAACCCTGCCAAAACCAGTGGCCACGTGCACGTGTGATGTGAGGGATAAAGAGAGGACGCCGGGAGCAGGAGGAACGGTGTGGAATGGAAGTGGACAACGGTGGGAATCAATGTAGGTGACTGTGGTTCTTAGGGGAGGGGTGAGGGTGGGAGAGGGCATAGACGAAATGTGAGCGAGGGGTAGAGGCTGGTAGGGGTGGGTAGAGGCTGGTGGAGGCTGCAAGGAGAGGAGGAAAGAGGGGTGTGGGCACACAGTTCGTCTCACCTCCTGTTTACCCTTCATGAAGCACGTCTCCCTCTCCTGTTTACTTGACCTCCAAGTTAGCCTCTGAGAGAAGGAAATGGACAAAGCAGCAGGATTTACACTTTACAGAGCTCCCTTCCCCCCTTTCAGAGCACACAGACAGGCCGCCACAGGGCTGCACGCTTTTACTGCTCACACTGAACACTGACAACCCTAAACCAAGGCAGTGCTAAGATTGATGCGATAAACTTATTCAATCAATACTCGAGTTTACAACTGTGTGTTGAGGTGAAAAAAAGGAACCCATAATATAAACATGGTTAAATTAAGGAAAGAAGTCTATAGTTTCAACAGTAGAGCCTCAACAGACCTCAAGCAGCTTTGGCAAAATGTAATTGCACTGCTATTAGCAACTCTGGACAATGCTGAAACAGCAAAGGTGCATGGTACAAGCAAGTGCTTGCTCACACCAGCCTAACGAGCCAATTTAGAGGATACTTGGCCTACTGTTCCATGCTGGCCAGACATGTTGGAAGGGCTGGGAGGAGCACTCACACTTTGCTCCACCACAACGAGGCGGTTGGGTGGGTGAACGTAATAAACGTTCACCTCTGGATTGCAAGCCCAGTGTGCTAACCATGACACCACGGCAGTATCGTTGCAGACTGTACTCGACAGCAAACACAGAATCTTGATTCACGTTGATTTTATTTTTGGTGGTGGATCACTGTTATATTTGCAAGCATTGTAAATCACTGAATTTTGTGGTCGTCTCATTTAAAGGTGAAAAAAAACCATCAAATCCGTTGCCTGCTTCTCTTGCAACGCAACCCAATACGTGCAACGGAGACAGGAAAGCGGGCAAAAAAAAGATCCCCGCAGGATGTCGAAGCCACACGTTTATTTTTATTTGCAGAGAAACATGGTAAACGCTATGCTTCCCAGCAATGCAAGCTTAACACACAAACCAGGTGTGGCTTCCTTTAGCCTTCCATTGTGCCAAGAAACATTAATCATTCTAGCTTCCGTCACAAATGCTGGCATTAATCTTAAACTGGCTACGAGCGTGCATTAACGCTTTCCACGCGTCACCGTGTATTCAGGCTTACGTACATAACGTTCAGCACGGAAATACAAATGGATAAATTTTAAACCATTTGGCACTTTTTTGTGCATCTCTGTTGTGTTTTTCAACTTGATCATCTTTTTTGATCCCTTCTGCATTAATGCACATGAATGGTGTTTCATTCCAATCGCTGGTCAGAAGAATTTCGGCAATCTCAGGGTTATGTGTCCCAAAGGCTTACTGCAGCCAATTTGATTGCAGTTAATTTGTACACTGTAATTACTGCTGTAAAAAAAGCCTTGACTGGGAAAGCAATTTGGCAGTTTTACCAACATAATGCGTCAACATCTTTTAGCAAAAATAAATGCACTGTGAAATTTGGTGAATAAATTTAATGGTGTTTGAATGGCCTTGTTAAATATGGAGAATTGGCCCAAAAATACGCTGAAAAGCTAATCACAAAACTGCCAATTATCATTAATGTATTTTAAACAATTGCCACAATTATTGAAAGGACCTTATTGTATGATCTCACTGTGAAACAAAAAATAAAAATTTTTGTTCCTGGGTAGTAAGTGTTATTTTCTAATTGCTTATGCCTCAAACGTACAGAAAATGGTTATTATTATTCCCCACAAACTTTGCTTTTGTGACCAGGACACAAAAGCAAAGTTAATAATCCACTCCATTAATAACACTGTGTAACAAATTTAATCATTTTTTGTTCCTGGGTAGTGTTATTTTTTAATTGTTTATGCCTCAAAAGAACAAAAAATGGCTATTATTCTTCACAAACTTTGCTTTTGTGACCAGGACAGTGATATTTTGAAATTTACCTATTTTCAATGAGAATTCGTGGTGTGCATTTGTGTCATTCCTTCACATAAAGTCCTGGTCACAAAAGCAAAGTTTGTGGGGAATATTAGCCATTTTCTATACTTTTGAGGCATAAGCAATTAGAAAATAACACTACCCAGGAACAAAAATCGTGTTACAGTGGATCTTTATTTAGTCTAAAATCAAATGAGATAAGAAATCAGGTTAAAAGAGAGATTTCATCCCACCTCTGTCTGTAGATTAATCTCTTGCACGAGCGATGAAATCATAGGTGCAAAGGCAGAAATTTGACATTTTGGAAGCTTAATTTGTATCTTGAGCCTTCATGGTAATTACACTGTAGCGGAATGCGTCTCCCGAAGCACAGACATAATAGCCTGGCACTTGTCATCTGGCTGTGAATTTTTTTTTTCCCTCATGAAAAAGAAAGATCAGAGAACACGCTTTTTTAGAATTATAATGTAGGTGTCAGACACTCTGCAAGTTCAAGACATTTTTTTTGTTCTTTCCCGTTTAATGGGCATTATCGGTTTACAGTCTTTTTTTTAAAAGGCAGAGGCACTCCGTGCGGACTTGAATATGGCGGAAGCAGCATCCAAACACTTTATCAAGGCAGAGTTTGCCATCTACTCGGAAATGAAATAATTACAAAAATAATTAAGATAAACAGAAACTGCAGCTACCACAACACCAGCACATTGAACTTTGTCATTAGGTGCACAAGGGTATGCAATTCACAACCTAAACGGCCCTGAATACGTTAATAGGGCAATGGAAATGAAATACCCCCCCCCTGCCCCCAATACTTTTCGCGTATGTAAATGGAAAGTTAATTAGACAAGAATTCTGGTTTGCTGCAACCCTGGAGCGTTCATAATTAGCAAATCAGTAATTCCCTGGTGAACGTGCAGTGGCCTGCTTGCCCATTCTTAATAGGTTCAACAGATCAAAGTGGGAGTCTCAACCAAATAAAAAAATACATTTTGTTAGTTTGTCTATTAAAAAAATATATAACACTGCAGACCTCAAAACAGTCCGGATGCATTCAAGCTCTGCTGCCTCAAATGTGTAACCAGGAAAAGTTATGCGGCCGAGCATGAGTGTAGCCGATGTGACTTAACAGGCTACCCTTTTAAACACACACACACACACCCTACCAGCCACGGAAATATTGCAATTAATGCATCGTCTAAAATTAAATTCAAAACTGTGCTCTCTTGCAAGCCGCACGAATTAGTCGGCAAAGTCGCTCTGCGGACCACTGCTCTCTCGCAGGGCATCATGCCGCTGAAACACGGCAACTGATCAAAAAAAGTCGCGCAAGGCAGTGATATTTCAGTTGACCTCACCTTGTCGTAATATATCTCATCTGATAGGGGCGCGTCCAAGTCGAGGCCATAGATGTGATCTCTGCAAAGGGAAAGGCACAAAGCTTCACGTGGTAGCTTTACATTTTTTCATTGAGCAATTTCTTTTTAAGCGAGCTTCCATGCGGAGCCTCACTTACTAAAACGATCAACTGTGCATGTGTTTGCATGAATACGTCTGCACATTGTCACCATTCATGCACGCGAGTGTGTGCATGGCAGCGCTGTGCTACGTTAAGTGCAATGGCCAGATAATTATTTAACTGTAACAGAGCCAAACTTTTCCACGACACCCAGGTGATATTTAAAAAAACTTTCACAAATGAAAACCCACGTCAGGCTCATGAGTGTGAAGTGAAAAGTAGAGGCGTGTATTGTGGTGTTAGCCAATCACCCTCTTTACTTATGAGGACCTGTTAATTATTTGGTGAGGCTGCTGCATCTGGCAGCGATGCAGACAATTGCCACAACAACTCACGTTCGTCAAGCACTGCCTTCACATTTTTTAAAAATAGGCGACGATTCAGCCATGGGCTCTTCTAAGAGCACACAGAGAGAGGCCTAGGTGCTGTGAATAAGAGCCATTGAAGGAAGGGCCATTACCAGAAACATGACCTATTATATTGTTATTAATGCGGTTTTATTGATGAATGTGTTTACATGTTTAGCGTGTGGATAAGTAGGCTCAAGTGGCATTTTGTTAAACATCATAGGCAACATCGTCCTAATAAGCTCAAAAAAATTAATTAAGAAAAAACTTCCAACTCAAAACAAATAAATGACAAGTACACTCCTGTAAAAGCTCTTGCCCTAGTGTAATAATTATGTAGATGTCTATCAGCAGAATGCAAATGCATATAATAACGTATTTTGTTCTCAGAAAAATGGAAAAAACCTCACACAAGATAACAGAGCATCACAATGCTGCCCTTTATGACTGAGATAATAAAATAACATTACTAATTGCCCAGCACACAACAAAGTACACAACAAAGGCTCTTTATTAAACTGGCTGGCCCAGTTTGGTTTCGGGGCACTTAGGACGCAACAGCTATTGCCGAGAGTGCCGTCGTCAAGGGCTGTGGGGGTGGTCCAAGGAAAACGCTACCCGAGCCCGTTTGCGCCACACATTTGAAACCCACACGCACTGCACCGCCCATACACGGCCGCCACCGGCGTATCCCTTACAGCTGTGCCGGTCCGCACGTAGGCACTTAACAGGTGGAGCGCGGGGGCCCACCTGTTAACGCACCACGGAGTGCGCCAACATACGTCAAGCCGAATGAGACTGCGCATTTTTTTCTCATCGAGCCGCACCTGGTATGTACCTGTTACCAGGTTACCCGCCGTGTGTGTGTGTACACGGTCGTCTTTGGCATACATCGCAGAAATGTTCAGCAGGTGACATGAGGGTAATCAACACAGAAACCCGTTCACTACTCCCCGCTTTGACATGGACCCTGTCCGTGATGATGAATAAAAACAAACAAACAAAAACTGTTTGCTCAAATAATTTAAACAATTTTCAACCAAAAAAATGATATGGGTCATATGTATCTTGCTTTTATTTCAAACAATATAAACCTTCCTTTTTTGACGGCCCCCAAGCTACCTGTGTAAATATTATATTCGAGTCACCCACACACCGTGCGCTCCCATTCACCCCCGGCGAGGCAACTCAATTTGCTGTGCACGTAGCATGTCAGCTGCAGTGCTTGTGAGAGGCTGCTGATGGGGTTGGTGGGGGCAGGGGCTCCGGGCGAGGCCAGGGCGGCTTTAAGGAGGCAGCCGGCAGCCGGTGGGGAAAGAGCGGGCGATGGGAGGGACTGGGACTGAACATTTGGGCGAAGAGCTCCGTCTTATCTTTGCCAAGCAGGGAGAAACAAATGCCCGCACCAAATCTCGGGCAGCTTTAAAGTGCATGGCTGCACCCTGCTCCACCGTCCCTCCCCTGCGCAGATAAGCTTGAATGGACAGCTCGACAGTATCTCTTGTGATTTTTCTCTTCTCCCCAGCCCAGCAAGCCTCCGTTACAAGCGGGAACAGAGCGGCAGTGTGCGAGACTGTCACCGCACTGAAGCGTGAGTGTCAGATGCACCCAAATCAGATTTTGCACGGTGGCATAAGGAGCGGAGTGTGGGGGTGGAGGGGTGGGAGGGAAGGTGGGGATGAGGGGCCCTACGATTGATGTTCCCGATTTCATCAATTTCATTTCCCGCAGCTCCCCGGAGAGCTGGCGGGGGTGGGGGTGGATGGGATGGGATAATTTGAGCAGCTCGGCGCACGACGCTAGATTGCTCATGGCACGGTCAGATTGAACGGTGGCGCCTGCAGCCGGCGCGATGGCGGCGGGTGGGGGGAGAGAAGCGCTGGCGGCCGGCGCGTCAAGCGAGCGGGCTATCCTGAAAAGCCATTTACCTAAAACACGCGGGCCTCGCTGGACACCCACACGCGAAACGAATCCGAAAGTAAGCGCCACGGGTGGGAGGGAGGGCGATTAAACACGGGTTAGGGGGCGCGATGGTCACACACATCTGTGAATCCAGTGCTCAAGAGGTGGGCGTTTGTGGATCGCACAGATGTCGTCAGTGTGTGCACGAGTCACCCAACCTACTGGACTAGGTGGCTGGTAGTTGGGAGTACAGCAGGTAGGCTCTGGAATTCTGCATGGAATGTTGATAGTTTTTTCCTTTAACATGTAGGCGTTCACGACCAATATTATTTATAGGAGGTTTTTTGGGTTAGATCGCATATATATAAATGCGTCGTTAAACCCCCCACCACCCAGCACAGCCAATTAGTAAGGTTTGTCACGTAAACAAAACGTGCCAATTAGTTACTAGCACAGCACATCGGTGTGTTGGTGAGTAAACCCACAACATTTACAATTCGAGTACGACGTTTCTCCAGCAATTATGAGCATTATCAGGCGACAGCCACATTTGTGGAGAAATCCTCCTGCTTCGTTCAAAATTACGAAATGTCACGATACTCGAATTGTAAATGTTGTGGGTTTACGCTCCAACACATTGGTGTGCTGTACCAGTCATGAATTGGCATGTTTTATTTACGTGACAAACCTTACTAATTGGCTGTGTCGGGTGGTAGCGGGTTTAACGACAAATTTATATTTACGTGATCTAACCCAAAAAAACCTGTTGAGTAATTTCCTTGTACCCTTTGATTTATTTAAGCGATCTGAATTCCTCGCACGCACAAAAATACTAGCAACGGACTGGCCAACTATCACAAAGGACACTGCTGAAAAATAGTCGTTGCACTCAGTGAGGGTTTCACGGCTAAATAAATATTGCATCGTTCATTACGGTTGTGGAACTCTAATTCACCATAAAACATACTTGTCCATCCAGGAGTTCATCTTTCAGTGAGTAAGTTTCGACGGGGAAAAATGCGTGCTCATTCTGACTGAAAAGAACCAAGTCCCTATGATATTCATCCTGAACAATATATGACATTTCACCTCGGTCAAAAAACATGTGATCATGTTTTTTAACCCTGCGAATATCATGGGGTCTGAGCCATTTGGGAATGGTTGTGTAAAAAAAATTGGTTCACATATGAAGGGGACAAAAGGAGTAATTTCAGTGGGCTTAAGCCATAACCTTTGTGAGGCATATTCTAATGAATTAAAAGCAGTTAAAATGGCACGGATAATTTCCTAGGCTGGAAGTTGTGTGGATATCACATGGTTGACATTTTATTATGCTTAGTGTGCGACACCGTGACATCCAAGCTATTTTTATTTTGATACGTTGACTGTAAATTTTACGAGACAGAAAGGCTTACCAAACCACACGTAATATGGCATTTTTGTCAATGTTTTAAAATCCCCGGCTAATGCTTTTTTCTGATTCCTTAATACCCCTTCTTACATGTAAACAAACAATGCGGTAAAAATACATTTTAAAATCCCAGGAGTTGCCAACAAATCTTTTAATCTGTGTGCAATACAAACCGATAGGATACTGTGGATGAAAAAGAACAGACGCAAAATTAAAGTTTATTTTCTCTTCTGCAAAAATTGCAAGTAATCCTTTTTCTTTTCTGATTAATTTGAATATCCTCCTGTATACTGGCTATTGGCCCCATTTTCAGAGTGAAAACTTTCCGTGCTCTATGAGAAGAGTATGCTTCTAAATAGCTGTGTAGATCCAGGATTTTATTTCAGAGCGCCAACTATTGTACGAATATATGTTAACTCTAAAGTTGGAGGTGTTGGCAACATTCATCAGCCTGAATGACAGAAGAGGCAGCTGCATTTTCTTGGCAGATATTATTCGTCGGGGCGTTATCTTTGCCAGGCTATTTGATAAGTCTGTGAAATGCAGTTTTTTTTTTACATCGAGCATGCAGGAAGTTTAAAAAAGAGTTAAGAAACATTTCTATTGCCAGAGTTTTGTATATGCGAAATAAGCCATCACATTCCGTGCTCAACCACGGAGTGAGATGCAATGTCTAAGTGGCATCTACTCGTCCACCAGAGGGTCTGTAGGGAAAATGTAATTGCAAGCTAGTTTGAAATTCAAAGCCTATTTAGGAATTCAATTCGGAGTGGTTACAAGCAACGAGTATCCAGTGTTTTTATCCACAGCTGATTACATCAGAACCTTGATGACATTTTATCTCAGACTTGCGGTTTCCCTTGGGCCTTTCAAGCAGCTTGCAGTTCAGGACTTCGGCACTGTTTACAGTACTGGACAGTGACATCACTGTTGGGTAAAGGCGCAGCCCTGAAATTGCTTGCTCGTGGCACTGCTGGCAGAAGAGCCTCCACGAAAGGGAAATATATAAAACCCCTTTTCGAGGCCATTTTTGGCCCAGTGTCTTGCTGGAGGTGGGAGTACCTACATTTTACCCCACCACTCACGACTTTCTGCTTGACTGTGGTGTACTCATTTCACCTGCTGGGTGGATAAGAGGTGGGGGGGGGGGGAGCGGAGAATTAAGAAACTTGCCCCATTGTTTCAACTGCCGTGCCGGGAGATTGCGCAGCGAATTTTGGATTGCAAGCCCAGTGTGCTGACCTGTTACACCCCCGGCAGCATATTAGTTAATAAATAATTGTATGCTTCACTCAGCGCAACTGAAGAGCCACATTTTACTGCAATTAAACGATGAACAAAGAAATACAAAGAATACACCGATAAATATATTTGGTGAATAGGGATATTATTCTGGTTCTTAAATGTACCAGGTGATATCTCTTATTCACAAGTGGGTCTTGGTTGTGTGACCGGGCACAATGACAGTCAGAATCAAGTATAAATCATGTGGAGAGCTGCACTGTTATGTGGAATAACAATGACGCATGCTCAGGATTTGAACAAAGCAGATAAGCCATAATTATGTTCTAGAAAGTAGCTTGTTCCAAATTGAAACAGACATTAGATATTCCATTTTGTAAAATTGGGACTTTATATACCATGTATTTATTTATTTATATTCCATTATTATTCCTTAATAAATTCACAGCGCGATTTTGTGCTACCAGGTATTTTATTATGAAAATGGGAAGCAAACAAAATGTGACAACTTCCCAACTTTTTCAGTAAATTATTTCATTGTCCGCAGCATGTCGAGCAAACATACTGAGCACAGAGGTAAAGTATAAACGGTCAAAGAGCTGGCGGGGAGAAGTGACCGTGTGAAATTCTGAAAGATTCCCACAAAAATAGTGTGTGTCAGACAAATAAAGTAATCTCTGTGGCTCTTGGCGTGTACACTACATTATGAACAAAAAACCTTTTGAAGGGTACGGCCGATGTGTACACGACTTCGATGGTAACACAATACGTTGGCGATGCACGTCTCTCACACATTGGGATTTCAACCAACATCAATGCCGTTACCCCCGTGGTGCAGTTCCTCATTGCATGCTGTACTGAGTACCCTACTGATTTCCACAGGAAGATACAATTGCATATAATACACACTCGTGCCTTGTCACATGCTGTGTGGCCATCGATACAACACCCTCAACCGCCACTCCCATCCCCTACCCACCTACCTACCAACCTACACAATAAGCGCAATGACCTCTGGGCAAGTTGGATTACTGCACTGGCAACTAAATATCCAAGACTTAATATTACTGCCTAACCGGGCTGCAAACTGCCACCCGTGCGACACTACGAAGCAACTTTTTACGTGACGGCTCTGCTCGGGCCAATTAAGCGGGAAGTCAGCCCAGTCTGTCGAGTGTGAAGGTGTCATCACTTCATGTGCGCAGCCAACATCTGCCCGTGCAGCAGCCGTGGGATGACACGCACTGGCGCGTGTGTGGCCGTGCACTGCCAGCCGGTGCCAAAGTGAGAGAGGGCCTCGATTTATCCCCGGAGCTGGTCGACTGGAGGGATAGTCTCATCGTGTCTCCATCCTGTCAGTCCGTCTGGCCAGCCATCTGCGTGCGTTCGTCCACCAAGCGGTCGGGGGGGGTGTGTGCGGGGTGGGGGGCTGGAGAAAAAAAATCTCAAGTAAAATGATTGAGTGAATACTCTGGGACGTTTTGGGGTTCCGAGCATGAAATGAACATAACACACCACTAGTAATGTTTATGGCCACTAGATAGCTCCTTCCTGCTAAATAAAGTTTTAAACAAATGTTCACGTCTCCAATTGCATGAACTTTAACCAAGAAATTCTAGCTCACATTTTCACGGATATTTAAATTTTGCATTAGTTTGTGTTCTCAAGTGGGGAAAAAAATGTACTCTGACCTTTTCGTAAGCATATTCATACAATGTGGTGGTTTTCACATACCAGGCCAAGCACCCTGAGAAAATATGCAAAACTACAAAAAGGTCAGTACACATGTAACGTGTACTTAAATATATATAAGCCTCGCGTTGTCTGTATGTATATATGCCACTTTGTGGGGAGCGGTAGTGTCGCGGTTAGCGCGCTGTGCTACGAAACTGACGGCTCGAGTTCAATTCCCGCTCACAGCCAAGACCAGTGACAATTATCTGAACGGGTCCTAGGTGTTCCCTAAATCAACTTGGCCTCAAATGAGTACCTGGTGCGGTGTGTAAACATCACCACTCAGGAGACAGACGGCCGGGAGTGGTGCTGGCCACCCACCCCCTCGTGTGCCGTGCTGGCCTTCATAGGTGCTTGCTAACAGCACTTGCCCAGTCTGTTACAAATCTATGGGACCTTTTGCATGCTATACGAGGGGTCTTTGTACGTGCCACTTTGAATCTTATAAACATCCACATTTTTAAGCTAAGTGTACAAATTTGGTGTCGATTTGAAGCCCGTTGTCTGTAGATGTGAAAGCTTGACTACGTTCTTTCCACGACCTTTCCTTGCAAAATTCTGGGTGCGAAACAGGACTGCAAGATTCAACCCGGGTACCCAAAAGCGCTTAAATGCATTGAAAAACCGTATGTTTTGCTCCTGTTCGCAAAGACTAACAAGTAGATCCTAGAATGAAGCCACACCCAGATGGCTTAACAGTTGTATTGTGTCAGTGTTTGTGTTGTGAAAACATTTTGGAAGCAAATTGCGATTCCTGCTCTAGCACAATGCACAAGTACATCTACGGTGGCTATGTTAGGAAAGATCTTCCTGAGAAAGCAAGCATATGGGGGGGAAAGAGAGAAAAAAATCTGATCGTCAACTAATGAATCTAAATTCAAAATTCCACTATACAAGGTTGCCGCTTAAAATGTAGGTAAACCTAGCAATCCTGTACCACGGTGTAAAGCTGAGAACTCAATTTCTAGGTGCGTCAGTTTTAATCTTCACAAAAATAAGTCAGCCACGATGTCATCAAGCCCTGTGGGTTTTGGGGACCGTCTTTGGAAAGCAAACACGTGCAAGATCTGTATTACCAACCCATCACAATAAAGCGGACAATTCATCACACTGTACACTTGAGTTTCGTTTGATATTGGCTACAATAAGGCAGCCAAGCCAACTCGAAAGGAAAGCATTCTCCTCACTGTGTGAAATCCGAGAAATGCTAACGACCGCTGTGCATAAAAAACTATAAGAGAAATGTTTTTGAATTGGGAGTATTTTACCAGAACGTCTGAGAATACAGCAATGATGTTTGCAGATTATAACACCGATAACCATATATCCCTTGGCGCATAATGGCCTTCTGACAGACCTGATGGTGGTGTTTTAAACATATCCTTTTTCCCAGATCTCAGAGAAAATAAGATTTAAATGTAATGTGCATGAATACAAGCGGGAGAAGACAATATCCTGAGGCGAACATGAAATTTTCAACGTACTCATATTTTTTACATTTCTAAATAGATATTGATTTAATTGGCCAGTAAACGCCACCACCAAGCTGCCATTACTATGCCAAAGCAATGAGCCCGACAGCAGAAATGAAACTACGCAGACACACAGTTGCACGTACGCACACACATGGGCGATCTTATCAAGTAGTTTCTGCATAAGGAAGGCTCACTTAAAAACATATTCCAATGGGCTGATAAAGCAGCAGGGAATTTGATAGAAGCTGTGGAGGCCCAGGCCTCTATTTTATACCACAGTGCCCTCTTAAATAGGTCACTCAACTACACTCAAGTGCAGCTCGAGTCCCTTTCCACCCCACTGTTCAGGGACTTATACGAGAATCGCAATAGAATTGGCAATCAGGGGCAGTATTGTGCAAACAGCTGTGGAGATTTTTTTTTCCCTTTAAACACTTGAGCATCTTGTTATTTATAGCATGTGCCCCTTTATTTCTGAATTCCTTAGGTACGGCAGACTCCCACTGCAGGGAGGAGTACACATGGACACTAAAAATATCTGCAAAATGTATTTAAAAGACACACAGTTGTGCTAGTTATGTGGGCTATTCCGACCCAACCTTGGAGTGGGAGGTCAACTAATGATGGATGAAGTAACACATTCACTTTTCTCCTCTTTCCATGCAAAGGCCGTTTTGATAAAGGGGCAAGATTGTAGAATAGGACATAAGTTGACATTATCATGTGCCCATTTCCATTATCTGCAGAGCAAATATGTCAAAATGGACACGGCACTCCTTGTATAGAAGCAAAGGGGGTGCAGGACACTTGTGCACACAAACACACAGAGTTGTCGATTTAAAGCTTTCGTGACTGCTAGGATCCATACTCTTTTGTTCTATTGGGTAAAGTCACGTAGGTGAAAATAAAATAACAAAAAATCACGACGTTTCGGCCACAACACAAGCGGCCTTCATCAGGTGAAGGGACGAGACTGTCTGGAGGACAGCGCTGGAGTGAGAGAAGCCACGTTTAGATCACGACCTTTAAGCTGTGTGAGAAGAAAACAAAGCGCCTTGACAAAGGAATTAGCATATAATTTAGCATTGAAATGGCTCATTGACATAGCTAAGTTAAAGTATACACATCCGCAGAGGTACCCCTTGACAAAGGAATTAGCATAGAATTGAAATAGCTGAGTGATTAGCTTGTAACTGGTCACAGAAATAGCTATGTTAAAGTCAGAGCATATACATTCACCAAGGCACCTAGTACTAATCAAACAGGAGAATTTAGCGAAACACAACCACGCTCAGACAGCGGACCTTTAAACTGTGTGCGAGCAAACAAGGTGTTCTGACAAAGAAATTAGCATAAAAATTAGCATTTGATTGGCCGATTTTAGGAAAGAGGTGGTGTACGTGCCGGTGGACTTGCCGTTTGGCGCGGGGGGGGGGGGGGGGGAGTTTACCTATTGATGGTGTGAAAAGGGAATTTATAAGAGCTGCGAAAGTTTGGGGTACCCACTACTTGAAAAAATATACTGTACCATTGAAATTAGTTTAATGTTTAGTTCGATTTAGAACATCTTTACAATGGTTGCTTAATTTGAAACCATCTTCTCGGTTGAAATTGTGTCTGTGTTTGTAGATCTGAATTGCTTCATGAACAAATCTCTGATAAAAGCCCGTGGGTTTGCAAAGAACCTTGGTATCGGAGAAAATTATATCGTGATCACCCACAGCGTTGTAACAGTGATCAGCAATGGCAGAAGAATTCGTTTTTGCCGTGTTTCAAATCTGATTTGTGCTCGCGAATTCGGTCAGAGACATGTCGCTTTGTCTCCCCAATATAGCAATCACCGCAGGTACAACTAAATTTGTAAACCCCGGGGTACTGTAAGTCAGGAATGACATCCTTCACGGATGGGATCAGATCACGAATTTTGTGTACTGTATTGATCCTAAAATCGGCCAATCAAATGCTAATTTGTATGCTAATTTCTTTGTCAGAACACCTTGTTTGCTCGCACACAGTTTAAAGGTCCGCTGTCTGAATGTGGTTGTGTTTCGCTAAATTCTCCTGTTTGATTAGTACTAGGTGCCTCGGTGAATGTATATGCTCTGACTTTAACATAGCTATTTCTGTGACCAGTTACAAGCTAATCACTCAGCTATTTCAATTCTATGCTAATTCCTTTGTCAAGGGGTACCTCTGTGGATGTGTATACTTTAACTTAGCTATTTCAATGAGCCATATCAATGCTAAATTATATGCTAATTCCTTTGTCAAGGCGCTTTGTTTTCTTCTCGCACAGCTTAAAGGTCGTGATCTAAGCGTGGCTTCTCTCACTCCAGCGCTGTCCTCCAGACAGTCTCGTCCCTTCACCTGATGAAGGCCGCTTGTGTTGTGGCAGAAACGTCGTGATTTTTTGTTATTTTATTTTCACCTACGTGACTTTACCCAATAGAACCAAAGAGTATACAGAGTTGTGTTCATCCTGCCCTCAAGACAGGATTTAAACATTAACGAGAAAATAATACACATGCAATAAGATGTGGTTGTTTTTGACCGCAGCTTATATTAGGGAAACATGCCAATTAGTATTGGATAGACATACTGGACAATGTACGCTAGTACAAACTTCATTTATAAAGTTGGAATGTATCATTCTTTTAGCTCTTCCAAACCCACACAAGGAAAGTGGCAAAGATGACTGGTCTTACATGCACACACTATTGGCTGGATGATAATGCTTTTGACTGTAATGTGCTTGAGAAGAGATTAAAGTTTGACAACGACTAAGATAGCAGGGCACACATTAAGAGAACTATAAGCTGCAGAGATGCATAAAACCAACGGCAGATTTTTGAACGGTAACTTTTTAAAAAGTACATATAAACACAGTGACAGTAAAATTAAGCAGCGGCTAGGAGAGACACATTGAGCTTAATAATGAAGCGGGCCAAAGTTTCCTCACCATCTCTACTAACAGAGGTGACAAGAAGAGCAATACCCTAATAAAAGCCAGCTACGTCTAGGTCAAAACACTAAAGAGCATTTTCACCTTGTCTAATCAAGGAACATCTCATCACAGCAACCACTCCAGAGCCACAGAGCAAGGCGTGTGTCTGAACAGACTGGCAATCCCGCCCTTGAATGGCACCAAATCACAGTTCTAAACATAAGCCTCTCCACGATGAATACAAATGCAAAAAGGCTGAAAAGCGGCCCGTTTGAAGACGAACACCGAGTGCACTCTATTCCAACCTAATGTGAATGTACGACTCGTGTGTGGCACAGTCGGTTACCGCCTGCTGCGAAGCGCGCATTTGTAAGTGTGTGTGTATGTGTGGTGTCGATGTTACTAACTGCCATAAAAAAGCAGAAACATAAATACAATGAAACTCAGCTATTTGGGCCCTTGCCTCTTTTTGCCACAATTTGAAAGGGTTCACACGTACATTGTGACAAAAAAACCCAAAACATTTGCAAGAACAATTTCAGAACAAATGTACAATTTAGTGCATGATACACAAGGTGCCCCATTGTAGGAACACTGACTTTAGAAGGAATTTAGAACACCGTGTCCTGCTAGACAGCTGAACATAGAACAAAGACAAAGATCACCAGTATAGCCATAACAGACTGTTGGGGCAAGCACTATTAGCGAGCACCTATGAAGGCCAACACGACACGTAAGGTGGCCAACATCACGGGCCAGCCACCCTTTGTCTCCCCAATGCTGATGTTTACACACAGCGCCAAGTACTCATTTAAGGATGAGTCGACCTAGGGGAGGCCCAGCCACAGTTCAGATATTCGCCGCTTATTTTTCCCGCAAGCAGGAATGGAATTCGGGTCACAAGGTTTGTAGCACAGTGCGGGCTAAACACCACACTCACACCTTCCACTTGCAAAAATACAAACACAAAACCTTGCCAAGACCAGCACTCCCACAAGTCTCCAACATCTAGAGCACGTATAGCACATGGCTAGACATGTTGATGGTCCGACCTCATCACATTGAGTACTGCCACCTTCCTCTGTCGCCCCAATTACCGAACCTCTAGATATGTCACTGCAAGGAGTGAAAAAATAATAAAGAGAAAAAAAGGCACTCACCTCAATCAGCCACGATGGGTTTCCTGAGCTTATGAGGGCCCAACACACTCAACGATCACTCACAGTGCGATAATAGCATCGTTGGTGGATGTCACCGCACTCACGCATTAAACACCCCCCCACCCCCCCCATACAGAGGCTCAGGGCCTCTGTAGCCGGGCTGCCTGCTTGTGATGTAAAGTTATCTCATATGCGATCTATTATTTAAGCGCCTTTCCATTCAGTGGGGCCCCACATTAACGAGAGCGCCATGCTGCGATGCAAACGCGCGCTTCTTTCTATTCTTTATTTCATAGCTGTGCCCTTTTCCCCGAACGTAAAAAGGCTTGGGAATGCTACTCTCGCATAACGCGTGCTCGGGCATTCCAATGCTGTAATAAATAACAATACCAGGGGACATGCTGGCTATGTTATTAGGAGGAATATGGTTTTGGTGGCACTTCTCAATGCAGTAGTGGACATTCTTTCCTTGAAAAAAAGATTGAAACAGATAACTACGCAAGAAATAATGGGACATGGGTGGCATATATTTATTAGCACCCTACACAGCAATGGTAAAACGATTCTTGGCAAATATGAGAACGCGTGCTCTTCCCTGGGTGAAGGATTTATGGGTATCATATATATTATGTAGGACTAAGAAAGGGGCAAGTGATCAGTCTTGGCACGATGACTTATTTTGTACAAGATAATTTCTTGAACAGATCATTCACAAAATAATTCATAGGAAAGGACAACACAAAAGTATATTTCCAGTACTATACACAATATGTTTACCGACAATACCATATATTTTACATGCTCATGAAATGTATTGTTGCGAATAATCAAAGTGCAATTATCGCCCGCAAATCCATCTTTGGAATAATAAGCGAGGCAATTAGGGGGGACTTTTGGCGAGCGCATATTTCACGCCAACTGCAAGATTTTTCCTATTAAAAAAGCGACAGCCATGATGAGGTTATTGAAGGAGGGAAAGGTTTTTTTTTTAATAAGTCAGCACACAAAAGACAAAGGATCCGAGATAATGGAGAACGAAGGCTGGGTGATGGATAGCCGCGTGTTTAATGTACCTCTCAGCGACGAGCAGCAAACGATCGAGCTTTAACATGAGCTGGTAATCGAGGCGGTGTGAACGGGTCTCCCCAATGCTGTCGTTCTCCTGCACCCGGTGGCCCAGAAACACCGGGTAACGACTGCTATCTGTCAACGAGAAAATTTCATAAAAACAACAAAAAGCCGATTTATTGTGGTCACAGGCCTAGCGCCTAGATTTTTAATTATCTTCCGGAGTCTCCGCCAGGCTGTAAATCGACGGCTCCAATTCCATTTCCTTGCAGTTTCGGTGGCAAGGAAGGGCATTTGATAAGAACAATAAATCTGCAAATGTAACAGATTGCCTGGAAAATTAAAAGACACGTTTTATTAACAGAGAAAGGTCACCGCTGCCTTGAATGCATCCATCAGGTGTACAAGGAGTTTTGAATGACCTATTCCTTTAATCAGAGTGTGTTGTGTGTCAAGAATTTATATTTAACTGTAACGGTAGCGTCGTATTAATTTTAAAATACATCATTCTGCATTTTAGAATGGAGTTTTTTTCTTTCAAAAAGATGAACTTGTTTTAAATCTTTCTTTTAAAATAATGAAACATTTTAACAGTACCCTAAGTTGATCACTATGATTATTTACACATAGAACATTTAAAATTGTGAAATGTAATAAAAAATACTTTGTAAAACACAAATTAGTTCAGCAATAGTAGTACATTTTATGGAACAGCAATAATACTATAAAAATACTATACACAGTAGAATAGCATCTAATAAAACATAACACTATTGACTTTCACATTTATGACCATCAAACTGCCCATGTGACCAGTTCCCATGGTGACAATAATGGACTTTGACAACAGCGTTATGAATGAAAGGTACACGCCGTTTACGGAAAACGTTTAACCACACAAGCAGGCACGGCGGGGGCTGGGCAGGACGGACGGCCACTCACATTTGGCGTCCAAGACGCTGATGGGCTTGGGGTCCTCAGGGAAGCAGCAGAGCGGAGTCGGGCGGAGCAAGGCCAGGAGGATGAGGGCCGTCGGGGGCAGCACCGGCAGGTGGGCCCCTCCGAGGCCCATCGTTACGCGCGGTGGGGGGGGAGGGGCGCGCGCCCGGTCGCTCTCAGCACGGCGCCTCGCTCACCTGATTGGTCACAACGATGACACGACGTGTGAAGGGAAGGCGTCGACCCCCCGCCGTGTCCCCGGTTCCCACTAACGCCGCGTGCACGAGCGTTCGGACTCTCGCCCTTGCCCTCTACAATTACGGTGAACTCTTGTCACCCGCGGGATTACTGTCCATTTCCCACCGATTTCGTGAACCCCCCCCCACCCCCTCACAGTTAAGGAATCGTCACGTAGGTGTCGGACCACCCCCTCTTGCAGCGCACGCACTACATCGCTGATCAATTCACATCAATCACAAGTGTTTTAACCTTTTATTCTATAAAATACTTTAGCACTAAAATTTGTCAACGTCTGTCTATGCTCAAATGCTTTTTTTATTTTTTAATGAAAAATTATCATTTTCCGTGAACCGCCATGTGGTAGTTTTCACTGGGACCAAACTGCACATAGACACCGTCCCCGATACCAGCAGTTGTGGGCATCTTGCGAAAGAAACAAAACGCCAAATGAAACCCATTATGAATGTCATTTTACCAATGGCACCCAGGCAACTGAAGGAGGAATGGTTAATCTGCTTTTTCTGCCTTACGTGCGACACAATTGAGGATGAAATTTGCAGCGAATTGCGGGTACGCGGCTACTCGAGCCATTTCTTTCCAATCTTACAGACTTACTGGCTTTAGTAGATTGCACGGTTTGAGCAGGTGATAAATAGCAACGGGCAATCACGGAAAAGATTGCTGCAATCACACAAAAAACCCACCTCAACACTGGCACTGACAGAATACACGGCGATTCCTAAGCCCTTAAATTCCAAGTTATTCTGATTGTGGTATGGGGGCCTACTAACTCAGATGAAGTCAACACTTCCAAACATTTACACTCAACTTGATTCGCCACAGGGCCCTTTTAGATGCTACACAGCACTGTTGAAAAATCAAACACTGAACAATTTTTTTCGGTGTTTTGCCAAGACAATTGAAATGCTGCATAGAAGGAATGGTTTCCGGAGAGGGTACAGAAAAAAATACCACTACAACTTTGTGCTACAAAGAGCCAAATATCATATCAATCATGTGACACAATGGATACACGAATCCTGTAATTTACCCCCTCTTCCCGATATAACTTGTAAACTTGTGATGGTAGACGCTCCACACACACACACACTATCAATCTCTGTAGAGCTATGCTGTGAGAAAAAGCAATGCGAATGAAAACTATGGGATTTAAATGTACACTATATGTAACCTAGCAAGAGACCCACACCACTTCTGATAGGAAACAAAAAAGCTATTAATCCAATCTCCAGAAAGTCAGTAGCCAGTAAACAGGTTCAAACTTTCAACTACTGCAGCCAAAGCACTACTTAAAACATCCAAATGGTCTTAGCAGCATTTCTGCAGCGTTGCAGATCAATTGACATCAATCGTGAGAGTGTTTTAAAGTCATGAGCTATGAGAAGCCAGGCCCCTTGCAACGATAGTTCTGCCCAAAGGGAGGTAAAAAAAGGAACACGCACGCAAACACACAAATTGGGTGTGATGCCAAGCAAAATCAGCAGAATACAAAAATTATCTAGGACTGATCTCATCAACTTTCAAACTCACTATCCACCACAGCCCAATTGAAAGAACGAAGTAAAACAAGCACAAAGAGAACACCGCAGTTCCAAGGGCTGTCTATGTACCAAAATAACATGGTTACATCACAGTAAATGTATATTTTTAGTATGAAACACACTAAGAAACCTAAAAATCAACACTTACCCAAACACCACTTATGCTGCAGTACTATAATCGCCAAATAAATACAGGTAGAATGATAATTTATTGAAAGTTTTACAAATACGAATTATTTTTGAAAATATTTAGTGCACCTGAAGCATAAGCATTGATTATTTTTATGATTAGCATTGCCATAGGACATAGAAGATTGGAAAAAGATCAACAAGATCCACGTAACGAGCATAATTAACATAAGATATTTAAAAAAAAAACGTAAAATTGCACAGAGAAACATGGAGAGATGCACGTCTGGAATCACAGTGAGAGACAGAAAGAGGAATACATGGATTAGAGAACTAACATGTGCATTAACAAAACCATCAAGAAAAGTAAAGTAGGCTCGGGCAATACACGTCGCTAGAAGGAATGATGGACAATGGCCAACAATAATAACTGAGTGGCAGCCAAGGTATGGAACGTGTCCGAGGGTACGTCAAATATTGAGAAGGAACAATGAGATCGGTGCATGTTTAGGCGCTGGTTGGATTGTTAAAGGTGGCGGTGGCTTGGGGAGGCCTTCTTCCAGCAGTGGATTGATCATGGCTGATGATGAAGATGATTACGAACGAGCAATAGCCCTTTTCTTTAGAGGAGAGATGGCGTTGTGAAAGTGGGTCAGGATGTACCTTCAGCATGCAGCTCTGAGAGTGCTTGCAAAAAAGATAACCTCAGAACTTTTCTTTAAAACTGTCACCGGGTGATAAAGGTACATTAGCACATTGAAAGATCCTTATACAGCACACTCGATTAGTCTGACAAACCGTGCACAGCCTTTCTGATATTACCCTAAAATGTGAAGGAATACTCAATAACCTAATAGGAAATTTGGTACAGTATGTCATATAAAATGGAGCAGCATTTCTTTTGTCAAAGCTACGAAGGTTATATATACGTTTTGAAGACTTATGTTATTGCACACCGTATCTGTAATGTAAAAAAAAGATCTAAAGGTACTGCGCCAGTACAATAATCTGAAAACCATCTACGATTCATACACAGGACAAAAAAAACCGTGCCATTAAAAAAAACACATCCCTTATCCACAGACGTTTGGTAATATGAAAACAAAACAATTATGACAAAAAAGTGGGATAAAACGTCAAATCAATAGAGCTGTATCAGCAAAAAAAATATACCGCTCCAGTAGCCTCACGCACACAAAGACAATATTTCCTTCCACAGAGACCGGCCCTAAAAGCTTTGAGCGACACGTGTGGTGGGGGCAATCAACAGCTGTATATCCGATCGCACAGACATTGCACGCGTCTGACATTAAAGCCCACCTGGCTCCAGGAACGGCTTTTTTGTTTTTGCATCATCTGCCAGCAAGCAAAATGGCTAAAAAAAAATGTGTGCTTGCCTCCACGGTCCTGGACAAAGTTGTAAGGTATTACTTTGGCGTGACTGCCATGCAACTATTCCCACGCCATGATTGGACCTCAAACAACTGATCACGTCAAGATAAATTTTGATTTAAAGCTTTCGTAACTGCAGTCATTCATATTCTTGGTTCTTTCGGCAAAGTTACGTTGATGATGACTGCTTGTGTTGCGGTCGAAACGTCGTGAGAATTTTATTGTTTTATATATTTTATTATTTTATTGTTTCCCTTCAACGTGACTTTACCGAAAGAACCAAGAATATACACGTCAAGATATATTTGTATATTCTGAGCCTTTAAAGATAGTTTCACTTTAGGCTACTTGTGAGCTTTGATAAGAACAACTTAGCCAAGTTTCACAGCTGTACTCTACCCCTAAGGTTGTAACGTATTCTAATTATTGATGACTACTGATCCAGAACACTCACGATCATTGCATTTATCTGAAACCTCGTCACCCACTCACAGTGCAGAGATGCGAGTGAAGCATTGTGGGTAGAGGGTAGGATAAGTCAGGAAGCAGCCCACTTTGTGCCCGTACCAAAAGCCTCTTTATGCACATGTCCGTGAGACCCTGCGGTAATTGCTAAACGTAATTAATCAACGTATACCGTAAAAAAAAACTCCCGTGGATTGGCGGCATTGATGGTGAAACACTTGGTTTTATAACGCAGCTGTTGGAAAAGTCCTTACAACGTGATTTTGACTCTTGTGCACAGCCACACCACAGGCCTTCAACCCGCAATGCAACGACTGCCTTGGAGGCAACGCCTGTCACTTATGGGGCCCCGCATCACACCCCACCGGAAGCCCTCAGTGTTGGAATATTTCTGTTCTGGCTGAGGCAGTGTCAGGTTCGTGAGAAATAAAACTAAACTCGTTTTTATTTTACCAGGTAAGGCCCACTGAGCTAGAGAGCTCTTTTTCAGAAGCGACCTGGCTACAAATGATAGCTCGTCGAAGTGGTTTATTTTGTGGAAACTTATAGCAGCTAAATACTTTAAATGCATATTCCTAAATGTGGAGTGAAAAATCAGAGAGGGAGAAAAATACACGCAACCACAGGAAAAACATGCAAACGCCAAATATACAGGCGCCAGGGTCGGGATCGAACCCACAACCTCCCGTATACCAGGCGAGGCAGTTAACATCTCGCCACTGGGACGAGAACATGCCGAAGATAAAAACATGCAGTGAGACGCATGCGTGTTAATTTACTATTTGTGTGTTAAATGATTTTGGGTTTAGCCACGTAATGATCTGGATAACTATTTGTTGTGTAACGTTCACCACCCAACACGGCCAAAATAATGTAATTGTCACATCTACAAACATTGAACGCACCAATTATTTTGATTTAAAGCTTTCGTGACTGCAGTAATTCATATTCTTAGTTTTTTCGGTAAAGTCACGTTGAAGAGAAACAACAAAATAACAAAATATATATAAAACAATAAAAAAATTCTCACGACGTTTCGACCATAACTCAAACGGTCATCATCAGGTGTGTCGGTTTGCATAAATTTATTTTGAAAACGGCATATTTATTTATATATATAGAAATAACGTTTGCGTCACGCGCAACGATGGCAGTTTGCCAGGACTAGTCCATCTATTTTTTGAAAAGAGGAGGGGGGAGACGAAATTTGTTTTTATGTATGCTGTCTGAAAGGCACTGTAAGCGTGAACAATCAATCAAGAACTGAAATGATTTATCAAATCTTTCCAATGATTGCTAAGATAGAATCCATCTTCTCGGTTGAAATTGTCTCTGTGTTTGTATATGTGGATAGCCTCATGAACGAATCTCTCATGGAAGCCAGATGGCTTACAAAGAACCTCCGTCTTGGAAAAGTCAATGGCATGTGAGCCTACTGAATTAGAACAATGATCTGCTACGGCCGAGGTGTTGGTCCTACCGTGTTTAAGGTCTGCTTTATGTTCACGAATGCGGTCCGAGATATGGCGTTTGGTTTCTCCAATGTAACTACTACCACAGAGGCAACTTAGTTTGTAGACACCAGGGTATTGTATGTCCGGAATCACATCTTTTACAGACGGAACCAGATCACGGATTTTATGTAATGTGTTGAAACGGACCTGGATCTTGTGTTTATTCAAGATTTTGGAGATCTTTTTTGTGATCCCAGCAATGTAGGGTAAAGTGATGGTTTTGAAAGGCTCCTCAAGAGGGTTCTTCTTCATGGTTTGAGTGATAGCTTTGCGGATTGTATAGTCGGAGTAACCATTAGCCCTAAGAGCTTGGTGTACGTGCTTGAGTTCACTGCTTATGTGTTCCTGGTCGGATATGCATTGGGCTCTATGATACAGAGTCTTGATGAGAGAATTCTTCTGTGATGGATGGTGGTGGGAATCCGGTTTCAGATAAGCATCCGTATGGGTAGCTTTCCTGTAGACAGAGTGGCTCATTGAACCATCAGGTCTCTTTTTAATTAGGACATCCAAAAAAGGTATCTTGCCATCTATTTCGACTTCCATGGTAAATCTGATGGCTGGGTGTATGGAATTGATGTGGTCGAAGAATTTGTCTAGAGCAGGCCGGCCATGTGGCCAGATGACAAAAGTGTCATCCACGTACCTCTTCCATAAGGTTGGGCGCAGAGTGGCAGTCTGGATGGCGTCAGTCTCAAATTTCTCCATGAAAATGTTAGCTATAACTGGAGAAAGGGGGGAGCCCATTGGGGTGCCCTCAGTTTGTTTGTAGAAAGTTCCATTCCAAGTGAAGTATGTATTGGTTAAACAGTGTCTCACCAGGGGGGGTACCTCAGTGTTTAGTCCTTGATGAACCAAGTCTTCAATGATTGCAATGGTGTCAGGTACAGGAACCTTGGTGAATAAGGAAACTACATCAAAACTGACAAGCAGGTCGTCTGGGGACAGGGAAATACCCTTGATTGTTGATACCAGGTGAGTAGAATTTTGTACCGCAGAGGTGGTCTTTCCAGTGAAAGGACGCAGGATTTCAGACAAAAAAAAACGAGCTAGTTTGTAGGTGGGGGAGCTGATAGTAGAGACTATGGGACGAAGAGGTGTATCAACTTTATGTATTTTTGGTAAGCCGTATAATCTTGGTGGCCTGGCAGCAGAAGGTTTCAACGAAAACTGTTTAGATTGATCAATTAATGCGGTTGAATCAGAAATTATTTTGTTGGTTTGTGTGACGAGGCTGTTGGTGGGATCTCTTTTTATTTTTGTATAACTACCATCGTCGAGTAATTCTTTAATTTTGTTGTTGTATTCTATTTTATCCATGATAACAGTAGCATTGCCTTTGTCAGCTGAGAGAACTACAATATCATTCCTCTTTTTTAATTTATATAATTCAAAACGCTCATCTTTGCTGAGGTTGCTAGCTGGCATCTTAGCGTTTTTGAGGGTTGCAGCGATTTCAGATCTTGCTACGTCTGCAGCGATGTGACCCAGGCCCCTGAGAGCAACGTCTACTTGGGCAATTATATCATTAACTGGTATGTGTTTAGGTGTGACTGCAAAGTTTAGACCTTTAGCTAAAACGGATTTCAGACCATCGGAAATAGAACTGTTACTGCGATTAATTACGACTTTATTAACGTCTAACTTTTTGGTGTGTGGGTCCGGTCTTTTGTTTAAGAGGAGGTTAAATTTGGAAATCAGGTTTTCCTTACATTTGGTCGACATAGCAGCAGCTGAAGAGGCAGTCATATTGTCTACATGTTCCCAATCCGATGTGGACATTATTGCCGTCAATGATAAGTGTGATTTGTAGAGTGTCTTGTCTAACTGATCTAGTTCTGTGCGTATAAGTCTGATTTTTTCTGAGATAAGAGCTAAGCTAGTTTTGAAAAGAATTCGTTTCGCATTAGAAGAAGTTACAGTAGCAGAGGTGAGTGTAAATGCGATTGGTATTACCCCAGAGTCGCGGCATCTCTTCAGGAAGGTGAGAGACTCGATCAGCTGAGCTTTCTTATCCCGGAGTTTGTTGAAAGATCTTAAAGTTATGTGAAAACCCTCCCCGTAGAGGCGATTAAATTTTGATTTAAAGCTTTCGTGACTGCAGTAATTCATATTCTTAGTTTTTTCGGTAAAGTCACGTTGAAGAGAAACAACAAAATAACAAAATATATATAAAACAATAAAAAAATTCTCACGACGTTTCGACCATAACTCAAACGGTCATCATCAGGTGTGTCGGTTTGCATAAATTTATTTTGAAAACGGCATATTTATTTATATATATAGAAATAACGTTTGCGTCACGCGCAACGATGGCAGTTTGCCAGGACTAGTCCATCTATTTTTTGAAAAGAGGAGGGGGGAGACGAAATTTGTTTTTATGTATGCTGTCTGAAAGGCACTGTAAGCGTGAACAATCAATCAAGAACTGAAATGATTTATCAAATCTTTCCAATGATTGCTAAGATAGAATCCATCTTCTCGGTTGAAATTGTCTCTGTGTTTGTATATGTGGATAGCCTCATGAACGAATCTCTCATGGAAGCCAGATGGCTTACAAAGAACCTCCGTCTTGGAAAAGTCAATGGCATGTGAGCCTACTGAATTAGAACAATGATCTGCTACGGCCGAGGTGTTGGTCCTACCGTGTTTAAGGTCTGCTTTATGTTCACGAATGCGGTCCGAGATATGGCGTTTGGTTTCTCCAATGTAACTACTACCACAGAGGCAACTTAGTTTGTAGACACCAGGGTATTGTATGTCCGGAATCACATCTTTTACAGACGGAACCAGATCACGGATTTTATGTAATGTGTTGAAACGGACCTGGATCTTGTGTTTATTCAAGATTTTGGAGATCTTTTTTGTGATCCCAGCAATGTAGGGTAAAGTGATGGTTTTGAAAGGCTCCTCAAGAGGGTTCTTCTTCATGGTTTGAGTGATAGCTTTGCGGATTGTATAGTCGGAGTAACCATTAGCCCTAAGAGCTTGGTGTACGTGCTTGAGTTCACTGCTTATGTGTTCCTGGTCGGATATGCATTGGGCTCTATGATACAGAGTCTTGATGAGAGAATTCTTCTGTGATGGATGGTGGTGGGAATCCGGTTTCAGATAAGCATCCGTATGGGTAGCTTTCCTGTAGACAGAGTGGCTCATTGAACCATCAGGTCTCTTTTTAATTAGGACATCCAAAAAAGGTATCTTGCCATCTATTTCGACTTCCATGGTAAATCTGATGGCTGGGTGTATGGAATTGATGTGGTCGAAGAATTTGTCTAGAGCAGGCCGGCCATGTGGCCAGATGACAAAAGTGTCATCCACGTACCTCTTCCATAAGGTTGGGCGCAGAGTGGCAGTCTGGATGGCGTCAGTCTCAAATTTCTCCATGAAAATGTTAGCTATAACTGGAGAAAGGGGGGAGCCCATTGGGGTGCCCTCAGTTTGTTTGTAGAAAGTTCCATTCCAAGTGAAGTATGTATTGGTTAAACAGTGTCTCACCAGGGGGGGTACCTCAGTGTTTAGTCCTTGATGAACCAAGTCTTCAATGATTGCAATGGTGTCAGGTACAGGAACCTTGGTGAATAAGGAAACTACATCAAAACTGACAAGCAGGTCGTCTGGGGACAGGGAAATACCCTTGATTGTTGATACCAGGTGAGTAGAATTTTGTACCGCAGAGGTGGTCTTTCCAGTGAAAGGACGCAGGATTTCAGACAAAAAACGAGCTAGTTTGTAGGTGGGGGAGCTGATAGTAGAGACTATGGGACGAAGAGGTGTATCAACTTTATGTATTTTTGGTAAGCCGTATAATCTTGGTGGCCTGGCAGCAGAAGGTTTCAACGAAAACTGTTTAGATTGATCAATTAATGCGGTTGAATCAGAAATTATTTTGTTGGTTTGTGTGACGAGGCTGTTGGTGGGATCTCTTTTTATTTTTGTATAACTACCATCGTCGAGTAATTCTTTAATTTTGTTGTTGTATTCTATTTTATCCATGATAACAGTAGCATTGCCTTTGTCAGCTGAGAGAACTACAATATCATTCCTCTTTTTTAATTTATATAATTCAAAACGCTCATCTTTGCTGAGGTTGCTAGCTGGCATCTTAGCGTTTTTGAGGGTTGCAGCGATTTCAGATCTTGCTACGTCTGCAGCGATGTGACCCAGGCCCCTGAGAGCAACGTCTACTTGGGCAATTATATCATTAACTGGTATGTGTTTAGGTGTGACTGCAAAGTTTAGACCTTTAGCTAAAACGGATTTCAGACCATCGGAAATAGAACTGTTACTGCGATTAATTACGACTTTATTAACGTCTAACTTTTTGGTGTGTGGGTCCGGTCTTTTGTTTAAGAGGAGGTTAAATTTGGAAATCAGGTTTTCCTTACATTTGGTCGACATAGCAGCAGCTGAAGAGGCAGTCATATTGTCTACATGTTCCCAATCCGATGTGGACATTATTGCCGTCAATGATAAGTGTGATTTGTAGAGTGTCTTGTCTAACTGATCTAGTTCTGTGCGTATAAGTCTGATTTTTTCTGAGATAAGAGCTAAGCTAGTTTTGAAAAGAATTCGTTTCGCATTAGAAGAAGTTACAGTAGCAGAGGTGAGTGTAAATGCGATTGGTATTACCCCAGAGTCGCGGCATCTCTTCAGGAAGGTGAGAGACTCGATCAGCTGAGCTTTCTTATCCCGGAGTTTGTTGAAAGATCTTAAAGTTATGTGAAAACCCTCCCCGTAGAGGCGATTAAATTTTGATTTAAAGCTTTCGTGACTGCAGTAATTCATATTCTTAGTTTTTTCGGTAAAGTCACGTTGAAGAGAAACAACAAAATAACAAAATATATATAAAACAATAAAAAAAATTCTCACGACGTTTCGACCATAACTCAAACGGTCATCATCAGGTGTGTCGGTTTGCATAAATTTATTTTGAAAACGGCATATTTATTTATATATATAGAAATAACGTTTGCGTCACGCGCAACGATGGCAGTTTGCCAGGACTAGTCCATCTATTTTTTGAAAAAAGGAGGGGGGAGACGAAATTTGTTTTTATGTATGCTGTCTGAAAGGCACTGTAAGCGTGAACAATCAATCAAGAACTGAAATGATTTATCAAATCTTTCCAATGATTGCTAAGATAGAATCCATCTTCTCGGTTGAAATTGTCTCTGTGTTTGTATATGTGGATAGCCTCATGAACGAATCTCTCATGGAAGCCAGATGGCTTACAAAGAACCTCCGTCTTGGAAAAGTCAATGGCATGTGAGCCTACTGAATTAGAACAATGATCTGCTACGGCCGAGGTGTTGGTCCTACCGTGTTTAAGGTCTGCTTTATGTTCACGAATGCGGTCCGAGATATGGCGTTTGGTTTCTCCAATGTAACTACTACCACAGAGGCAACTTAGTTTGTAGACACCAGGGTATTGTATGTCCGGAATCACATCTTTTACAGACGGAACCAGATCACGGATTTTATGTAATGTGTTGAAACGGACCTGGATCTTGTGTTTATTCAAGATTTTGGAGATCTTTTTTGTGATCCCAGCAATGTAGGGTAAAGTGATGGTTTTGAAAGGCTCCTCAAGAGGGTTCTTCTTCATGGTTTGAGTGATAGCTTTGCGGATTGTATAGTCGGAGTAACCATTAGCCCTAAGAGCTTGGTGTACGTGCTTGAGTTCACTGCTTATGTGTTCCTGGTCGGATATGCATTGGGCTCTATGATACAGAGTCTTGATGAGAGAATTCTTCTGTGATGGATGGTGGTGGGAATCCGGTTTCAGATAAGCATCCGTATGGGTAGCTTTCCTGTAGACAGAGTGGCTCATTGAACCATCAGGTCTCTTTTTAATTAGGACATCCAAAAAAGGTATCTTGCCATCTATTTCGACTTCCATGGTAAATCTGATGGCTGGGTGTATGGAATTGATGTGGTCGAAGAATTTGTCTAGAGCAGGCCGGCCATGTGGCCAGATGACAAAAGTGTCATCCACGTACCTCTTCCATAAGGTTGGGCGCAGAGTGGCAGTCTGGATGGCGTCAGTCTCAAATTTCTCCATGAAAATGTTAGCTATAACTGGAGAAAGGGGGGAGCCCATTGGGGTGCCCTCAGTTTGTTTGTAGAAAGTTCCATTCCAAGTGAAGTATGTATTGGTTAAACAGTGTCTCACCAGGGGGGGTACCTCAGTGTTTAGTCCTTGATGAACCAAGTCTTCAATGATTGCAATGGTGTCAGGTACAGGAACCTTGGTGAATAAGGAAACTACATCAAAACTGACAAGCAGGTCGTCTGGGGACAGGGAAATACCCTTGATTGTTGATACCAGGTGAGTAGAATTTTGTACCGCAGAGGTGGTCTTTCCAGTGAAAGGACGCAGGATTTCAGACAAAAAACGAGCTAGTTTGTAGGTGGGGGAGCTGATAGTAGAGACTATGGGACGAAGAGGTGTATCAACTTTATGTATTTTTGGTAAGCCGTATAATCTTGGTGGCCTGGCAGCAGAAGGTTTCAACGAAAACTGTTTAGATTGATCAATTAATGCGGTTGAATCAGAAATTATTTTGTTGGTTTGTGTGACGAGGCTGTTGGTGGGATCTCTTTTTATTTTTGTATAACTACCATCGTCGAGTAATTCTTTAATTTTGTTGTTGTATTCTATTTTATCCATGATAACAGTAGCATTGCCTTTGTCAGCTGAGAGAACTACAATATCATTCCTCTTTTTTAATTTATATAATTCAAAACGCTCATCTTTGCTGAGGTTGCTAGCTGGCATCTTAGCGTTTTTGAGGGTTGCAGCGATTTCAGATCTTGCTACGTCTGCAGCGATGTGACCCAGGCCCCTGAGAGCAACGTCTACTTGGGCAATTATATCATTAACTGGTATGTGTTTAGGTGTGACTGCAAAGTTTAGACCTTTAGCTAAAACGGATTTCAGACCATCGGAAATAGAACTGTTACTGCGATTAATTACGACTTTATTAACGTCTAACTTTTTGGTGTGTGGGTCCGGTCTTTTGTTTAAGAGGAGGTTAAATTTGGAAATCAGGTTTTCCTTACATTTGGTCGACATAGCAGCAGCTGAAGAGGCAGTCATATTGTCTACATGTTCCCAATCCGATGTGGACATTATTGCCGTCAATGATAAGTGTGATTTGTAGAGTGTCTTGTCTAACTGATCTAGTTCTGTGCGTATAAGTCTGATTTTTTCTGAGATAAGAGCTAAGCTAGTTTTGAAAAGAATTCGTTTCGCATTAGAAGAAGTTACAGTAGCAGAGGTGAGTGTAAATGCGATTGGTATTACCCCAGAGTCGCGGCATCTCTTCAGGAAGGTGAGAGACTCGATCAGCTGAGCTTTCTTATCCCGGAGTTTGTTGAAAGATCTTAAAGTTATGTGAAAACCCTCCCCGTAGAGGCGATTAAATTTTGATTTAAAGCTTTCGTGACTGCAGTAATTCATATTCTTAGTTTTTTCGGTAAAGTCACGTTGAAGAGAAACAACAAAATAACAAAATATATATAAAACAATAAAAAAATTCTCACGACGTTTCGACCATAACTCAAACGGTCATCATCAGGTGTGTCGGTTTGCATAAATTTATTTTGAAAACGGCATATTTATTTATATATATAGAAATAACGTTTGCGTCACGCGCAACGATGGCAGTTTGCCAGGACTAGTCCATCTATTTTTTGAAAAGAGGAGGGGGGAGACGAAATTTGTTTTTATGTATGCTGTCTGAAAGGCACTGTAAGCGTGAACAATCAATCAAGAACTGAAATGATTTATCAAATCTTTCCAATGATTGCTAAGATAGAATCCATCTTCTCGGTTGAAATTGTCTCTGTGTTTGTATATGTGGATAGCCTCATGAACGAATCTCTCATGGAAGCCAGATGGCTTACAAAGAACCTCCGTCTTGGAAAAGTCAATGGCATGTGAGCCTACTGAATTAGAACAATGATCTGCTACGGCCGAGGTGTTGGTCCTACCGTGTTTAAGGTCTGCTTTATGTTCACGAATGCGGTCCGAGATATGGCGTTTGGTTTCTCCAATGTAACTACTACCACAGAGGCAACTTAGTTTGTAGACACCAGGGTATTGTATGTCCGGAATCACATCTTTTACAGACGGAACCAGATCACGGATTTTATGTAATGTGTTGAAACGGACCTGGATCTTGTGTTTATTCAAGATTTTGGAGATCTTTTTTGTGATCCACAGCAATGTAGGGTAAAGTGATGGTTTTGAAAGGCTCCTCAAGAGGGTTCTTCTTCATGGTTTGAGTGATAGCTTTGCGGATTGTATAGTCGGAGTAACCATTAGCCCTAAGAGCTTGGTGTACGTGCTTGAGTTCACTGCTTATGTGTTCCTGGTCGGATATGCATTGGGCTCTATGATACAGAGTCTTGATGAGAGAATTCTTCTGTGATGGATGGTGGTGGGAATCCGGTTTCAGATAAGCATCCGTATGGGTAGCTTTCCTGTAGACAGAGTGGCTCATTGAACCATCAGGTCTCTTTTTAATTAGGACATCCAAAAAAGGTATCTTGCCATCTATAAATTTATGCAAACCGACACACCTGATGATGACCGTTTGAGTTATGGTCGAAACGTCGTGAGAATTTTTTTTTATTGTTTTATATATATTTTGTTATTTTGTTGTTTCTCTTCAACGTGACTTTACCGAAAAAACTAAGAATATGAATTACTGCAGTCACGAAAGCTTTAAATCAAAATTTAATCGCCTCTACGGGGAGGGTTTTCACATAACTTTAAGATCTTTCAACAAACTCCGGGATAAGAAAGCTCAGCTGATCGAGTCTCTCACCTTCCTGAAGAGATGCCGCGACTCTGGGGTAATACCAATCGCATTTACACTCACCTCTGCTACTGTAACTTCTTCTAATGCGAAACGAATTCTTTTCAAAACTAGCTTAGCTCTTATCTCAGAAAAAATCAGACTTATACGCACAGAACTAGATCAGTTAGACAAGACACTCTACAAATCACACTTATCATTGACGGCAATAATGTCCACATCGGATTGGGAACATGTAGACAATATGACTGCCTCTTCAGCTGCTGCTATGTCGACCAAATGTAAGGAAAACCTGATTTCCAAATTTAACCTCCTCTTAAACAAAAGACCGGACCCACACACCAAAAAGTTAGACGTTAATAAAGTCGTAATTAATCGCAGTAACAGTTCTATTTCCGATGGTCTGAAATCCGTTTTAGCTAAAGGTCTAAACTTTGCAGTCACACCTAAACACATACCAGTTAATGATATAATTGCCCAAGTAGACGTTGCTCTCAGGGGCCTGGGTCACATCGCTGCAGACGTAGCAAGATCTGAAATCGCTGCAACCCTCAAAAACGCTAAGATGCCAGCTAGCAACCTCAGCAAAGATGAGCGTTTTGAATTATATAAATTAAAAAAGAGGAATGATATTGTAGTTCTCTCAGCTGACAAAGGCAATGCTACTGTTATCATGGATAAAATAGAATACAACAACAAAATTAAAGAATTACTCGACGATGGTAGTTATACAAAAATAAAAAGAGATCCCACCAACAGCCTCGTCACACAAACCAACAAAATAATTTCTGATTCAACCGCATTAATTGATCAATCTAAACAGTTTTCGTTGAAACCTTCTGCTGCCAGGCCACCAAGATTATACGGCTTACCAAAAATACATAAAGTTGATACACCTCTTCGTCCCATAGTCTCTACTATCAGCTCCCCCACCTACAAACTAGCTCGTTTTTTGTCTGAAATCCTGCGTCCTTTCACTGGAAAGACCACCTCTGCGGTACAAAATTCTACTCACCTGGTATCAACAATCAAGGGTATTTCCCTGTCCCCAGACGACCTGCTTGTCAGTTTTGATGTAGTTTCCTTATTCACCAAGGTTCCTGTACCTGACACCATTGCAATCATTGAAGACTTGGTTCATCAAGGACTAAACACTGAGGTACCCCCCCTGGTGAGACACTGTTTAACCAATACATACTTCACTTGGAATGGAACTTTCTACAAACAAACTGAGGGCACCCCAATGGGCTCCCCCCTTTCTCCAGTTATAGCTAACATTTTCATGGAGAAATTTGAGACTGACGCCATCCAGACTGCCACTCTGCGCCCAACCTTATGGAAGAGGTACGTGGATGACACTTTTGTCATCTGGCCACATGGCCGGCCTGCTCTAGACAAATTCTTCGACCACATCAATTCCATACACCCAGCCATCAGATTTACCATGGAAGTCGAAATAGATGGCAAGATACCTTTTTTGGATGTCCTAATTAAAAAGAGACCTGATGGTTCAATGAGCCACTCTGTCTACAGGAAAGCTACCCATACGGATGCTTATCTGAAACCGGATTCCCACCACCATCCATCACAGAAGAATTCTCTCATCAAGACTCTGTATCATAGAGCCCAATGCATATCCGACCAGGAACACATAAGCAGTGAACTCAAGCACGTACACCAAGCTCTTAGGGCTAATGGTTACTCCGACTATACAATCCGCAAAGCTATCACTCAAACCATGAAGAAGAACCCTCTTGAGGAGCCTTTCAAAACCATCACTTTACCCTACATTGCTGGGATCACAAAAAAGATCTCCAAAATCTTGAATAAACACAAGATCCAGGTCCGTTTCAACACATTACATAAAATCCGTGATCTGGTTCCGTCTGTAAAAGATGTGATTCCGGACATACAATACCCTGGTGTCTACAAACTAAGTTGCCTCTGTGGTAGTAGTTACATTGGAGAAACCAAACGCCATATCTCGGACCGCATTCGTGAACATAAAGCAGACCTTAAACACGGTAGGACCAACACCTCGGCCGTAGCAGATCATTGTTCTAATTCAGTAGGCTCACATGCCATTGACTTTTCCAAGACGGAGGTTCTTTGTAAGCCATCTGGCTTCCATGAGAGATTCGTTCATGAGGCTATCCACATATACAAACACAGAGACAATTTCAACCGAGAAGATGGATTCTATCTTAGCAATCATTGGAAAGATTTGATAAATCATTTCAGTTCTTGATTGATTGTTCACGCTTACAGTGCCTTTCAGACAGCATACATAAAAACAAATTTCGTCTCCCCCCTCCTCTTTTCAAAAAATAGATGGACTAGTCCTGGCAAACTGCCATCGTTGCGCGTGACGCAAACGTTATTTCTATATATATAAATAAATATGCCGTTTTCAAAATAAATTTATGCAAACCGACACACCTGATGATGACCGTTTGAGTTATGGTCGAAACGTCGTGAGAATTTTTTTATTGTTTTATATATATTTTGTTATTTTGTTGTTTCTCTTCAACGTGACTTTACCGAAAAAACTAAGAATATGAATTACTGCAGTCACGAAAGCTTTAAATCAAAATTTAATCGCCTCTACGGGGAGGGTTTTCACATAACTTTAAGATCTTTCAACAAACTCCGGGATAAGAAAGCTCAGCTGATCGAGTCTCTCACCTTCCTGAAGAGATGCCGCGACTCTGGGGTAATACCAATCGCATTTACACTCACCTCTGCTACTGTAACTTCTTCTAATGCGAAACGAATTCTTTTCAAAACTAGCTTAGCTCTTATCTCAGAAAAAATCAGACTTATACGCACAGAACTAGATCAGTTAGACAAGACACTCTACAAATCACACTTATCATTGACGGCAATAATGTCCACATCGGATTGGGAACATGTAGACAATATGACTGCCTCTTCAGCTGCTGCTATGTCGACCAAATGTAAGGAAAACCTGATTTCCAAATTTAACCTCCTCTTAAACAAAAGACCGGACCCACACACCAAAAAGTTAGACGTTAATAAAGTCGTAATTAATCGCAGTAACAGTTCTATTTCCGATGGTCTGAAATCCGTTTTAGCTAAAGGTCTAAACTTTGCAGTCACACCTAAACACATACCAGTTAATGATATAATTGCCCAAGTAGACGTTGCTCTCAGGGGCCTGGGTCACATCGCTGCAGACGTAGCAAGATCTGAAATCGCTGCAACCCTCAAAAACGCTAAGATGCCAGCTAGCAACCTCAGCAAAGATGAGCGTTTTGAATTATATAAATTAAAAAAGAGGAATGATATTGTAGTTCTCTCAGCTGACAAAGGCAATGCTACTGTTATCATGGATAAAATAGAATACAACAACAAAATTAAAGAATTACTCGACGATGGTAGTTATACAAAAATAAAAAGAGATCCCACCAACAGCCTCGTCACACAAACCAACAAAATAATTTCTGATTCAACCGCATTAATTGATCAATCTAAACAGTTTTCGTTGAAACCTTCTGCTGCCAGGCCACCAAGATTATACGGCTTACCAAAAATACATAAAGTTGATACACCTCTTCGTCCCATAGTCTCTACTATCAGCTCCCCCACCTACAAACTAGCTCGTTTTTTGTCTGAAATCCTGCGTCCTTTCACTGGAAAGACCACCTCTGCGGTA